>NC_044004.1:48085223-48710223 GCF_900496995.4 Aquila chrysaetos chrysaetos | reverse complement strand
GCTCTCTGCTCTGAGCAGGAGGGAACAGAAGGGCAACGCCAGCAATCATTTTTTGTTGGCAACCAGTGAGGTACCCCCACTCCCCTGAAATATTTTTTTCACTGAGGAGTGGAAAACTTGCTTTGGGTCATTGATAAGCCTCATTTTTCCTCTGCACAAGATCCTTCCTGCCTGAACCCTGGTTCAGTATCCACAGCGGTAGGAGGCTCTCACCTGCTGGGTCCTTCACATCCCCTTTGCCTTTCTATTCATACCGGAGCTGTTCCCGGATGGAAAGAAAAGGGATGGTGAACCTTTTCTCTTTTTTTGCTGGTGTGACCAGAGGGGTTCTACAGCTCAAGGGTGGTGTAGGGATCTCATTCTTGATCCACAGGCTCTCGGGTTTAAAGTGACTGAGGAGGGAGAAAGAACTTGCCGTTTCAAGACGGAGAGGCACCGAGCTGTTGCTGCACGAGCGCTCCTCTTCTTGCTTCCCGTTTTTGTACTTGGCATCGTGTTCGTTGCGGTGTTTGCCTGAGCGTCCGCAACCTGCAGGAGGCCAGCTCGGGCAGGCGGGCAGCTTTAGGGCCTGGGTTTGGGGGAAGATGCTCCAACGAACCACTTCTTCTCCAGCGTCGCCTTCCCCCCCCCCCCCGCTCCCGGTTTGCCACAGAGGAGAAAGCTTCCCGCTGCCGCCGGAGCGAGGGAGCAGGAGTGCCTGCGGCACCACCACCAGTCAATGGCAGCGGCTCGGGCCGAGGCGGCGGCGGGGACGCGGTGAAAAGCTGCAGCCGCGGCGGGGCGGGGGGTGGTGGCAGGCGGCCCCCTCCCCTGCCCCTCTCCGGGCCCTGTCATCTTCCAGGTAAGATGAATGCCTGTCCCATCCATCATCCCGCAGTCCCCGAGGGGGCGGGAATTTGCTCGGCTACTGAAACTTACTAGCCTCAGACGGGGCGGCTTTGTTGACCTGACAGGGCTGCTCTTTTGTGGGCTCTGTTGCCGGGATTTTAGCCATTTACATAACGGATTAGCGCGAAACAAAACGCACGGGAATGCCGCTCCGCCTTTTCCCCACTCTTTCTTAGCGGGCGGACCTTTCGAGCGAGTTAATTCGTAACTGTGACTTCCCTCTCTCCCTCGGAGACCTGTTTTCTTCCGAGGACGAAAGGCGCGCTCGGGAGCCTCCTCTCCGCTCCCCTATCCCGCCGCCGAGCGAGCACCGCGGCAGCCCCCTCCCCTCCGCCCCCGAGTCGGCCGCCTCTAGCCTCCCCCCCCGCCCCCCGCTGCCCCGGGGCGGGCGCCCAGAGCCCCTTCGGTCCCATCGGCGGGGGAAGGTGAGGGAAGCGGCTGCGGCGCCGGGAGCCCCTCCGCTGTGCTCCCCGGGTGCGGGGCGGACGAAGGGCTTTGAACGCCCTTTTCCTTGCCCTTCTACCTGGGGGGAGAGCTGCGGCTGGCACCCGGCCCCAGGGCCCGGGCGGCGGGCACCGCGCCGCCCCGAGAGCCGGGCCGGGGGACGGCGCCCGCCGCGCTCCCCGATAAAGGCCGGCGGCTCCTCGGGGCGGGCGCTCCCCGCACGCCCCTCGCCCGGTGGGCTGGCCCGGGTGCCCGCCCCGCCCCGCCCGGTAGCCTAGAAAAAGCGGGGCCGGGCGGCGGGCGCTGTTCGGCGGCAGCGAGGGCTTCCCCCCCCCCCCCCCCGCCGACCATGAAGAACCCGGTGCCGCAGGCGGCCTCGCTGCTGCTGGAGAAGCTGCTGCTCCTCGTCCACGTCCGGCCCCTGCCCGCGGGCTCCGGCGGGGAACCACCACCACCACCGCCGCCGCCGCCGCCGGCGGCCGCCCCCGGCTACTACGACACCAGCTGCTTCAAGCGGGGCGACCTGCTGGAGGTGCCCCGCACCCTCTTCATCCACTTCGGCATCTACCTGGGCGAGAACCGCGTCGCCCACCTGATGCCCGACATCCTGCCCGCCTTCACCGGCGACCGCCGGCAGATCCAGCAAGTGGTGACCAACAAGCGGCTCATCCTGGGCGTCATCACCAAAACGGCCAGCATCCGCGTGGACACGGTGGAGGACTTCGCCTACGGCGGCAGCATCCTGGTCAACCACATGGACCGGCTCTTCGAGGACCAGGTGCTGGGCAGCGAGGAGGCGGCCCGCCGGGCCGAGAAGCTGGTGGGCGCCACGGCCTACAGCCTGCTCTGGAACAACTGCGAGCACTTCGTCACCTACTGCCGATACGGAGCCCCGGTCAGCTTCCAGACCGACAAGGTACGGCCCGGCCGTCGGCGCCGGGGCGCCCCGCGGGGCGCCGCTCCGCCGGGAAGCCGCGCAGCTCGCCGGCGGAGGCGGCGGCGGCGCCGGGGGCGGTGCCGCCCTTCGCGGCGGCGGCGGCCCCGCTGGGCGCTCCGCTCCCCGAAACTAGGTCAGCCGCCGCCGCCGCCGCGGGCCCCCGAGAGCCGCTGCCCGGTACCGCCCGCCGCCCCCCGCCGGCGGCCGTCCTCCGCCGCCGGTGCGGAGCCGCTGGGAAAGGCGGGTAGCCTGGCCTCCGCTGGCTTCAAGTGGCCAGGAAGGCGAAGCCGCGGTCGTAAGGCAATTAATACGCGCTTAAAACGCTCGGAAAGCTGCTCGTTGCCGCCGGAGCCGCAGGCGGTACTGGGGCTAAACCTCGGGGCATGACCTGGTGCCGGACCCGGTGCCGGACCCGGTTTTCTCCTCGTGCGGTGGCCCAGAGAGCCCGCGCGAGAGCGGGGGTGGCAGCCGCTGGCCTCTAATGGCGAGAGTGGGCACCTCCAGCTGCCCGGGTACAGCTTTCCTCCTTAACCCTGACCCTTTCCTTTTTCTTCTTTTTTTTTTTTTTTTTCTTTTTTTTTTTCCCTCCAGTTCTGTGAGACTGTGAAGATGATTATTCGGGACCAGAGGAGTGTTCTTGCTTCAGTGCTTGTGGGATTAGCATCGATAGTCTGCCTAGGTTTGGCACCCTCCACCACGCTCCCCACTATCTTTATTCCATTCTTTCTGTGGATGGCTGGCTAACAGCCTTGCCAGAGGCTCGTGGCCAGCCTCTGTATATAGGATGTATACTACTGTATTTATGAAAGCACGGATTACTCTTTGACGTCGCGTAAAGTTTCTTAACCTTGTGTGCCATTTTTAAATACAACTTTGTCTAGAACACAGTGCACAAGGCATAGCTTACTGTGTAAGCCAAATAATAGATTTCCTGAAAATCTCAGTTGGTACATTTTAACACATCTTTAAATCATGAAAAAGTAGGGTTGCGATGCAGTTCTGCTCCTTGCCTTTCGCCGTAAGTGATTCTGGTAATATTTCTTAGCTGCAGACCTGGGTGCCATAACTATTAATAAAAACAGATGATGGAGTTCCACAAAGCGATGGATGTTGAGAACAAACTACTTACCTCTTCCTTTGATATGTACAGTGTATATTCAGAAGTTACCGTCTCTCTTTCTAAAATACTCTTTAGTGGAGATACAAGTGAGTAAACTGACTCTTTCTGATATCAAAGAAGAACCAACCCTAGGCTGGGGGCTGGGTGCTACAGGAGCACATCTGGCCAGATTGGCTACAGTCATTTCCCTTCTGGGAAATGTTCACTAATCTCTCATTCGTATTAATTGTGTAAACACTTGCTACCGTATTGAACAACTTTTTAATTGGGTTAGTGGTGAGGAAAGATGGCAATTCCTCAGCATTTTCCTTCCTACTGATAGCATGGCTAATATAAACGGCTACAGAGGGTTTTAGGGGATACAGGAAGAAACTAGCTTGCTTTATGACAACTGGTTACATACAAACATTGGAAATTTCCAGCATTCCAGGTCACATGGCAGGGAGGAGGAGGACAGATGCCAGTTTAGTTCCTGCCTTTCCTCAGCAATGGGACCCATGTGGGTGACATAAAGCATCAGGGATTGTTGGAGCAGTTTCTGTGGTGGCCATACTGTCATTTTGTATATTGCCTTAAAACAAGATGCCTCTCGGTGAAAGATGACATGTCTTCCTATACTCGTTTCTTGTGAATAAGTATTCACTTGCAAGCTGGCAGTTGGTGCTAAAAATGTTTCATCTTCAATGTTGAGGCCTTTCTGTTTATCAAGAATGTGTAAAGTTGGATTTGAAATCAGGTTCATCTAGCCAATTGTTCGAGTGCTAAAAACCTTTGCTGTTTTTTTCTTAGCGGTGTCTTAATGTATGCAGAGAAATTGTTCAGCTCCTGGAATGCCTTGCATGCGATACATGCACTTACATGCTCATGTGCTATGCTTGTTTTCCTTTCTAGTCAAAGGCAAATGCAATGGTGTCTTCACCAAGGACTGAACCTCAGATTTGCTTCTTTCTATGAGTAGTGTTCAGTATCCTGTCATCAGCTCTGGTACAGAAGTGGCCACTTTCCCTGTTTTGAGAGAGACTCATTTTAACTGCGCTGTAAACCCCCTTCTCCTTCCCCTAGACCTTACAGCTGCTTGAAGATTGGATTCTTGAACTGTGAGTCTTCTTGGCTGCTCTCTAATCATCTTTCTTCTTCTGGCTGCTCCACTATAACCGACGAAGAATGTAAAGACTGGGGTGAAATTCCAGGCTCGTAGGAAACAGCAGCATGACTGCTGCTGCCGTCAACCGAGAGAGGATTTCAGCCCAGCTTTCAGTACGTGTTCAGTCTGCAACCCAGCTCCAAACAGCTGGATATCAATTACTGTTGGATCCTCATAAACAACTTCTGTTCTGCTTTCAAAGATCGCAACGCTCAGTGTAACTGTTTCTGGTAAACTTTTAAAATTAAGGTGTTTTTTAATTAACATGAATTGCTTTTTCATAGTGTACGCGTTAGTAATATTTACATAAATTCCAGTGTGGTTTTTTTTTACTTGCTGTGCCTAAGGTATGAACTGTAGTCATTACTGTAATTATATAAATAGAATTTATTCATTTAAAAATGTCTACCGGCCTCTTGAAATTGAGTATAATGCTGTAGCATTTCTCTTAACATATCCCAGTAGGGCACTGAACAGTCCATTAACATGCAGTTACATGGTGTCTGATTACAGGTGGGCTTTTCTTTTCCCCTTTATTTACTTGGGATTTATAAGAATTCCAGTGATTCTTATGATTCACTTATACAATAAACAACGGGGGTCATGACCAGTAACCAAATCATAAGTGGGATTGCTGGAAGGCAGAGAAATGTTCCTACTCTAGCTTCAATATTAAAGGACCAATGCTCCTGCTTTGCTAATGCTGTTGAGAAAAAAGCATCCAGATTAGACTGGGGGACAAAGGTGGGATTTTCCTAGGTGTCTATGAAAGAAATTAAAGCAGTTCCTTGCAGACTTCCAGCTGTATTAGTAGAGAATTTTCCTTCAACATGCGAAGTTTGCAGCTTATGAAATAGTATGAAATGGTCTAGAATGTCTTGCTATATCCTGTCATCAAAGACAAGTAATAATGTGGGCATAGAACAGAAATTCAGCTGCATGTTTAGAAGTTTTTCCTACCAACCATAATTCTAGCAGAGATCTGGAAATTTTGTTGAAGTCGGGCATGAGTCAAATCAGTCATACTCTGCAGGGAAAAACAAGACTAGCAGGCATGAATTCTCATGTTCAGCTCAGCGGGTGGTGTTTGTGCACTGAAATATTTTGGTAAATGTCAGCGTCAACTTTTTTTTCTGTAATTACTTGAGTAAAAATAAGCACTTGCCCTAGGTGGAGCACTGCATTTCAGACTTGAGCTCAACTGTGATGCCATTGAAATGAAGGAGCTAGTTATAATAAGAAAAACACAGAAAACTGTGGAGCAGTTCAGCTGTTCGGAAATGTGTGTGCTTAGAAGTGAAATTGTTCATCAGTAACTGTAAGTGATGGTGATGGGGAGTGTAAATCTAGAGCTGCAGCTCATTTTAGTGGTGGGGCTGTTTTGAAAAGCTGTGGTTAAACCAGAATATGTAATGGAGGAGTATAACCATCACCCCTGTGCCACTGGGAAAGGCAAGTAGTGAAGACATCAAGTTAAAAGGATAGATGTTTCGCTTCAGGCTTTCCAAAGAAAATAAAAATAAAATGAGCATTCACAAGGCTTGAAATGTTTTTACAAAACCTGTGTTTAAAAGAAAAAAAAAAAGAAAAGAAAAAAAAAGTAGGTTGCTAAATGAAGACATTAGAACAGTGAGCTTTCTGTTTGTATTTATTTTAGCTTGGAACGTAAATGATTACTCATTTTGTGGTGAGCAGTCATCTGCTGCTTGATTTCACCTTTGGGTCCTCCTGTGCTGAAGGAGAATGCTACATATAAATACCATTGAGGGTTTTAATGAAAACAAAATCATAGCAATACTTGTTAAAGTCTGAGGGGGTGGGGAAAAGGGAATTAAACTTGTGTGTGACTTGACATCGTCCAGACAGGTTTTAGAAAGCAAGCTGCAGCAACAAGAAACATTAGAACTGTGATCTCTAGAAATGATATGGTGTTGTATTATTTATTGCATGTTCTCACATTAAATAAAGCATCACACACCACTGAATGATACAGAACTGTGTTAGACAGTCATTAGTTAGCATTTCCTTTATCCACTAAAATAAAAAAAAGAAGTTCTCAGGTGACTCTAGGATCCACTTGCTCCTTACACTTTGTAGTAGCTTAGGACCTGATTCCTCTCAGCACTTAACTGTCATGAATGGGCTTACAGAGGGGAAATGAAGATACAAAAGCTTAGCAGTTCTGAGGCTTTTTGCTGTAGTGCACTGGACTTTCCTGTAAGCCTTACAGAAATCTTTCAGAACACTGTGCTGGTAAAATAAATGATCTCCTCTGCTGTAGGAATAGATCACTAGAAGTATTTGAGGGCTATTTTGGGCATATTTTCTTTAAAATCAATTCTGTTCTTGTGTTTTGTGGCTTAGCTTTGCCTCTGAAGTCAAAGGAACATTTAGGATATGGTCCTGAGTGTTCAGAGACTTTGGGAGAAGGGGGGGAAGTGGGGAGATCTTTCGGAGACCTAAATCAGAACTACATTTATTGCAGTACCGCAGTTCTGTCTGTGACAAAACCGGTGATTTACGTTTACTGTTTGTGTGTCTGATAGGGTAGAAAACTTTCTGTAAGATGTTCTGTAGCTTTTTAATGTTTTCCCTGTTTATTAGGGAACTTTATTTAGCCCTGTGACCCTCTTTTAGTAGTTGCCTCTTCCCTATAGCGTATCTGTGAATTGGAAAACAGTCGGCGGCTGCTCTGTGATAGTGCCATTTGGAGCAAATCAGCTGCATAGTCCCTTTCAACTACATCACAACACCTATGACTAGCTGCTTGGTCTGAAGGAGGCAGTGAAAGTGTGGGAGGCAGATAACCTAGATTTGTTTTACTTGCAAGGGCAGGGCATACTAAGCGAGCTGAAGGACCGGTCGGTGAACACAGTAGGTGTGTGCCTGTGAAGACTCAGATGCTGCTTAGCTGGGCACAGTGATGTGTCTGCTCTCCTGTCCCCAGCTGGAGTTTAGGGGGCTTGAAATGGGGTTGCGTGTTAGGGCAGAGATTAAATAGGTTAACTTGCCTTCTCGTAAATTGAAAGTTATGCCATTAATGCCACAGGCCGTAATCTAACCTAGTAAATAAAATGGGCTGGGGTCCATCTTCTGACTATGTGGTGGTACACTGTGACTCATGGCCGTATAGCTAAACTCCCTCACCGCTACAGCGTAGCTTCACCTCCGGCGGCTCTTCGTTACGCTCCAAGGGAGCACTAGTTACCAGGGGCTGCAACTGGCATCATGCAAACAGCATCCATGTGAACACAGATGACCGTGTACAAATGCGCAAACCTATTCTGTGACCTTGTTTAGCTGATTAACCTGGCCAGAACTTTAAGGTAGACATCCCCTTTTGTTACCCAAAACCTTGAGTCCCTTCCTGATTGAGCAGCACTTTGAATGGAAACAGCAATACCATTTTATAAAGATGTGATGGTTACAGCATTTCTGGGGATTTGGGAGACCTGTTCCTAGGACCTTCTCAGTCCATCCTGCAAGAGCCTCGCCAGACTTTGGATAAGGCTATGAGGTAGCTACCCTTCACCTTTTCTAATTTTATCTCATGGTTAGGACAGTGATTATTGAATTTTTTTTATCAAGTCGGGCAACAGCTGTGGCTTTGAGTTAGAAGGAGGAAATGGCTCTCCGGCCACTCTGTGTTGGAACAGGCTCTGTTTGGGCTCCGCACATTTGTCCCCTCCAAGAGGGGTGTTGCTTCCCATGGTCTATGGGCCGCAGTGAGGTTCTGAGTGGGAACCAGTTCCCTAGATGCAGCCAGGAGCTAAGATTGGGACATTTCTGACTTTGACACAACACAAACTGCAGCCATTCAGAAAATTTTCAGGTAAAAGGGAAAGACTATCGGGTTGAATCAAAGTTTTTCTGCTTTGCTGCAGTGTTGGTTTAGTTAAACACTTTCAGTTAGAGCAGATACCTGCTGTATCTCTCTATTGCCTACAGTTTCTCTTTTTTTAATTCCCATTTCTATAACTGGGGTAATAATCTTCTCTGTTTTCTGGCCAGCTGCAAGACTTGGTTAATATTTGCATAAGGTTGTGGGTTCCTTGCATTGGATGTACCAAATAAATAAAATGCATGGTTCCTTACCAGAAGGCAACTTTCCTGCCTGTGAAACCAGAGTTTTCTGTGAGGCTGAGGAGGTATACTATTGTATATAATTAAGAATACAAGCAAATGAAGGGTTGTGCTCTGCTAAACGTGTCAAGCCACCTTATCTTCTGCTTCTGCATAGTCTTAGACCTGACTCGGATTTGCACCTGTGTTCCTTGCAATTTGGCAGAAAGTACCTGCACATTTCCATTTGGTACTGCACAGAAACACAGGGAGGGGTGGGTCTGCTACTGCCACACAGTAGGTAAAAAGTTAGTAATTAGTTCTAATCAAAAGTGAAGAAATGTGGGTGTGAAGATAATGAGAGGTCTGCTGCATGCCTGGTGAAAAGATTAGAGTTAGATATTAAACAGAATAACTTTTGCTATTTCTGTTTGCAGACAGGATTGTACGTAGCTCCAAGTGAACGCTCAGGAGGAGGGAGGCACCTGGTTTCAACCACATTCATTTAGAGTCTGTCTGAACGACGCAGTGGTGCGCTCTGTAAGTAGCCTGGAGCCAACGAATACTTGGTTGCCTCCAAAACCAGAAACAGCCTGTGAAAAATGTAGAACTGCATTTAGCCCTAGGTGAAGAAGGCTGTTTGGTTCAGCATCGTGATACCACAGCTCTGTCGCTTTTGGAGCCTGAACAGATAGCACCTCATGATCCTGTCATGTTCTGCAGTGATACCAACTCACCTGAAGCAAGAGCTTTGAATCATGCAGATATGCCCCAGACTGTTTAAATTCCGTCCCATGCCTCATTTTATTCACGGGTTACTTTACAAAGGTTCCAGCTCTGCCGGTTCCTGAGGGGTCCTTCCCAAAGTATCTAACTCTTCCCAAGCTTTGGAAGAGGAGCCTGAAGGCCTCAGTCAGGGCTGAGAATCACCTCAAATTGGCAAGTGTGTAAGGTTGCAGTGCCTAAAGTATACATGAAGATGTAGCCTGTGATAGCCACAGTCACATTGCCATGTCCCATTCCCATTCCTCAGTCTTTCATCAAGCTCAGGATGTGCACAAAACTCAGCTCCTCTGGAAATCCAAATGTGTAATAAACTAGGACATGGCCTTGACAAATAGAGGCAAAAGTAGCATCTCTTCATTCAGTACATCAGCCATTTAGCACTGACAATCTCATGGTAAAGACAGCTTTTTATTTTCCTTCAGTTATTACTCCCAATTTCTGACAGCTAGTAGGTTTGGTCACACTGTATGCAAGAAAGAACCACTCTGTTGTACAAGTAACTATTTTAGAATGACAATTTGATCATGTATTGACAGACAGGGTGTAGACTGGGAATAATGTCTTTTCAAAAACTTGCCTGGAGAAAGCAGTAATTCTGCTTGGCCAATGAACTGAAATTCCAGTGAGGAGTGGAGCGTTTCTATTTCTGATGTCTGAGCAATTCCAGTAACTCTAATACTGTTAAAGCATTGAGAATGGCACAGGCAGTAGACCTGATGCATAGTCATGAAATGTGTTTCAAAATTATAATGAGGTTTTTATGACTTGCAAAGAGTTTTTTTACAAGCAAACTGAAAATATCCACCCAAACCAGTTACAGAACTTACTTTCCCTCAGTAACTTTCTAGTTTGCATTTTTCAGTTTGGAGAATGTTTGTGTTAAAAGCTGTCTTATAGACAGTACTCGGTCCTGCAATTAAATACAAATTTGTGCTTGCAACAACAGTCTGTTCTTATGGGAAAGACACTCAATTTGTGACATAAATTGTGAGCTCACTGTATAATTGAACAGGAGGGAACATGGGATGTGAGCAAGACATCTGTTTATACAGAAACCATTTGATCCTAATAAAATAGTAAGAGAAGTTACTTGGAAAAAAAAAAATCACTGTACTAGCACTGCATATTTAAAAATTAGCCCATTAGGACAGGTTGTCAGTAACTGAGTACGTAGTACTCCAAGCTTCTTTACTGCAACAGCATCATTGGGTTATGTTTCTTCCAGCTAAAATCAACAGGAGCTTTGTCACTGTCTTCATAGAGAGCAAGATTAAGTATGAAGTATTCCCACCCATTCCCTGACCTCCCCAAAATCTTGTACCTGTGGAAATTTAATAATGATGTTCAAAAATGAACCCCCAAACACTATGAACTTTACACTGAATTATCATTTGAAGAATCTTAGAGGTCATAAACTGTAGTTCTTCAAATCTATTCAAACAGCTGCCTACAGACAGTTGCTTCTGTGCTGCCACCAGTGTTCCTACCTAGTTTTTTTGCTGGTCTAGGCAATGCACTCTTCAGCTGGCTTCTGAGATCTTTTTCTGTGAACACAGCTACTGCCATTAATCTTTAGGAAAACTGGACTCTCAATCCAGAGCTGCAGCAAGACAACCAGACACTGTTAACAACTTAACTACCTTTGAGAGCCTTGAGCTTATAGACAAGGGCCAAATATTTCAGCGTGACAGGAACACAGGAATGAACTTGGCAATATCTGAAGGTCAGTTCAGCCCCACATCATTCCCCACCAATGAGCAACAGTGAGCACTTAGGGACAGCATACGGGTACAGAGTCTCGATACATTCTCAAAAATTTCTGTAAGCAACAGTTCATGAACTTCCAGCTTTAAAGCTTGCATTCATTTCATCATGCTTAATACTCTTACCCTATGTGAGTTTGTCTTACTCCTTTTTTAGCTTACCTGTCTGGCCTCTGAAAGGTTCTATGGCAAGATTAATTATGACATATGAAAAAGCACTTTGTTTTAAATTGGCTGCCTGATGATTACATTAGCTGTCCCTCCCCTTCTTGTACTACAGGGAACAATGAATAATCATTTTGTGTTCATTTTTTCCACTTACAGTCTTAGAACTCTCACATATTCCTGGTACGGCAGTCAGATTTTTTGCAGTTCCCACAAATTTGTGCTGAAATTCTGAAAGCAGCTCATTTGGCACCATCCTTCTAGGACCATGGCTGCCCTCAGAAATTTATTACACATTACACCTCTCAGTCCAACAATATGATCCTGGAGTTTCTTTACACTTGACTACACTCAGCCTTGTCAGTTTGTTACTCTGAGTTGATGCATCAGTCCTAAAATGCCTTCTATTGGCCCCTCAGTTTAGGACTATTGTGAGCATGTATTTCCTGTAGAAAAAAATGGGCTTACTTTGAAGACTTCTCTGTCACTTTGGTATTGAATATTGCTGAAAAAAAGAAAAAAGCATTTTTGGTTTTGCTATTGTCTAATCTTCCTTAAAAGGCTCTTTTGTATCTTTATCATCTGTCAGTTCTGTCTCTGGCAAATGTCTGGCTTTTGATATATTTTAACAAGGCCTTTTTTTTTTTTTTAATTATTAGCTTGTATGTTAGTAAGGTGATCCTCCGAATCTTTTTTAGCCTGGGTCCTTGGGGCTTTTTACATAAGTAGCTTATGCAGAGTACTTGTGGTCCTTGCTTGGATACGAGATATGCTTTTTGGAGGGTGTAACTTCTGCTTTGCTCCAGCTCGAGTCCTCCTGGGCTGAAGGAGCAGCAAGGCAGGCTGCGTCTCCCCAGCGTCCAGTGCGGACGCGAGCATCGGCAAATCCCCGATCGATCAACAGCTCGGCGTGGTGTGTGGATGGTGTTGCAGCATCTCCGGGATGCTGGGAAAAGGGAGGTGCAGAGCTCCTTCAAAATAAGAACAGCCGGGGTTGACAAACCTTCTTTTAAGATAACACACTCCCACCTAGTGGCTCTCTTACATTCAGGGAGATGCACTGTGCAGCTCTCCGGCAAACTGGGACCAGCTGACTACGAAACTCGCATTTAAAAAACGGGTAAACTAGTTGTTTATTAAGTTGACGTAACTGCTCAGTAGATTTAGAAATGTCGATTTTTGAATGGCTGTTTCACTGTTGTCACATCTAACCAGAAATCAGGAAGGAACAGTTAAACTGCATAACACCGATTTTGTTTATAGTTGCCCACAGTGTAGTAGTTCTTGTTTTTTAATTGCAATTTTGGTTGTGTCACTAGGCTTTGTAGGAAAGACAACAGCTAGATACAGAAAAGCATTTAAAAATAATTCTGTTAGCTGTACTTAATGAATAATATAAAAACCTCAGAGATAAGTCATGGGATTCTATGTGTGTAGAATATAAAAAAAATATAAAATATGTATATATAAAAATGAAAGAAACACAGGTTACATTGCTTCAGACTTTCTTAATTGTGTCTCCAAGCATAGCACTATATCCTTAAAGCCTCAGGAAAAATACAAAGAAAATTACACAGAAGCATCGTAAGTTGTTTAAGTGTAATTGGCATTGACAGTCCAGCTTCCTGACTTAAAAGCTAGTTAGCAGCTCACAGCAGCTGGATTATAAATTAGAAGGATGTGACCTTGATAAATCGATGCCTTTTATGATTCTGAGAATAAGCTGGAATTCAAAGCCAAGTATGAACAGCCTAAAGAAAGAGTGGGCTCTTTCCACTTTTCAAACTACAGTTAAGGTATTTTAAATATTTAAATCTAGGAAAAGTAAAAATCAAATCTTGTTCTTCACAGTTGCACTCCATGTAATTTATTTTGAGAATGATTAAATATTCAAAAGGTAATGTGATACAAAAATCTTTAGCCTCCCTGGTAAACTTCCAGTTAATGTCTAGATCAGTTCAGACTTTACAGTTTGATGCCTGATGCCTGTTTGGTTCCAATGCTGAAACATGCTCTAAGACTTTCACAGAAGCTACCGTAAATTCAAGTATTTTCTGACAATATCTGCAGAGAAATAAAAAACTGAGCAATGACTGAGAGGGGACTGTCTCCGATCTTTCTGAGCCCTCCAGGGAGGACTGAGACACCAGCGGTGTGACGAAAGGAAGCCCGCTCCATAGCTCTTTGTGCTTCGCATCTTTGTAGAAAGAAAACTTTAGTTTCAAGGTTGCTGGGGCAGTAGACACTTTCAGAAGCACTACAAACGCCAAACCTCTTTAACTGCTGTGTACAGATGTGTGAAGGATGTACTGCCATTTCAGAATTCATTTAAAACATCTGCCTAAAAAGCAGATGGGGAAGCATTCTGTAACGGTGGAGCATCAAAAGACTGCAGTACTGCAGGACAGGGTTCTCCATTTCCCTTGGCCCTTCTCTCCTTCCTGTCCTTTCTTCCCTTCTATTTCCTGACATTCGCCTCTTCTTCCACCAACCCTTTGCAGTGTTACTTTTTTTCAGCAATTCCCATCTGCTCCTTCCCTCTGGGGATTAGCTGTATTGCCAGAAAACAGCCGTTTGGCTCAGTGATTAAAGGTATGGCTTTGTCGCACAGAGTCCAGGTTTTTAGAATGACATACAGAGGGAGCTGAAAGCAATAGTTCTGGAGGTAATGAGGGGAAAAACAAGCAAAGAGATTTTATGCACTTCATTATGCACATTTTATATCACTCTGCAATATTGGCTTAAAGTTGATTTAATTCAATTTACATCAGTGAAATTGTTCATATTCATACTCATCTAAGTGAAGACAGAACATGCTCCAGGATCCATTTTTTCATATTCATTGCGTATCTGCATGTTAAAATCATGTGGCATGTGGTTTACAAAAAAAAGAAAGCACTTCTGTATCATGTTTTCTCTACAATTAATATTCTGTTCCCTCAAATGCTTATTCCAGCAATACCAGATTTTGTCATTTTATAAACAAAAAATATTCCAACTCTTTTAAGGCAGAAAGTGAGAGCACACAGCATCTTTCAAGAAAGACGACCCTTTAGGCACTAGGATGCCATGTTAGGAGGATCCTACTAAACAGGTATTGCAGCCACTTGATAAAATGAAACCCAAAATAAAACGGACTGATTGACTGAAATGAAGTCTTTCTAGACAGCTTACTATAATTAGATTTACAATCATATTATGTCTAGGTTTTCTACAGAGACCTTTGTCTAAACTTCAAAGGATGTCTGCTTCCTTTTAAAGTATTTCCACTACCTACATATCAAACCTGTCAGAGTGCAGAAATACTACATACCCTCTTTTCCTGCTCCAGGCCATAGTAAAATTTACACTGACAAAAAAAGCTTATGCTTCTATTAAAGTATATTACAACTGCAGTAATAGCCCATTCCAGGAATATATATGCTGGGGCTTGCTAGCATTCCAATGAAACAGAAGTTAAAAAACATCAAGGACTTCTGTGTTACAGCTACCTAAAATAAATTAGAAGGAAAAGAAAAGCAAGTGTCTGGTGCAGTGCTATAAAATAAAACATGTAAGAAAGAGACCTCTTTCACATTTTCAAATTTAGCCAAAGGAATAAATGTCATAATCTTGGCAGGACTCTGCCCTCATTCCTCATCCATCAGATTGGTGACTGTTTCAAAAAGATATTCGTGAGGAAACTAACTCAGTGTTAATAGAAACTGTATAAAGCTTCAGGGCAAATAGCATATTATTTTCTATTTAAAGTAATTTTCTAACCAGAATTTGTGCCAAATGCTTTTTGTAAATTATGCTGTAACTCTTGTAAAATAATCCTAAAATAAGTTTCTATTTATCAGGTTTAAAAGTTAAACAGTTATGTACTAAGATACTGATTCAATAAAGCAGTAAAACCTAAATACTCTGATAAATAACAAACATTGTTCTGGGCCTGGTCTTCTTTCCCATCCTTGAGTAAATCTTCATTAAAAATAAGTGAATTAAAATATGACATTAATTTGGATGAGTGGTATTTATATATGTATGGGGAGAGAGAAAGAAATTACAACCCTGAGAAACTGTCCCTTTGCTGTGAACGGTTGTCACTCTTAGAAATGGCAATTAAAATGTTAATCGTCCTTCTACCACACTTATCCAAATGATGGCTACTGATAAATGAGTGAGAAATGTCTTTTGAATACACAATGCAATCAAGTACCATGTGAGAGAAAGGGGAATAAATTACAACAAGGTGGATGGAATTCACTGGGGACAGTGCCTACCTGGAGGAGAGAGGCGCCTTATCCCCTACAACTGTTCCGACTTGATAGAATTACACATTCTGTTAAAGGTTAGAAGTAACTAAACTTAACTTTTTAAAACGGGAGATTGACTGAAGGGTTTGCTTGGTGAGGATTCTGCTTGTTGTAATAAAAGAAAAGCAACATTTCAGAGAGTGCTGAGGTGAATAACTAGTTTTGATTCAGCCATGAGATGCTTTCAGGTGTGCAAACTTTTTTGAAGACCTTAAGTTATCGGATATACTGCTTGACTCAATAAAAATATTGTATTCCCCTGTAAATCTTGCCTTATTAGAAAAGAAATAAAAATATTCAGCTCAGACTTTATCGCAAGTCACAACCAAATCCAAGACAAATACAGGTTAGAAACAGTTGTTCTTAGTAAAACCTAATTATACTGAACAATTAGACTGTCAGAGAGAAAAAAGCAGCTAACACCTGTGGGCAAGGGGGTAGCAAGAACTCTGATACCCAATTAACATGTGGGGAACAAAGCAAGAAAAGGATCGTTAATTTCTTTTAGAGAGGCAGGGGTCAGCAAGAAAACCAAGTAAGTCTTTAGTTCCTATGTTTGATGTTTAATAAGAGATAAGAATGCAGACACTGAATACTTTCTGGTTATTTTGATTTTCTTTTTTATTCATGTCATGTCATAAAGTGAAAAACCTGATGGCAAATTTTTATGTTTTCCTTGAGACCTTCTGTTGTCAATAGCTGGAATGAGTTAACATTTCCAGCAGAGCATCTGTTCAGCTCCTCTATCCTGGAGCAGCAGGCACTTGTACTCCAGAAATGGCTGTACATGGTAACTCATCCAGTAATATGTCACTTATATGAAATACAAAGAAAATGCTGAAGAGCTGTGGTTTGGGTTTTGGTTTGTGGTCGTGTCCCGTCCTGTCCTCGTCCCCCCCCCCCCCCCCAACTTAGAAGAGATTGTCTGCATTCTTTCAGTACTTCCCACCAGCAGTAACAACTGAGACACATGGAGTTTTTTTGCCAGGGAGTGAGCAGTCTCCAAGGTAACAGGGACACTGAGCTGCAGTCAAAATGCCCCAGGCTTTATTTAACTTCATATACCCCAAATTCGTTCCTATTAGAGGCTTCGTGGCTGATTTAGATGTGGTCAAAAAACAAGTGGACACCTGAAATGAAAAGGTGATAAAATTTAATCTTGAAGGCAATAGCTTTGGTACATTGGTCATTCAGAACTTTTAAATAGAGACGCATCATTTGTGAAATACATGGTTAGTGTATCATGCCATTATTAATAAAAGGATAGTAAGCCTTCTCTTCGAAAAATAAGCAAAGTTGGATAGGTAAACATCTAATACAATGTTATGACAATTTTATGGCAGTACATATTTAAAACAAGATTGCTAAAAGCTCTGGAACATATTCATAATGAAGATGAATTTGCACGTCCCCAGGTTAAAATTTCTGGCCTTCTCTGCCTTATTAATAAGCACAGTTGAGCATTTAAATCTTAGGAAAAGGGAGGGAAAGAAATCTTTGGCAAAAGTATTTTGGCTTTGAGACTTTCATTTGCTAGATGGGGAAAATGGGACGCAACATTTTGGTAACAACGAATTGAAGAACTCACAAACTATCACCATACTCTTTATTGACACTGGTGCATTTGATGCGTGTTCCTCAAAGTGCCCTGCTGCAGCTGTGACCCCCGAGAGGTTTTAATGGCAGTTCAGGAGCAGTGCTAGAACTGCACAGCCTCCAGCCCAACTGGCTTGAGAAGTGCCTGTAGCAGCTGTTAGGCTAACATGGTTCATTTCCAAGAGACTTTCCAAGAAGTATTAACTACACCAATAGGGCCTGAAACCAGACCTATTTTACTTGGGTATTACTGGTCACCATGGACCTGCACGACACCAAGTGCTCCCCAAGCGCGCACCAGAGCATATCCTAAAGGCCTGAATACACCTTTTAAGAGCGGATATAAGCCGGAAAACACAGGAAATACCACCTAGGTTCTCACAAGCTAACGCTGATCTCAACGCCTGGCCCTCCTTTTGGAGCGGAGGGAGGGCTGGGAGGATTGCCGCGCCGGCGGCAGCGGCCCTCCCTCAGGCCGGGCTCGGCGGCGGCGGCGCTATCCCCGCCCTCAGGGCGGTCACGCGGCACCCCAACGGCTTTCGCGGGCGCCCCGCCCCGGGCAGCTGCACCACGCGCCCCGGCGGTATTTAAAATGGTCGCCTGTTTTAAAAGAGCTCGCATCGCCCCTTGCGTCGCTATGATTGGCTGATGCCGCCTGTCAATTATGCCTGTGCCAACGCTGGCCGCCTGGTGATTGGCTAGGCGGGGGCAGAGCGAGGGAAAGCTGTGGCAGCGGGGCCAGGCGGGTGAGGTGGCGGGCGGGGTTACTTCCTCCGCTCCGCTCCGCCGGTCTGGCGCAGGGCTCTTAACGGGAGAGCGGGGAGTCGGACCGCGGCGTCGTCTGCCTGGCGGCAGCGGCGGGTTGGGGCCCTTGCTGTGCTGTGGAGAGAGGCGGAGGCGGCGTGAGGGACGAGGGCGTGTGGAGGAGGGGGTGCGGCGGCCGTCCTCAACGTGCAAGTCGGCGAGCGTAGCTCAGGGTATTTCCGGGACTGCTGTTTTTCTCTCTTTTCTCTCCCTGCCCCACATGCCGTCTCGCCTCCTCAGGTGGCGTTTTCATCCTGGGGCCCCGTCCCTGGTCCGTTTCCTTCCGCCACTGGTCTCTTGTCCCAGCTCCTCAGTGCCTCTTCACCTCTCTGGGGACCCTGTGGGCACCCTCATCGACCCCCACGATTTTAATCTGGCGTTCCCTCGCTGCTCTTACAGATAGCGTTCTTCTTGGCTGGATGTTTGAACTCACTGAGACAACGGGAAAATTAATTTACCTCTGGCTTGCCCCAACTTCGTTGTTGGTTATTTCCATACCTTGTTAAGCCTGGAACTGCCGAGAGAGTTCCTGATGACGGTATCTCCTTGCAGCTTGTAGGCTGTGAAACACAGTAAATGTAATTCACGTGCTGAAAAGAGATGGGACACTATTTGTAGAAGATAGGAGTCATGCTGTTAGTGTTGTTGCCTGTAGGGGATTTTTTTGTGCTCTACCCTGCTTCCTTTCTGGAATCTAATTTTCATGAAGCCAGGAGTTGTTTGGGGTTTGACTTTTTTAATGCCCAGTGATGGCATTATAAACTTCACCAGAACGGTTGCTTGCATGGATTCCTGCCCCAAAATGAATACTAGCTTGATAGAAAAGGCAAAATATATGTATCGCCACCAAAAGTCGTTGTCTTCTAGTATGGAAAAATTGCAGTTGTGTTTATTCTATCACCATTCTAATTAAGGGATGTGTAGAGTCTGTTATAATGTTATATGAAGGCTGTTGTGAAAAGAATGCACTGAAGAGTAGTTTCATTATTACTTTGATTCAAAGCACATTTGAAATTACTAAGCTGTCCCGGGGGGGGGGGGGGGGGGAGTCCACTTCTGGACAGTGATATCATTGCATAACATGCGTAAATGTGGCAGTTAGAGGGGCTTAATCACATCATAAATATGTATAATCTTTTGCAAAACTTAAATTTATGCAAAATCATTTTAATTTGAGATACTGGGGTGCTTTTCAGTGGAATGTGTAAGTGAAGAATAAAAGGACTAGCAACCGTGGGGATGGTTATTGTTATGAGTATGGAGGCAAAAGCTTGCTTAGTGTGACCAGCACATGGTCACATGTGGAATGGGTGGGATAACATTTGGTACATTAACTACTGTGTATGGCTTTATTTTTACTAATTCTTGTTTCTGCTAGCAGTAGGAAGTTATGTAGTCAGCTGTCAGGTAAAATAAATAATCTGTGTAGATAATGGTTCTCATTTGGGTAATCAAGCTCAAAGTAATAGTACAAAAGCACCAGAAGTGATAAGCTGAAGAGAAGGTAGTTTCAGCTTCAGACTGTAGAAAAAGGATGCAGTTGTAACTGGTTTTGAACTCTTCTTCCCTCCCTTTTGGCAGCATTCAGTTCATTGCAACAAGTGTGAGTTTACTGCAATGCTTGAGATAATTGGTTTCTTGGGACCTTGAGTAGTGGAAGTCTAATGAAGAGACAGATGTGTGAATGCTTATGCACTCTTTACTGTCCTTGATTAGTTTCCTTTATTCTCTGCTTTCCAGATACGTTATTAATTGAAGCCTTAACTGTGAAGCCTGATCGTTCAGCAAATAGTAGTGGGTTGACAAGAAACATTTGTGTGAAATTTAAGCTGATTTTAACTGGTTTGTTTGTTGTTGGTTTTTTTTTTTTTTTTTTTAAAATAAACTGCTGATGTCTCAAGACATTATTTATTGGAGCCTGATCCTGAAGACAAAGCAAGCTGAAAATACAAGGGACATTAAAGGACAAACAGGAGTTGTAGCTTATTTCTCTGGTGGTGATTTTTTTGACAACATTTCTTTTGGAGAGTGAGTGGCATAGCTCTTGGATGTACCATTTGGGCAAAGGATTGCAGTGTTGAAGAAGATTGCTTGTCTAAGTATTGCAGACCTTAAGGCAGAAAGTCTTGGGAAAAGAAGACATAAATTGGGGAAGGAAAAAGAGGCAGTGAAAAAAAAAAATCTGACTTGAAAGTTAATTTTTTTTTTTTAGGGGTTTTACTAGTCAAGTTGGTAATTGCCAAATGGTGTAATGTTTCCCATCACCTGGATGACAGAAACCCTAAAGCTGTTGTACGAGATCTTGGCATGCCAGGGAAATAGTGGATAGAGCAGCAACAACCATATTGATAAACTTTTTTAGTTCTGGAAATTATGAAAATGGATAAAGTCAGGAAAATAAGGACCCTAGAGGTGGGACTGTTTCACCCCCTAGTATTGCCAGACAGTTCTGCCTGGTTTTATTACATATTGGTTTTAATTAAATTACTTTCGTTTGTGAATTCTTTGAATTCTTTATATTAACTAGGCATGGACTTAATGTACTTCTTAAGTATTTTTGTATTAAAATACAGTTTTAAAATAATTGGTATTTCTATAAAATGTAGTAATAAGAAAGTGGAACTTGTCACTTCAAGTAGCATATGGGTCTCTACACAACTGTGATAACATAATTTATGAAAGAATTCATTATTCTACTTGAAGGACAGCATACTGTACATAGTTGTGATACCACTTAGGAAAGTTTGACTATAGCATATATAGTTACTGGTTAAAGGTCAAGTTTAGCATAGCTACAGAACAATGTTTTGAAAGCAGATATATAGATGATAGTAGTTGGATGCAGAATTGAAGCCTTATGCTAAACAAAGTCACAGTAAATAGGCAAGTATAGCATAAGTTGTTTTTCTGTGCTTTGGTAGCTTCTGTATACATATAACAACTTAGAATTATCTGAATTGAAATACTTGCGATGTTCTTTTGAAGCTATTGCAGATATGCATGAGGAGAATAAAGCTGCAGCAAATGGATGTGGCAAAAGCCGAAGTGGCACTCAGAATGAAGCTGCTTTACTGGCCCTGATGGAGAAGACTGGATACAGCATGGTTCAAGAAAACGGGCAAAGAAAATTCGGTGGTCCTCCACCAGGTAAGCATGTCTTTTGAGATTACAAAGTTGGAGTTTATTTTCTGTGAGGAGAGCTATTCTGAATCAGACTGAAAATTTGTGTAGCCCCATGTCCTGTATCTTGACAGTGACCAGTAGTAGATGCTTAGGGAAAGAGTTAAAGAAACACAACACATACAGGGTCCTGATACGCTTTACAGTTTCCAGCAGTTTAAGATGTCTTTTAAGATGTCATTTAAGACTATGTTGAACATTTGCTCTTGGTGGATTTAAGAAGTCATGGCTTTAAAAGCAGCTAAAGTTGACAGGTAGCAAAACAAATGTGGAGCTGAAAATACTGAGTGTGTTCCATATGACTTAGAACACACTTGAAAACATTTAGTGATACAGAAGGGAAAAACAAGTTGGTGATAGCAGGCATAACCTTCATTTCTTGTCTTACCACTTGCATGGGACAAAGCAATTTTTTTTTTTACTAATCTCTGTTCTCTGAGATAACACCAGTGAAGATAATCGCACTCGTTTTGTTTTCAGAGTGAACTAATCTGTTCTCCATATCTAATATAATCTCTGCCCCCCCACCCCCCTTTCATTCTGAGAGGAAAAATTGATAAATGTTGAGCTGGAGCTTTTATCATTCATTGGATGTGTTTTTAACAGTTAAGTACAACAGTCAGAGTTTAATATTCATGTGTTACTGTTCTTTCACTTAATACACTGGAAAACAGAAATTGTTGAGTATTTATCCATGTATAAACAGAATACAACAGTTGATAAAAATCCCAGAGAATAACAGAGATTGTATTGATGCTATAAAAACTACAATCATCATCTTGGTTAATTTATGGTGGTTTGAGATTTATTGTCACGATGCAAATGGGAGACTTGTGCACTTGGACTGGAAAGTTATTGCGACAGTGAAAACGTGCCTTGTCACTAAAATGTTTTTCTATATGCCTAATTATATTTCCGCTAAAGTCAGTGACAAAAAAAAAAGTAGAATTAAGTCCTGTGGTATATGGAATATGTACGTTGCAATTTGGAAACAGTGGCTATTGGATTTAGTAAACAGTTTTCAGGTTGTTACTGCATTGGAAGACTTAATTTTTTCTTGTGTATTAAATGCTATTTCAAAAACATGTCTGATACTATGACAAGTAACTTAGCAATAATAAATCTCTTGAAATAGCCCTATCCTCTGCTAAAATACTTTTACTGAAACTGCTGCTGCAGATTTAGTTTGTAGAAAACAAGTAACGCTTACAGGCAATGCAAGGAAAAGCCATTGTTCAGCACTTTGAATTTGCTTTCCAAGATAAATTTAAATGACACTTAGTTTTAAGTAGGACTGATAAGGGGTGTTTTTGTTTGAAGATGTTGCAAGATCATTCAATTTTAATCCATGCTTATACAAATGCTGGAACTAGTAGGTTTATCTCGTGCTGCAAAGGCTGAAAGTTTGTGAAATAAATGGATAAAACCAAAATGATTGAATTTGTTATTGTTTTGAGTGAACATATTTGAACAGAGGAGGAGGAATAGTTCAGTAGATATATTTTTTATATTTTTTTCCTGATTATCTTTTCTGTCATTATTGCCGTATTCAAGAGTTAAACTTTGTTGAGGTTTTTTTCCCTACCAAAATGTCGTTTTGTTCTTCTCAAGAATACATTAAGAAAATAAGTGGCTTCTAGATCATTTAATTTGAACTTCTGTGTATCTTACATATTTACTTTCTGCTCAGTTGAGCCTGATGACTTTTTTTGGCTAAAACACATTTTCAGAAAAGTGTCTGGGTTTGATTTTGAGAACTCTAAAAGGTGGGATTATCTGCTCCTACATTTAGCTTGTTAAAATGGTTAGCATCTTTCCTGCTGAATTTGCGCTTTATCTCTACTCTGAAATAGTTCTTTAATGTTCTTGATGAAATACCTAGTACCTGTAATTCTCTGTAATAACGCTGTCAGTTACCTTTATCTTAAAATTTCTTGTTATTCTGATGAAATGAGTCAAATGCCTTAAATCTTTATGAAGCATTTCTTTTATTTTGAATAATTTTTCCAGTGTCATTGTTGACATCAGCAATGTACAAGAATTTTGCCATTTGTCCTGATTGTATCTCACGGAGTATAGTAACTCTTCTTTTTGAGTCAGATTATGCACGTACACAAGCAGAAGGAAGGAGAATTCCTTGTGCTGCTGTTTCAGTTAATTCTCACTTGTGGCCTGTGATCCCGTATCTTTGTAAGTTATGCTTGTAAGCATCAACAGTGTTGCTCATTGCTATGTGTAGTTTAAGATACAGCTGCATCAAAATTATTTCTCTTTGGAAGTTTTTCCCGTCTAAAATTATGTACATACTTTTACTAGCCTATATAAAATAGCCAAAGGAAGCCCTGTGAAGTTTTTTTTAAAATGGCACTGGAAAAAGAACTGCAGGGAATCACTAATTCCTGAGGGCCCAGCCTGTTCTTAAATTATTTAATACATTTTTTTACATTATAATTATGATTTTTAATTAGAACATTAGGCAGTATTAAGTGTATTTGTTTGGCAAAGTTACTTTTATTAACGAAATTTGTTAATCTTTTCTGAAACTAGATGTGTTTGACAAGGTATATCTTCCATAAATCTGTTCATTGACATTAATTATATACCTCTCCCTTAAATCTTCATGTATTTTCATACTTGCTGAGGTTGGAAATTACCCAGAGTTACTATAAATGGTTTTCTAGGCCAGATGAGACTTGAATATTTGAGATGGCTTGAAAGGAATTACAATAACTGTTTGTAAATGAGGAGTTTCGCTGTGAATTTTGCTTGTTTAAGATGTGGTTTCTATAAGCTTGTGTTGCTGCCAAAGGAGATAGTCTCTCTGTCAGCTCTGTTTTCCTGTTACCATCTTGTTTATGTGACTGGCACATTATCCAGAGCAAGCAAGCAGGTCATCAAAATTACCCTAAAAATTTATATTTTTTTCCCCCACCTCAATTGGCAGCAGCACAGTTCTTGTTCAGTTTATGCTACTCATGGAAAATGTATCGGGATGGGTGTAGGAGAAAAGAGAAGGAAAAAAAAGGTTAAGAAAGCGAATTTTCATTGCTTTGTTTGGGTCCTGTGCTTAGATTGCTGCAGACATAATGACGTCATTAGGTGTGTAACTCATTAGAATTACATGGAAGAAAATTTGAGATGGCATTGATTTCACTAACAGGGGGAGGATTATAACTATAATGTTGATTGAAGTTTGATTACTTGGACTGCTGCAAAAAAAGGAATCCCATAATCTGTTGTCCAGTGATAAATTAAGTACCCAGTCAAGGAAACTCTCTGGTCAGTTGGTAACTACTTGAAGAATGGTGCTTTTCGTTAACTGTTTCCATGTTTGCTCCGTTAAATACATGTTGCTCATTGGCAAATGTGGCACAGGCCAGGTTTTCTTTAAGTCAGGAGTCATAACTTCTCAGTTGGCATTAATGTGCTGTAATGCTAAGTTAGTATGCAGCTTTAAAATTAGACAGGTGGCTTTTTGAATGGTAGATGGCTTTTACTTACTGAGAATCACTGTTTAATCAGTTACCAGGCTGAGGATGATGGTAAAAGTTTGTCTAGTTAATAAATGAACATTGTTATTTAATTTCATGACTTGCCTATGCAGTAAAGCAGCCTCCTCCCTTTTTTGCTGATTAAGGTGTGCAGTTGCTTTTGTCTTTGGAGCTGCTAAGTGGCGTACTGTTGGTTTATGTGTTTTTATGTGGGCAACTGACTGGCATGATGTGATTGATAGCAGTACTAGCTTGCAGACTGTGTTACTTGCCATGTTCTGTCAGACCTCAGCTGAAGTGGTCGTAAATGTTTATAAAGCTGAAAATGATAAAGATGTTGAATGCTCTGTGGAACAGAGCCAAACTTTTTCCTAGATAAGCCATGGCAGTGTGGCTCCAAATGCCTGTCAATTCTGATGCCTTGGTAGTTTCCCTGTGTACCATGTAGTTCTTAGTGTACAGCTTATAGATGAAAATTTATTCTGTGAGAAGGCAAAAATTTCCCAGTTCTAGTAAAAATTTTTTAAATGAGAAATTATGTGCTCTTTGATGATACTTATATGAAGGAAAAACTTTAAAGTTAATTACAAAATCACCTAATTTATTCTGAACTTCAAGCCAAAGTAAAATATTTAATTATCTTCTTGTTTTAACTTGTCAACAGTAATTTTTTTCACCTTGCCTCCTTATGTTTTGTCATTTCATATGAGTACTTACTTACCAAATTTTGTGTTATTTTTTTCTACCAGCTTTGTACTCCTTGCTTTCTCTCCTGTGGAGAACCTTTCTTGTCAAAGCTTTAGAAAAAAACTGTTAGTTATGATGTAACTGTTTTTCTGCCTTCAAAACTTCTGCCTGATTTGTTTATTTTGTTTAAAAAAACCCAAACAAAACCAATAAAAATTTATTTTTTTAAAAAAATGCATATTTTGGGAAAATCAGGTGCCATATTTGCAGACCATAACTCCATGTTTTTAAATGTATGTATGCATTTTTACATTATCTGTTGATCATACCCTTCAGCGTACATGGCAGAGATATAAAAGAGTGTATGAATGTCCTTGGCTTAAGGACAGAAGCATGGATCTTCTTGTAACTTTCAGATGTGAACTAGGGACTTACTTGTCCTGTGGATTTTTTTAATTTCTTTTTTCCTACCATCCAGCTCCAGCCCTTGAAAACTGTGGTCTGTTTTTAAAGCAAAAGTGTTCAGTCTTTTTGGCTATTGAAAAAAGCACAGCTCCATATCCTACCTTCCTTAGGGAGTCCTGTTTTTGTAGATGAATGGAGAAGGTGGAAGCAAAATGTTTGGACATTTTGAATGATGTGAAGGAAGAAAAAAAATACTGCACTGGGGACCCTGACCAAAATTTCATAAAATATGAGCAAGAAGTGCAGAGAAACATGTGCGAGTAGAAAATACAACTTAAGTTCTTTCCCAGTTATCAACCTATCAGTTGTATTAATAACTGACACATAAGTTTAAGGGGTAAAAAATGATTGAAATGTAGGCTCTTACAGCAAACCTGTCAGTGTTTTAAATAATGCTTGGTTCAGTGGGCTGTCATACAGATTCCAGTGAAAAAACCAAGATGGAATTAAAACGGATACAAGTTGTGGGCTTATGGCATTTTTTAATTTCAACATAACAAAAATAAGAATGAAATAATGGATAAGAATATGCTAGTTTTAAATTGAGACTAAAAATAAATAAATAATTCCCACCTCCAAATTGGGGGAGGGAGGGAGGGAAGTGTGCCTATCCGGCATTTGTACTAAGATTGTTGTTGAACAATTTATTTTAAGGTTGGGAGGGTCCTCCACCACCTCGTGGATGTGAAGTTTTTGTGGGTAAGATTCCTCGTGATATGTATGAAGATGAACTAGTTCCTGTTTTCGAGAGAGCTGGGAAGATCTATGAGTTCAGACTGATGATGGAATTCAGTGGTGAGAATCGAGGCTATGCTTTTGTGATGTACACTACTAAAGAGGAAGCCCAGCTAGCCATCAAGATTCTGAATAATTACGAAATTCGTCCAGGGAAATTTATTGGTGTCTGCGTAAGCTTGGACAACTGCAGACTATTTATTGGAGCAATTCCAAAAGAAAAGAAGAAGGAAGAAATACTGAATGAAATGAAAAAAGTTACAGAAGGAGTGGTGGATGTCATTGTTTATCCAAATGCCACTGACAAAACTAAAAATCGTGGCTTTGCTTTTGTAGAATATGAATCTCACAGAGCAGCTGCAATGGCTAGAAGGCGGCTGATCCCAGGTAAAGCTATTTGTAATTAAATTGAGGTTTTTTGGGAGTATCTGTCTCCATTTTGTGGGGGGTGGTCGATCATCCTTGTTTTCCTTTCTTTAAGGTATCTTGGGAGTTACAAAACTGCAGTAGTGCCTTTCAGCTAAAGAGGATTATTTTTTTTTTTTTTTTTTTTTTTTTGGTTCAGGAATGAGGGTTTTTTTGTTTGGGTTTTTTTTGTTGTGGTTTTTGTTTTTTTGATTTTTTTTTTTTTTTTTTTTTTTAAAGCTGAAATTTAAGCAGTTCTGAGAATGAAAGAACTTCTGTTTATAAAACAGATGCCTGCTACTGTAATTTACACCAAGATAATGTATTTGCTTGGGCATCCAGTTCTCATTTGCATGCATTAGTCCCTGCACGTGAATTCTCTTAAAGCTAAGCTTAAAAAATATAGCACTTGGAATGTGTCCCTTATTTTCTTTGAGTGTCATGAGTGATGTTATTGGTGTTTCATATCTTAAAAGTGTTTGAAAGTAGATCTTTAATGTTTTACTAGAAAATAATTTTACAGGGTTTAACAGGTAGAAGATGACTTTTTCTTTGCACCTTGTTTTATACATTTTGAGGGAGGGAAAGTAGAATGGATTAAATATGCTGAAAGAGAAGGGAATGGGTAAAGGTACAGTTAAAAAGGGAAATTCTAGAAGAGAAAGGAAGAGAAATTAAATAGGGGGGAAATGGAACAATATAGTTGGAGAAGCAAAGTCATTAAAACAGATAAGACAGCATTGGCCTTGCTGAAATGAATGACAAAACTCCCTGTATTTATTAAGGCTAAGATGTAGGCAAGTCTCATGTTAATTCCTGACAGAGTGTTAGGGAGGAGTGTTACCTAAGACGTATACAGGCCTTGCAAGGTAATGGGAGAAATATGACCAGATCACTGAATGTAAAATAAACTAGTTGTGTGATATGCAAAATGTTGGCATGAAATGAGTAACAAGGTGAGCTTTTTTTGAAGTTTATGGTTTTGTTGTCTGCTGCAACATAGAGTAAGGCTTGTGCTAGTTCATATACGTTTAGATGACTTCCAGGTGTTGACCTTACTTTTTAAAATGGTAATATTATTGAAGAGCCTGTGTATACTAGCTAGTAAAATATGTTGCTTATGGTTGCTTTATATACACGTGTATATGCATGTCACAAAATCACAAAGTCTATGTTTTGACAACTTATGGTGCTTAATGAACTCAAAGGGTACAGATAGAACACCAAATTTTTGCAGAGTCTTATTTTCTTTGATAATTTTAAGTAGCGATATTTTACATATCTTTCTTAAGTAGGTGCAGGCAACAAAAAACAGTTTAATGTGGCATGCATCATGTTTGCTTTTTTTTTGAGGTAGTTGATAAGAATGATTTTGTTTTCATTTGCGTATTTCTCATTGATGTAATGCTTCTTTGCTATAGGAACATTCCAGCTCTGGGGTCATACTATTCAAGTAGACTGGGCAGACCCTGAGAAAGAAGTTGATGAAGAAACAATGCAGAGAGTTAAAGTATTGTATGTAAGAAATTTAATGATATCTACTACAGAGGACACAATTAAAGCTGAATTCAACAAGTTCAAGCCAGGAGTAGTTGAACGTGTAAAGAAGCTGAGAGACTATGCTTTTGTTCATTTTTTCCATCGAGAAGATGCAGTTGCTGCTATGTCTGTAATGAATGGAAAGTGCATTGATGGAGCTAGTATTGAGGTAACACTGGCAAAGCCAGTTAACAAAGAAAGTATTTGGAAGCAACATTTTAATGGTCAGATAAGTCCCAGTTCTGAAAATCTCTTAGGTTTTCCTAACAAAGAAGATGGTCATCAAAAATCCTTAGGGAAACCAGCAAATCTTTTGGTTCGTCTTAATGGTCAGCACAGTCCAGGCCCCACTGAAGTTGAAAGATGTACATACCCATTTTTTCCAGGAATAAAGCTTACTCCAATTAGCATGTATTCTTTAAAATCCAGTCACTTCAGTTCTGCAGCAATGCATCTGGATTATTTTTGCAATAAAAATAACTGGACACCGCCAGAATACTACTTGTATTCAACCACAAGTCAGGATGGGAAAATACTCTTGGTGTACAAGGTGCTTATTCCTAGTATTGCAGATGGTTCCCAGAGTTATTTCATGCCAGACAAACTCTGTGCAACAGTAGAAGGTGCAAAGGAATTGGCAGCACAGTTCACACTTCTACATCTAGGTAAGCATAAACGCTTTCAATTAGTTCTTAAGAACTGAAGCTAGAAAAGTTACTTTAAAATTGTGTATGTATCTTGGCTTGTGTATGTATATAAAGTATAAGTTAGTCTACAGCAGAATTGTTTCTTGTATAGTCAACTGAGTCTGGACCATCAGGTGAGAGTACTGAAGAAACACTGTAAACATCTATACAGTGCGATGCTAGGGTCATTTTTGCTTATGTTTACCTACTGTAATGATTTATAAGGAAGAACTAGGTGATGTTAAGTGACTTGGGTATAAGGTCGTTGTGTGATGATTATGGTGCTGAAAATTTATTTGAAAGGATGTCTGTGTTCTTGATTTATTATCAGTAGGGAAAACAGAAGTGGTGGATCCATATTCAGATAAATAAATAGGTTTGGGAAGCTTTTTTGATTCCTCTTTATAGACATTCGTGAGGCAATAAGAGTATCATTACATTGCTCTATATGGATTATCTTTGGGTAAAGAGTGCTGTCATTTAGTGTTTGGGGTTTTTTTTTTTTTTTTCAACCAGAAAATGGGAGAAAATAGGGATACAGTTATTCTTAATTACTTTCTAAGTCTAGCATCTTCATTTGTATATATGCCATTTCTTAAACTCAGAATGCAACTACTAGAAAAGGGACATTTTTATATTATAAAAAGCTATGGTAAAATCTGTTCTTTTCATAACTAAGATGGCAGATCACTGCAGTTCTGACAGCGTTATCCCTGTTACTCTATAAAGTGAATAAATAAATAATACAAAATGTAACACTTTTGTCATCTAGTTCCTGCCCAGCATTTTTCAGAACATTCAGCACACAGCATTCAGAACACAGAACTGATTTCTAGTGCTAGGTTGTTTCATTAGTAATTGTAGTCATCATCTGAACAGATTTCATCCTCAAAGAAATCAGAATTTTGGCTCTTTGGTACACAGATTTGGAGGCCGTTACAGAGCCATACAATAATGGTTTGAAAACTAGTCATACTTCCAGGCAAAGCTTTATATAATTTATTCCACTTGTTCTTTTGAATGGTTTCTCTTCTGCTTAGTTAGCTCTTTTTATCTTTCTGGCCTTTACATCCTGGTATATTTGAAGATGAGATAGGACTGATCTTTATAATTTTGCAGGTATTATGAACCGTCATGTAATTTCTCTGATCTGCTGAGTAACGATCTTGTGTATTTGTTGCATGGCTTCTTTCAGCGTGACTAACTCAGTAGATGCTGTATCATGAAATGAATTGCTAGTCTTTTGTAGAACAATATAAATACTTTTCTGTCATTATAAAAAAAATGTTTCTAATGAGTCCTGGAACCAGGGGTTTGGTTTTTTTCTCTTTTTTCTTTCTGTGTAGAATTCTTTCTGTGAAGAATTACATTGGAGACGATAGGCTTGTTCAGGTAATACAAACTAGTTTCTTGTCCAATTGTGTGTAGAAAGTTGAGGGTTTTTTGGTTGGGGTGGGTTGTTGGTTAGTGTTGTTGTTTTGGTTTGGTTTTTTTTAATTCAGAATTGGAGCAATGCCAGAGTTGTTTGGCAGGGTGTTGTGGGTTTTGGAATGGTGGTAGGCAAGTTCTTTCCAAGTTTCTTATGATACCTAGGAAGTTCAAACAGGTTGTGCTTCAGTTACTATTATTTCCATTATTAATAGACTGTTGTGTTTTTTCACATTCTAGTTTCATATTCTAGAATATCAGCCTTCTTAAGCCATGGACTTCCAGGTTTGAAAGAAGTGGCGTTCTCTGTGGATAGTGCCTACTGTGTGTGGGCCAGGCAGTGTCTGAGGCATCAGACTTGGTGGTCCTGTATAGTGCAGCCCTGGATAGAAGCACAATGAGATCGTACTATACAGTAAATAATCCTTTTCTGATTAGCTGTGCATGCATACAGGGCCCAGGACTGCATCCACAAGATTTAAAGCTTGATTCTGCTTTGGAAATGTAAGGAGGAGAAATGAGAGCAGATGAAGAAGTGTTTATTAAAATGCTTTTACTTCATAATTTTGGCCCAGTGAAACAAAATTTTAAGGGAAATGGAAGCAGAAATAGTAACTGAAAGCTTAAGTGGAGTCCTATGTTAGTGATGACTGGTTCTGTTCCTGAGGGAGACTTTTCTGTTCCCCTCTATTCCCACTCCCTTCTTTTTTTTTTTTTTCCTTCTTTTTTTTTTCCCCTCACCTGTTCTAGTTTTGGTGGATTGGAAAACCTACTGCTAACAGCAAACTTAAAATAATCTTGCCATCCTTCTCTTCCTCATACTCCTACTTAACACTTGTTCTGGAAGCCTCTTGATACTTAGGCTGCAGCGAGATTTTTTTTCTTTTTGATGAGTTTGTAGCAGACTTAATTCAGGCTTGACTATTATCCCTTTTTGCAATGCATGACTGAAACATAAACAAGCTTTTTCTTCTTGCTTAGAATTTTGCTTCTCCTTGGTTTTGATTTTGCACGCCCAAAAGGTCTTAGAGGAAGAAGAATCTCCAAAGCGCAAAGCCTTACACATTGTCTCCACTTTAGCAGTGATATGTTTGGTTTGCATTAGTAGGTCACCTCCAGAAGGTGATACTTTCAGATGGTCAAAGTGATGAGAATTATTTATTTTTAATAATAAAATGGCTAAGCATCTGTGCCTGGTTTTGTACACACTGTGGGTGGCATTTTACTGGTTGAGGGTCTGTTTCTGTTTTTTCTAGCTATGAAAATTAGGGCTGTACCTTTATAACCCATGTAATCCTGAACATAAAAAAAGGATGCTAAACTCAAAATAGTGGTGTGAGGCCCTCCTTTAAAGAATAATGAAGATAGCTTCAGGTTCTATGCTCGACCATGCATACCTGCCCATTTTGTGGCTTACAGGCAGGATTATCTAAAGATAATATTTTCTCTCCTATACTTCTTTGGGAAAGAATCTTGAGAACAATTTTAAAAAATTAGCCTAAGAGTGATTATTCACAGCTGTGGCCAAATCCAGAATGCAAACAAGTTTAAAAAAAATTAAGAAAGTATGAGTTGAGATTTTTCTCTTCAGTTATAGTTACAAGTCCTATAGGGAAAACATTTTAAGGTGAATTTAAATTAACAGTATTTTAAAGCTTATATACAGGATGTTGAAAGAAACATCTGAAGCTAAAGAAGAGTTGGTAGATGTGACAGGATCCCTCATCACTGAACTGTCTGTTGTATGGTTTGGCATATTGAATGATGCTGCATGGATGCATGTGGTGTGGGTTTGTTTTTTTGGGTGTGGGTTTGTGTGTGTTTAGTTTTTTTTAATAAGTAGCAGTGATTTTGAGAAGAGCCTAAGCGTGTTTCTTCTTGGAAGCGACTTACTATAAGCTTGAGTGTACAAAGATGACACAGGGAATAATTCCTTCTGGTAAGTAACTTCTCTTACAGGAACTTAATTTTTTTGCCCACTTAATTTTTGATGACGTGTACAGGTTTTTTTTCTTTTTAAAGCATATAGGCAGACTAAGGTAAGTGAATGAGAAAGGGCTGCTTTGATAGCATTTTCAAATTGGACTGTTATGATTAATAACCTCAAAGCACTTTGGCTTTTTTGGTGATGGGTATTTATTTATTTTCACATAACAGAATACTTGGTTGTTACTGCATACAGTAATCTTGAACAGACAGCAGTACAACAATTAACCACTTGGTGTCACCTGAATATTTGAAAACGATGCTTGGAGAAAATACAGAAAGCTATGATTTCACTGAGAGATGAATAAGCTATATTTCAATGTTACAAGATAAATCATGAACAGATAAGGGAGTGAAAAAACTCAGGCTTGTTTAAATATATGGAAATTACATGTCTGGATGTCCGTTTGTGAGAAGGGGAGCAGAGCTACATGTTGGAAGTTCCAGAAGGTGAATGTTTGGGGGGGGGGGACATGGGATGGGACAACAGAATAGGAAAAAACCTGAATGCCCTGTAGAAGAAATTAACGCCTTTTCTGTTAATTTCAATCTCATTGGAACAGAAATAAGTCTGTGTCTTTAGAAGTTACACAGTACCTTAGTGGTTGCAAAATAGTGCTTGGCTGTTAAATGTGGTATCCAGTTAGAAAAACATGTAAGACTTTCTACTCTTGCCTGTCCTGGAGGCTGACTAGATGTGAGGCAGCTCCAATTTGGAGACTGTGTAGTTGTGCTCATTAACACAGACTCTATATTCCACCTCTGGTCCAGAAGCAGTGTTAGTGCAGAGTCAATCCCAAAATAGGAGGTGTTATTTATCATTCAGGTCCTTTGCATCAGTAATGTAGCTTTGTAGCTTATGGAATCAACCTGGCTTATCCAGATGACTCTGAAGTATAGGCAGAAGAGAACTTGAAGTTGCGTAGATGTGCTCTGAATTGCAGGAGAACCTCCACCTCCCTATCTTCAGTAAGAGTAAACATCTGAAGCCTGGAAAAGCAGAACTTTCTGCTGAGAATGATTGGGTTTTTTGTTTTTTGTTTGTTTGTTTTCACTTACTGCTGGTGGAATTCGACTGGTTTAAGGAAATACCGGAAGATGTCAGAACCTCTTTCTAGGCCTTAGGATAACACCTTCTATAGCAAAGGCTGAGTCCTGGGGAGTTCTTTCCCTACTGAGTCTGACTTAAGGGTGATGGGGAAGAAGTTTCGGTAAAGTTTCCTCAGTTTTGGGGATCTGCTGGGTTTTAGACATGTATTCCACAGTAGGCTATTCTTTTTCCACTCATGCATGCTATTCTGTGGCATCTCACTGAGACACAATTTAAGAAATTAGTTTTTAGGTAGAAAAGAGTATTTTAAAGTATTTACAGAAAGTATTTAAAAGGAAAATATACTGATAAATCTCTGAATCAAGGAAAAGCATTTTAATAACTAACTATAGCACATAAATAACCATGTTTAATTCCAGTTCACCACATAGAATGTATATAGTAAAAATACTGAAACAGGTGGAGCAAGCATTGTATCTTACTACTATGAATTCACTTGTTTAAGCTTCTTAAATACTGCATGCAGTAGCAATTTACAAGTCAAGGATAAAACTCATATAAACTAGTTCAAAAGTCTACTCAGCATCTGGGTCTCAGAACAAAGGTATTGGTAGACTGCTGTCCTAGATTTTGGACATTAAAGTTCAAGTGAAATGTTTTTGGTTTACTGTTTTGTTGTAGGGATTTTCTTCAACACTACCTTGGTTTGCTTTATCATCAAAATTAACTATATTGCTGTTGGAACAAGCAACAGCCTGGTACAAAATGTAAGAAGGATGTTTAAAAAAATGGAGAAATTGCTGGCTTTGTTTAGCAAATACAGATGATAAGTGGTAATTGGGGGTTTGGTTTTTTCCCAGTGATTTTTAGAAAGGCTCGGAATGTACTGTAAGATGTTCCTTAACAGTATGAATTTAGAAGTCTTAAATATTTGTCAGATAACTTAAACATAATGGTTTTTATCACAGCCCCTGAGCAAGCATGTATAACTTTGCTGTCCCTGAATGCAGCACAGTGGGATACTAGAGGCGAGTAAACCTCCTGGGATTGTGTTTGGTGCAGGTTTTTGTCCCCTCAGAGACATTGTCTTAGCTGCACCGTTTGGGCTGTTTTGTTAGGGAAGTTGGTCTCAGGGTTATTTCTCCACATACACACCTCTGAGAAGGCTTGTAGAAATACTCTGTACAGTTTTGGCTTTTTTCAAAGGAGACCATAGCAGTACTGCTGTAGACCTGCTGATGGATCATCCAGTCTGGTGTTAATGTGGATTCTGCAGCACAAAGCAAGGTTATGGTTTTTATTCCTGAAATGACTCTGAGTAGTTTTTCAGTCATTTCTGAATTATTTGCATTTCCAGCTTGGGTTTAAATTTATGTTCAGAAGTGGAGTTGTTACTGCACTGGTGACTTGGAACTATTTCTTTGGATAGTTGGTTTCATGTAAAAGAAAGAGACTAACGTCTCCTCTGATTTGCAAAAAGTGTTATTTTTAACTTTCTGCATTTTATGCTACAAGGGTAGATGTTCTCTTTTTCTGAATATACTATTGTGGATGAATTTAAGTGTGGATGTCTGTCACTTCTGAGGCCTCTTTCATTTTTTAAAATGGGGATTACTATCTTCTGTGAGTGTTGTGAGATTGGTTTTTAAAAGCTTATAAGGCAGTTTGAAAATAGCATTAAATCCATGCTTGGTGTTAACTTTACTGCTGGAAGCTTCTAATCTGAGTTACCCAGGATTTGTCCTGAAGATTCAGTTATTTTTCTGTTGCTGCTGCTTACGAACAGGGAACATAAATTTGTAAATCTGGGCCTGTGTAGGAGAACTTTGAGAAAAATAAGTGAGAAAGATACAACAATGTTGAACTATGTTTATCCATGAAATAACTTGACTGACTTCAGTAGTCAGTCACTTCAAAAGAGGACCGAATTTAGTGCCCTTTTCTAGTCCATTGATGACTACAATGAAGTTGAGTTTTGTTTATGCAGTGTATGTCTGGCAGAACTTGGTACTTAGTTAATAGTACATTCTGATCTAAAGTGTTAAATATGCAGTATGAAAGACTGCTGCTGTTATATGTATGATACATGTAACAAATTAATACAACTCAACAGTGATCTAATATGCACATTTAAAGTTGTCTTCATTAGTATTTTGTGTCTGTTTCACCTCCACTAAAGGGTCATTATTGTAAAGTCTGGTGAAAAAAATATATATATATGTAGGCTGAGAAAATGCTTATGTTAAGTACCAAAGAATGTTTTGTTTTTTTTTTTTAAAGTATAAGGCTTTTAGGAGAAAAACTGAGTTTAATAAGTTCTCATTTTTCATTTCTCTTTACTAGGTCCTTTCTGATGTTGCCTGAACTGTTGACTAAATAATATCTTAATGATTTGAGTTAGTATTAGGGGTGCAGAGGAAAGGGAAGAATGCAGCATTGGCGTAAGACTGTGAATGCTTTCAATACACCGTTATCTTAAGTTCCTTAATAGTTAAGTCCATCTGGGAATAGGTAATGCAGTATGTTTGCTGAAATCAAAAGTCTCTTTCTTCCCCCTCTTTTCCTGCAGCCAACTGTACACCCTATTTGGCTTGAATTGCCCCGAAGAAGAAAAGTTTGGAATTTGTTGCTTTGGATCTTGCCACGAAAGAAAAAAGAACACCACACCGATACATAATTACTGGAAATTCACATTACATGTTTATTGATGAATAATTCTTCAAAGCACATGTGTGTATTAAACATTTCACTTTAAAGATTAGTGAAATTGAATGTTAAATTGTTTTGGTTAGCTTGATTAAATTTGTTTTGAAAAGATAATTTGTTTAAAAGATTTTTATTACCTGTAATAGTTTATACAACAGTAGCTTATTTTTAGTGTTGAAATAATTTGCTACACTTTCTACTCTTGTATTTTGAATTTCATGCAGAATTTTACAGCTGCTGTTGTAAGTAATAAATCTTAAACAAACATTAAAAAAAAGCAAAAACACACCACCCTGGCACCCCTGCCTTTTCATACATAAGCATACATAATATGAAACTTAAATACCACACTGAGATTTGTTTCTGTAACTTGATGCAAAATTTTGTAGGAGGAACGTGTCCAATAAAATCTTTGCTTTCTAATATAGCGTTACATCAATGGAAGAGTGGTATTTTGAAGGGCTTTATGTCAATCTACCATCAGGCTACATGAGATATATTGCTGTAGTCATAACACTGAGGTTCAATACCTTCAATAATTCTTTGAGACAAAAATGGTCAAAAAAAAATCTTGATACATACAAATTACATGTACTTCTATGTACAGCTAAGTTGCATTTCTTGTTGTTAGCACCTCTCTGCTGGGACACGTGTGCTTCCATGTTCACAGAGGCCTTACTCTTATCCAGCCTGTCCCTTGTAACCAGCACTTCTACTTGCCTGTGTAGCCATGTTGAACAGCAACTTGCTCACTTTCTAATCAGGCCATGTTCTTAAAAAACATTGTTTAGCATTAAACTGAAAATAGTTTTCAATTTTTTATATCGTGTGTATGTAATTCATTTTGAGTGAGCCATCTGTATTTTTATTGTGACTGTTTAGCATTTCTTAGTAAAATGCTTTGTTTATTGAATGACAAAAAATAAAGGCCTCTTTTTTTTTTTTTTCTTTTTTAAAATCTGAAACTAATATAGTAGATCATCCTTTTTGAATTTGGTGTATAGTTTCAGTTCCTGGTCAAGGAATGGGCCAAGTGGCATATGTTAAAGAGTCTAAGGGCCTCACCTGTGCGAGTATTGGTTGTAAGCTGTTTTGTCTGAAAAACATTCACCAAAAAGGAATATTATGTAGACAGGAAACAATGCGATGGAAAGATTTAAAGTTGAATAACTTTTCTTAAAAGCAGTCAACTATTGTGGTCCATTACATATTTTGGTTCAGCATGTTTCATCACTGTATTAAATTGTCTTTTTTGGTGTTCATTTAGGTGCAGTTATAGCAGTTTAATTTTATTTGCATTTGATATTAGCTACATAGTAGTTGTTTTAAGTGTTGTAATTTTTAATGTTGAAATCATGTGTTTGACTTCTGTACTTGAATTAACATATTAAATTTATGCTGCAAGTATTTGGTGTCTAAAAAAATATATATATATATATTTTACACATGGTACCTTCACAAACTTACTTTGCAGGATTAACTTTGCTTTCTTCAGTAGCAAGCTTTGGCCAGAGGCTCTAGTGCAGGTGCTTTGCTGAACAGGAGGAAGGGCTTTTAAGTGGCCTAGTGAAACCTTGAAAAAGAAGTAATTTTTAAAGAGGAAGCTTGCTTAGTAGCTTCTGTCACACTTGCAGGTTGTTAAACCGTTATGATTTCTTAAGAAACTCTGTTGGGAGGAAAGAGGGGGCTTGCTTTACTTCATGTTTAAACTAAGTGGGTCCCTAAGGCCAAGACAAAAATCAGTGTTTGAGATAGAATGATACAGTATAATGCTGATAAGATATGGGGGAACTAATTTAAAAGTATTTGTGCCTGGCAGCCTGAGAATTCTAGTCTACAGACTGCTGAAATGAGCTTTACTTTATTTTTCAGGTGTCTTAAGACTCACTTTTTTATTTGCAAGTTTTTTATATAGACATCTTTAATGACACCTTGAGAATACAGTAAACGTTTTGCATGTGCAAGAAAGATTTGATAAAACAATATTCTGTAATACTTCTAATGGAAATCTAGGCCAACCAAGCCTAGGTAGAATTGGTATTGTTAGCAACTTAAGGGAACTGTGTGACAAGCTGCACAAAGATTGCATAGCATTAAAATGAATACCTGTAGGAGAGCTGACTTACCCAGCAAACAAAAGGAGGTACTGACCAGGACTGTAGGAAGGTATGAGATTGTATTTTTCAGGCGTGTAACATCCTTCTTGTTCAGATTTCTGTGGTCCCCACTTGGAAGCAGTCTTGTGCAAAAAGCAGTTTAGCTATAAACTAGCAACTCCCATCATTATTAACATGAGCATGTACCTTGGCAATTATTTTCAGTATTCCCAACAAGTGTGACTGTACAAAACCAAGATCAAACATTTGAGTGTAATGAGTACTGGGTGGATGTAAGCCAAATACAACCCTCAGACAGAATTTGGGCTTTGTTTTGCAGATAAGAACGAAGGTGTAAGGAATAAGCAGCTGAACCAGCAGTAGCACTCGGTAGCTGTAATTCAGGGTTTTTGAAGTTTATTTGGAACACATAATTAAAAAAAATCTCTACTCAGTGTGCAAAATTGCAAGCATATTTTTCATATTTATAAAAGTCTCACTGGAGCTTATTAACCTTTGGAAAAAAAAAAACACCACTAAAACAAAAACCCGTGTATTTCTTCTTAAAATGTGACAAGGGGAGAACATGGTGTTGCATACTTTTTTACAGTACTGTTGTATAACTGATAAAAGTGAATCCATATACCATCCTGTTCTAGAATTGGTGTGGAAACTAGAAGTCCCTCTGAAAGTGGAGGTCACTGACGTCAGTGAAACAAAGTTTTGTTCCTTTGCGCTAAACCCACTGCATTAAAAACTTGCCCTAAATAAGAAAAGGTGGTCCTTATTCCTACAGTTACCTTTTTCATCTGCTTGCTTGCCTTTTTTTTTTTTTTTTTTAATATTATTATTACCTTGTGGTTGGTGGCAGATGTTAAAGCCAATGTTACGGTGCAAGCATGTTGTGGGCAGCAGCCTCTATCTTCCAACCCCTGTTTTTTCATGGGGGAAAAAACCAGTAGGTGGGATAGGGAGAGCTAAGGCTGTTTGTCACCAAGAGCTAGCGTCCTGTGTAATAACACAAACAAGAGTTACTAAATTAATGGGAATTTCTTTTAAGTAGGAAATAGTATTAAAGAGCAGGTCAGCTGGGAGTTAATAGGTTAATACACACTCTTGAGGTAAAAGCAATCCCCCAGAAGTCAGCTGTTAGAAGTCTTCTCTTTCAGTGAATTTCTCAGCACAGTCGCTGTGCATAACAAAGAATGACCAGTTTAGCATCTCATGCTATTTAGTGTTCAGCTTAATGGACAACCAGAGGAAGGAAAACAGGTAACGATCCAGCAGTCTTAAATAGAACTTTCCTGTGGTCAGGAAGAGCCCTAACAGGCTCCAAAACAGCCAAGAAAAGGGAAGGTTTAAAGCAGTCATTCAGAGCTCCTTCCTTGACCCCTCAGAGTTTTTCACCACGCTAACAAGGCTGTCATGAGCCACCACAACATGGAATTGTTCCAGGTTGTCTGTGGCTGAACTATTCAGCTTGAGAGTCAGAGTAAAAAGGCTTGCCCTCCTCACTACATCACAGGCTGTGTCAGTAATAAAATAACACCCTTAACCTCCTCAGGAGGCAGAGCCCACGTTGGCTCATGAAAGCAGTGCTCAAGGCACCAGGATGGCACCCAGGTATCAGGAATGGCACCAGGCATATGGGACCGGGGTGAGGACAGGCCTTTTGCAAAGGTACAGGCACTGCAAAACTACCATAGAGAAGCATTGACAAGAATTATCTATGTATACCCCAATAATAGCTTATTTTTTGTTTAAATGGTCTTCCATCCAAGTGACATAGCTTTGGCCTGACTGCAGAAGGGCTTAATTTCTGTAAGGCTGGTCCTTTTCTTGAAGCTTTTCTGTCTCCAAAAATGTAAACAACAGCCACAGAATAATTAAACAACACAACCACTGTCAACCCAGGTGGAATTTTTAGGACTCTAGAACGCAAATACCTGCTCATGGGAGTTGAAAGAAAGTCTTACGTACTGCTTGAAGGTGGGTGAAATTTCAAGGAGGACAGAAGCAGCTTGCAAAAAAGGATTCTTTCAAAAATAAGCCTGCAAAACCAAGGTTGTTCCAGTCTTACATTTTGAGAATGCAGTGATGCTTTTAACTAAAAAACAACAGATAAAGTTTTAGACTTGAAAGAGATGAATAATCCAGGGTAATAACCACCAAGTGCAGTACTGGCTTGTAGCTCAAACAGTAGTGACCATACTCCGCATTTTAAAACCTGTGGTCCTTCAGAAAGGAGGCATAATACTGTGATTTTTAGATGGGGAGGGGAAAGCATTGAGGTACAGGAGCTTATGACTGTCACAAAATAATTGACACAATCAGAAACTAAGCAGTGCAGGAACCAGAAGCATCTACAAAGATAGACAGATTGTAGCTCATGGAGACCGGTCTCTTTGCTACAGTTCAGTTTAGGTAGGAAGTCAAGTTCCTTTAGAAAGCTGGCAGATATGACTGACATGAAGGATGACCACCTCTCCTCTGACAACCCAAGGAACGCGATATTTGTAAGCACCAGTGTTAGAATATTCTGCATGGATAATGGCAGGTTATTTATGTGCTGTCAAAATCCACTGGTGGGGGGGGAGGAAATCTGTGTGAAAGCCAATGGAAATATCTTGATGGAAAACTTAACGTAAAACCTGACCATGCCATTGGGGCAGCTTGCCAAGAAACAAGTACCCATTTCAGTAAATTTAACTATATGAGTTACCACTTCAGGCTTCAAACTTTTTTTTTTTTTTTTTTTTTTTTTTAACACTGCCAGAGGCTATGGCTGCTATTGACTTACAGTTTCCTGCAGAGGGAAGTATTCACTAGTGCATGAAAACCAAATACTGACTCAAATGATCTTTGTCAAAGCTGGTAATGTCTCTATGTGTAAACAAAGAGCAAAAGACTGGAATGTCAAGAATGGTGTTCACCGAGTTACACATTTTTTTTTAGGAGAAAAAACATTTCAAGTGATAAAATAGCTCTCTGAGCAAAGGAAGCTTATCAAATCAATGGGAAATACGAAAGAGGCATCTTAAATCTTACCCCTTTACAATCTACGAGCTTACCTCTGGGCTGTGATACTGATGTTACTCTAATGAAGACAAAAAAAAATAATATTATTTTAAAAAGAAAGGCCTTGGAGGTTCCTGTTTTTCCCTGGATGTGTGCTTCCATCTCAGCTCTGTATTCCTTTCTACCAAAACTGATTTCTGTCTCTTGTGTTTGAGGAGAGGACGTAACTCCTGGATCCTGGGCTGTCCTGAGGTGGGCAGGCATTCCCAAAGCAGTACGTGGGACCTTCCCTACCTGTGCTGAGTACCTCGGCTGGTCCCTGCAGCAGCCAGGCCTTTCTGTCCCAAATCCTGACATGTCCCTTGCTCTGCTCTACAGATTCAACAGCAAGGGAGGGGAAGAACAATTCTTCCCATGTCCCAGTACCTTTTCACAGGCAGAGCTTATTATTTGCAACACACTCCTAGAAAAGACAGAGTAGTAGGTTGGATTCAGGGAAGAGACCTTTGACCCTCCCCTACTCCCCCCGCCTTTTTTTTCTTTTTTTTTTTTTTTTTTTTTTTTTAAGTGGCAAGGATCACTGTACTGTTTGTAGGTACATACTTCAACATACGTACCGTTAGCGTAGTTAAACGGGCTCAGGAAGATTAGGCAGGGTAACACCTGCTGGGAAGGTCTGTCTGGGCTGAGGGCAGGAAGCTGTCATGATCTTTCAGGAATTAAGTGGTTCTGGCTGAGGAGGAGATGCCTCAGAAATTTAAATAGCAAAGGAGGGCTTGAGTGCATGCAAAAAAAAAAAAAAATTAAAAAAAAAAAAACTAAAAAAAAAAAACCCAAAAACAAGATGCCTACAGGATGACACAGATTTTGAAGACCACACCACAAGGTCTAAGTGCCCAATTTCAGTTCTCTCTTGTAGACAACTACAGCTAAAACTCAAATTCTTCATGGAACCCAAGGAGATGTTTGGTTTTTAATATGTTAGTTTTATACAGGGGATAGAGGTATGTCAGGAGCTGGATGACAGCTCGTTTGTAGCACTAGCTTTCTAAGGAGGCGTGGTGAGCAGCTTTCACACATGAAGTCTTACGGTGAAAACTATGATCATAGGAACACTGATTAAGGGTTTTGGTTTGGGTTTGGTTTTTTTTAAATAGACAAAAATGTAAAAAAGGCAACCCCCCAAAACCCCACCTCCACTATCTAAAGCAACATTAATGAGAGAAAGCTACCTGAACTCTCTTTAACACTAAGGCATATATTTTGATGCAACTTTCACTACATATTTTTCCTTAAAGAAAGCATATGGTTTTCAGCTACCATGAAATCGTACTTATTTTATCCATTCATCCTAGTAAAGGATTTAAGCTATGGAAGTGGTAGATTAAGACCAGAGGAAACATTCATATTGCCCTGTTTGTGCAGCAGTCCAAACACATCACTGAATTTCATTACATGCCCCTAGAGCAAGCCAAATAACAGCTGATGAAAGCGCATCTTCCAGAAAGGCATCAAAGTCCACAAGGTGCCGAATCTTGCAACAAAAATTGGATCAGGGTTTCCTAACTTTAAACAGATGCGGTATTTTACTGCAAAAATACTTGATTTCTCCCACATGCAGAGGGTATTTTCCTAAGCTCTCGATATCTCCTCTTGCTTTGAGCTCAAGAAATTTCAAAGCTACCTACCAGCTTTACGTACTGGTAACAGCTTGTCTCTATTAATCGCTATCAGCTGTGTTTTCCTGCCTCTCTTTCACAACCCCATGTGAAGCTTGTCTTAATATTTCAGTGACTGCTGACTGACTAACACTATAGGAGGACTCCAGCGAGCTGTGAAGTGTGTGGAGCTCAACTCTATTTAGCTGTGGTGACCCTGCAGAGCTCACGAGCTGGTCCTGTTCCACAGCGGAACCGGCGAGAGCTGCGCGTTAGCAGAGCTCACTCCTCTGGTTTTGGTGTGTCTGACCTGGAGGAGGGACACGGCCTCCAGTTCGTGGGGCTGGTGAGCCACAGGTCTCCAGTTGCTGAGAGGAGCTGGAGCTGGGTGCTCCCACTGGGGAGCTCAGGGGCAAACGCGGACGTGAGTATTCACAGAAGGACAGGATGTCTGTCTGTCAGAGAAGTCTTTCAGGGGTCATCTGGACAAATGCGTGTATTCAAAAAATCTAACCAGATGTGAAATATTTTCATCCTAAAGTAGAACAGGAATTCTTTAACAGCACCAGATGTTGTCATTTTTGTAAACAATTCTACTAGTGCTTATTTAGGCTCTTCTAATGCTAGGGGTAAGGGATGTATAGTGCATACTTTACCAGTTAGGGCAGGCATTTAGTGCACTCCCAAATGCTTCTGCACAAAGCTAGCTAACAGATTAACATTATGGTCTTTTGGAAGCTCGGCGTCCTGTTCTCCTCTCCCATATTTCAAACCCCGATAAAAGCAAGCAGGCATAGCTGCTTTTAGGGCTGGTGAAAGGCTAGCACAAGAATCCTGCTGTAGTAGAGTGTCTGCCAAACATTTGCTGTTCTACCCTAGAATTATTTGCCAGAAAAGCCAGTTTTTCCATTTCATACTGGATTTGTGCTTGTTAAATTCATTTCAATTGCACGATATACCAGTATTTCATAATGGAAAGAAGCTGCTGTCCTGTATAGGTATGACACAACTTTTTCTAAGCTATTCTTCCTTAAATTTTCAGCAATCCACTGGGATAGGGACAATACTATATTACAGGAAGAAAACTGAAAAAAATAATTTTGGATAGTTTGAGGGTTCTTATTTTGGTGCTAGGCCTTCCACATACCTTTTTTGCTCTATACTAGTTCTCCAGCTTTTCTGCTTCAGAAGTGAATACATGTTGAACTTCCAAGATGTTAGAAAATTCTGGACGGTGATAGCCTTCAGTGCAGAGGACAACCTGATCAGACACTCCCCCAGGGTTTTAACAGCCTCATTATCACAAACTAGCCAGCAGTAATTTAAAAGCCTTTTTTTTTTTTTTTTTTTTTTTGCCAGCCAGAGTAGAGAGATTCCTATTTTGTGTGCTCATGTCCTAGTGCACTGTTTGTCAAACAGAAGCCAGCAGAGATAGGAGAGGCATCTGACCAAGGAAGAATGTACTGGCAGCCCGAAGAGGAGAACCAACATAACTCAAGGAAGCTTCGTGTCAGTATCTTGTTTGAAAGTTTATGAAAGATTTTGGGGAAACATTTTTAAAATTCCACTTTAAGTGAAATTTACTCATACTCTTGGCAGTTTAACAGTTAATTTAAAAAAAACAAAAGCAATTTAATTACTGTTGGATGGCAGGGAGTTGCAGAGAAGATGAGAAAAGTAGGGATAAAGTAACAGTGGACATTTTAAATTGCATTACATGGATAACTGTTTCATAACTTTTTAAAAACTTGTTCGATTATTAGGATTCATAATGCTAGGATGAGCAATGTTTGACTATAAATAAGAATATCCTACCCAAACAATCTTAGTCAGTGTAGATAAGACTCAGATGTATTACAGCTCCTGAAAGTGAACTATGATCAACTTTTTCACTGTATTTTATGTTTGCTCTTTTTGGCCCGAGTTCCAAGACTGCTCAGCAAGCAGTACCTCAAACTGTACTGCCTTTCTCATCAGGTCTCTTTAGATTCTCCTCGCTTCATTGCTACTTCATCATTTTGTGGACCTTGCTTGGCATTCTTCCCCCCTCAAATATTTTTCTATGTCATAGAATCATAGAATAGTTTGGGCTGGAAGGGACCTTTAAAGGTCATCTAGTCCAACCCCACTGCAATGAGCAAGGACATCCTCAACTAGATCAGCTTGCTCAGAGCTCTGTCCAACCCGACCTTGGTCATCGATTATTCTTCCGCAACAGGCTTCAGTCTACTACTGTATTTAAGTGAAAACTATTTGCTGCTTTTTCCTTGTCAGCTCGCATTGGGGCTCACCCAGCACACCCCTCAAGCATATCTATTCTGATTCTTTTACTTAAAACAGTGCTGACTGCTCTCAGTTACACTGTTTGGTATCAAAATACTCTCCTCTTGCATGTTTCCAGACTATTTCCAAACAGACTATGTCCATCTTTAAGGGTGCTTTTGACATACGGTACGAGAATATCACTTTGAGTATGCATTCAGTGTCACTAGCACACAGGCTCCTGCCAGCTCAGCTGTGTCTGTCACTGGTTATGTTTTCTCACATCCTTAACAGAGCTTGCAACAGAGTGCTGTTAGAAGCTTGCATTACAGACTTCTGCTAAGTATCAAATATAATCTTAGTTCTTTTCATGATAAGTAATCTTTTACAGATGATGTTTTACAAAGGGAGAATTTGATGCATCTACCACATCTCTGTTTTTTTGGCAAGAAGATACTCAGTGGAAAAATGGTCCCACATGATCATTGCATATATTTTATGTTAATTTATGTAATAAACAGGTACTGTGGTAGTACAGTATCTTTGTAGAATCATTTCAAGTGTGCAAACACAATTCACTAAGCACCTGATGAACTTTTCAGATGAACTATCTGGTCGGTTCTGGGAGATACGGGGAGTGGAGGATGTATAAAACAAACTTGGGTCATGGCAGCCAAAATCTCTACTGAAAATGAACTAGGGTACTGCAAGAGGAAGTTAGAAGCGAAGTACAGAGGAAGTATATGAAAGTTCATAGTTGAGCTGGTCTCCAGGTGGCAGAGGTATGTGGGCTAAAAATCCCCAAAGCAAAGAACAGCTTTCTGAAATGAGATTTTGAGCTAGGGATGCAGAAAGACGCAGACTGCGCAAGCCCAGTTCACCGCTAATGCTCCCAGGCTGCATTCCTAATGCAGCAGCCTGGCGCCCAGATTTCCACAACAACCATGTTAGCTGCTCTCATCAGAAAGCTCTTGCAGCACATTGGGAAGCCTTTCTCCAGAGAACTATTTTTACGAAGGACCATCCATCCTAACAGAATTTGTAACAGAAAGAAATGGTTATTTAGTTTTGGTATTGTAAACTTCATTCCTGTATAATCAGCGTCTAAGTGGTATTCAGTGGAAGTTTTTCAAAAGTAGACATAGGGTTATGACAATAGGGCAAGATCTTTCTTGTTTATGAAAGAGGGAAAGCTTAACAGTGATTTCCCTTCCTTCCCCACAGATTTCCCTTCCATCCTGCAGAGTTTCACCTGCCTGAGCTGTCCCCACCACAGCGTAAAAGCCTTTGCCAGTCTCTTGCTTAGCCTGGGCAAGAGCAGCAGCGCTCTATCTCCACGCTGTTTCATGTACATTCCTGCGTGACATCCAGTTAGGCAGAGTTGGATTTTTATTTTTAACGTACAAATTAACAAGTCAATACACATTAAGACATGCATTTGTTTGCCTCTACGTTTTCATTCATTTTTAGCTTCCAGTCTTTTTGGACTTGTCTGATGCTCCCCGATGCCCAGAGGCACTAGGTTAGGCTACCCAGACCTGGTTAGACACAGTCCATGATACACCAAGTTCAAAGAACAGAAGAGAGAGGTTTCAAACATCTGACTGCAGGGAAGGCAGGGTGCCGAGGAGCTGGGATAATCGCAGATCCCCTGCTGAAGGAGATAACACGGCCTGCAAAGCCTTTATCAGCCCTCAAGGTAGATCAGCCTCTGTAATTGTTCTGCTAAGTAAGTTAGGAGTGGAGAACCAAAAGGGCTGTAAACAAGTAACTTTTAAAGCAAACACCAACACAAACCAGAAATAAATATTTGGTGCATGTATTTGCCAACACATGTGTCTTAAGTCTTGACCTATATGAGAGAATAAACGCATTATTAGAGTAACAAAGCATCCTCAACCTGGAAACATTCTAGTCATGAATGAGAAAGATGTACAGTTCCAGGACAGAGAGTAAAACAATTTTTTGGCTTGAAAAATATGAAAACTATTACCTCTGGGGAAAAATAATCCAAAGCAAAGACATTTACAAGGAGCTCAGAGAAAGAAAAGACCCTGAAAGCTAAATATGAATATTTGGCTAAGCACTAATTTAGTAAGGGATCAAGCGATAAATCTACAACTACTTAATTCACAGAATGTTAATGTTACTAGTGAAACAGACTTTTTTTTTTTTTTTTTTTAAAGCACCGAGAAGTTTATTTTCCAGTAGGTACACATCAAAATTTTGGAGAGCAAAACGAAGACACTGATTTCTTAAAAATTCCATCGAAATATTAAAGCCAGTTCTTAATCAATTCCTATCTGAATGAGATATTAAGATCTTCAGCAATTAAACTACAACATGGCGGCGGAAAAGCAGAGGCTTGCTTGTGATTTCTGTGTTAGGTTCTTCTAGAAATTTCTACTGGTTTTTTTGGCACTAGGAGTTTCATACCACATGCTGACTTGCACTGGAAAGGCACATTACACCTCAGCTGGGAAGAACATGAGCGCAAGCCTGACAAGGGAAAAAAAACCATCTTCTACTTTTCAACCAACACTGCTTTCAAAACTTTGTTATCATTAAACTGAATTTTTGATACCACTGCGCTATCCCTATCGGACTAAATCCTTATGGAAATCAGGGGAATAAAGTCAGTAGCTCAAGTCAGGCTTTGAAGGCAGCCGAGCTCAGTAATAGCACTAATAGCAGCAGTTCCATGAAAGATGAAACGTGGTATCACGATGAATCCTTGTACGTGCAAGGTACCAGACCGAGAGCAATATGTAACAGTCATTATTCATATCAGACTATGATGACAAGACAACTAATGGTAATTTAAATTACCGAGACAATGAAGGCTCTGATTATTAAATTAACTCACAGCTTTATGAAATGAAAGATACTCTAATTTTTTTAATGTTGGTTACTTTTATCTCCAACTTTGCAATACCTGATAATAAGTGAAGAATATTAGAGGCTTTCAAGAAACAGATTCTCATGTGAATGAGCTGCTTATTTAATATTCCTTTTTTTTTTCCTCCAAAGCACTTATTCGTGCTATCATAATCAAAGACACTCACTGCGATAACAACTTTTCAGAATAGATTTTCACTGAACAAAGCCTCTGTACTGCAACTAATTCATTGGTTTTTACAAATGAATGCGTATCACAGAAGGATGACAAAATCAATCTTGAGTCTGCCTTGGCTTTGTTCAGCTGTGGTGGACCAGAGCTTGCACTCAGTATAACACCTCCACAGCCAAAACTGAATATTGAATATTTAAAATAACAGCTGTTTTTGAAAGGTGTGCACACCTAATAAACCTCGGACATATGCTTATCTTTTCATATCCTGAAATATCCAGGCAGGCTAGAGAAGAGGCAAAGGGGAAAGAAGCAAGGCTTGCCTTGAAGAATTTTTTTGTTTGCTGCTGTTGAAGACAAGTTTAATGGAGAAAGCCGAGAGACAGGACAGTGCCAACTATATCCTAACCTACGCAGGTGAAACCCAGCACACGAAGAAGGGTGCTGCCGTCGCCAGGTCCCCGCAGCAGCCAAGGGCAGCTCCGTGGGAAAGCCTGCCTTAGTGGGAACCCCAGGGCCAACAGAGGGCTGTAAAAATGCAAAACCTCCCCTTCCAGCCATACAATAAATTTCGGCACACTCAAAAGGTACAGATTTGGTTTTAAAAGAAATTAAGACTGCCTTTCAAGTCACTAAGGCGGCCAGATCCTATCAGTTCTAACTATGTTTTGAATAACTCCCCTGGCTTCTCTCTGGCAGGAACAGCTTGGCTTTTTTTTTGTTACACTGCTGCTATTTTGAACTGGGGTCTCAACGTACGGGCACAGAAAATGAGTTTTTAACAGATGAATTTAAGAAGTCATAATTGTAACACTATGGCTAAGAGATTAATCTGACAGAGGAAAAAAACCCCGTTTTAATTATCGGACTTAATTGGCCCAGACAGATGAACTATAATTCTGCAGTAACCTGTGATGTGAAAAACAAGGCACGCGTGGGTGCCGCAGGGCACCCTTGGGCTCAGTGTCGCCTTGTGCCGGGCAGGAGAAGGAAGCAGCTCCCAAGAAGCAGCCCTACAGCATCGGTACCATCTCCCATTTCTCTTGCCCCTCAGATTTCGTCAGGAATACTTACACAAGCCCAAAAGATTTGATCGATAGGTTTTAGCACAGGTACTGCAAATTCAGCCTTTTGATGCAAGCAATCTTGGTGAGTCCTAGCTCTGTGCCCTTAATAACTTGCCTCCCCTCCTACATGTTTAGTCTGCCATAAACGGATTACTGGAGACCTATCCAAGCTGTTGCAGCCTGGGGTGTAAAGCCTACCCCTGCTTCTTTTCCTTTCCCCATTTCTCAGTCCAGCCTCCTCAGGCTTGAAGTACCGCCAGCTGTGGAAGAGGACAGCCACCGCTGTAGCATGGAGGAGTTTATTCGTGAGATGAAAGGGGAGTAACATTGCTTTTTGTGGCAGGGTCCATCCTGTGGTATTTCTCTACCTCCCACCTTCCAGTAACTTGTCAAGGAAATTGAAAAAGGTCCATCCAGTCTGATGGCTGCATCTCTGTGGTGACAGCCACGTTCACTGGTGGAAGCGTCTTACAGTCTAAGTAATATTGCCACTCTGGAGGCATTCCTCTGGTATCACACCTGCACAGCTTCAGTCTATTTATGCAATTGAAATAGGCTAAAAATAGGGTTCAAAACAGGAGGCAAGACAAACAGAGACTTGTTCTGGCTCAGGGAAGAATTTCACTGTTATAACAAACTGAATTCCCCACAGGCAACACGCTCGGATTTCTGACTGATTCCACCTTCTTCCTTCAGTGGAAAAAGGGTGTAAAGGAAGCTCAGCAACAAAATTGCTGGCAAAAATCCCTTTGACTTCCAGTGAGCTGGTATTTCAATGTTGAAATTTTACTATGCAATATTTTTTTAAAGAGGCATTGGATTAGAAATATGCTCTTCTGTGGTTCCCCCCCCCCCCCCCAAAAGGGAAAGGAACAACTATTTTAAACTTTCCCCCCTCCTTACTTCATGATAAAAAATAATCAAAGTAAAGCATTAGAAGACCTACCAGAGAGTATTTAAAAATACTTGATGGTTGTACAGTATCATTTTTATCGATAGGCACCGTGAGTTCAGAACTAAATAGTAAAACAACCTATAAATAGTACTCAGCTTCAGCAATAACTTGTCAGATGTTCACTGCATTAGGAAAAGGATTAAGTCACAGCTTTTTGATCTACTGAGGGAACGTTATCAAACCAGTGTATACAAGAATACTATGTCAAATGCATATTATTTACACATAGCATGCCAGCAAGAGGGTGGAGGAGCTCAGTCATCCCAAATCACCCAGTATCACCCCGGAGTACTTCTTTGCTGCCAAGTGTCATCCTTAGCAAGAGGTAGGCACTAATCTTATCTACACAGTGATGTAGTACGTGACTGACGAAAATGTGGTTCATGCAAAATGGGATTCAGCATGGGGGGAAAAGGATTATGTGGTAAACTGGAAGGCAAACTCTGTCCTGCTGGGTAGCTGCAGCATGCTGGCTGTGCATACAACACAGGATTTGCTGGGGACCAGGTCTGCAGAAGAGCACACGTGGGCATACGGGTCAGCGGTACATCCTTGTGGCGATGAAGGCTAGCTACATGTGAGGTTAGACAACAGTTAGCCAACAGGTCAAGGGAAGTGTTTTTCCCCGGCTACCCATCACTCAAAGCCACACCTGGGACAGCGTCTGGCTGTGTTTTCCCCAGCACAGGAGAGAAGGAGGTCAGTGGAGAGCTGCTATGATGGTCGAGAGCTGGAGCACACGATGCACGAGGAGCCGCAGAGGGAGCTGAGCACGCTCAGCCTGAAAAAGTGGAGGCTGAGGGAGGATCCGATGGCTGGCTGCCACTGCTGCTAGGCTGGGGAGGGCTGGACAGAAGACAGACAGATCCTTCTCAGAGATGCACAGTGAAAGCACAAGAAGCAGTGGTCGGGAAATTCCAACTAACTTTTTTTTCTTTCTCTTCCCTCCCGCCCCCAAATGAAGGTGGTTAAGCACTGCAAAAGGATGCCTGGAGAGGATGTCAAATCTCTGTCCTTGCAGATACTCAAAACTCCCCAGGACAAGACCCCCAGTGCCTGATCTGACTTAGGTGTTGGTCTTGCTGGAGCAAGGGTTGGACTAGAGACCTCCAGAGGTCCCATCCTACTCGACCGAGGCCATGAAACTAGAAAGCACATGGGGTACGCCAAACAAAATCCATTAGTTGCCTGAGTGGGAGATGGTAATGGCTGGCCATGCCCAGTGTCACCAGCATTTCCAGAGGGTAACTAAGTCGGGAAATATAACACTTGTGAGGGCAGGAAGGCCTGAGATTGAAGTACACTCTTGCACCCCTCTGTGCCATGAAGCCATGGACCAAAAGGATGGGGAACTACCAGGCTTCCCCCTGCCCCCCATCTGAGCATACCTCCCATGGTTGCTACCTGAGGACAGATGATGTTCAACAGAGCGGGAGTCCCAGCAATGCGTGTCAGGTAAGTCTGCTTCTCACTGGGATGTGGGGAGAGAAGCCTTTAAGGATTTCATCATGTAACATCTTGACTGCATGCATTTTCCTTTCCTTTCTACCCTGTGTCTTCGAAAACCTCTGTAAGCTCTTTCTGTTTGAATTCCATGTTTCTGTTTGAATTTCCAATTGAATTCCAATTTTTGTTTACTTTAACCTTAACCTGGCTTGAATTAAAGCAAGGCTCATGATCCTTAAAATCAAGACAGCATGTAAAATCACATCTGTGTGCTCCTCCTAATTAATGTATCCAAAAAGTTACAAATTGCATCCCTACCTAACTGCTCTGGGGGGTGAGGAGTTGATAACGTGGTGGTGGTGGTGTCTGTGTGGAGGAGACTAGCTTCCAGGGAAGGACGTAATGCAGAAAGGTGCAAGGGTGTCCTTGCAGCAGGCTGGCACACCAGCAAGCAGCGCACCTCAACCCTGAAGGTCTGAGGACCTGCACCATTTTTCGTAATAACTTGTGATAGTTCAGTGAGAACTGGGGGTGGGGGAGAAATCAGCTCATATTCTTCATTTTAGTGCGCCCAGCACACACATCAGCTTTTCAGAGCAGAACGTTTGTGAGAGCAAGCCTGCTGTTGGAGACTGGGAAAGGTCACTTTTGAGTCACATCAAAATATTAATTGCATTTTACTACACTATAATTTGTAGGAAACGATTGTAGAAGTCTTCATTTAGAGGGCATGGTTCAAATCCTGTTTCTTCTCTCACAAGTGATATCAAAGAAAATTTGAGATGACCATGACCAGAAAAGGGGGGATGGAGGAGGGGGGAGACCATGAAGAGTTTAATGTTTTAAACACAGAACAACAAAGCTACAAGCTAGAATTGAACAAGTTCAAATTACTTTGGTTCTTTTTACATCTCCTGAAATCATGCCTGGCCAGCATCCCAGCATGATCTGGGAGATGCTAACAAAAGGGTCAATCTAACATAGATAATTAGGTCTTTTGGATACATAGTTAAGTACTGTATAGATCATTATTGGTTTACATCTCAAAGAAAATTTCAGTCTCTTACGGTGGAGTTAAAATGAGATACTTAAAACGTTTTGGACTCACTTTAGAAGCGCTTTGCTCTTTTCAAATAAGCAGCACTGGGGAGCTGCCACAATAGAGGTTTCTCTTTTTTGGAAGACCAGGAACCCTCTTAAGATGCTTACAGAGGAAGTGGGGCACCAAACTCCATGAGCCAAGTCACCTTCCTCTTAGAAGACCACCACCACTGCTCCCATTACTATGACAAGGGCTGGTTCCAGAGCTTTGCTCTTCTGAGTTAGGACTTCCTCACATTTTGCAAGCAAGGTTTACTCATGGCCAATTTTATTCCTGTGGTTTTCCTGACACCACTTTCCGAGTTACACAGCTGTTTATTCACTGGAGTTCACAGGCAGTAATCTTGTCCGTCCATCTCCCCTCCCCCCTTTACTAAAAGAAAGAACTAACCTTTGTATTATTTAATGCATTCATCACTGATTCAAACCCCAACACCACCAGCTTTCATCAATTTGTTGAAACTTTTAGTCATGTGGTTTACTTTGAGCTCCAGCTGCTGGAGGGGGAAAAAAAAAAAAAAGGCTAACCAATTAAGTGATGTTTTTCTACTGACGCTAGTTACAAAGAAGAACTTGTAAGTATGGCTCAGGGGAGCTCTGGCATCTCAAAAATCAGAAGACAAATAATAAATTTTTAACAAGACCTACAAAGCGTGTTGTATATATTATTTTAGTGCTATTTGAGGGGTCTGTCTCAGGAGTTTGGTAATACTGCAGTAAGCGCATGATTTTGAGGGTTACTGCAAGTTTCAACGTTTTCTTTCAGGTGGTTGTTAAAAATTGCATGGTTTGATGAACACAGGACTTGCTGAGTGTTTTTCATCCATTTAGTTTTTCTCCCACCTTCCCAAGACCATCTCTATTTGTCTTTACAAGTTGTCTGAGCAGAGCCATCTGCCAAACATAGCAGCAGAGACACATGAACGCAGAGAAGATCCCTGTTCCATCTCACTTGACCTGCCTCAGTCAACAAGGGCACTGCTTCAGACATACCAAGCCTATGACTATCTCCAGTTTCTTCCCAAGAAAAAGCAGTCAGCCATCACCAGAACTTCTCATGCAATACTGTCCATCTCATCTCAAGCAACGGCTCCCACTTTCTTAGGGACAACTCGAGAGCAGACTGGGGATAATGGTATATCAGGTGAACTATTCTTCAGTGCAAACAGCTTCCAGCCATCCTCATCCTCCATGACTTCCTCGAACTTCCCCACTCTACAAATGGATGTGCCCCCATCTTTGTACAGTCAGAAGCCCCCGGGGCCTGGCGTATACTGCTGCTACCAAAGCCGCCACATCTGGCTCATAGCCTGCTCCTGGCAGGCCCCAGGAAAACTGGCAAGCTGTCCTGGATAATTGCTGAGACACCTTTGTTCCAGGAGACCTGCTATGAATCTCATTTATTGCCGTAGCGCTGCACTGTAGGACTGTAAAAAGCAGTAAAAGGAAAACCGCTTGGATGGAGTTTTCTGAAATATGCTGTTCGGCTTGTTTCTGTACTCCTGTTGACTGCATGAATGTATCGCAGAGGCAGCAGTAGCAATTTTATGCCATCACCATCCTGTTTCCACTAGGTGCCCCCAATATCGTCCTCTTCCTCTATTGCCCCACCCGCATCCATTTTGCGTCTCTCACCCCATAGCAGCATTATTAGTAATGATTTGCAAAACCCTGACTATGCCAAATGCAAAAGCAGAATTCTTTCCTATTTCATGAACACTATATACATTATCAAATGGTAGGGGGTGATGACACCTCAAGCTGACAAATTTTAGCTGCAGTTACATTGCACGTCTCACTCAATACTGGTGTTAAAATCCCACATTCTTGTGCACGGGAGCATTTCCTCCTCCCAAACTGTGACCACCGACACAAACCACAGCAAGACATGAACACCTGCAATTTTTATCTTACTTCATGTAATAGAATGCCTCCTGAGCCATGCATGCATACTTGCATGCATGTAAAGCCCAGCGGAATACACAACATAGAAATTAAAGTACAGGCTTGCCTCTGCAGGCTTGACATCATGTGAAATCTGCTGCAGCTACACCATCCTTTTCAGGCACAGACATCTAAAGAACAGCAATATGCTGGTAGCCTGCTTGGAAGAAACTCTGATTGCATATAACCAAAGCCAGGACAAGAGAGGACAAAATAGCTCTTTCTAAAGCAGGCTGCTGAGAAAGCAGGAGTGACGGTGGCGCAGGACGTCAATGGCGGTCCACGTGGGCCCAGATACTCGGCATCTCTCGGGATCAGGCCCATGGTGAGCGTGACATAATTAGAATGAGTATTTATAGTTTATTAGTAAAAGAGATGAAATGGAACAAGGATTAGAAGATCCTGTCTAATCCTCTCCGCAAATAAGTTTTTTTAAGGCGTAAAATTTGTATATGATTTATAGCACTCAGAATTAAAGACAGTCATTTCTGATTAAGTTTTATTACTACACTAAAAATGAACTTCGTCATGATGAATTTTTTTGGTACTAAAAAGATATAAAAATGCAAATCCGGAGGGATTCTTCGTCTGCTTAGTATTAATGTCCATCTACGAAATCAAATAAGTTAAAATTGAGGTAAGGGTCACTCTTTTAGGAAAAAGAATCCACATTTTGGGAAGATATGTCTATTTTTTATTAGCACAAAAACTGTTATAACTCTCCTGGTTAGTGCAGCTGTCATTTCAGATGAAAAAACTATCATCTCAACAGCCATCTTCAAAGAAAGAAAGGCTGCACACGAAAACAACTACAATAAAGATCTTAACATTAAAAATATATATTTATTGAAGTTTGTTAAGTTTGGTTAAACTAATCACGATTATAATATCTCTGGCACTGAGACAAAGCTTAAATGGCAAGGTTAACATTAACTCCCATTTACACACTGGCCAGCATCTGCTACAAAACAAAAGATATTTTCTAGTGGGAGTCTGCTACAAAACAAAAGATATTTTCTAGTGGGAGTCCAACCTGCAGCACTAACTTCTATTTAGGGTTTGCATGTTCTCATACATTACTCAGCAGCAGTGAGGCTAAGGTGAGACCGGGGGAGAGACAAAATGAGCAGCTTGCTCATCCACAGTTCATCTTGTGACATTATCAGAAATACCAGTAAGTGGTATTAACTTTCAAGTTTGTCTTCAAGAAAACAAAATCAACACCACCCCTTGGTGCCTGATTGGTCTTTTAGGGTTTTTTTTTTGTGTTTACTGAGCAACAAATTACAAATTAAGCTTAGCTAATTTTAGCAGAGGTGAGTCATACAGATACCCAGGAACCAGCCAAATTCAACATTCGACTGTGTTCTTTGCTTCTCATGAGCTCTGGGAGGAAAGTGATGGTGATCCACATGGCTACAAAAAAAAAAAAAAAAAAAAAAAAAAAAAAAAAAAAAAAAAAAAAAAAAAAAACCACCTTCATTTTGTGGCTGAGCTGAGGACCCCACATTTGCTCCTTTTCTCTGCCTATTCCATGCCATCAGTTTGAACAGCTGCATAAATAAATGCTTTACACACACACACATTCACACAAGTTCTTTTATTGAGGAGCAGAAAAGTTTTACACGAAATGCTAAACACTCAGGTTTGAGGGAAGGGGTGTGATGTTACTGAAAACTTCCACTGTCAGACTAGTTTTGTGCCATAGCCCTTAGAGTTTTTAGGTATCAAAAGTTTCATACAAATCCTGAATGCAAATCATTCACCATCACCTGTTTGATAAGAGCTTCATTAAACTATTCAGAGCTACTGTCTTTCCTCCTTGCTTGGGAGGAAACTTCACACTACACCAATAAATTAAGTTCCCATTTTGGAAGACTTGTATTTAGTTATAGCCAGACAAATTTCGCTTATAATTGAAGGAAATGCCCAAACAGTGCCACCTTTAATCATGAAAACTGCAATGCAGCAGCTAATGAAGAAAGCCAGACATTTGCCTGCTATAAATGGATCCTCCTGGCCCAAAACACAATTCCAAACATTACAAAGTTCAGCTACATTTTGACGGACCGTTTCCAAATAAAGCAGAAGAGACACGTGAACATATCTTTCCATAAACATTTCAATCCCTTCAGCATTTCCCAGAAACCATAATTCAAACAGGGACCAGATCTAGCAGACCAGATTCAGGCAAAATACAATTTACATTTAAATCAGTGAGAGCTACTGGTGACTAGCATGCAGCATTAAACCATGTGTACTTATTAGCGTCCTAACAGAAACATGTATTTTAAAACAGATGGTAGAAGTTGAAAGAAAATTGAATCACAAAATAAGATCATTAACATAAATGCTTCCTCTTCTAATCAGCTACCACTGTGTTAGTATCAACTAGGGTGTTGGGGAATATCATTCATTTCCTCATCTCAGAATCTAAATATATGGATTGTTTCGCTCCCTACTTCCCACCCCCCTCACACAGGTGCTTTATTTTTCCACGGTGTTTCCCCCAGTTTGACAGAAAATTAGAGCAGACCCTTTTCTCATCTTCTGTCTTTTCCAGCAGTAGAGCTTTCTGCACTTACTGAAAGAACCCCTAGATTTTAACAGAGGGGGATATTCTGGGAGTACATTTCAGACTTATTATTTCTCCATATAGCTACCTCCCACATCAGAGCACGACCTTTCACGTGCAAGCACAATAGCTTAGGAAAACAGCTTAAAAAGTACAACCATAAAAGAAAAAAGCAGATCATGGGCATTCCATCTTTCTCAGCTACATTCATATTTCTCAGTTGGCATAGCAATTAAACTACCAGTACCTTGTGCTCAAACCAGTCAGCTACCAATAAACTGTTTTTCTCCCCTTCCCCAACACCTTCATCAACAAGATTTCTGCAACCAGAATTTAACCATCAGTGTGACCATATCATGAACCAGAACATCACATTAAATGCTCCTCACTGGCAATGCTAGGGAGAACTGACTTGCTGGTAAGCAATACAGATAGGAATTAGAGCACCAGTAAAACCCAGTCATCGCAAGAAGCAAGGATACTTAAAGCATACTAACATACTACAAGGACTGTCAAAACTAACTCAAAAAAAAAAAAAAAAAAAGGCACATAAAAATGGTATTCCCTTACCTGACAGAGCTTTCAAACGCACACATCCATCGTATATCCCCCAAGAGCAATGAGAAAATATGCTTCTGTAACTTCTCTTCCTCAAGGAGCAGAGCAGCTCAGTGTAGGGTCCTGCTTAGCTGTAAGCTGTTGGACCTGCCTGGCCCCTGCCTAGATCCTGATCTGCCCCAAGCCCCAGCTGATGGCAATGGGTAATTTGTCCTGTAGGACCCTCAGGGAGGTAAAACTTCTTTGGTGCTCAGGACTTGGCACGATGCTCTTCTTTTTCTCTCAGAAAAGGAGTGTGCCCTCGAGGTTACCATGAAGTTGCCAGAAGGGCTCTGCCCAAAAGGGCTGCTGGGCTACAGCTGCAGAAGGATGAGGCGCATAATTGTCATTTTAAGCATGTTCAGCCTAAGCCAAAAAGCTTTGAAACCATTACAGGCATTACTCTAAACTTCTGGGGAAGGCAGTAGCTGGCTTTTCTCATTTCCAGTGTAATTCAGAGTGGTTACACAGGGTTTTTGATCTGCAGTAATTTAAGAAGACTGAAACAGGCCATGGAATTTAACCCCAGGCCTTTGTTTTTCTTTCTAATGTTACGGTGCTGCAAATATTGCAGCAACCTAGAAATGAGATTTCAAATGAAAATGCTCACTGTAGTCACTTCTCTGCTCTTCTAGTCCATGTTCTCAGCAAACAGAAGGGGGTCAAGGTTGAAGGAGTAACTCTAAATACATGATCAAGGCCAAAAGATTAGGCATACGGTGTTGTAGGTGCAGGGCTGAGTTGCAGAATCATTAGCTCCTTCCCCTATGTCAAGTTATCAGCAATTATTTATACACAGAAAAGAAATTGTTACCATTTTATGTAGAAATATCAATGTATTTGTTCTCCCATATATAAGGGAACAAAACTTCCACATATTATTTTCCCAGCTGGAAGCTAATCCATGCTAAATTTTTCTGCAGTGCTGAAGACTTCTGAAAAGCTTCACAGATAATTGAGCTGCAGCTTCAATATGTAGGCTCCCTCAGTAGGCAAAAGACTATCATCCCCTGTTTGTCATAAACCTTTTTAAAGCAGGAAGAAGAGCAAGAAAAGAACAGATGAACCTCTTCAAAGGTTCTGGCAGCATTACTTCTCTCAGCAGTCTTACTAACTACCCTACAATTTTTCATGGTTATTTCAAGGCCTTAAGATTTAGGGAGCTGACTAACTTTAAGCCAGTGGTGCCATGCTATTAACACAGGTCAAAACTGAGTACTCTTATCCTCCATCAACATTTCAAGCCTGTTTCTGTAGAGCTATCACCTGTTGGCCTCTCCACGCAGCTATTTCCAATGGCAGCTGATTTTCAAGGTGAGCTAATGGGCCTTCACTATTGCAGGACCTGCGAGGCAGCTGCCCTCTCAAGGAGGTCCTGTGCTAATTGCTCAGGCAAACTCTCATCAGGCTCAGTATGGGTATGAACTGAGTCTAGAACAGATTTGGGTTTCTTCTGGGGCTTTTTAGCACAGTTTTGAGCCTTTTGTTCCACTAAAGGACTGGTTCAACAGAACATAATGACACATTTGCAGCATAATTGTATGATCTGTTTTCACTCTTGTACTCTTTCATTTTTAAGTTCACCTGAACTTCTGAACTGGTATCTTTTTCCATTCTTTTTTTTTTTTTTTCCAGTTAGCTTAAGTAACTGTTCAATGGCACAGTGATTTGGAAAATGCTCATTTATAAAGGCTAACATTTCACTCATCTTTCAGCACCCAGAGACAATTATTATACTGAATGTTATAAAGCTAAGGCAGCTCAGATACAGATGGCAAAACCTGTTGGTGTAGCAGGAAAGGAATGGTAATCCTACCAGCTGCTCTGAAGCCTGTGCATACGCAGGGGCAAGAAAACACATTAAAACCTTTTCCTTGCACAAGACCTAGCTGTGAGCTCCTGGTTGTAGAAAGTTCAGCAAACATCCTTCAAACTGCCTTGCTGAGGGATCCAAGGCTAAAACAGTCTAGTCTCTCCTGTAATCTCTCTCAATGCCTTCTGATGAGGGATCCCATGGAGGGGAAAACAATGGTAGCGTGGTCTTCTGCTCCATTAGGAGACCAACCGGCTCTCCAGGATGGACATTGCGGTTCACGGTCTGGGAGTTTCACAGTGCTTGCCTTTGCCAGCACATGTGGACCTCTCAGACAGCTGTCTCTGGAATGCAACAGCTCTAGAAACCAAACATCCAACCAACAAAAATCACCTTGAAAATCTGCCTCCTGCTTTTATAAAAGTAATACAAAGGATGGAACGGAATTAAACATTTGCTTACTGATCAAAACTGATTGGAGCCATGATTAATTTGTTTTAAAATCCCAAATGGCAGGTTCATTTCTGGCTAAACGGAGAAAGCAGAGCAGTTGTCTCCCTCCTCCCAAATGTTTATGATGGTAAGTTTGACATGACATCCCATTTCTAAATATTTTCCTTTCCCAAGGTCCTGAGCTGCTGACACAACAGGAATAACTTACACTGCACAGGAAATACTGCTGGACTGAATCTTGCGCAGCTCAGGTCGGAAGTCTTCACCTTCCCTGAGTGCCTTGCTCCAGCTGGGATTACCTGAAGTACTACTGCAGTTCAGTCATTGGGGTAAGGCACTAGGGAGCAGTGAGGCATTTAAACATGGAGAATAGGTTTGTTGCATTGTGCATTTTCCTGGTGAATTGCTTTATATTGATGTATTACTTACTACTTTCACTTTTCTGAGCTTATGAAGTGTAACTGCTATTTAGCAGCACCTTATTGTACAAAGAGACACACTGAAATAGAGGAATATGTTGCAGTAAGACAGCTGTCTTTGTGAAAAGAGATACGGGTCCTTATTCATCTTCATGGGACATTTCCAGATAGGGACCATTCAGGGGCATTTTTTAGTGTCACACGGGGATGCTTAGAGTCATGGTTGATCTGAAAAACTTCCTGCATTGTAAAATGTCACCGCACACATCATTGTTATTATTACTAGTGTTATTAGATTTATTTTTCCCATGAAATATACAGCTGTGAGCTATATATGTGTTCACAGTACAGCCACAGCTACCGCTTCTCTCCTTTCTGCCCCAAAGCAAGCTGTGTGTACCGAAGGCCGCCTCCTTCCTCATGGTGAAAATGTCATCAGGACAAAACAAAGAAAGAGACCCCTTTCTTCTGGTAAGGCAGAGCCAACAAAGCTGTCAAGAGCATGGTGGAAAATTACAGTAATAGGATAGTGGAAAAATTACAGTTAGTGGAGAATGAAGTCTATTGCTTCTACGTTTAACAGCCCTGTGGAGAATAGGAACAGCTTTTCCGCAGAAAGATTTGACGTCAGTACCAAAAATTTGAATGGACACCTTAAAATAACCTGCCAAAGGAGGGAAAAAAAATAACCTTTCTTCCTGAAATACTGTAGCAGGGTTAGCTCAAATTAGTACGTTTTAGTACTGCTGCCCAGAGGTATGAGTTGGGGAAATGTTGACTATTAACTGTGGATTTTGGTCCAAGTTCATGGAAAAGCTGGAGAGCTATTCAGCAGGGATAGCTGCTCTGGGTAATTTGTTTGGAAGTTCTAATACTGACTAAAAAAACCCCCTAAGCTTCTGCCCACATGGGAGGAATTTTACTTTCTTCAAATAGATAAAGGCAATCTGATTATTCTATACAAGAGCTTTTCAAGAAATTCTGGTGGGACACTCATTATTTTGCATTTATTAAGGCTGTTTTTTAAGTTATATTTTTGAAAAAAAAAAAAAAAAAAAAAAAAAAAAGAAAAGACAAGACAATGTATCAGTATCTGAATGCCTAAACTAGTCTTATACATTTTGGTGTTTAGCCCTGTAATACTTAAAACACCATTAATATGTTTGCATCTGATTTCTTTCCAACAGAGACAATCATATGTACATTTTTAATATTGACAGCAACACTGACAACGTATATTTCTTTATAGTACAACTATAAATAGCAATTACATCAGTTACACAGGTTGCCTTTGCATTCAGTACATTTATTTTAGTTTGAAGAAAAGTTTGTAAAAGAATCAGTTGCAAATATAGGAAGAAAAATGGCACTGGTAAGATGTATCAACATCTGTGTTTCCAAACAAATAAAAGTCTGTAGAGCAGTACCATCCAGGTCTAATGAAGACTCAGCAGGTAAGTGGAGCCGTAGTCTTTGGATAAGGAAAAAATAAGGGCCTTTTGCTGTGCAGGACATGCCTACCAGTACTCATACAGTGAGTTTATCTTCCTGGCATCTGTTCCAGAAGAAAACATTTGCTTAAGACTAGGTCTTACCCTACTAGGGTAAATGAAAATTGAGAAAACTATCAGTGCAAAATTCTGAAAGAAATGAATTCTGAAAAACTTCCTTGAGTTAAGCTGTTGGCCAGCTCTGTTGTGAACTCTTCCAGCACTCCCCAACCCTGCTCGGGGAAGGAGACTGAGAAACATTTCCAAGATGTGTCCAGGACCGTCACACCTCCGCCGGCGGCTGCTGTGGGGGTTTTGGTAGCTCTGCGCTGGGTTTGAGAGGCCTTCCAGCACAAGACGAAAAATTCCCGCTGCCCTGTGCAGCTGGACCGTGAACGTGTGTTAGCCGCTGTGGTCGGCCGAGGTGCAGGTGTGAAAGCTTCCCTTCAGGATAACAGGTCTGAGGAAGAGCCAAGGCCACGCTTTGGTACAGTCACGAGCAGGCGATATCTGAAAACTATCTGTGAATGACCTGCAAGGTTTACTTCTCCAGTGGTTCGTTACATTTGGTTGGAATGAAGTTTTTGGAGAAGCAGTGAGCAGTGCTGAGTATAAACAGAGGCCAGTTGTAGTGCTGTGCATCTTCACTGAAAGCCAGTTTTGAACAACATATCTTTTTTTTTTTATTTTAGGACAGAGCTTCTGTTTTCTTGCCGTGAGTTAATTGCACATCTACATCAGATACCACAAATCAGTCAGACTATTGCTGGAGAACAGAATGGATCCTGGATTTTCAGAAGATGCTTCACCTCCTGAGACCTGACTGAGACCCATCACAAAGTTTCCTCAGCACTTCAGAAAATACAGTGCCTGGTATAAAACATTGTGCAACAGCCAAATGTCTTTATTGCTATATTTTGGATACAATTGGAAAGTCTTTGCCAGTTGCTATCACTTAGTAAAACTTTTAAAAGGTGTATAGGTATAAAATCTAATCTTTTTGCCAGAAACTAATACAACTAATTACATTCCGCTACCTGCATTTCCTCTGAGGTTTCAGTATTTTCTGCTTTCTTCCTAAACTGTAACATAATATGATTTCAACTAATTATGTAATTTGTTATTAATTTAAATAATACACAAACTATATTTTTTTTTCTCTGGGGGAGAAAGCATCACCATCTTCTTTGATGTGGTGGAAAAAAAATCTAAATTATAAAAATTTAAATTTTAAATTATGTGTTTATTAGAAAATCAGCATTAGTGCACAAGTTAGACTAGTTTTCACAAGCTTGGTGAAAATGTTTTAGATGTAAAGTCTATTTATCTGTATTGGGTTTGAGTGGCAAGGTTTTAGCAGCAGGGGGTTTACAGGGGTGTCTTCTGTGAGAAGCTGCTAGAAGCTTCCCCTGTGTCTGACAGAGCCAATGCCAGCCGGCTCCAAGTTGGACCTGCCACCAGCCAAGGCCGAGCCCATCAGCAATGGTGACAGCGCCTCTGGGATAACGTATTTAAGAAGGAAAAAAAGTTGCTGTGCAACAGAAACCGCAGCCGGAGAGAGGAGTGAGAACATGTGAGAGAAACAACCCTGCAGGCACCCAGGTCAGTGAAGAAGGAGGGGGAGGAGGTGCTCCAGGCGCCAGAGCAGAGATTCCCCTGCAGCCCTTGGGGAAGACCATGGTGAGGCAGGCTGTCCCCCTGCAGCCCAGGGAGGTCCACGGTGCAGATATCCACCTGCAGCCCGTGGAGGACCCCACGCTGGAGCAGGTGGATGCCCCCGAAGGAGGCTGTGACTCCATGGGAAAGCCTACGCTGGAGCAGGCTTCTGGCAGGACCTGTGGAGAGAGGAGCCCACGCTGGAGCAGGTTTTCTGGCAGGAGTTGTGACCCCGCCGGGGGGACCCACGCTGGAGCAGTCTGTGCCTGAAGGACTGCAGCCCTTGGAAGGGACCCACGCTGGAGCAGTTCGTGAAGAAGTGCAGCCCATGGGAAGGACTCACATTGGAGAAGTTTGTGAAGGACTGTCTCCCATGGGAGGGAGCCCACGCTGGAGCAGGGGAAGAGTGTGGTGAGTCCTGCCCCTGAGAAGGAAGGAGCAGCAGAGACAATGTGTGATGAACTGACTGTAACCCCTATTCCCCGTCCCTCTGCACCACTCACGGGGAGGAGGTAGAGAAAATTGGGAGTGGAGTTGAGCTGGGAAGGAGGGAGGGGTGGGGGGAAGGTGTTTTAAGATTTGGTTTTTATTTCTTATTATCCTATTCTGACTGGTAATAAATTAAATTGATTTTCCCCAAGTTGAGTCTGTTTTGCCCATGACAGTAATTGGTGAGTGATCTCTCCCTGTGCTTATCTCAAGTCATGAGCCTTTTGTTATATTTTCTCCCCTGTCCAGCTGAGGAGGGGAGTGATACAGTGGCTTTCGTGGGCACCTGGCAGCCAGCCAGGGTCAACCCACCACATCATCAAAATGCAATTTTGAGTTCCTTCAAACTAATATGCAATAAGACCAAAATGAGGAAATAAAAATATTTCTTTTAGACATTTTAACTATAAAAAATTTTAATTTAAAAAAATGTTTGGAGACCAAATTTGTCTACTTTATCCAAATCCGTAAAGCAGAATGAGGGAAGAAATACTGAAACATGAAGTATAAAGGATGGTGTGAAATATTTATTTTCAGGCTGAGGAAAACGTTGGGATTGACCCCAAACGCATTTTTGTCCATTTTCAGTTTTCCCTAGGAGCCCAAAATTGATCCCACCTGCCAGAGCTCTGCCGAGGAGTTGCAGCGCTGTGCCCACTGCCACCCCTCTTCTTGGGCTGCACGCTGGCACTGTGTATGCACAGTTAAAATTACACGGAAGGGTTTGCTGGAGTGCAGGTGGCCTGACATCTCCTCTGCAAAATTTGCCGAGCAGTTTAAGATTGCAAAATGCTTTGACAGCAGAGCTGTTATTAAGTGGAAGAGACTCGCTGGCGTGCAAGGAGGCGGTTCCTCCCTTCAGTGACCCAGCTGAGGCAAATTCACCTCAGCAACAGACCTGACCCTAAAATTTCAGTGACCAGGGAAGTTGCTTATGGTTTTCGGCTTTTTATTGCTAGAACTGTCTAGCTGAGATAATAAGCAAATTCCTAAAGTCAGATGAGTGTTTTTTTTTTTTTCTTCTGTTTTTGTTTTGTTTTTCTTTTTTAATCTGTAGTGTCTTTTCTTCTTATCTACTCAGTGTGCATCTCATTGGTACAGTTCTCAACAACTGCTTGCGCAGAGGTTGTGTTTGGTGAACCTCTCCAGTCACAACTTACAAAATTGAAAGACTGATATGGCATATAGTTTTGGCTGTTGTCTGTCCTCTTAATGTGCATTATCTACCGCTAAGGCACATTGTTGGGGGAGACCTAAGGAGCCTCTAGCGTTGAGTCCCCTGCTGTAATGAAAAGTTTGATTTGTTCCAAAGTCCTGTGCTCTTGGAATGAGCTACTGATAAATGTGGGAGATCATTAAGCCTTATAACACCACCAATATTTATATTCAAATCCCTGAAAGTGACTTATTTGGAGTAAATATTAGTAATTAATGGTCCATTTTCAAGGATTTGCTGCTTTGGCCATGTGTGTAGCTGTGTCTGTGGTCACACAGTGTTTATAGCCATGATCATGTCACGTGTTCATTGCCATACCATACCATACCATACAATTACCATGGTAAGTGCAGTGAACTCTAGTGTTTGTAGCTTTTGGAAGATTGTTTACAATTTATTCATTCAAGAATTGGGAAAAAGAAATACAGAGGAAACATAAATTTGTTCTCTGTAGCCTCCCAGAATTTAATGGAATTAGAAAGCAAAGAGTATCTTACAGCCTGGGGGAAGGCTGGTTCCTCTCAGGTCTAAGTCCCTGTTGAACAGTTTGGTACAGCACTGGACTGTGTTTCCACAGGTGCTGTAAGTTCTTAGGATTCTGTTGTGGAAAATCTTAAAGTGCTATTATTTTTAAAGGTACTATATAAATATCAGATAAATATGAAAATAAATGTAGTGTTATCATTCATCACTCTGCAACCATTTAGTTCATACTGCCAAGTCAAATGACTTTTGCATGTATTACCTTCCTGCTAAGCTCCATCAGAGATCCTATGAAAATGCATTTCACTCTGCCAAACCAAATAATCTGTTGCCAAGAAACACAGAGAGCTTTTTAAATAACTCTTTTTCTATCTTTATGCAGTTTAGACAAGAATGGCTTAAATATTTGATTGAAAAAGGTCATTAATCAACATTTCTGTTGACAAGTGGTCTCCATCTTTGGTGAGAGGATTTTATTTCATGCATTTTTTGGGTCCACAGGAGTTAAGTCTTATGAATTTCTTGTCTTCCAGAAAGCCTTTTGATACCATGTTCTGTAAGAAAGCAAAGGGCTTTAGAGTCCTAGTCCAAGGTATAGGCAAAGCCCAGACCCCTTTGTTTGCCTCCCACTAGCTGCAAATAATTTTCACTGATTTAACACCAGCTCTATTTATCTTATTGCTTACGTGAGCAGTAACCATAAACCAAGCTAAAAAGTAGTACTCTAATGGTTCCCTGGTAACTGCTCGAGTATGCTCCTGTATCCAGCAGTGCACGCAAGGCCTGCGACCTGCTCCTTACTCTCTTTTTCTCTCCTTCTTCCTCTTCTGAATCTCAAATTTGCTATAGGCTAAGAATGGGTGAATTCATACAGTCACTGTTGCTAGTCTTTAGTCAAACAGTTTTGTGGGGAGTTTATGTACTTTGCCCTTAAGATTTTATCACTACCTGTCATTTAGTGTATCTGAGCCCTTCCAGGTAATGAATTCGTAACTGTAAACCAGCAAGAAGTTTAACTCGCTCTTGCAGGGACCTATGGATTGATGGATGGATGGATTCTTTGGCGCTGGGTTGCAGGAAGGGACTGCATGGTCACTCATGTTTTACTTTAGTTCTGATGGAAAATATGTAACAAAACAGAATAGTTTTAATTGTAGCTCAGAAATACTACCATTTTGTGCCTTATAGTAAATAAATAAATAAATATACTAAATTATAAGGATTAAATAAACAGACAATTTTAAAATACTAAGGGTTAAATAAATATAAATATAAAATTTAACTAAACATAAAGATTTAATAAATATATGAAATACTAAGGTTTTGTGCCAATCACAGTTGGACTCCTGTGTCTGAGCACAGCTTGTCTCCTGCTTTCAAATTCTTACTGCTGGAATTTCTAATGTGTTTTTCTCCTCTAAAGTGCATCTACTTCAGTGTTTCAGCAGAGGAAGAGGTGTTAGGTAGCTATGATAATTCTCATGTAGCTGATTTAATAGATCTTACTTTGAAAGTTCTTATAAGCTAAACTGATCATTCAAAAAGCCAAGTAGAAAACTTGCAGTGCTGCTGGAGAAAACTCAGATTCAAATACCAGTCACAGGAAGAGATAGTATGTAGCATCCTACAAGGGACAGCTGAACTGGTATTTGTAATGGTAGTATCGGCAAATGAACTTCTTCAGACAGTTTGTTCCATGATTCTTCCAATGTTTCTGTGAAAAAGGATTATCAATACAAAAATAATCATGCCTTTGGTACCTGTAGTGTGAAGAAAGCCATTATCATCAACCTCTTTGCAAGAACATAGTCACTTCTTGAAACATTCCCTTAAAACTTTTTGAATTCCCATACAAAGTTTGAAACTTTCTTTGCACTAAACATGACATTCAATTATTTTAATTCTCCAAAATTGATACTGCCTCTAGAACAAGTATTCTATAAGTGTGGAGTTACGCCAATGAACTCAGGAACAAACTTATCTTAAGACAACATAGATTTGATGTACAAGATTGTTGTGCAAGACAACACAGATTTGATGTAATATTCTCTTTGTTAAATGTCTTACCCTCTAGGGTCTCCCTAGGCTTTTATTGCTGTTGGCAAGTGGTGTGGACTTGGGCACTAGATGGCAAAGTTAGGTAAACCGTGATCATACTGCCAGCTCAAAATAAAGGAGTTAAAAATAACCCGCAATTTAGTTTGGGGGAAAAAAAAAAAAAAACAACAACAGGAAATGTCCTCAGTATCCCTGGGATGCAGAGAAGTGCTTGGATGTCCTACCGGCAGCCCTTCCTTCTCCACAGCCTCTCTGAAAGGTTAAAAGGGTGGTAGCTGTGCACCCCCGTTCTCCAAAGCCCGGGTACTGCAACAGAGCTTCTGCGCAGAAAAACAGCCATCGAGTAACTCTCAGTGGTGGTTTTCAGCCTGTCTCCTGTGGAGTTTGCAGTCCTTCTCAGCAGAGGTCAGGAAAGGCACTATTGTGATGGAGCAAAAGGGATTATTTAGTGAAATAACCTTAATGCACTAATTGTATTTCCCTTGCAAATTACTGCTGGACTTCATTTTTCCTGCTGCCTCAGAGGTTTTGAGGCTGTGTCTGGAGCCAGAAAGGCAATGTGGGAGCTAGGACTCTTCATCGCATCGGTCCTAGTTGCACCATTGCCCTCCCCGGCCTTTCCTCTCCTCTTGCCGGTATCCCCCTGCTTCTAAGTGCCATCCTTTACTAAATAACAGGACAGCATAGACTTATGGGGCATGGAAGACTTGGAGAAAAACTGTGCTTTGGTCAGTAACTCTTCCTCATCCTGTTGCTTCTGGACTGAATCCAGCTTTCACACCAGCAAGTTTTGAGGAAAGGCAAGTGTGTGGGTGTGTGTGAATTGCACAGCTGGAGAGGAAAGAGAAAACATGATTCTGCCAAACTGGGTTTTTGGAAGGGATGGGAGCTGCTAGAGTTTGCTGAGTCGTTTGAAATTCTTAGTGGTGTCCCTGGCAGATGGGCTAGGGACCTGAGTGCAGGTACAGGGTAAAGAGCTGAGTGACGGATTACATCTATCTAATATTATCAGAAGGCTTTGCAATCTATACCAAAGCTACAAGCACCATAAATTTGTATGATATATCTGTATTTGTGAATATATCTATATATGCATGAAAAAGCTCGCAATATCTCTAATTGTTATAGAGAGCCGTCCTGAGATATTTTGACAGTGGCTTTGGGCAAAACCCACTGAAAACCTCCTAATTAAGAGTTGTCATGGTCCCATGGTAAGAAGCCCTCAGAAAAACACATCAAATGTTGCTCTGAGCACAGCTCTTTGGCCAGGAAATAGGCAGCAAATCAATATCGAGCACAAGGCTGGAACATCCCAGAAAACATTTTGTAAATCACATAATCTTGATATTCTAGCAGTTGCACTTCTATTTCATCTGGATGTGGATAGCTGCTGTTAGAAGCCTAACACATCTCGAGCATTTAATGGATCTCTTGGAAACTTCTTTAGGTCTTTTTTCACCAATTTAACACCATGCATTTTTTCCTCCTATATTTGGACCTCCCTGAGATACATATGTCCAGGCCTGGTGTCACGTTTCCACCAGAGACACAGGGACAGGTGAGATTCCTGAGGGTCAATATTCAATAGCAGGTGAATGTCACAGAAGTTGCTGTGTCCTTTTAGCTGTCACATCTGGAGTTCAGTGCTGTAGTGCCTTTCATGAAGGGTCAGTTATCTGGCTTGGCAGTGCAGAGAGCGGAGAGCAACCATCTAGCAGAATACTCTAGAGGCATCTTCTTCCTCAAAATTTCTCCTGTGGGACTTGTCACAGCAGGAAAGTCTTCTCTGGGGCATGACCGTAATTGCTGTGCTTACAGAGCAAAGCAGAGTGAGGAAAAAGCAGGAAAAAATTCTTGCTCCTTTTCCCACACTCACCATAAAATGTACTGTCTGGCCTTGAACCAAGGGCCAAGAAATAACGCATTACCATGTAACATGTTCAGCTGGGGAAAGTGCTTTGACATTTAAAGGGATGTTTTAAAATCACCTCATACACAATTCCCTTGGGGAGCAGCAAGGGCTGGGCTGCTTCCCAGGGGAAGGTGAGCCAGGAGGTGAGGGCAGCCACACGGCGAGCCAGGCAGGGCCACCACGCAGGGCACGGTCCCACGGCACCAGAGGCAGCCAAGGGCCCAGACAGATCCTTTCTAAATGATTCTTAAGCACCCAGAGAGATCCCCAGGCTATGTGTTGAGTCCTCTGCTATTAGATCTTTTGTTGGTCTTCACAGGGGGACAATCGATAAATGTACTGGCTGTCGGTAAAAATCCTCGGCCTGAAATTGCCTGCCACTGGAATCTGTAAAGAGTTTCTCCACCGGGAGAAACACAAGGGTAGAGTAGGCATTTTGTTTTCCTCTTCTCACACCTGACTTCACTTTTTTTTTAACTGGGAAGATTGATTTCAGCAACAGGCTCTCACTGAGATTCGTGTTAGAGAGCTTACTCTTTATGTGAAATACACGAAAGAAACTCTAGCAATGATCGATTCTGTCAGTGTTGCTATTTATGACATCAATCAAAAGTTGTTGTAATTAAGCTGCTTCTAGAAAGACCAGTGTTCAGCCAATTGTTGCTGTCTGCTCGTTTTTTTCTTAGGGGAGTGTGGTGTCGATATTTATGATATGTCTCAAAGGAGTAGAATTTGTTCTAGGACAAAAAGTCTTGAAACCCTCTCTTCAGCCCTCCTTGGGCACGCTTTCCTCTTGCAAACTGTCTTTCGGAAAGTGCCTGCCGAGTCCATGTTAGCATGGGGATGCTGCTGATGGCTCCTCTTGGACCAGAGATCCATCTCCAGTGGCCCCTGTGGAGGGAGTGACATATCATTAATATCCCCCTCCCTCTGTCAGGAGTGCAATAGCTTTCATTCTGGCTTGTCTAACTTCTCCCAAGACTGCATTAGGGATAGCTAATGTCAATGGTTTGTCTGGACTGATCATTCCTAGGGGCTTAATTTGGTCTGTGGTTGATCTGTCCTTTGATTGCCGTAAATTTTTTCAAGTGACTGCTTTAATGATGTGTAACTGATGTTTGTTTCCTTCGTGTGGGCCATTGCTGCAGACTGTCTATTAATTGTGGCAGTTCTAATCACTTAATTGTTATGGGTAGAAATACATACATACATATACACATATGTGGCTTAGTAATTTTTTTAAAAATGTAACGACAAAGAATGTAAAGGGCCAAGATTCTAGATACAAACACTTAGTAAAAAAGTCAAGGAGTTAATTTAATCAATGTAGTATTATAATTAGCAGTTGAGTGGTCCAATTATTTACTAATACCTGGTGTTGATTCTTACTTAGACAAACTCTTTGCCAATAAAAAAAATGATTATGCAAGAATTAGTAGTATTCAGATAAAAGTCTTTGAAGCAATAAAAAAGGTACTGCTATTACTGTGTAATTCTGAAGGAAATTATCAGTACCTATGAAGTATTTATGGCATCCACAGGCTTTCAGAAGTAGGTGAAGCTAGTGACAGTACAAAAGAATCAGGACTATTAAAAAAACTGTTTAGTGGATTGCATAATTTTAATTTTTTTCTTATTTCTGCTGAGTTTTGATAAAGTAAAATATGTGCTCTATTCTCTGAAATAATCTTTGTAAGGAACAGAAATTCAGCATCCATGGAGGTTTGTATTGGAACTTTATGTAGGAGACTTAGGAGTTTATTTCCACTCTCCACTATGGTCTTGCAAACAGAAATGACAGATAACACATGCATATTACACAAATGTTCAAAGCGAAGCAAAACTTCTATATGGAATAATGCAAAAGAGGAACATATGGGTGGTAGGATGGTAATTAACAATTCTGGTGCATGTTCACTAACAGAAGCTCTTTGTCTGACTAAAATTATCAAATGCGGGTACTGCGTATGAGCAGCAACCTCTGTTGAATCCAGACATCTTCAATCTTTTGCTCTAGCAAAGATAATTACTTCATAGTGACATATATTGTATTTCTTTTGAAGTTCAGTGTTATCCCTTTACTAAGACACAGTATGATGACTTAATGACAGTGCCAATCACAGTGAAACAGAGGATCTTGGGGGTTGGATAGCACATCCTCATAACACCTTCCCTTTGGACCACAGGTGTGTTGAAATGTCACATTTTTAGGAAAAAAAATGTTTATGACATGAATCACCTACTTCTGAGCCAGTATTTCAGATTGTTTGATGAACAGCAGCCTCTTGGTTAAAAAGTAAGACTTTTACGTCTATTTCCTAGGCAGTCTTTCCACTTTGCTTACGAATGACTTATCCATTGCTTGTGTTTTGACCACAGATTTCTTTCCTATAGAAGTACAAAGGAAAGAGAGGGGCAGAAAACAAATATTTACTTTTGAACAGAGAATAAAGAGCAACAAGAAAGCATGAATCTTAAAAGAGATAGTAGTATTATGTGGTAGAAAATGAATATGTAAAACTCATTGATACGGGAATGAAAATATCCCAATGACACAAAATAAAGAAGTTTCGCAATCTAAATACAGTATTTTCTAAGGCATTCTAAATTCTTTTTTTTTTTTAATAAGAAAATCCATAGACCCTAAGACAACAAAAACTGTGGGCTCTCATTTTACTTCTCATTCTTTTTAGCACTCAGAGTCTAGATGTGCAGATTGATACAAAACTTTGTTAGTAACAGCTTTACCACCTTTTATTTTTTTTTGGTGGATGTGTCATTTGCTCCTCCGTGTTACGTTTTCTCTTGTTTCTTCCTTGAAAATCATACACACGTGTTCTAGATATTATTAGTGATACTATGATATCAGCGAAATGGGTTTATACAGAAGCCATTTTACTGTCTTTGCTGCACTCCTCTCCCATGTTAGACTGAGAAGCCAGGACCTGAGCCCGTAAAAAGAAAGCAGAGTCTCCGCAGCCTCTTGTGCCAGCCTTGCCAGAAACCTTCGAGGTGACGTACACGAACGTCCGTCCGCACCTGCGTGAGTGCCGTCGGGCGCCCGTCCTGATGGCCTGATGCCAGCCAGCCCTGGAAACTGCAGCAGGGCAGTGAGATGGAGATTATTTGTCATATTATCTGTCACGTCCTCACAGAGCCAGTGCTGCAGCGATATGGCTACAAGGTTTTCAGAGTGGAATGGTACTGAGTCAGCGCAGGCCCATTTCTGCTTAGATTTTGCCTTAGTTACCATCTACCTTTTCTGAAGTCCCAGCGTGGCACAGGAAAAGAAAGCAAGCAAAATTCTTCAGTTTGAAGGTGTTTTGTACGTCAGAGGGCACGCTTGCTGTAGACGCAATTTACTTCCAATTTGCATGCTACAGTCTGGGAAAGTGCTCGTTCAGCCAGTCGAGGTAGGCTTCCCTCGTACGCTGCTGCCAGTCCGACACATTAGCACATGCACTGTAACAGCTAGCCAGTAATTAATCTTGTGAAAGCAGGACAAGACAACAAGAAAAATGTTGGCCCTTTTAAAACCTTCAGAACATTTAATGGGCATCACTGCATGAACCTACACAACATCTACTGAAAGACAAGTCCCTATAGGTGCTTTGCACAACAGTCACTAACATACATTGTAAAAGTATCTCCAGCGACACCCAGGATTCCTCTGTACTCAAGTCACTGCTGTAATACTCAAAATATTGAATCTGTAGTATTAAGAAGGTCACTCCAGGCTTCTGCTGGAGGCATAAGCATGCAAGGAGGGTCTGCTTCCACGGCTCATCTAGGAAATGGCTTGGTCCAGCTCCCGATGAAGTTAAGAGAGGACTGAATTAAACCTCTGGGATTCCTCTTTTGCCCAGGATTATTTTACAAATGAGCCCGACTCCGATACCTCCACAGAAAAGATAGATTCAGAATGCTGAACTACAGTGATTTGCGCAGTAGAAAAAGGTTTCAGGTTCATCTTTAAAGTAAAATCATTCTTCACCTAGATATAATGTATATTTTATTGAAGTATCCTGAATTCTCACTTATATAGCTAATAACCAAAGGAAAAATCCCAGAGTCCCCTGATCATATAAGGAAAAATAAACTTCTGGACATGTAATTTCATCTATTCCCTTTGAAAAAATATTTTAGAGATAACGGATTATCTCAAAATCATATGGACTTACTTAATGGTGTAAGCATCATACCACTTTTTTTTGTGTTTCAATTACACTGCTTCTTTAGTCCAATTATCTCACATTTTGTTGAAAAAATAATTTGCTAACAAGGCCATCCCATGTGCAGCAACTGAAATGAGGATGTTATTGCTGCTCATTCTTACCGTAGGATGTGGACCATAGCAAGACAGGAAAGGGTTTGAAGAAGCAGGTCCTTTGAAACATCCTGGCACCTTCACTGAGGAATATAGGTATTTCAGGTTTGCAGGGGCTAGGCTTCAGCATTCCTTTATTTACTTCTATAAGTTAGAGATGCTAGTCCACAGGTCTGAAACAGCATATGGCTCTTGGAGAGTGTAAATGGAGGTCCTAAGCTTGGGTGTGTCATCTCATGGATAGCGGGGGCCAAGCTGGCACAGTGGCTGGGTATCCGAATGTTGATGTGTGTGGGGTGCAAGCCAGCAGTCTGGGGGAAGGACACAGCTTGGTTGCTCCAGCCCATCTCAAACGGGTGGTGGAGCAGGGAGACGGTTGTCATCCGCCAGGAAATGCCGGAGCCAGAGCCCTTCTCAGCTCTTGGCAGAGACAGAGGTGCAAAAATGCCAAAGGCTCCTCTCTGTAGCTCTCCAGCCAATTATGAATAATTCACATCAAATCAGGAGGGGAGCAGAATTTTGTTCTCAAATACTGAAGTTCCAGAAAATTCAGAGTGGAAAAAAAATGTAGGATAAATCTCAAGCATGGACCAAGCTCTTCATAAAGCACATTTCACTCCTAAGTCACAAAGCTGAAGAATTTATTTCTCTGCCCAAAACACAACTTGCTACTGGTGTAAAGAAACTGGTGACTTCTGTAACAGACTCTAGGGAAGCTGGTGGACATAGTTCGTTGCTTCCCTCATCGGGACTACTTGAGTACGTAAGCACTCACCCAGGGGCTGTGCACTTGCCTCACACCCACTCAGACCCCATGAAGCACAAAAGAATACAGGGCATGGAGTTCACAGAAGGAAAAAAACGCCAGTGAAACCATCTTAGCTAACAGTACAATAAAAATAAATTAGCAAAAGTGGTTCCTTTGTAAACTCTCAGAATAAAGATGGCCTTCACATTTTTGAGACTCTTATTGGCAGTCTTTTTTTTAATGCATTTATTGACTGCAAGAACTAGTCTGAAGTTAATTTCTAGTTGGCTGAAAAGAAATGGTAATACTTGAAGGTAAATAACAAGAGGTTTGAAGTAGCAGATAAGGGGGATAATGAACTGACCCAGGAGGGCATTGCTTCTGTTGAGGCAAATGTTATCATCTTTATTCAGCCCTGAACTTCCTTAGAATTAGTTGTTCTTTCTCTGGTAAAACTGGGCTTACTGACATTTTTCATTTTTTCACATTAAACGGGTTCTGTGATAATAAGGGTGGTGGTTATTGCGCTACACTGAGTGTACACTGCTTTGCCTAGTGAGGACTTGACCTTAAATCATTTCGCACTTGGTGCAGTTGGAGAAGTGGGACGGGGAAATGTCAGAAGTATTACTGCTGTAACTGTGATTCTGAATTTTACATCTCTCTTTTTGTGAGTTACCTCTTCAGACACTAAGTGTTATGATTCACTGTGTCAGACTAGGTTTGCTGCTTCATAGCTGTAAGATTGATAGGGGAATTTTAGCATATGATTCATTAACAGAAATGTTTTAAAATTGAGATTTGTAGGAAATATGTTGGGACCAAAGAGGAAAATCTGTGCACACACAGAAACCACACAACCTTAAACATTATCTGCCTCCTTGGCCTTTACAGAATTTGCCAATCTGGGTACTTGTCAAAAATGGGAAGTAGATGTCATTTGGATTAGTTATTTTCACAGTTTGTATTGCATGTATGTTTGCATGGTACTTGCCAATAGAACTAACTGTTTATCTCTGACGGGTTTGAAGAATCCCTAAAAGACATTCTGAATAGCAAATAAAAACTGTTTGTTAGATAAGGTTGGTGGTATTTAGGGTTTTAACCTTTCCTGTGCTAGATATGCAAATATACGTGCTATGTTTTTTTTAAAAAAAACTGCCAATACTGCTATTTGCATTGCCTTTTTATGCTGCTACATATTATTCTCATTTAGAAGTATTGTATTCTGAAATATTTATTTTAGAAGGTTAATGCGGGGACCAGAATAACACAGACAGATACTTTTTCCTCATATCTTACTGGACATGGAAATACTTTCAAGAACAAACCTTGTTCAGCTGCAAGGACTTTCATTCAAGAAATGAAAATGGGCTCCCTCACCTAAGCCATCTGCCACTCACCCTGGCATAACTGCACCATGTACCTACACATCTTCTTACATGTTTTTTTGGCTGGCCCCCACACCCTTTTAAATGCCATCCAGAATCTGAACAACATTCCAATTCGGTTGTTACAGAAATTTGGCTTAACAGGTTAAGCAGATTCAATGTAATGGGTAACGCAACAGCACACCCACAATGGATATCTTCTGGAGACCGCACTAGGAAAGGAGGTAGGCAGCAAGGTCTCCACCAAGGGAGAAACTACTGGAAGTCCCTGCAGCAGCTTCCCGAGGGATATTGGATATGGGATGTAGCTTCAGAGGGAAACATGCAAACCCTTGAAAGGACAAAGGTCTTCTGGAAAGCTGGGCAGGTGCAATGCACTGCGTGCTGCTACACCACCCTACAGTGCCCTTACAAGGAAAGACAGCAGAATCTCAGCCAGGCTGAGCAAAGAGTTTGTGGCTGTGGAAGGTGTTCATCACTAGAAGTGTTACTAATCGTGCATTAAGTGTGAGGAGGACAAAAATAACACAGAGAACTGTGATGTTTTGATGTAGATTTTAACCATTCTTAAATAGAAAATGCTATATAGCAAGAAATGCTCATTATTTAGAAGAACAATTCTTTGGTAATTGAAATGACAACAGTCACTCACCTCACAGCAAGACTAGTTTCATCTGTGAACTATCACAGAGACCAACATGCAAAAGATGCAATCAAGAAAGACCTCCACTGTAAGCTGAAGCCTAAGTATGGGGGAGAAAAAAGTGTTATTTCTGATGACATAGGAAATGTACTCCCTATGAGCAATGTACAGACTCTTTCAAGTGAAGGGTTAGGTTATTTAGTCAGGTGCAAGAATAAATCGCCTACCAGCACACATTTTCTGAAATTAACTGTGAAGCTGTCAGCAGGCAAAGTCAAATTGCTTTGAATACTAAGATAGACTGGCACACTGTCTATCTGCTAAAATAACTACATAAACTGATATGGTCCTTTGCCTCCAGGAACTAGTATCAGCCTCAGGGCAAGACATGGTGCCAAGAATATTTACCCTTGTGCAACTGGCCTTGCCTGGAACAGTGTTGGTGGACTAGTTCACTGCATAAATGGACTTGCTGCTCAGCCTCAACTCTTTGGATCAAAGTCTGGAAAGACCTTAGTTAATGTTGTGAAGAGTAAGTAGAGAACAGTCAGTGCTGGTGCACCTTGCATCATAGTACATCAGAAAATTGGAGCGCAGTACCGAGGAAAATTCACGTACGTTGACAAAGTAGCACGTGTCTGTTGGACTGATGCTTGAAGATTTCTGACTGACTTACACAATTATTTGGAGTGTGAGAATGTTTCGGGTTTTGGTTTTTTTTGTTAGGAGTCCTAACAGGGAGCTCAGTGTTCAATAGACCTCTCTGAGCTTGGGCAGGTATGATACTTTCATGAGATCCTGAAATGCAATGACTGTTTTCAGTGAGGTCCGGGAACTGTTTTCCATGTCAAAAGGTGACTTCAGCAAGTTTCTGCCATAGAAAATATGAAACATTAATTTGCAGATGATCCTTCAATATAAATCCACTGTGCAAGTATGCAAGACCAGGAAGCTGGGGCTGATACCAACAGGAATTGGGACATTTGATGGATGACTGGATCGGCAGTGCTCAAAGCTATTTCATAGTATGAGAAATGCAACCAATTGCTCCTGTCTGACCCATGGGTCTTAGGAGCTTTGTGGATGAAAAGATTTAGGGTTTTTACAGTCTAAAAAGAGGAAATGTAAGGAATGGATGTAACCATATAAAATCAGTGGTGATTCTAATAAAAATGATTATCATAATCCTGCTCTGTTTTATTAGATTAACACTTCTTTGGACAGATGTGAAGGAAAGAGCATCTGTTGCAGAAACAATAAACTCGAAAGAGAGGGAGGAGTATGGTCAGCACATAGAGGGTGAGAGAAGGGCACAAGCTGGGTCGATACATTGGTAGTAAATGCTCTGTGGAAAGGATTAGACCACCCAGCCAGGGTTAAAGGTGGATTCTCGTCCTCACTGAAGAAAACACTTGGAAGTGTGTGTAGGGAGTAGGATTTCATCCACAGAGATAAAATCTAATGCAGTAGATGAAAGAAGGCCAGTAAAAGGATTTGAAGAGGGGCTTGAGATTTTTAAGACAGCTGAAAAGGTATATAGTTTGGTTTAGGCAAATAGGTTAAAACAAGGACACTTTCAAATCAATGCTCCTTTAAAATGAAAGAAGTCAGCCATTTTTTCAGAAGTTTCATCTTCCTTTGGTTGGAACAAAAGCTATTAAATTATTTTTTGGTGATGAGAAGCTGTCCTTGTACTCTTCCTGATATATTCCAGGCTAAGGAAAGCCTTTGAAAGTTTATCAGCCCACTTGTGTTATATAGTTTAATCTGGATATGTTCAAAGAACTTCCAATAAGATAGGAAGCTGGCTGGTAGTTGCTAACTACATCGTAACTTTATTCAGAACCAGAAAGTTAATGTCATAATTCTTTTTTGAACTACTGTCACAAAATTTCAGTGTAAATTGCTTCATTTTGTCTGCTAAATTACACATTAAAATTCAATGTTAAAACATTTAAAAATGTTTTTACGTTGATCTTCCTGTCTTCTGAAGGATTTAAGAATATTATTTTAAAATTTGTTTTCCTGCACACAAGAGTCCTAATTAAATGCTAGAACAGCAGACAATTCCACACGTGCCTGTGATGAATTAGGCTCACTCTGAATCGCTAGTTTTCCCTTTATTTCCTCCACAGAGCTTGTTCAGTTCATGTTCCCCTACTTATCCAGTTGTAGGCAAGATAATCACTTATGCTTTCCACTTTACTTCTAATTTTAATTTATGATATTGTGATCGATATACAGAAAAATAAGGATGGAAAAGTGTAAAGCACCCATAAACCATGCAGGAATAATGACTTTTGTGTGAGTCCACACTTATACTTCTACACTTCAATAAACTGGATTCTTGCAGTGCAGGAGGTCTGCTCAACGCTGGGGGAGAAAACAGCTTGTGGAGCTACCGGCTGCATTACGTGTTTGCTAGAACAGCCAAGAGCCCATTGGAACAGGCACCACCAGCTTAAAGCCTGCACTGTGATATCTGGAAGTGCTTTTGGGATCTTGGATCAGAGTGCATGTTTCAATCACACACCAGGGCATGGCCCAAGCGTGTCCCGTCCTTACCACACTCAGGTATCCAGAGAGAAAAGCTGGACGCTTGAGCCAGGTGGATGCTGTGGTCAGGTTTTCAGTCCTGAGGACCTGAATTAAGAACCTGTGTAGCGGCGATCTGCTGTCTTGTGACTTCTGCTCCCTTTCCCCAGGGCAGATGTGATGGGGCACACCATACAGCAGGGACTTATTCTCTTCAGGAAACCCTCTGTTTTTATCCTACAGCTCAGCCATTCACCATCCTGCCTGAAAGCAGTCCACACTGGGAGAAAGCACCAGATCAGGAAATCTGAGTAGTGGTAAATGAAGGGATCACATGAGAAAGTAGAGGTCAGTATCTCCTGTAACATATCCTTAACAACAGATTCACTTAAAAAAAAAAAAAAATCATAAAATATTTTTCACAAATAAAAAGTGAGTATCTTCTGTCCATCTCCATCTTTGTCTGGATTTGGTGCAGGACTAAAAATTTGACACAAAACCTGCTATATGAAAGTATGACCACAGACAGAAGTTGGATGAAAACTAACAGCCAGAATGTTCATTAACAATTAAACTCCAAAGATGCGAAGAGCGCACAAGATTTCAAACTCCACAAAACCTTTTGGCTAGATCCCACATTTGCAGTGCTGTTCCTTTGTTGATTAGGATGATGGCCTCATACATAAAAAGAATGACTTGCACTAAACCTGGAGGTTTGTAATAATTATAATAAAGCAGATGTTCTTATTTTTAATGTTGTACAGAATGATATTTGTGAGTTTCTTGCCATTCAGTTGCCAGACTTAGTCCTTTGAATAAATTGCTTTTTGTTCCTTGCCTTGTGCTTAATTTCCAGCAGTGGGATTTAGCTTTGTGTTTAAACCACTCCTTTTCCCATCTGTTACTTCATATAATGTTACTCAGTTTAATTTTCAGTTTTTGGCATTCTTAGCCTAGGCTGAGGCTGCTATAGGTTATAAATGATTTAACAAGAACAAACACAAAGCAGTTCTGCAGAACCTGATTTAACTATCTGGAAAAATATTCATGTCTTTAATTAAATGTTGTTTCTGTATGGTTTTTTTCCACTTAGTTATTCCTCAGAAAAGTTGGTTTATACTAACATTGGATTCTACGAATGGAAGTAATTCTTTAAACTGAAAGTACTGAAAATATGTCTGTCCTGAAGGAGATATTGTGTTGATCCTTAGTTCTGCTCATAGCACAGACTTGATTTGATTGCATATTAGTATTATCTCATGCTGATGAATTAAAAAAAAAAAAAGTAATCTATTCTTTCTGGCTGATTCAGTTTTTTATATTACAATTTCCATTTCATCTGTTTACATACTTACCCATGGAAGGGGAAGATTCAAAGCTTTCCAGAAATTTTGTTCGTAGCATTATACTTCTTGCTCCTCTAAAAAGAAAGTGCATTTTTGAGGAACATAACAGTATAGTTATCTTGAAGTACAGTGGAACCTGGGAATTAGCTTTAACTGATGCTGGCAATTCAGTTTTAATTTTAATTATTTGCAGACAAGTGAAAGCAGTGAATTTTCTTTCTGTAAAATCAATGGTTTACTGGAAATAAAGCATCCCTTTAGCTTCTGCTGTTAATTTTTTTTTACTGGATGTGCGAAGAACTTCTTAACTTCTGCTTGGATTGTGTGTCTTACCCAAGATATGAATAATGAAGTACAAAATAATGAGATTCTGCTGTATGTAAAAGCACTGCAGTGTCTTGTGGTGTAGAAAATAAAGTGTACTTGTGTGCTCTTGGCAAGAATCTCAGCAGTTCCTTCTGGTTATTTTTCTTTCCAGCTGCTTTTTTTTAGGTTCCTCTCAGGTAAGGCACTGGGACAAGAATTCACAAGAACTTCTAAAATGTGGTCTCAAAATAGTTAAATGGAGGATTCTCTAAAAGAAGTTGAAGTTTGGTGAGTAGCTGTCAGCGCAAGAACTGATTTCTAGCCTACGTTACAACTTTGCTGTCCCATTGGCATGAATAGCTTTCCACTTTGCAATCACAACCACCGTGTCTGATTGGTATGGATGGCATTGGGTAACCACCTCTACAATGTTTCAGCATTCAGACACTCACCACTCTCTCCCAAGTGTAAGTCTGGCAGTCTTAAGGCCTAGCATGTGAAACAAAGTGAAAATACGCAGAAAGATGACAAGTAACTATGTATAATTTAATTCTAAATCTAAACAGGGAGTATTACCTTTTCAGGGAGATAATAGAACAATGAAGGCCAGAAATGAAAAGTTAATAATAGTAGTATTTTGGGCTTGATCAGACAAGAAAAGACCAGCAGGTGGGTTAGATTGGATCTCAACTGTTTGAATACCTTGGCTTTTGTAATTTCAAGGGGTCATCCTAATTAAGTATACATTTTCACATCTAAATGCCTAATAATTTTAGTATCTCAGTGAACAGAGGACCATCCCTTTGTCTTGGTAACAAAACTTTATGTATCAGTTACACAAGGAAATAGAACAATTAATTGCATGATTATATAGCTTTTCTCACTATATAACTTGTATCAGATATGCTGAAAACTCCTTAATAGAGTGGAACAAAGTCTTCTTCAAATGATTTTTAGTCAGCCTGATAAATGTATAATTGCTGCAGATAAAAAAAAAAAGATAGTACAGATGAAATCTGAAGCACTTGAAATGAACAGTCTCTCAAAAGACACTCATGCAACTGCCAGAGACGGAACAAAGGAAAGAAGGTGAAGACGACAAAAGTCACTTTTCTGTTTCCTTGCAAGCTCAGTGTCGAGTGTAGCTCAGCTGAATTTGGGAAATTAATGCAGCAAGTTTGTGCAATTTTTAAATCATTTAAATATCATATGATATTTAAGAATAAAGTGGTTTTCATTTGTACGGAGGTATGCAGAAATCCATAAGCATTTAGAAAGTAAAATAAGATAGTGCCAGCCTGAAAGACACAGTAAGTTCCTTCGTGATACAATCAAAAACTTTAAGCAAAGCAGCACTGACTTCCTGCACTAGTGTACGTCTCTATAGTGTAGACCCTTTTTCCTGTGGTGCTCTAACGCTGCATGAGAATAAGTTAGACGTTTGATAAAAACAACAGTTTCAAATCTAGGTTGGGCTTTTATTGTTTTGCTTGTGAAGTTGTCAATATTCCAGATCAGCATGGGATTCAAATGTTAATATACAGAATCTATAGGTGGGAAACTGTTACAACGTTTGATTTGAAAATTTAGTACTATTTTTGAGATTTTCGCATCATGTGTTTTCCTCTGCTGAGGCACAGTCAGCTAAATTCATTATTCATTTATCAACCAGAGAGACTCAAGGATACTTTCCTTGTAAGGATGCTGTAAAAAAGAAAGCTGTACTTTCTACAATTAGAGTTACCAGTTGTATTTGCTCATGAAAATTGGAGTTTGATGTTCTTCATCAGAAAATACCTTGAGTGGTTGAAAAAAAAGTATGAAGCAGTCACATTTTAATTTTATATAGAAAGTGAAGACATTCCCAAGTCAGCCTTAATCTGTTCTTTTTCTCGCACATTAATAAAATAACTGAACAAAAATGTTTATCATTTTCTCCCAACCTGTGGCAATTCCTTTGAACCTGAAGCACTTTTCCTTTTCACTTGGTCGAAGTCTACAGAAAAACGAGGTTTATAATTAAAAATGTTACTCTAGGCTGAAATGTACAGTGGTAGGGTTGACATTATAAGAAGAAAGGACAGTTTCACTCTGTTTTCTGGAAATCTAAAAAACCCAGACCTTATCTCGGACTTTGCTATTACAGTTCAGAGAACTCTGCTGAGCCAAAATTCATGGCTGTAATTTAGTTTAAGGCTTATGATCTATATAAATGAATTCAAATAATTTCCTCTGAAATATGGTTGTTCATAACATGCCAAATATTGAGTTATGTTTATCAGTTTGGTGGCTCTGTATCTAGGTTACAGTTTCTATGAAACAGGCAAGACGTAATTAAATTCCTACAACACAGAAATGTTTGGTACTGTGACAAGTCTCCCCTACAGTGTTGTGTGGGCTAAATATTGACAGGTTTACCTTCTTTTGTACCTCACTGGCATCTCTTATGAGGCTCCTGAGAAATAATACAAATAATCTTAAAGGAGAAGGTGATCTGCTAATTTCTTTGCTGCTGCGAAGGAATGCATTATTTCAATATTAGGCACATTTTTAAGGATCCTCCAAATATAATAACTTTTATTTCGGTAGCAAAGGGGATCAAGTTAAGACTAGAGACCTGACTGTGTTAGTCACAGAACAAAACCTAAAGAAAAGGGGGTCGGGTTTTCCTAGCCCCAGCAGCTTACGCTTGAGATCTATAGCAGCAAACAATGCATGATGTTCCCGGGCAGATGGAGGAGAAAAAATAGGAGAAATGATATGAGAAAAAATGTTATCAGATCAGCCATCCTATAGCCACCAGCATGCTAGTAGCATAACTGTTACTAATTGCTTTGTTGGCATCTAGACAAAGAAAAATTTTAAATAGGGAGATAAAGGGGAAGAATGGCATAGCTGTGTTCGTGTTTATGGGGAATGCCTTCCAAAAGTGAGAAGCATCATGGGGAAAGGCGTGAAAATGCTTTTATGGAAATGTAACAGATGTTGGGGCTGGTGATCATGTCAGGGACTGGTCAGAGGTGGCAGTCGATACCTCGGCACTAAATGAGGACTGTGAGGATGGATGGGAACAAGATCTGAGAGGTTTTGCAAGGGTGAAGGAGATTATATTTGAAGTAATCCATGGAGAAATTTGGACACAGGGTTAAAGGGCTGGAGTGAGACACCAGGAAACCGAGCGTAAGACTTTGTTCTTACCTCGCCCAGTGAGTCGTGCTGTGTTGGACTGAGAGGTTGACAAAGTCACAGAACTTTTGGGAACCAAGACAATCAGTGGGCTTGGCAGTTCCCTTTCACTGGGTCCATCTTATGTAGCAAAGTATGCCATACCTGTAGAATTCTTTTTAGAAAACCCCTAAATATAACAGCAAGGCAAGACATCTCCAGTGTCGGGTGCAAGGAGCCATGCATGAGCTTCACTATAGACTGAGCTTTCATTCAGGAGCCACTTTGGCTCCATTAACAGGGGCTTGTGCTTTCTGCTGGAAGACAAGATACTTGGCATATGTACAGTTGTATGCCTGTACATCCAAATGATCGTACTTCACAAGTTCTGTCCATTGGTGGAAGAAGCATTTCACTTTTTGCCTATGTCGACAAGCTGACAGAAACCATTTTAGGTTTCTGCTGTCAGAGGAAGCCTGAGTGCAGGTGCTAGGGTCTTGATACAGCTTAGTCTCTCTGGCAACTCACAGGATAGGCACATGCCACAGTCCCCACAGACACAGCTCTATCTTAAGTCCTCAAAATTTGTATTTTGTACCTGCATAGGTATGTCGTATCGCAAGCAAGATGGCAACTATCCTATTAACTCCCTGTTACGCCTAACATCAGATGTTCCATTTGCCCTTAGCTGCATGACAACACTTTATAAACTCCTCTTCACCCAAACCCACATGTTTTCTGCCAGTTCCTAGCCCTGTACTTTGTAAATGGCTGCTGGAAGAAAACGTTTTCCAATATTGCACAAATGGCTGCATTTCAGCCATTTATCCTCATTTTACACTGCCATTCTCCTAACAATTGTGCATGCTACGTAAGGTCAGAGAGTTATGGTGGTGATGTAGAATTTGGCAAGGTAGGAAATGAGCGTTTGAAGAACAGTCACTTGGTAATTTTTTTCTTCCTTCTCATTAGAATAGTAAGCTTTCTTTTCTGTCCCGCAGGGTGCACACTGGTAGTTGTTTTTTCTTCTTTTACTACTGTTTTTTTAGGCTATGGGATGCATTTGCTAACTTACTAAGTAAGTAAGTCAACCATTTTTTTCAGAGGAACTAATTTTCCTTCCCTTTGACAAGATAACAGATGATCAAATGGGAAATAACTGAACTTCTCTGATGAAGGCGCAGCTCAAATTTTAAAACAGATTATTAAAAATTATTATTAATATATAAAAGTATTGTACAAATATAAAAGATCAAAAAAATTGGCCAAATTATTATATGAATATTCATTCTAATTTTGATAATCACAAAAATCTAGAATTCTTAAAAATAAAATCTAAATATGAACATAGCACATTTACATGATGTTGTGGTTAAACCGTGTTAAACCCCAGATGACAGCTAAGCACCACACAGCTGCTCCCTCACCTCCCTCACAATGGGGCAGGGTAGAGAATCAGAAGGGTAAAAGTGAGAAAACTTGTGGGCTGAGATAAAGACAGGTTAATAGGGAAAGCAAAAGCCGTGCATGCAAGCAAAGAAAAACAAGAAATTCATTTACCACTTCCCATTGGCAGGCAGGCGTTCAGCCATCTCCAGGAAAGCAGGGCTCCATCACCTGTAACAGTTACTTGGGAAGACAAACGCCATCACTCCGAATGTCCCCAGCCTTCCTTCTTCTTCCCCCAGCTTTATCTGCTGAGCACAATGTCATATGGTCTGGAATATCAGCTTTGGTCAGTTGGGGTCAGCTGTCCCAGCTGTGTCCCCTCCCAACTTCTTGTGCCCCCCCTGCCTCTCGCTGGTGGGGTGGGGTGAGAAGCAGAAAAGGCCTTGGCTCTGTGTAAGCACTGCTCAGCAATAACGAAAACATCTCGGCATGATCAACACTGTTTTCAGCACAAATCCAAAACACAGCCCCATACCAGCTACTATGAAGAAAATTAACTCTATCCCAGCCAAACCCAGCACACATGACTTTCTCACGGTACAAGTTCATATATGGCTTATTACGCTACTAATCCTTATGTATGCTTACCCTCCATGCTTAATTAATATAACATTAACTGTTCTTCTTCAGAGGCAATTATCTTTCATAAGCAGGTCAATTATCTTTGTTATCATTAATTTTATCAGAAAGACAAATTTTGCATGCTAATATGATTCCTTTGATCTTAAACTATTTGTAATTTTACATAACAGTGAAGTCCTCAAGGCAACTGATAAGAGTTCAGTACGAAGTATTGATAATAATTTTCCTTGGAGCTTGAGTGGGTGTAATAACACCACGGAATGTTTTATAAACTTTCCCTTGATGTTGACTATTCATGTCTTGATCCCAAGTGGATAGGCTGCTCATCCTCTTTCTAATACTAAGAATTATTACTACTATTATTATTATTATGGATCTGGAAGAAGAACCAGATGGAGATGAGAAAGAAAATCCATATTTAAGCAATAATACAGTACAACAATGTGGTCTCATATACCCAGAGCTGCTACAACCTGACAATATGTAAAACCTTGTGACACAGATCTTTAATGATTCAATGTTTCTGGCTTGTCTAGAAAGTACTCTGGAAGAGTTTTTCTTCCTTCTTTAGTGGATTAAGAAGAGATCTTACAGCGTTAGCATCTGTTCTCAATTTTCAGAACACACTGCTAGTATTCACTCTGTTCTTCGAAAGCACTCTCTGTGATTACCTAGACTGGAAGCCTTGGTTATTGAAGACCATGCTAAAGCACTTACTGGTGTAATCAGGGTGAGGGCAGACTCATTAAGCTGCTAAGTTATCTCCTACTTACTGCCAGGTCTCGACAATAGTGACATTATGGCTTCACATTATGGCCTGTGGCATTGAATTTGGTGAGACCCATGGAAGCTCACTTATCCTCGGTGGTCTTGTCATTGCCTTTATTTTGACCGGGGAGACAGATTTAAGTATGCGCTACTTGTTTTCACACACATGGCCACATGCCTTTGGGTGCCTGGGGATGTCTGTGGGCTGTAGCTTGCAACACCCACCCACTGGCACAAGCAGGCGCAGGGAGCAGAGCTGGCACAGAGCAGAGCCAGGGCAGATGGATGCCTGACAGCCAGGGCTTATGGGAGACAGACTGCCAGCTTGCTCCTGCAGTCCAACTGCCCCAGTGAGTCCAGAAAGCCTGCCCTGAGCTGGATCTCTTCCGGAAATTTAAATTTTAGTCTCTTGTATTCCCTAAAGCTGCCAGGGACTTATCTGCCTTTGGCTCTGCACAGCTCAGCACTGAAAATATGACAATTAAACACATTTTTGAACTTTAAGCTTTAGCGTGCCGACTTTTAGTAATGCCTGAACTGAATTAGAGGGCTTTATGCCCCTTGGTAAGACCCACGAGAAGGTGTGATGCTAAGGCTGGGGGAACTTTTTACTAAAGGAATTTTTACAGAGTAAAAATTCAGTATTTTTAGAGATGGTATATTTATAGAGCACTATGACGACAGTCCTGCAGTCAGGTCTCTTACTAGAATTATTCACTTAATTCCCAGTGCTGCTCTCACTGCTCAAATAAACAGCTCTGTCGTCCTCAGACTTTAATCATTGAATTACTTATTTATCATTTCTACAACCATAAGAAAAAAAATAATCACACTTTTTTTCTGAAACATGATTAACTAATTTATTAGGAACTGTTTCTATCAGCTACTGAAGTTCTCCTTCCATATATGTAGCCATAAATGCAGGGAAGAATCAACTCATATTTTTCATAATTGTGTCTTTGCTTTAACTGGTGTTGACTTACAACATGAGGAAATGCATATACTAATGAGACACACTGTGCAGAAAATTTCTTAGTTGCAATGCAGTAATGTATTTGTCCCTTACCATTCTAGTGACTAAACATTTGTAGAAACATAACTTCATGAATTCTTCATGCTATAAAATTTCTCTAACAAGAAGCCACATACTAACTTTTTTATTCAATTTATATGCAGTTTGTTTTCAGTCTTTTATTCCTACAGAAGCACTAGGAGTAAATAAAAAAATAGGTGTAGATTCTAGGATCCGACCCAGACACTTTTTGCCAAGATGACCCTAGGATTACACTAAAGCAATAAAGCCACAGAAGTGAAAATCAGAAAAACTTGCAAATTGGTTATAATAGCCACCAGACAGTCAATGGGGAATTTATTTGTGCCCAAATCTGTCACCAGCACATAGTTTGCAAGCAAAGTGGTTTTGCAATTGGGAGCAGAACCCCTCATTCATCGCCCTGATCACCCCTCTTGCTGAACCAAGGGGGCTGTCAGAATGCTTCGACTCAAGTTGCTTGATATTATTTGCACATCTCTGCAGTATCTACAAGGCACCTGCTGGCAGCAGGAGGAGCAGACGTCTCCAAAAGAGAAAACTGCTGACACAAGAGTGGCATGAAGAGTTGCACATGATCCTTTTCTGAGCCTTCAGCATGTTTAATTTTGGTTTCCTTTTAGTGAGAACTTCATTTAAACTGAACCCTCTTATCCATTTCTAACTGCTTGCCTTTTTCTCTCTGCCTTTGTGCATTCCTTGTGTATCAGCTTTGTTCCTTATGCATCAGCTTTGAAATGCCTCCTTTCACAGGCCCGCGTTTGTGGCTTGGTACTTGCCATGCAAGATTTTCAGTGTTGAAGTTCAGGTTTTCAAAAAGGCCTTAACACAGATTCTAGGCCTGTAGAAGCAAAACTTCAGGCACAAGTGTTTGTTCAGAAGTACTGCCATTCAAAAGTCAGTAGTAACATGTTAAATGCTATGCATACAAAATTCCATGTGCACATTTTTAGGTCCAAGATGAGGTCATTTTAGGTTTATCATTGAGGTTTTCTGTGAAGGGGCAGTTTCCTTCACTAATTTAATTAAATGGCATTTTTCTAGAGAAAAGATCTGAAGCTTATTCTGGCTCCCAGGTCAACTATGGGTCACCAGTGTCACGTTGTAGTGAGAAAGGCAAACACTGCAAGGTGATGTATAGCTAGGGATATAATCTATGTAGCATATGAAAGAATCCTACTCTATTCAGCACATGCTGGGCTTTTAGTGAAAAACAGTACTCCTTGCTGAGTGTCCAAATCTCAAGAAACATGTGGGCTAGTCATATGAAGTCTAGGCAAGATCTTTGTGGGAAGACGATCAGAGGCTTAGAGAGTGTATTTTTGCCAGGAGTGATTCAATGGAAGTGAATATAGAGGAAAGGGTGTGAGAACAATCTTTAAGTCTATAAAGGGCTGCAGTAAGTAGGAAAAGAATAAATGGTGTTTCATGTCTGCTAAGGACGGGACAAAAAAATGATGGGCTTAAATTGCAATGGAGAAAACTTGGCTTACACATTAAGCCTTTCTCCCAGCAAGGAGAGCAAATTATTGGAGTATGTAGCCTGGGGAGGTGGAGGAATCCCCACCATGAGAAGTACTCAGCAGACAAACATGCTGTGAATGGCATAAGGATAGTTCATCCTGGCTTCAAGGCAGTGGGTGGACCTTCTAGGTCTGTGAGTCTGTAAGCATCTCTCTGATTGCATTAGATGGTAGCAATACGGATCAAAACAAGTGGAAGCCTAAAACAATTAATTATATTTCTCTGAATTGTACAATAGAGATGACTTTCACAAAGAGTGTATCAGACTATACAATTCTTGCTTTCATACCAAACTCATAACAGAGGGACAGGAATACTAGACACATTCCTTTGTTTTGATTTGTTACGTCTTCCTCATGCTCCACTGTCTATTCCTGTCTGCATACATGTATATAATTAGCAGCATGAAAAGAGGTACTTTTGTCTTCTTCCTGCTGCCTAAAAAAAGATATAATGCACATTAAATAATTAGATATTTTGGCTGCTGTAGTATCTACAGAGTACAACTTCTGCAGAGACTGATGTAGGAGAAACCCAGTGACAAAGAGCTCTCTATGAGAATGCAGCCATTGCTGGAGGAAGACAGTGTTCTTAGTGACCAAATATTTACTTCAGTGTTAGATAAATCAAGATGAATTTGCCTTTTTCTATGAAAAGTTGATGCCTTTTGGTCTGAAAATCAGTATCAGGGTACATTACAATGCTTAGGATGGTGTTTGCTGCAATTAAAGAGGTGAACTAACTGCCAGTGAACAGAGAAGGTTTTGAGGAGTGTTAGTTGCATACATTTCCACATGGTATTTACTGCACGGTGTTAGGAGAACTGGAAAAAAAAAAAGTAACACAAAATGGTTCTGTTATATAATCTTAATGGCAAGCAAATGTACTTGTTTGAATGGGGACTGTTGTATCTACTTTAGGGTAGATGTCGTGCATGTGATTGATTGCCTAACAGCCACATCCTCCACATTCTTACTTTATCCTGTTACGTGACCTGCTTCCTCTCATCTCCAAAATGTAACACCTGTGGCCTTTCTTTTCTAGCTCAAAACCTCTATTTCCTTTTTTCTACCTGCTCTGGATGTGTCTGACCACCAAACTTTACACATTTTTCAGCAAAGTCATTACATGCATGACCAAACAAACATAATATAGTGGTGTAAAAGCACATTCCAATTGTATTATGAATTTGCCCATGCATACCATCACACCTTTTTACATGAAAAATGCTCACATCTCCTAGTCTAATCTGTATGCCACAAATGAAGAAATGAAAAATATGCTATAATGATGCTGACTGCACAAAAAATTCAGAGAAACAGTCATCCATCTTCAAAACTGTTTTTCTCTCTTTGCATATTACTTGCCTGAAGATAGCCAGTAGGGCAAGCAATAAATGCATCCTCTTTTTTTCTTTCTCTAACACTCTGATCACCTCCTTTAATCCTTATGGATAAAGACTGCTGAGGTTCTTATGCAAAGGAGACAAAGGGAGTTCCTCCAGCATCTTAGTTTAGATCAGAAGTGTGCTTTTGAAGCAAATCTCCAGTCATTCTCATTTATTGCACGGTGCTTTGTGTCGCAGAGATTTGGTCTTGCTTTTCAGCACTGCTTGCTAACAAAGACACATAGTCAAAGGCTGTACATAGGTTTAACCATGCATGTGTTCATGGGTTCTCTATGTCAGCTTCAATTCTACTATTAAGACGAACTAGCTGTCATCTTTAAAATCTGTATATTACACTCAACTCACAAGTTACAAGGAGTAACTTCAAGCCACTAGAAAATGGAGACATTACACTTTAACTATCTACAATTAGGTTTAGGATTCAGAAAAGAAGATTCAGAAAAGAGAACCACAAGGCAAGTGGTTATCCATATTTGTATTTTGATGGACACTAATTTATGTGTAATTTGTTTTGTGGCAAAAGCATATTTAAGTCAAAAGGTGACAACGATATCTCCTCTCAACTAGCAAAGGCTCTTTATGTAGGAAGGATAGAGGCTGACTCTTTTCATTGCATCTTTTTTTCTGAATCCTAACCATAATTGTAGATAGTAAAAGTGCAATGTCTCAATTTTCTAGTGGCTTAGAGTTACTGCTTCTTAAAATACTGACTTTCAGCAAGTATCAGGAGAACATGCCATGCTCCCTTCTTACTGCAGGAATCCATGCATTGATGCATCCATGCCAAGCTTTTTTAAAGTTGTTGCTGCTGTATATCTCAAGGTACCGCTTCCTACTGGGGACTCACTCTCTAGCTAACGAGCACTGGTTAACAAGTTGACTGGAGGGGTGATGCCAAAACAAAACCCAAGTGGGATAATTAGCTGGGGGGAAGGTTTTGCTGTTTCTGCCTGCGAAGATATAGGAGGCCCACAGCTGGCCCATTAGTCCACTCTGAGCAAACTGTGCTGTGCCTGTATGGCCAGTTCTCAAGATTTTGTTGGCAGCCTCGCAACCCATGTACATTTATGGCAACTACTGCAGTCATGAAATCAATGAGTCTCAGATTTCATAAGGAAGGAATTTTTCTAGTCCTCAGGGTTGCAGGGAAAGATGGCTGAAGGCATGTAAAATGTGCATCTGGAGACTCAAATCAAGGAGCACACAATTTTTAATTAAGGCAAAAATCCATTGAATGTTTAAGAAATATAATGATCTAGGGATTTTTGTTCAGCACTTGGGAACATCAAAATTTCCTCAGTCACATTGAATAACAATTTTCACAAATACATCATGCTGTGCCTCTTAAATAGTGAAAAACAGTCTTTGTTATGACATTGGGTTTGTATTTTTGTATTTTTTAATGTATGCAATTGTAGACATAGATGCAATTGTAGACATAGATCTAAGGGGTGCATTTATACAGACATATAAAATTATATATGTAATCAATAGACGGTATATGTATAATTTAATGAAGAAGGCCAAGATGGCATTTTGCTGTCTTCCTCCTGCTGGTAAGAAGGGCAGGGTTATCTGTCTTACACTATAAGTCTTAAATGAATTAGTAGAATAACAATGGTTTAGTTGTTTCAAGTTCATTCATCTGCATAAAGCTTACAGTAAAGTTGCCGTTAAGCTGCAGAGAAGTTATTTTCATTAACATATAACCAGAAATGCAGATTGTTATTTTAATGGAAATTGAAGCTAAAAATAGCATGCCCTTCTGTGATACCTGTTCTTCCTTTCATACTTACATACTGTACTTTTCTTTAAATGACTGCATGTCTGAGTACCCTTTCATAAAGCTTTCAAAGGATCATCTATTTTTCACATTCTATTTTGGCTCAGTGACTTCATCAAAGGTTTAACGAGCATAAAGAAGTGATAGGCAGCTGAATACACGCTACCTTTCTGACATAGCAGGGTGGGGATTATGCCACACAGATGATTTGATGACAGACTGTACAGAGTGGTGGGTTGCATGTCATGTCTTTTTTTTAAGAGAAAAGTGAGCACTTTGCAGCAAGCTGTCTGGCTGAGTGTAGAAGAAGCTTTTGTAATATGGTTTGACTGGCAGGAGGAGAGATGAAGGAAAGTTACTGCATTAAAGAACTTAACTGCAAAATACCGAGTTGGATTATGGAGGAGGTACCTGAGGAAGCAGGTACAATGGAAACAATTTTAATGAACATTTCCCCCAGAGCAATGTGTTTCTACTTTGTTCAAGACAAATTAGCTTGGCATGGTGCTTGGCGTATTCTATGTCTTTGCCATTAAAATAGTGCAGACTAGAGAATGGATACAAAAAGTTTGCTCTCTGCAGATTTTTTGGTAGTAATTCTGTGTTTATTGAAGCTAAAGTTGTACTTTGTATGCAAAATGTAAATGGATGAATGTGAAAAATAGCATCATGCTTGTTCCGCTGGTTGAAAAAGTGAATTATTAATTCAGTCTCAAAAAGCAGACCAGTAGCAGACCCAGGAACCAAATGGCAGGTGACCTCAGTTTTAAACATTAAGTCTATTGAACAATATATCGCATATAAAGGATTGAGACAAGAGACATTAATTCACAAAAAGACTTAAATTTCTAATGATGGTATTAATGGTATGCTTTTAAGTACAAAATTAAATCTTCAGTATCCTAAATCAGTTGCTGCCTAAAATTTTGACCCTGGAGAGCTGTATAATAAGCCATGTGCTCGAAGTGCAGAGCTGATTATATGCCTAATTACCAGGGTCCAGATCTCTCTGCATCTGGAGCGAGGACTAGGTGCAGTTTTTTGCCTCTCGGGACAGTGCCTAACCATTGAACTACTGGGTGTTCTTAGGTGGGATTCAGTTTCTTTTGCCAAAGGTGTGCCACTTTGTTTAAGTTTATAAATCTTCATTTGGCGAGAGAGCATCAGAATGACTCTTTGATCCAATGGTTAACATATTGACTATGAAGGCTTGGGTCCAAATTCTTATTTGGGGAATATTTAAATATTTTACGCAAAGCAGAGCAGCTTCAATAGTGTTTTCTTAGTAGATATAGAAAAGATTCATAGAGTTAGTTTATTAAGAAGCCAGTTCTTCCTCTCAGCAGTGTCGAGTGAAATTAAATCAAGAGGAACTGAAGGTGCAATGGGAATTATCAGCTGATTGCTACATCAGTCTAAATAATCCCTTTGGTGTGGCTGTAACTGACCTCTCCAGTGCTTTCCTGTAAGCCAATTAGAAACTAACAACTGAGTTTGGAAGACATAAAATATTAGAAGTCTCCCTTACATCCCCTACTTACACAGGAATTGCAGTAATCAGCCTTTAAAAGAAAAGATGCTGAACAGAAATATATAGGGAAAATGATTTCTACTGAGTTACTAATTTAGTTCAATTGAGAAGAAAATATGGCTGAAATAGCCTCTATTGCTTGTAGAAAGTATAAACTTAATCCCAGCTGTTCCAGGTTTTCTACAAACTTTTTAACTTAACATTTAAGGCATGTAAAAAAAAGGAAAAATACATCATTGCAAATGGTAGCAATTTCTTTCAAACCTATGACTTAATACCATGTCACATGCAGGACTCTTGCTCAACCAAATGTAAGAATCACAGCCTCAACACTGTCACCCAGTTAAGAAAAAAAAAATACTGTTATTCCATGTTTTTCGAACCCTTCAGCTCTTTCCAAAGAGTTCTGATGCTAAAAGCAGTTATCTTCCTGAAAGAAGGCAAAGGGATCTTTTACAGTTTTTGGTTATATTGAACAAAGATATTAGGCTTGTTTCATCTCTTAGTTTTCTCCTCCACCCCATAATATTTCCATTGCACGTATCTTCTGTGCTGAGATCAAGCTCTGAGGCACAGCCTGTCTCTACTGTGCATTATGAAGTTACTAGCATGGTGGTTCATGTTCCAGGTTAGTTTTTGGGCATTATCATTACACAGATCTATACTACTACTACTACTACTACTACTACTACTACTACTACTGATGCTACCTGCAAGAGTAGGTCTGTGGCTTGTCCTGCTGAAGCTTCCCTGTTTTCCTCTAACTGACCTCTCCCTCCCATGGAATAATTGTCATCTGGGGAAAGGGTGTGGACAGAGAGAAAAATGTTGGTTACGCTTCTGTCTCCCATAATTGTTTTGTACAACTGTAAGTGGAAGAGTAACTTAAGATCTCTCAAGTACCTGTGATATTCCAGAGTGCTCTCCATTAGAACACGAAGACTCTCACTCTAAACAGACACCCATCTGTCTAAGAGTAAGGACTGCATGTATCAGCCCAAAGCCTGGAGGACATTTCTATCTCTGTTCTGGCTTGCATAAGAGATAACGAAGTGAGGTGAACGAAGGATGCCAGGGAACTATGGAGTCTGAGTGGAGGAGATACTTACAATGTGCAATTTAAGTAAACTGAACTTTTGGTGAGATTGGAAAAAAAAGTGTGTGTTATTCTTTTCCCATTCAGTGAAAGCTATAGAAGATGAATTCAAAAGGGATTTGTGTCTCTCACAAAAAATGAAATCACTAAGTGATAGGATTTTCAGATACAGCTGTATAAATCCAAATAAACATAGCAAGCATGCCTGCTGTGAATTTTTTCTCTTGCTGATAATTTTTGGAAGTTAATCCTACCCAAGCACTCCCTGTGTGGAAGAATGATTAAACAGGAATAGAAGTTGAGGGTGGTGGAGTCTTATTTTATTGCACGTACCAATGTATGCTCAATCTTGAACAAATGCCAGGCTTCCTTTCTCGCTAAAAGATTAAATTCTTGCCTATTAAAAGGGTCAGTAAACTACTAAAGTACACTTCAATAGTAATCAGAACAAAGAAAATGTTGTATTTTGCACAAATAGAAACTATTATTCCAGCAGAATGAGATATGAATATCCAGCTGCAGTGCTTCCTTTAGGGAAGCAGTGTTTCTCTGGGGAGATGCCATGGGACGTAGAAAGCATGAAATATGTAACCCTAGGAAACTGCAGTCTTCAGAGCCATCCGTAATCAAATAACTCTGCTCCTCTACATTCCAGGTGCAGAAGAGTTAAAACCAGGCTGTGTAACAGATAGGCTCTTTAGTAATGTAAAATGAAATTAAATCAATTAATAAATTTTTGGTATTGCTATGACTCATTCTGGCAAAATCAGCCAGAATTTTAACTGAACTAATGTATCAGGGGCACAAAATAAGCAATCTAGGAATGACTTTATTTCAACTGTGCGCATGAAGCACCACTCTAATGTGTTTCTGTAAAGTCATTTAAGCATAATATTCAGTTAAATTCACTAATAAAATTTTAATATTGCATTGTGGGTTAGTTAGACCATGCAGTGGATGTCCTCCATTGCCAGGCTTTCCTCCTGCTGAGATCCAGAGGTTGAGTCGTCCAGCGTGTTTGGGTTGGTTGAAGGGTCTTTCACCTGCCCTTGGCTTGAGCCCAAGACCCAGGTGCTCTGTACCTACTTCTGGGGCCATGTTCTTAGAGCTGTGCTTCCAGACAGGAAGAAGCTGGATTTTTGGCTACACTTTGTGCTAAGACTTGATTTATAAATAGTTTATAAAAGATAGCTAAATTATTAATAGGTGTTAGAAGTGTGCTACAGATACAAGTAGTCTGGATTGTGACTGTTAAAAGCACACAGCCAAAAGGGGAGATGGACCAGACGATCTCTGGAGGTCCCTTCTGATTCCAGCCATTCTGCCGTTCTGCATTTAAGAGGATTTCCAGGAGTAGCTGACTATACCTCTCAAAAAGAGCATAGCAGCTTGCACCAGCACATATATTTTGATTGCTGATTCACCATGCTTACCAAAAGAGCATACTGCAGGGGAGACATCCCACGGGGAGCAAAGGGGGCAACCCACACTCCTGCGAGGATGAAATGACCTGCACTTACTGAATGTTACATCTTCTTTGTTTGCAAGCAGCTTCAGTGATTTTTTTCTTACATGGTCAATGATGTTTGCAGACATTACTTCTAGCCTTGAAAAATGTCCCTGAGGGAACATGAAAATTACAAATTGCAGTGACTGCAGGCCTTTCAGACTCTTCTTTGCATTTTTTATCCTGTGTATATTGACATTTTCCCTGAACATTATTCCTTAAGTAACATTAGTTTCTATGTAAACATTCCTCAGCCTGTATTTTTGAAACAGGTCAGCCAGCCTGGGCTGCAGGTACAGTGGTTAGTCCCAACCCAACCCCTCTTACACTGTTAGGTCTCTGCATATTGAGTCCCATTATGTGATAGAAACATTTTGTGTTTCCAGTCCATAGTCTGTGAGTAAAGATCAGTTTCCTAAGAGTATCTGTTTTCATCCAGTTTTCATGGTAGCACCTGCCATTAGCTCTCATTCATAAAGGTGAATTCTCAGCAATCTTGTGGTCAGTGTGACTCTAGAGGAGGTGTATGGGGAGCACACAGGGAGGTAAAAACTGAAATCAGATTAAAAATCATGTTTAAGAGGTCAGACAGAAATTCACTTCACTGCTCCCAGGACACAGGAACGTGTATCATGTTCAAAATAGGTAAATGATTTTGATATTCTTAGAATTAATCTGAATTATTTGCACTGCACTGTAATTTATTGCTTAATGATGTGAAAAGGAAATATCATTAGGCTGATTACAATATAAGCAAAGTAAGAATTTGCCTCTTCCATCAGGGTTTTTGAAAATGATTTACTTAATAGAATAATTAAAATCTTAAATTTATTGTAGGAATGTAAGAACTGTGGTAAGTAATGTAATTAACCATACATTGGTTGCATTATATTGGCATGTAATTAACCACACATTGACATACCTGCCATATTTTATACGCATAGTTCCTTTGCCATGATGCTTTCCCTCCTGATTTTTTGGCTTAATCATGAACTTGCATTTAGCAAAACAGATCTTTTTGAAACTAAACTATTATAATTGGTTACTTGGCATTTAAAAAATCTATGCTTGAATTGTTTTTTGCAAGATTCATTTCAGCAAAGGGCTAAACAATCATTTCACTGAAGTTTATTGCAGAGTTCCCTGAAAGGACATCTTTTTTTCCATGTAGCTATTTCTTTGGGATCAATATATGATGGTTAAATTGCAAACGTATTTGGCAAATGACAGATGGTAACTACATGGTACAAACTGTTTTAGATCACACTGATGCTTTGCTTTTCAATTGTTACAGATAAACTTTGAGGCATGAACAACACCACCACTCTTTATTTTGGCCTTATGTTTGAGCAAAGATTATAAGCTCCTATTGCCTTTCCACATTAATCTAACAGCATCTGATTCAGATCTTTTTAAATTTAATGCTCTTTGTAGAGATAATTGCCTTGCTCTTAGAAAGCTGGGTTTAATTTAGCAAGCTGGCTGAAGAAAGAATGACAGTCTTTTAAAGGAAATCCATTTTGTTAATTTATAAAATTTGAGCATGCTTGAATATATAAAGTACTTGGATGTGTAAATGTGGATTTGTGTGCACAATTATAATCTATGTAATATTCATACTTGTTTTCCAATCTTCCCTTTCTCTAAAGTGCTATTGAAAACTATGCCCAGACTTTCAGAGGAACTGAACACCACGAACCCTATTGACTTCTAGTGGACTCGTGGTAACTCTGTAATTCAGACACTAGAAGTGTATTTATAAGCTATTTGTGGTAAAGGACCACAGTATTTTAGAAAGTGTCTTGAGATGTGCGCTTACAGCATGTCTTGGATCAGGGGACGTATAAAGGCCGCCTTACCCTTTTACTTGGTAATGATATTCAAACAAGTGTCCTGCCAGCCCTCTATACAGGAAACACAATTCCTCAGCCTCATCTCTACCTGACGTGTAAGTGATAATAACAGTCATGATCTGGTCCTACCCATCACCATCGTAGTAGACTTTCTGCGAGCAGGAAGATATATGAGCTTATACAACACAATTTACCACATTAGGCTGATCTCAGCAACTTTTGATTTTTTATTCTAAGGCAATGTTACAGAATTACTTCATTTGGCTTCTTGGCTTAGAAGTCAGCCTAAAATCAATAAATTGAGAGGAACAACAGCTTATTATGAACAATTATGAGCGTGTGTGTGCTGTTACCCAATTCCTTTCCAACAAGCAGCTCGCTCTGACCAGGAAACCCTGAGCCCAGGGAAGAGCTTCAAGGTGCACAATTCACAGCTTAGCAGTGAGCCACAAATTTGATTTTCAAACCTGACACTGCTGGAGGGTGTTCCAGGGTTCTGTGGGAAAGTTAAAATGAAATATTTGCAGACTGGTTGATAGATCGATGCAATGATTATGGAATACAAATTTTCAGACATTTGCAAGATAGAAAGCTTGCTTCCGTTCCACTTAGAATGTTAGATAATGTGTCCAGATTCTGCCACTTTTACACATCTGCATGCTCATGTAGGTGGATGCTTTATACAGGTATGTGAAAATGTACCTAGCTATGCATATACCAATTTGGCAGGGGGAACATATATGTGAATTAATCCACAACTTAATAGCTTAGTAACTTATTTCTAATTAAGTAGGCTACTGAAACATTTGTTTTCTTGACAGAAAGATGAAACTTTGTTTTTCAAAGTGTAACTTTGATCCCAGTCTTTAGCATAATTTGGATTTTAATATTCATACTTTAAATATTCATACCAAAAAAGTAGATATATTACAATTATTGCCTATGAAATTCTTAGCATTGGAAAAGCTCAGCAGAAACATAGATGAAATGAGATAAATGTATGTCTGGAAAAAAAACTTGCAAACAAAATTAATGCACTCTTGTTGCTCACTAAGTACAGGCAGTTATATAGCTAATGTGTGCCCAGTGACGACAGATCTGCAGAGTATCTTACAGACATAAGATTAATGATTTTGGTATTAGACAGGACAAAATGCCAGAGGAATTCTGATTAACCAATCTAAAAGTACACTGCCATATGCTGGGCCAAGATAAACCTGAGGAATAGGTTTAGAATGTGTCTTTACAAGGTAGCTTTCTCATAAGTCTAAGGTAAATCTTTACCTGATCTAGGCAAAAAGAACACACACTTGTCTGCTACATCAGTATGACAAATATCCATATCATTAACACAACAGAAGTTATAATCTCTGTAAACTGTAAGACTTTTAAAGCAAAAGTTACAAATGTGGGGCGAGGTCCCTGTGAATGTTGAATATTCCTTAAAATAAGCAAAAATAGCAGTTTCATGTGCGGGAGTTGTGGTTACCCAGTGCCTGCCAAAGAGATGTTAAATGAATCTTGGTCCTGGATCCTAGAAGCATGGTTCCTCTCTCCCTCCATCAGAACAGTTGTCAGAGGGGTGTGAACAGTTTCCCTGTCTTTGGTCCTCGCAGAAGGGTGAAGGGACTCCTGCCAGAAACGTGGGGAGCTAGGGAAGCACAGATTTTCTGCTCTGAAGATGTCTTCTGTCTAGTGTCAACAGGAGCTGGAACTATAGAGTAGGGATGATAAATTCTTTGGCTGGCAACAGATATGATGTGAACAAAATAATGGGGACATAGTATGGAAACTGTCCTTGCCATAATGTGTGTCAAATTATTATTATTACTGTCATTACACACACCTGAATAAAAGAAGAAGCTCTTTTTATCTGTAGAATAGCAAATAGCTTTTCCTCTGACATTTTGTATTTAGCTTGATTACAGGTATTGCAAGCATCCTTCCATACATCTGTCACATTCAACCTGCAAAGGCACCAGCCCCGTGTTTGTTATTTTGCTCTTTCATCCTCCCCTAGCTATCCTTCCCCCATTTTATCCTCAAACAGAGACTAATAAGAACTGATTCTACAGTAGTTTTCTACTGCACAGTAGTTTTCAATGTTTCTTCAACCATTTGATGGGACTGGAAAAGATCTCACTGAGAGCCTTCTGCCCTGTCACCCTCAGCAATACTGAGGATAAAGGAAAAAAGTACACCATGGCCCAGATTCAATACATCATCTGTAGTCTTAACTTTTATTTAGGTGCCTAATTTATTTCGGGAAAAAGCTTAGAGCTTAAATGCTTTGTTGAGCTCTGGTATTCAGGTGCCAAGAAGTCAGCCATTTCGGTATCACCCCCGGAGACGCTAAATACTGGATGCATAGTCTCTCAGTCCTCTGTGTACACATACATTTCAATCTGGCCTCCATATTAACAATGGGTTAACAATTGATTGTCTAATTTTCTGTGCAATGGTCCGTATGCCTCCTGTTCCACAGCCAGCATTTTTCTGCTGGTCCACAATTTTACACTGTGATTCAAATGGCCTTATAAGTAGGAAGGAAAGAAAGAAGGAAGGAAAGGAGGGAAATAATTTTGATTCTTTTCATGTCTGTGAATCAAGATCCCCAGCTGTGGCAAACTAATGCAAAGTACATTAGTGCCAACATCAGCAGCCGTGGAAATGCCAGCTTCCAAGGATTCATTTAGATTTCGGTGAACATATGCTGCACTGAGCTTAGTGCATTAACCCTTGTTCATAATGAGGTTGATAAATAATACAGGAACCCATGGCTAGTATAATGTATTTATTGACCTTATTTCTGCCAGGTTTGTTCTTTAATTTTTCTTCACTAGAAAAATTCATTAAAATTACTGAACCGAGGAAACTAACTGCAGGGAAATGTTCAGCTATAGTACATGAATAAAAAATGTCATTTTTTTGGATAAGAGTGTGACTGATGAAAATGTCCACCAAATAAACCTGTGAAATTCTGACAAAAAAGTTAGGAAAAGAACCTGGCTATGACTCATGTTAGATCATGATGGTGTGTCTAACTCTGTGACGTGTTGAGTATCTTCTATTTAACCTGGGCCAAATCCCGACTCCCTCCTCCAGGAAGTTGTCATTATGTTTCAGCATACGGCTATTTCAAACTTTGTGACCATGGAAAATGGTCATCTCCATGGAAGAATAAGCCTTTTTTAATCAAATATATCAAAAATATTAGGCTGGGTCTCCCAGGTGACCTAAGACAGCCTCTGTGTTGCTGTCATATATCTCTTTTTCTTAAAAGTTCCTGCTCCATTATTCTTCTGGTTGATATTTTTTTCCCCTATTATGGTGAATAAAAGGCAATTCTAGCTGCTAATAAACAAGACTTGGAATTTCCCACCTCTCCATACTTATTTTTCTCTGCATTTTTTCCAGACTGAATTCATTTTTTAAATGACAAGTATAGTACCCATATTTCAGATAAGGTTTCACTAGAGCTTTCTACAGGGTCTTTGATGGCCCCCCTTTACTGAAAATGCCTCCCCTTGCATATTCTAGGATTTTATTCGTCTTTGTCATGGCTGTATCACCTTAGCAACTCAGAGTGAAGGATTTCTTTTTGTTAATTTTTTAAGAACTGTCAAATATCCCTCAAATTACTCAGAAGTAGCTCTCTCAGAGCTATCTAGTCCACCTAATCCAGTACTCCTAACCCAATCTCTCCTTGTTTATACAATTTAATCTACCCTGGTCTATTTATGTGATCCTAGCTAGTTTGATCCTGTCTAATTTAACCTATTCTTTCTAGCTCATGTTATCTTTATGGCACCGATATTACGATCTCATAGCCTCTTGCCAACACAAAGTTCCTCAAGGGGAAGACCCAGAAAAGAGACAGCTGCTGAGGTATACAAGTTTGCATTCTCACTTTCTCTCCTTGCAATCGATGCCACTGTCAAATTTCCAGTCTAGTGATATAGGTGCAAAATTAAGGCTTTATTGTCTCTTCTTTCAGAAATCCCAGGCAAGGAAAACAGGTCTGGCCACAAGCAAAGGAATCTAGTTATCCTTTTTATTCTCCCTGAAAGACTATGAAAACTAAAGAGGGATATTTAATATTATCTTTTAATAGGTCCTGTCTTATCTTCTTTTCAAAATTGATTTGGAAAACCTGCCAGGAGCAGAAAACAGCAAGAGCCAAGAGGGAAAAAAGCAAGCATTGCTTTGTAGATCAGCTGCTATACTGCTGTGACTTTAGAAGAAGAAGTCTTAAGGCTGCAATACTTTTGACTAGTTGGAAATATAATATAATTCATGCTTTTAAAAAACACATGAAAGACACATGGATGTTCACAGAGAAAAGCCAGTAAGATGCAAGGATATTATATTGATTAAACATACTCTACAGAATTTTGGATCCCTGACATTAGAACAGCTGGAAAACAGCTTGCCAGACAACAAGGGGTGAGGGGAAGATAAAATTTTGGGCAGGGGGAAAGATAAAATTTAGGCCAATATTCTTACATAAAGTGTAACAAAACTGAAAAAAGATTTTTTTGCTATACATACACTCTTTCCTGTGGAAACACTGGAAAGGAAAAGCAAAATAATTACAGGCTGACCATGAGAAACTGGGGTGATGTGTGCCTGGGAAGTTCCAGGATGCATCAGCAGGCTTACCAAGAGAAAGGGGCAGCTGGATATTGACAGACAACCTGGCAATCATCAACACTGTTGCTCTGTTATAATGTACCTTGCTGCACCTTTTTCCCAACTTGTTTCAGCATGCTCTAACTCTTTGTAGTCAGCACTACCCACCTAGGATTTCCACGGTTGCACGTGAATGAGTGTTAGAGGGCAAGGGATGAACTGCTGGAGAGGAACAACTATGGGGGTATTTTGTTTGCATGGGATCTAGCGCATGAAGGCTAGACGTATGTGCAGGTATTTGTACCATGATAGAAAGCACTAGGGAAATGCATATAGCTCTTGCCACCACATTCAGGAGTAAGCAACTCTGAAGGATGATGGGAAGGATAGAGAAGCCAGGTCATGAGCCTAACAAGCATGGGAGACGTCTGTAACACTGTGGGGAGAAGAATTGCTTAAACTCAAAGGTAGTCTTGACATAAGAATGGATGGGTATATATTAGTCACAAATAAAAGTGGGGAAAATAGAGAAGGGAGCCTAACCATCAGAACCGAAAGTCTTCCAGGAAGGGTTTCCTCAAGGTAGAAGTAGAGGAAGACTGTCTCATTCAATTGTATATAACATCAGAGACTCAGTGATACGAGACTGTGTACCACCCAATCACTTGTTATTGATACTGTTGGGTGTAATAGGCGGATTCATATCCCTTCTGTACTTTAAAGTGCATGTCAGCACCCTAACAATAAACAACAATCTCAGTCGCTGTGGACAAGTTTTTTTGGTACTATTCCTCTACTGCACAGATGACCAATTCACACCAAATGAAATCCTGACTGTATTGAAGGCAACCATAAAGCTTCTTCTGCATTCGATTTTATCTCAGCATCCTTTTATTGTAGCAAGCTCAACACCAACACGAATGAATAAAGAGTTTACATGTGCAATCTCTGTGCACGGCATTTCCCGGCTTCTGAAACTGCAACTTCCCAGCCACATTACCTGAATCAGCCCTCAAACTGGTCTACAGGAACAAGGCTAGTTTGGAACCAGCCTGGGTTCAAGATGCTGGAAACAGCTTCTGCGTACCCCTAGGGTACTATGTGCTGGGTAGAAATCTCAAGTTGACATTGAACGACAAGAATTTGTAGTGCTCATCTTTCTTTTCTTCTTTCCCTTCACCTTTGTTTGTCAACACTACGCTCCTCCTGGAGTCCAGTCCAAGGTGTCTTTATAGTTAGCATGAGTTGCTAGGGTTTGAAAGATGAGTCCCAGGCCATTCGTTCCATATTTGCTGTTGGCTAGTCAGAGCTGGGGGTGTTTTACCCAGCACTACAAGAAATCCAGAGCAAAGACCTCATTCCACAGAGAGTTCCACCTCACAGAGTTCTCAATTTTCACTTTAAACAAACAAGTTGTTCGGTTATATCTGAGGGATTTGCACAGAGCTTAAACTCCATGCACAGCTGAATGGCATTTGTGTTTAAAAGGCAACATTCAAAATAAAGTGGAAATAGATCCACCCACACCGGAAAAAAGAGTATTATAAACCTTTGAGTGATGCTCATAAAATCACTAAACAGCAAACACACCATAAAAAACCCATCCCAAAATGCAGAAGAAGAAAATGGAATACAGTTTGTCTTTATTACTCTGCATTGAACTGTTATGTCACCTATTTACACTTTGTGTGCTGATGTTTCCTCTTTCTATACTTACTAGTCCCTACACATCTGCAGGGCCACGTTCATCTTGATGGAGGTTGGCATGGCTCCACTGCCACAACCCTGGTGAGCCTCCTCCGGTCTGCCACAGTGAGAGCTTTACACCAGTGCCTGAGTCCCAGCCTGAGGATGACTGCTGGGGGAATAAGCAGATATGGCACAAAGTGCACCACACACCTTGAACTGAAGCTGCAAATTCCCTGTTGCAGGCAAGATGACCCCTTCTACCTCCAGGGCAAAAAAAATTCTCTCCCCATCCCATTCCCTGTGAAAGTGGCAGAATGAAGAACAAGCACTAAATTATCTGGACCATCCCAGAGACTACTTTAATCCTTACCAGAGTCCGGGCCAGTCTAAATCTGATCCTGGCTTCAAAAAACCATGTAAAGCTTTTCTGTATCCTAGTTCACCTCTACAGAAAGCTACTCCTTTACCAGGAATAACAAGCTTCTGGACACTCAGTCGCTGCTTCAGCAGTGGCAACAAGGTGTTCGCAAAGGACAGCCCACATGGCTGCAGCCCAAAAAAATGACTTGTGGCTACTGTCATCAAGGGGCTTCCCAGTGCAGCGTACCTGCCATCCCTTCCATGTACTTCCCACAGACAGAGCTAGTCTGCAGCCAGGATTCAACTTGGTGTCTGCCAGCTGGAGCATGCTGTCCTATTTCACTTATTGAAGGACATCAGAGAGGTCTCGCCTACAGCATCTGGTGCATTCCAAAAATCATCAGGAGTGGGACACTGGCTTGTGTGACAGAATGACACGTGGCTCTGCAAATACATGTACAACAGGATCTCCCCCCCAGCCCTCTCCCACTGTATCAGTGGGGATCTCTGTACATACCGCTGCTCCCATCTGTATGTCGTAGAGCAGAAAAGAGTTCCTAAGAAGAGGAATGAATTTCTGTCCTTATCTGCATCAAGTTCAGATAAGTGCAGAGCTTCTGATTATGGCCAGGAACGAGGTAGAGAAATGAATAACCTTGGAGATGCTACTCATGATGCAGAGAATATTAAAGAGCAAACAATGAAAACTGGAGGAAAGCTACTGACTGAGCATTTTTCTGAGGCAGAAGGTAAATTATGAAAGATAAAATTGCTGGCTGAGGCAAAACATGCCTTTTATTAATTGCGAAATTAGTCTCCAATTTTTCCTTCTGACATTCTTAAAAACAGACAGTCTAGATTAACCAATTAGAAACAACTCTACAACATTAAAACAAAAGAAATGTAAAATTAGGAATTCAGCAAAAGTCCTTGTTTAAAAGAATATGCAAAACCCAGCAGCTGCTTGTAACAGAAGTTACCTTCCCATTCGTTAGTGGAAAAGAACCCTTTGGAAGATGCACCGAAAGAGCAGCAAGAGGAGAATGAGGAGAGGGCAAGGCCAGGGAAGCTGAGGTGCCAATGGTCTTCAAGACACTGAGAGACATAGAGAGGGTATGGGAAGATGACCAGTTGTGAGGCTTGGCTGGGAAGAAGGTGTTGGAGCATGTGAGAGGTCAGTTTCAGTGAAGGGGAAGGCAGCTGGAGGGGTCATGGGCTGTGCAGGGAGGAAACACCACAGCCAGTGAGGCAGCAAGTGGAAATAAGTAGTAGAGGTGCTTGAAGAGAAGAGGTGACCCAGGTCTTTCTAAGACATAGTGATGATTGCTAAATAAAAGAAGGGGGATGGGTACCAAGAGAATACTGAAAACAACATCAACAAAACAGTCAGGAGCTAGAATGGCTCACCAGGGATAGGAACTGTGAGAAGGTGCATTTTTAAATCTGTGACCAAGCTGGAGGAGTGAACTGAAGATGACAAAGATAGATGCCATTACTAGCTGGGCAGAGGAGGCAAATTCACTTGTCAGAAACTGGCCTGGTCTTCTGCTTATTAGGTATACTTCTGAAATGAACTACTCCATTGTGAAAATATGTTTTAGAGTTTCATTTTATTTTAGAATGCTGTTGGAGCTATGAATAATTTGCTCCTCTCCTCAAAATGGAAAGAGACTTGCTCTGATGACCCTTTTCTACTCAAGCACTGAAAAGCAGAGTCAGCCTGCATTCCTGTGTTTTTGCCATGACTAAGAATGTCTGAAATAAGACATCCATATACATCCATCTGTCAAATATCTTAATTTGCAATTTTCTCTTTTTTTACTCTTCTTCTAAGATTGTACTTGCAAATGGATCACATGGTATTGTTAGGTGGCTCTTACCACAGTCATCTTATTTTAATGAGTTTTTAATAGCTTGTCAAGTCTTGATTATTATGCTGGAAATAAGTCATAATCATGTTCTTTGATACTTTCTGCTTAGGTTTTGTCTATGTCAAAGGTGGGCCTTTCAGTGAGACAGAAAATACTTTACAGCTCAGGGAACCTGATTTGAAACACGTATCACAACCCCATAGCAGTTAGAAAGAGAAATGCTGCAGTTCATTTATTATGCTGCCAGTTTCTTATTAACATAATAGCCCCTGTGAATTAAAAAAAAAAAGCATAGTTCAGTGAACAGAGCAACTGATCTTTGCAAGCAGTCATGACGGTCTTGCTAACAACTATAGATTTCTCTCACAGTAGGAAAGTCATCAATCAGAAAGGGAAAGGCCAAGTTATATATTGAGCTCTGTTCCTTAGAGGTCACTCCTCACAATCACAGAGTAGAAGCCTTTCAAAGCTCCGTTCCTTTCTCCACTAAAAATCCAAACTGGTTAGTTAGTTATAATATATGATGCCATCTAGGTTGGACATCAGTTTAAAGGGAATGTTTTTTTTTGGAGCAAGATCCCTAGAGAAAAAGCTGAAAGTATTCTGGTCTTTTGATCTCGGCATGCTTCCTCACTCTGACTGGGGTAGACACCATCTTCTGATGTGGTTACAGAATTCTGCTTGAAGCAGAATTTCTACCAAGGCTTGTAGAAAATAGCATGAATAATACCAGACACTCTTTACAAAACTTGGGAGCATACCAGACACGTACTGCTTACGCTTTTGTTCTCCTAGAAATGTCAGTTGGGAGGGACTTCTGGGAGTCATCAAGTCCAGCCTCCTACTTGAAGCAGGACTAGTCCCAGTCTAGTTAAGGTCAGGTGTGGCTTCTTCTAGCCATGTCTGAAAACCTCTAGGGACAGATTTTTACAGTCACGTTGGCAGCCTGTTCCAGTGCTGCAGTGAAGATTTTCCTAACGTCCAATCTGCACCTCTCAAATTGCAACCGCCGATTATTCTGGCATTTGCCAATAGCAGGATCCATTTTCTGGGGAGTTTGGATTCATTTTCTTTGTAATGCTCCCCCAAGCAACTAGGGACACCACTCCACTTCCTCTTCTACATTGTTCTCCTTGTCTCCAAATGAAAAGAGCCCAGGTCCCCCAACCCCTCCTCTCTGGTCGGGTGCACTGGGACCTCTCACAGCACCCTGCTGAACACTCTCCAATTTCTCAACAACCTTCTTGGACCTGCCACTAGACATGGAGTCTAGGTGATCTCTCCAAGACTTCACTGCCCTATAGTTCCCTGGACAGTTCTGGTCTTTTTAAAAGATGGGCATAAAAGTCGCTTCTATTAAAAATCATTGTGAAAACACCCCAGCAGCTACTAGAACACAATAATATCTCCTTATAAACACATGCATCTGATTATATTACTTAGATCAGTGATGCCTAGTACTATATCACAGCCATTTAGTAAAATGCACTTTTTTTTCCCTTGGAGTCCAGAGACTTAAGCACTTGACGGGAGACAGAAATATTATCAAATATGTGTGAGAGAGTTGCTAGGGTAGCTGTCTGCATTTCTTTCCAAGACTTCACTTGCTCTTACCTCAGATATTTCTTTGTCTATTAGGGATGTTGAAAGTCACATCATTTGTGATGAAAATTTCCCTGTATTAGGAAGCATTTCTTTTTTTGGTTCTGGTAAAGACAACAGACATGACCTAATTCTTGATGAGGCTAATGAAAATAGTTTTGTTGCTCTTACATAGAGTCAGAGAGAGCTTCCTGTGAGCACTTGTATTGCTGACAAACAGTTGCCCTGCATGTGGCAAGGTTCATCTTCAGATCTTTTTCAGTTTTGAGGGGGATATGTGTGTCATAGTGTTGGGTTTTCTGGATGGTAGGGTAGGCAGGATTTGGGGCAGAGAGAAGGTTATGTAAAAATTAAATCACAGTGAAAGAAGAAAAAAATAATTTCATGTTCTTACTGAACACTAGAAGAGAGTATTTCCTTGAGAAAGAGTAGGTGAAAGAGGGTAATCTCATTTAGGGAGCACAGGACAATGCAGTGTCTCCAACAGGATTTTTACAGAACCAGTAACATTCTCTGCAGCTTAGAAAAGGAGGAAAAAAGCTATTCCCGTCTCAGTCCTTGCTCGTGTCCCTTCAGTGCATGGTTTGCAGTAAGTACATCAACCAGAACTTGCAAATTAAAAATTCATGCTGAAATATGTTTCATGACCTAACAGTGAAAGAAAAGGACATTACTGGTGAAATGTTTGAACTGGGCACTATACAACATAAGGTGTTCTTCTTTCATACTTCAGGACATAACAGAGGTTCTAATATTTCATTTTTTTTAAAAGGTTAAAAAAAACAATGAGAGCCCCAATTCCTCCTTTCTACCACCCAGTATATTGTAGGTTCTGTCACAAAACATACATAATATTTTCTTATGTATGAACACAAGCCTTGAAAGATAGTAATACAGAAGATAAATCCTGCAGTAGCTTGTGTACTTGGATAACTGACAAATTCAGAGCTATAGATGAGCAGGAAAGGAAACACAGGGGAGCAGGCTCTGAGGTATCAGGGAGAAGAATCTTCCAAATAAATAGATTTCTGTTTGTATTAGCTCTACCTGCACAATCACTGTTGCTAGATCACCATCCTGTGGTTTCTACTGTGCATTTAGACGTATGGAAACACGGTGCACACTTTGCCAAGAAACACAGTGACTTGCATTTCTGACTAAATTTTCTGGAGAAGCACCTATGAAGATAAAGGCTGCAGTTTTTGTAAACCATCAGAAAGATCTCAATATTCCAGATGTCTTCATACATAATCTATGTAGTAAACTACTTGATACTTTAAAAAATGCAGGAACTGATCTAGCCTGAGAACTGATGAATAGCGCATTACCGCTAAGTAACGCAGAAAAGAATAATGTTATAATTTCTTTTAGATCCTTCCCCGCCCCTAAATTTGCATGTTCTTTCTTTTGTTCTGTGCACTGAGGCACAGAGATTACAATAACTGTTTGCTAATCTTTTCAGAAAACAATCTTCACTAGCTACAGCAAAATATATGAAAGAAACAGAGGTTGTTTAAATGTGCAACTGAAAAGAAAGCATTCTGAAGTGAAGATGTATTTTGGATATTAAAAAAATGATTTGAAGTAAAAATTTCTCAGAATGTATCTCCATTCCAGATTAGAAATGTACACTGAGTGCTTAAACGGGCGAGCTGTTTAAGTGTTTTGTCTTTCTTCTTCCATACTTATTAAAGTCCTTTGGTCAAGGGTGAGAACAAAGATCTGGTGATGCATTTCTCTGTTCCACAGGTGAAATTCTGACTCTTCTAAAAATAAGCTAATGATCTGATGGGTTTCAGGGATTCTAACTATGCTGTAGGGTGTAACCTACTCTGTGCAATACCCTCTGCAATACTCACCCTGGTACGGGTTCAGCTATGCTCTAAGGACCTATGGCCCTCGCTCTGATGGAGCCCAGCTATGTACCCTTGGCTTGGACTTCTAAGGAAATTGTTAAGACACGAGGGAGCTGTGTGACCCTCTGCAGAGCCATAAGAAAGGTAAAATTTCAAACAGGTATGCTTGGTAAGATGACCATGAGTAGCTCAAGAATTCAAGAGAAAAAACACTGGGATGGAGAGGCATGAAATGCTAAAGGAGAGAAAACATTGTTGGTGGAAGATGGGAACTCAGCAACATCAAGGATTTATCTCCAGAAGTGGAGCCTGACGATCCTCCTGACTGATACCTGCCTGACCAGCAGAAAGCCCCTGGGAGCCCTGCTGGAGGTGGTGAGCATACTAAGGCTTAGCCTAGTAGCTTGTTAAATCTCAGCTGTCTTCTGTTCACGTTTCATGATAAATAATTACTGTATCCATTTAAGCTGTATATGTCCTACCTATAGAATCTGTTTGTGTGAGCTAAAGATGTTTGAATAAGTGGCCCAAGGAAGGAGGTCTATAAGGACGTGAAAACTCTTCAGCATTCACTACAGTCCTGCTCCTTGGCTGTTCTTTTCAGCCTGTCTGAAAATGGAGCAGGGGGGTATGGTGGTCTTTAGGTCAATGCAGAGTAATTATGCAGCTGAAACAAGCACCTGAACCCAGAAATGGTATTCCTAATCCTTCAGGTTAGACATAGCCTATGGCAAAAAATAGCAGTGTCATGTATCAACTCCATCCTGAAATACCTCCTACAATTGCTTGCTGGTAAAACTGTGTTTCACTCTTACAAATTGCAGGTAACTACTCCTCTTCTGTGATTAGAATGGTTATGGTCTCAGCTGCAGTTAAGTTATGAGATACTTAACTTGGATAGGATGTTTGATAGTAATCTAATATTTTAATATTATAATCTATAAGGATAATGCATTCTTCCAATATAACATCTTGGCAGATGCATTTCTCTCTCCTTGTGCTTTCTCTGCCATTAATTGTGAATGAACTGTTAAAACTTTTGGAATGTGTTCCATTACTCCACATTCATTATTTAACAGATAAGATTCATTGCCTCCTCTTCAAATAGCAATGAGACAAAATAACTGTTAAACAGAATTAGAAAAGCTGAAAGTTCAGGTCCTAACAGGCTTTTAGAAAGCCTGAGAATCTGGCCTTCCCCACTCATTTTTGGAGTTAAACAAAACAAAAGCTACCTGAACATAATCCATGCTACAGGTAAATGTTTTAATGGCAAGAGACCTGAGCCTTCCCGTGGTGTCACTAAAGGTCCCTTCAAAAAAGGCTGAGGAAAGATATGAAAGCTGATTACTAGATATCTGTTAATTGTTTAAACATACACAAAAAAGCATTTTATTCTCTCTAGTATACTTGCTTGTATTTCTGCCCATGAAATAAGCGACAACACACTTAATGTTTTAGGAACAGAGTCCAGAGGAGCACTGTGCAAAACATGCATAATGAACTTTGAGGAGTTAGCCCTTGGTGACAGAAGACAACTTGTTAGCAGTCTTTAGCGCCATTCCTACTCCACTTCTTTATAAAATGCTCTCTGAGGAGCCATACTAACTTAGATATTTAAAACCCTTGGGAAATAAAAAATGTTAAATACTGGCACATATTGAAAACTGATGACTGTTAAACACATGTCCAAAGCAATGATATGAAAGAAGGAACTATTTTGAAAATGTTTGATTTATGCATGTGGTGACCAGTATTACCCATGACTTCTACCATTAATTTTTCTTATTGTGCCTGGTCTGTGTTTCATGTACCATAGAAGACTGTCATGAAGAATGCAGTTAGTACTTTAAATGATGCTATTTTCAAAGTTGTCTGTAGTAGCAATTTTATTATCTATAACTACAGCAGACTGTTGGTCTTTTTACATAAGATTTGAACATCCCTGAAACTTAATTCTTCTATCGCTTAGCTTGGAAGTTGTCAGCTGGTCTGTAAAACACACTGTCAGGTTCTGTTCTCAGTAATGGCAGACTCAGTCCATTTGGTACTTGGAAAATCAAGTCGTGACCTATAGACCTCATAAAAGTGTCCCCATCCCTGATAGAGTTGTGATGGTTTTGAAGCTACTTAATCACTTTGGTAACTCCCTTATTCTGAGTATCATTACACTCTAGCGCCTCTAGAGAAATCACAGAAGGTACCAACTTGTGACTTGTATGGCTGTAGCTAATGCCATTAGTGCTATAGATAAAATGATTCGAAGAGCTACAACCTGTTCTGGTAGCAGCTGTTTCAGTGAAAGAGATGTGATAACTCCAGCAACCCTCAAGCTTCATTTCAAATTGCAGCAGGAGAGTGAGTGTGAGTTTGTGAGAATAAATGAAGGTTTGCTCTGGCTTGAATTTTGATAAACAGCTCAGAAAAATAATACAAAAAAGCTGATTCTTTTTCAATCTGAAACACTTAGTGAATCCATAGATTCAGGATTTGGGATATCTTTGTAGTGCTGTTTGAAAAAAAATATTGAGAAACCTGGAAGAAGACTCCTAGAGAAGTTTTTCTTAGTTACAGTCACAATGGTTGATTATGGCAGCTTAACAGGTTTATCATGACCAAACAGACACTACCTAGCAATTTATCTTTAAAAAGCTCTTAATTCCAGTGGTCTTTACACTTATCATGGAGTGTCTATATACCCTTGAAAAACAGTTACTGAAGCTCATCTTACATGGACAAGTTCAAGCTCTGGTAACTGATGGAGAGTCAGCCCATAAATAAAAGGAAAACAGATGTGCTGCTACATCACTGCTGTCAAAAACCCTACCATATCCAACAGATCAGATAACAGATAATGTCCCTGCTTGATGCTAAGCAATTCATAGTGTCATATACTGCCCACTGAAGTAATGTGAGAGACTTTACTGACTTTCACAGCCTCTAGGTCAGAATCTTATTTAAAAATTTAATAGTTATCCAAATAGTATAATGATAAATATACCTGAATCATGACTAGAAAATATTACCAAGAAAAAGAGACTGCAAACTTAAATTAGATAGATGAGCCCTCTCCTACATTTGAAAATTGACCAATTTTTAAATTAGTGTTCTATTTTACCAAATTGAACTTCCTTTTGAATGGGAAATATTTGGGTATTGAGCCAGGTGAAATTGTGCAGCTATTCCATTTACATATCTGCACATCCACCTGAAAGCTGTTACTGTGGGTTTGTGCAACTGGGACAGAAAAAAACCCTAAACAAATAAGGCATAAAATTAATGATTAATACAGTCAAAGGAACACTAACAAGCAAAATATTAAACAGATGGTTATTCTTTTCTAATAAATAGCTGCTAAAGATATTGTCCAGGGAAAGTCACCCCAAAGAATTAACCCCTCTAGCATGTTGTTTTATACTCACACTTCATTTACTTTGCAAACATTTTGTTAACTATGTGTTCCCCCAACCACATTTTAGTTGGCTAAATAAGCATTTATATAATTTCTACTTTAAGATCATTAAAGCAGTTCTGTTGGTACAGCCTAACCTTGCAGTCTTCTTATCAAAATATCCCTCTAGCAAATCAGCCTTGCTGTCTAGCCCGTATACAGTCCAGTCAAGCGAGCAATTGTATCTATTCACCCCCTTCCTCAGAAAGCTCTATTAGTCTGCCTTAATCATCCTATCTGTAACATGCATATCCAGTAGACCCAAGTAACTAGACTTCTCACCTATAGCCAACCATATATCCTTTCAGCTTTGTTGATAACTTTTGGTGTCCCTTTTCAAAGGCTGAATTAAATCAGCTGTCTGTCAGATTTCCACAGACAATATATCTGAGCTATCTCCTACCCTTGAAGGACAAACAATAACTTTCAGCTAATTACTCTCTGTTCTAACACCTCTGAATCACAGCTAATGGCAAATGAATTGATGGAAAAATACAGGATTTAAGGGACAGGACATAGCTTCCCAAGTAGACATCCAATGCCACTTTAAATGCCTAGGGTATCCTACCTGGCATACGGCTGCTACTGCAGAAGGGCATAGGTCTCCCATATGTTGTATGTCATACCTGCCAGCTCCTTGCAGATGTCTTAGACACTCGAAGCAATCTAAAATGTCACTGGGTACCTCAGTTTAGCCAGTCTCTAAACTTTGATATCAGAAAAATCACAAACAAGTGGAGAAAGCACCTTTCTAATTTAATGCTTACAGGTATTACTGTTTCTGGGCATCAGCTAGGTTTTAATGCTAAACTCTTCAGGATTTCTTACACATTTTCAGAGTGCTGTGTGAGGTGTTGGTTGTGAAATCTATCAGAACTAATGTTATTGTGTGTTTAATCCCACACACAGTGTTTTGAAACTATATGTGCTGACATTTCATGGTACAATAACTCCAAAAAGCCCAACATGTTTTATGGTTTAGCTGCATTATTCTGGCAGAGCGATGACTGGAAAATAAAAGAAAAAAGGATTTCACATTTTAAGGATGCAGAGCTGGTTTCTAGGAAGACATATCAGAAATCCATCCAGTCCCTAAGGTATGATTGTAGGCTAGAAATTAGGATGGGAACCATAAATATATATAGAGAGATATAGGCTTCATTTCTCCATTTCCTATTATCTTCAGTGCACTTACACTTGAATAAAGAATAATCATATACAGACAATATTAATCTCACTGAACTCAATCTTCCTGTATGCAAACAAAACCATAGCACAAGTGAACTGGAACATCAGGCAGTGGCTCCATATGAAGCATGACTAAACAGGCTAGGTCTCATCTGTGCAAGAGAGAAAGGTGAAGAAGGTGCACGTGATAAGAGGTCGTTCCAAGACTGAGGGAAATACAACGGAACTTGCAAGAAACTTGACATGGCAGCAGCACTCTTGGTGGAGTCACGACACCATTTGCTACCAGAGCTGTGTGGCAGGATCACCATGCGTACAAGACTCGCAGGGACTGCTTGGGTACCCCTCCTTATCGCTGCTGCTGCCTCTGGAAGCTCATACGGAATTGTACCACAGCTCGAAGGTCTCATAGTCACACGTACAACTATATCAAAATTACTTTTGTATTGCTGTTTGTCTACAAGCCAGTGTGGGTTGCAGTGTGGAGCACATACATTTGATCAGAGAACTCGAATTCTCGTTCATTTGGATGAGATAATGTGGATAAACAGAATGGATTTGGAGATGCTGTCTTATGATTGCATATATTCCCATTACAGGCCTGTCAGAAAGGAGATTTTCTTCCTTACCCTTATCACCCCAGTAAGTCTCCCAAAACAAACATTTACATTTCCTTTCCCACATCACATCTGGTTGTTTTTTATTCATTTTGTTTAATCTGTTTTTGTTGTCAATAGGAGCAAGAATATAATCTAGTTCACATACACAGCTTATTTCCACTTCATCAAATAAATGATGCCCAAGCACTGCATGAGAAACCTCTGATTAAGACTTATACAGTTAACATCAATTAGATAACATAAGTTATTAACAATAAGGTTTCAGGATTCAGAATAAAGTGACACTGAAACAACCTGAGTGCTCTCACCAGAAAGCCATGCTGTCAGGGTCAACATCCCTCTCAGACAGCAAAGAATATGGTGCACTTTGTTCAGGCTTTGAACCCAACAGAGCAGAAGGACTTAGGTTCAGGTGAAAATGATGTGAAAGTTAATGACATTGAAGTACACCATTGCTTGTTTTCCCTTGTAGGACCTTCCTCATCATTTTAAGAATTTAAAGCACAGAAGTGTCTACGTCAATCCAAAATTGCTTACATTTCCATAAGTCTACATCATGTCTTAGATTTCTCATACAAATTCATGTACACTTGTAAATCAAATTATGTGGTTGTTCTCAATGAAATCAGTTCTGTTGAATTCAGTGGGATGCCTCTTGTACCAAGCGACAGTTTTGACTCTGTGACTTGCCCGCTCCCGGACATAGGCAGAAATTCACCTTTTAATTACCTCTGTGAGCTTCTGTTTTATATATCTACAATGATCGTAATCTACAATAGGACTGAGTTTTGGCAAATCCTTTACATTTTTGGCATTACATGATTGCTTACAACAAGCAAGTTTATGAAATGGTGGGTGCAGCAAAATAAAAGTCTTGCTAAAATAACAATTCTTCAGCCAAAATTTAATTTTCACTCCTTTCTTTGAAGCTTTCTTTTTTTTTTTTTGGTAAAAGAAGTTACTTAATACCATTTTTGCAAGTAAAAGTTTCATTCACCAATAAAAGGAAGGGGTACATTTACCAGAAATATTTTCCATTATTTCCCACTATAACTGGAAGATCCTCCTTTCTCTAATGGCTGCTACAGATTGTTGTCAGTAACATGTGTAAGTGGGGTTTTCTTTTGGTTAATTTAGTAGCATGTAGTAAGACTTTAAGGCACACAGCTTCCTTCCTCTCATTCCCCATGATGATTTTAACCTAAAACTATTTAGTCAGCAGACATACAAAGAGCAATTTTGTGCTTTAACATTATCTTTTACAACACCAAAACTATTTATGAAACAATGATAGGAAAAGCTGGTTTATGATCTAAATTTTGCCTAGTAGCAAGGCTCTCTTCCCTGTGTTTTCTGGGTGTTACTGACTGCCCCCAGATCACCTGTGAGATAACACTTAGTCTGCTCCAACAGAAAACTAACAAAATGGTTAACAGGGAAGAGACTGCTTCCTCTCCACTCCTGGACAGACTTCAGAGAGGGGGATGTGAGCTGAAAGCTCATTTTTGCCGGAGAGAGAAGAGCCCTTGCTTTGACTTCAGTGTCAATTAAGAGAGAAGGGGCACTAACCAATTCTAATTAAGCCTTTAGTTCTTTACAGTCTCTGAATAAAATCACAGGAAAAGCACTTGATGCTGTAAGCTTGCTGAGAAAGTTTAATCATGAGCTATTCACAGCAGTTTCAGGAGCATACCACTCCCAGCTACCTGTATTTGCTAGACCTCCTACATCTAAAACCACATCCAGACCTACTGCAAGTGACTGCCGCCTTTTCCACCCGCGTCCCAGCCGGCTGTGCTGGACCCCCCCCTACCACAGCACTGTCTGCTGTGGGTGCCACAGCAATCCGAGAGAAGAGGACTTGTCACAGCAGCCAGCTACTTGGGCTTGACGCTCTACACCAAGGCAGCACACCTCAGCAGAGTCGTGGGCCCCAAGAACAAGAAGAGGCAGCACGCAGGCGCTCCCCTCGCAACACCGTGAAGGCAGCCCTTAAGACCAGCGGTATTCCTCGGTCTGTCTTACAGTTTTTTAACTAATCTCTTGCCCAAACACACCGTGAAGAAAGGGGTCCAGCATCACAGAGAATCCTAAATTCACTGAGAAAAAGGGGTTTGATTCTATGTTGAAGCAGGAGCACTCCCTCCTGCCCCCATGTCTACTCTCAGTGATTAACATGGTTGTGGCTCCTCACCCACACATCAGTCCAACACAGCTGCTACATGTACCTACTACTCGCTAACAGCTGCCTTCGGTTGGCACATTAAACCAGCCTCACCTCCCAGGTTTTTCATTTTCTTTTCACAGGCAAGGGGCAGAAGGAATAGGGAGAATAACACAGCTTTCTGCCCTGGAAAAAAGCAAAGCAAAACTTGTCTGCTTTTCCCCTTATCATCCATCAGAGGAAGGCTAATTAAGTTGCTGAAGAGATGCTTTCCAGAGCAGCTGCAACTGAGATCCTGCAACCCTGGAGAAATGGTCAGCCAGGAAGCCATGAGAGTCTTCTTCCACGTGGCCCTAAAATCTCTGAGTGCATTTGCATATCTCCCCTTATCACATCAACAGCTCCAGCTGACATCCTCTCCCTCTGGACAATTTCACAGGAGCTGGCAACGTTCCCTGTGTCTTCAGCTACAGCTATCCCCTAGTTCAGTTGCTGTTTGATGTTGGCTGCTTAAAAGAAGGTGTCTGGAGCTGAATTGCTGGAGGTCTCAAGCTATGAGTATGCTTGACCCATGTGTCCCTAAAACTGGCTATCTGTAAGCCAAACTTGAAACCTTGGGTTGAGAGCAGAGACAGTGGGGTTGCAGCTACAGCAGTTTGGGCCTGACATCAAACTGCTCCTGGATTTCAGCAGATAAACACATGTAGCACTGCACAGAACCGTGCTGGCTGGAAGTTTGAGGTGACTCTGACTCACGTATGTCCACCCTCTATTTCACTGCAAGGGTAGTTATGTTCTTTGAGTTGGGGGTGCTGGGAAAACCTGTGGTACAAAACCTGTACTCGGTGGGAATATACCTGCACCTTGTGAAAGCTAATAGAGCTAAAAGTTCATGCCTTTTGGTCTGGAAACCCCTGTGGTATCAGCTATGAGGAACCACTCCGTGCCTGTGGCAGACACCTGAGGACGTAAGCATGGCTGTGCCCGCATTCAGAACCCAGGGCTAGGCAAGGTGGCAGAAGCAGCGGTTCTGGAGGTCTGCTGGAGCAGGCTTGGGAAAACATCCCAAGCCCAGAGAGAGCTGCTGCTGAGGTTCCTTCTTCCTCCACAGGAGCCAAACAGAGCAAAACAACAGAACTTCTCTTGTGTTTAAATGCCCTTGTAGTTTCTGACAGACCTGCTGTTTATAATAGGTAATATAATGCATACAATAACACTGTATTCACAGCTCCCAACTATTTTATTATCCTCACAAGACAGCTGATAAAATCCAGACAGGGGAAGACAAGGTTACTCTGCCTGTGGCCAGTTAGCAAATCAATGGCTACAGCAGAGATAGTAACTGTGTCTGCTGATTCACAAGCATTATCCTCTGCCAGTGATTGTGATGCCTTCCAAGCTAACTGGGGTTATTAAAATTAGAGGTGTGTAACAGGAGTAAATGATAACTTATCTACATAATATGGCTGAAAAACAGTGTGTTTGGAAGGCTTTATCCTCAGATGACGGCCATTAGTGAAGTCCTACTTACTGCGGGGAGAGTCTATTGAAAGAAGTCACCTGAGGATCCAGTTCCCACTCATTAATTTTCCCTTTTAATTTAATCTGTAGACTGCATTAATTTTTAATTGCTAACATAATTTCCTTGGTTGTTTTTGAGATGATGAATTAGATGTGACCAACCCTTACTTGTTGCAAGGGCTAATGTTCCTGGGTTTGGCCCTTAATAAAATTATTCAGTAATAATGTAATTGCTCATGGAGCCACCATCTATTATGTATTTCCTGTTTTAAAAAAAGATCATCTCTGCCTTAGTATACAGGAAAGAGCCAGGTTACGAGTTACAAGAAGCGTGTTTCAAATCAAAATTACATTTACCTCTTAAAGCTAACATGGTCTGAATTCTGAGCTAAATCAGAACCTTTTAAAGGTAGCTCATGTATTGAGCCAAGTCCTGCCCCTCTCCACCAGTGACCTATGAATGCACAAGCAGGATTCCTGTACCTCCTCCAGTCACCACGCACTCTATATTTTCACTGGGGTTTGGGCTACAGTTTGCTGTCTTTCCCCTTGCCCTGCAAGTTACTGGAGTCCCTTATCATGGGTAACTTCACACAACATTAGCATATACATCTGTATTCGTCCTTCTGCTCCCCAGCATCATGAGTATCAGAGAGATGCCCTAGCCAGGCAGGACCCAAGTAACCTGGTAAGTAAATACTTGTGTGCAGAAACAGCAGCTAGTGTTAGAGTTCAACTTGGGTTTCTAGAGCTTCCTGCAATAATGATGTTGTTTCGTCTCAGCAAGTGGATTTGCAGTGGACTCCAAGGGGAGAATTTGCCACTATTAACATGTGATGAATAAGCAACGCTAAACCTGGCTTGTGAAATGAAATGTAGCTGCTATTATACCCAAACAAATATCTGCACTTCCAAGGGATCTTGTGCAAAACATGCTGAAAACCATGATGCCCTGGATGCATTGGTGGTATTAACTAAAATACTTGAATAAAACTTGCCTACTTGTCTACATCCCATGCAAAATATATCTTAAAGGCATAACCTACTCCCAGTGAATGAAGAAAACTTTCGGCCAGGTCTTGTGTGATGTAAATCCCAGAGTTGCAAAAGCATTTTTCCACTATTGAGACTCTCAGGATATTGACCTTTACCTGGTCTTACTTAATACACTCTGGAGGAAGGAAAAGTTTAACGAAATGTATTTCAGTTGTGGGGTAAGAGGGAGAATGGGCTGATTCATGTTAATTTGTGTGGCTTTTCTTGCATAGTCTTCAATGGATAATTTCTCTCATGAGTTTTAGTTCTTTGATTGTTTTTCGCCTATGCTTGTAAATTGTTTTCAAAAAGTCTTAATTCCACTGACCTATTTTAACAGATTTTTCTATCTCCCACTACTTATATATTCCAAAGAACCTAAGAGATGTTTCTGATTGATAGAAAAACTTTATACCTGGGAGTAATGACTGTAGTTCCATCTGCCTAGTTTGGGTGTGAAAGACATGTCCTTAAGAGTTGCTGTAGTTCCTACTTGGTATTTGAAGCAGTTGTAGATTGACAAAAATCATATACATTTGCACAATTTTAAGAAGAATGGCAGATTTTGTACAAAACCATGAAGACATTAGCTCTCCAGTACAGGGGACCAGCCATTTATTTTGAATGCATGGTATTCTCTTGAAGAAGTGTTCTATACCATCAGTTATGATATATTGTTTCCTTAAATATTTTCAACTAATATCCTGGAAGGTAGTGCTGTGGGGATTGTTGTTGTAATGCTTTACCAAGGAAGAAAAAACATAGGAAGGAACTAGGTACTTGTTCTTGATGATTTTCCTGCTTTAAGCTACTAACTTTTGCTATATACACTTCTTATTTAATAACAGTAGAATCAGAAAAAAATCTTGTATTTTGTGTTCCTTTCAATCATGTTCCTGTTTACTCCCCATTTCCCTGGCTAGCCATCCCACTTTATGCATGAAAAGGTGTTCAGGTGCTGACAGGAATCAGCAATGCATGGTGTTGCTAGGGCAGCTCTGTGCATCTCTGACCTGCTTTCTTTTTCTAAAGATAGCCCAGTGTTGATATCAAAATCCGCTGCCTGTTACTTTAAAATGTCATTCACAATATCTATGTTCTGAATATTTCTATTTTGGATATTTTCTGTTGATTTAATTGCCAGAAAGTGACCGTTTGCCCTTTGCTTCTGTCATGCAGGCTTAATTAAACTTCTGTTGAAAGATGCATCTGGATTTGAGCAGAAAATCAGCTGATGAACTGGAACAAGCAACTGTGCTGACTTATGTTTTCTGACAACAAAACTTGGACTTTACCAAAAGAAGTTCATCTACATTTCACCATCACTAACTTGGCATATACAGAAATGCCAATCCATTTTATGTTCTGTAACAACTGCACTATATTTCTGTGTATAATTGGATTTATCCTACTGGGTTGTTACTGTTGGAGGATCTAATGGAAAGTAAAACCTACCCAGTGTTGATCTGTAGCACCAAAGCAGTCCCAGTGTTGACAGAGGAAATTACCTTTCACGAAGGCAAAGGTGAAGTGAGTTCCCTCAATCTAAATAAATTCATGTGATGCTGCGCAGACCTCCTCCCTTTCCTGTTGCTAAACATGAATAAATATTCCCTTCTAGGATGACTTTATCACCTGATAGTACTTCAAAATGAATGACTTTTGTGCCCCAAGTCACCTAGCGTAAAAGCCTAGGGGAGCAGATTTTACATATGACATGGTTTTAGTTTGTTGGAAGTACAAATAATTGTAATAATAAATTGCACTGACCTTTCAGCTACAGAGGCAACAAGAACAACCACAGCAAAGGAAAATCGGAGCAGCGGAAAGTAAACTTTATTTGTAAACCTTGAAAATGCTTGAGAATGTTGAAAAATGATAACCCAATGCTGAATGATATTAAAATCATTCAGACTGAGACTTTTTTCCTTTCATTGCCCTAAAAGATGAGTTACCATTTAATAACAAATGAGATATAAAAAATTCTATGCCTTATGTTTACGACGGTTCACATCTGTTTCTACTGTATTATGCACAAGTACCAAAATCCTTTCCCATAGATTTTTGAACCAACATTTTCATTGTTATCCTTTATTCTATCCTGTCTCCTGATCATAACATTTCTTGGGTGACAAGGGCTGGGGATATCATTCCATACTAGCTGTCTTCAAGAACTGATAGTTTCTCTTCAGTGGCAGTCACCGGGTTTATGTTCTGAAAACCGGACTGATCAGAAGTATATATTTGAGTGACTTAGGCCAAGCAGCTTAGACCTGTCTCACTTCTAGTGGTCAGGCTAGCCAGATGCTCTCAGACTAGGCTGTGATTCACGCAAAAGGCATCTGGGGCAAGGCCTTCATCATGCAGATACTGTCCTTTTGCTAACACTCCGTGGCTAGAGGACTCAGGAGGTGAAAAAATCTTGGTTTTACAGCTCCATTTTGTCTTATATAAAATAAGGAGTTGGGTGCAGGTTTCTTAGAAATGAGCAAAATTCTGCAATCATCAGGGACTGTTGTGCTAAGAGGAGGCAATTACAATCTTTGCTGCTGGAGATGGCTAACTTTCCATTAGTGATTGAATATGTATTGAGTCAGATTTAAAAAAAAAAAAAAAAAAAAAAGGAAGAGTCTGAAAGGAAGAGATTGAGTCTGTAGACCACAGAGTCATGTTCAAGCCTCTGAGTAAATGAATCTCCAATTATTTGCACAAAGTAAACAACTTCAACAAAAACAACTGAGAGAGTACTTACTCTCACTGCCTCAAAAGTAGGTGTAAAGACGTTCTGCTGGCGTGTGGGGGACCTATGGCTGGTCTTGAGGCTAACTTAAGCAAAGTGAGGGGTGAAAGGAGGCCTTCCATCTCCAAAAAGAGTGTCTTAATCAGTGTCTCTCATTTCCTTAATGAAAGCACTTGACACGTCCTCTCATGCCACAACTTATAGTGAAGAATCCTCACCGAATGCTTCTCTCTCCTTACGTTGCTGTATCTGCTTACTCCTGAGGCCCACCTGAACTTCCATGGCTTCCATGACTCCAGTTCTTAGGAGCCCAAATCTCCTCCAACATCATGCAGGGAGCTGAGGTACCTTATACAGGTCTGTTCCAGGGGAAGGGGGACATGGAAGTCACATGATGCAGTGTTAATGTCTCTTTGAATTTAGACCTTCCCTCACCAAGGAGGAATACCTTACTTAGAAAATATTTTGTATCTTTAAAACATGCTGTTATAACAAGCGGTAATAGTGATTACTGACGAAATAGATATAGGAAGGGAAAAATAACTGTTCCAGCAAGAAGCTATCTGAATACTATCTATGTAAGCAGACATGGGGAAGTACCTTCTGAATAATTTTGCACATGAAACTACTATTTCAAAATTGTTTTGGATAAAACATAGAAAAAATGTATTGCATAAAAGCAAAATTATTTACCTTTAATTTGCTGTTATTTCCAAAGAATCCATGTTATCAACGCTTATTATTATTTGCAACCTTGAACTGGAAGCTAAGAAGTCACTTATACGGAGGAGTTGTTGTAAAAAATGCATGTGTAAGAAATTACTAGTTTTTTTAAGAACAATCCATAGCTAGTCTTTGCTCTCCTTATGAGGCTTATTTTTTTTATGCAGATGAAACACTAATACTGCCTGGCTTTGAAAGACTGCAGTTATGGGCAGATGCTTAAAGAAAGATGACTTTCTGAAAAGTTACTGTAACAAGAAATCCTCAGTTGTCACCATAATAGAAATGCCTTGATTTAAAATGTAAAAAATATATAAGTTTTATACATAAAATCAGCCCAAGCACTGTGTAACTCTATTCTGTAAACAATTTGAATGGAAATTTGGAAGAAGGATGGAAACTTGAAGAATATCTTCCTCATAAAACCACAACAGTTACAGTCTGACTCTGAAGAAAGAAACAGAACCCTAGAGCAAAACCATAGTTAATATAACTCCAGGAGCGCACAGCAGCAAAACGTGAAGCTTGGGATAAACGTTTTGCTATTGCTCATTATCTGACTCACCTAGAAATAGTTTGGTACAAAACCAATTATAATATAAAACACATGCTTATGTGCAGCTTTGTGTATAAGTTATTAGGCACCACTAGAAGTGATTCAGAAGAAAGTTCCTTTGGTGTGTGTTATTTGTGGTCTCACTTGAAAACAGTATGCCTCATGAATAAGTCATGAAGCTGAATTACAAAGCTGTTTTGAGCATTTATTTGGTGAGATTACTTCAACTGTATACACATGTATATGCCATTGAAGGAACACTAATACAGCATTATGCTTACCAAAGCCAAGAGAAAAGCACACATGCTAAGCAAATATAAAAATTCAAGAGTAACTACTGGAATGGCAGTTTGTATTTGAATAAAGAATTTTGACCTTTCATGTTTCTGAGCCATTAGTATTCTTTCCACCTGGATTTACTGAGTGGAGTGTTCTGTCACTGTTCCTTGTGCATTATCATGATTTACTGTCAGATGACCTCATTTTTCTGTTGCAGCTGAAATCCCTGGCATTGTAGGTGAAATCATGGCAGGTGAAATCCCTGCCATGCTATGTGACCCTGTGACTTCATCATATATAGGAGGTAAAAACCTGAGTCTCATTAAGTCAAAGGAAAAATTCTGGTTGATTTCAGAGGGATCCAAACAGCAAATGACTTCAGTGTTTGCTCTATCAAAGCATACATTGTCAGAACAGCTATGGAGATGGTTGGGTTACGCTGAGTTGTACTTATGTTTAAGTGTCTGTTCTGTCTTCACATATATTTCAGTATCTCTTCTGGATCCCTGTTTGAACTGTACACTGCCTACTTTGAGGATGCATCTGCAAACATTTTTCTAGTTTCTCATGTGATAAGGGGTTGTAGAACCACAGCTGGTTGAAACATGACAACTGTATGGCAGCAAAGAAATTGCTATGGTATCTCATGCATTATAAAGGATAGTAACCAAATTGTTTTACTTGTTACAGTGCACCTTTTAACTAAAAAATAAATCCACTAAAAATGAAAGGTAAGGAAGGTCTGGACAATACTTTTCACTGATCAGGAAATTTAGAGAAAAAGTTATTTCAGGTGACCAAAGCTTTTGAGAATTTAGAGTAAATTTAACAAACAGTTCTGGCCACAGAGAAGGAATTTTTTAAAAAAGTCTTTGGACCTTCTGTTTCAAATTTATTGAAACAAATTTTTTCACTTTTGAAATGTCATGTGTTATTTTGAAATGAATCTATATTAAAGACAAAATAGAAGAACATGCAACCAAAAGTAAAACAATCTGTTCAGAATGAACTCAGTTGTTTCCTTTTAAGTTAAACAATGTATTTTGGGTCAACCTGAAGCATTTTTTTTCCTTAATATTTTTTCATATTTCTGAGAGAAAAATGACACACAATTTGTTTTGTTTTGTTTTGTTGGAGCACATGATCATATTTTACACCTTCCCATGGGTTTCAGTTGTTCATCCCTATGTTTCCTTAAAAAAAAATGTTTCCCCTGCCTTTATGATTCAGCAACTGAATTGAGATCTGATTATTTCTGATTGTGATGCAGCACCTCTGGACAGTACAAAAGCAATCAGCAAAACAGGTGTGTGAATGCCATGGAAACACAATTTTTCTGAACCACGAAAAACACAGAGTTCTTCACAAGACTTGCAATTCTTCACAATATCTTCATAACTATTTAATATTAAATCTCACATTTATAAGGTTACCAAGTATTTTTCATAGGCTACCTATAGGACATCTTCCACTATTGTAAAGTAGTTGCTCTGGCACAGATACGGGCAGATTTGCTGCAGCATGCAGCAAGCTGGATGAGCAATTCAGATCCTGAAAGAGAGGACTTAAACAGAAAAGACTTTCACTAGGGTGCTAGACAAATGTCTCTGTTATTGTAAAAACTACCTTTGTATCTCAGAGGTAATTCTATTCCTGCAACACAGAAGCTGGAGCAGAATTTTTTATTGTATTTCCTCATGTTGTAAATGGTGGTTTAAACGTTAATTGCTTTGTACTTCCCCTGAAAAATCCTTGACTTGGTTATTGAGTTGGTTTGTCTGCATAGAGAGATAATGGAGAGTAAACACGACAAAGGCTCAGTAGACAATTTTGTGCCATCTTGAAGACATCAAAGATAAGAAATAATAGCAGGGTCCACATCTACTCTCTGTAACTGATCTGTTCTGAGTTCATGTTTTACCCATTTTTGCTGCTGCAAAGTTCTTCAGAGCTCTGTCATAGTGTTACAAACACTTAATAAATTCCCAATAATATTGCTAAATTGGTAAAATGAGTCCAGTATGGCAGGAGTGCCACAAGGTCAATCAAAAGGCTAAGCATTTTAATCTTTTGTACAGTGCATATGAACATGCAACTGGTTGCTGCATTTGCTATCTCCGGTTTAAGACGAAGCATTAGAATTGTAAAGGAAAGCTCTACTTAGTTTCCCTGGGGCGAATATAGTAACTTCAAGATCAGATATGTCAACTGATTGCTCACATTTTGATGCACATTCGAAAGAGCTTGTGGTTTCTGAAGGGTCAACACTATGCTGTAGACCATCAGTGCTATCATACACAGTCAGTTCATTTCTTCCAGAACTCCTTTAACTTGTCACAACAAAAGCACTGTTTGTCAACAGCATCTATAGCCTTATTTTTATATTATAATAGTCCCAGATGTACACAAATGTCACATATAATGAAGATCACGGTCCCTCTCCTGTGGTTTTCTGCAGCATATTGTATTGAAAAGAGATAGCTCCTTGGTAATAACTATAAAAACTATAGCACTGGTGTTTTCCTGAGAAAGTCCAGCCCTTAGACTATGCATATAATACTCATCTGTCAACACATATCCCTATTGCAACATCTCATAATGAACTAAATATGACTAGAATGTGTATTAGTTGATTGTTAATCAATTAACCGAATGTCAGAGATGCCTACAGAGATGCCCAGTGAGCCCAAGAAGGTGAATAGAGGAAGGACTCCTGTGCAGACCTAGCTTCAAGCTCATCCATGAGAGAAAATACTCATAGAGAGGCAAAAGAACAGGATGTATTTAGGTAGGCAGAGTGTAATTATCCAAAATGAACTGCAGCCAAGGAACTGGGCTGTAAAAAGGCTATACTGCTATGAAATCTGAGAATAAACACCAGTAAATAAGAAACAAGCCTTGAGACTCTCCATAAACATTAATTCCTGCAGTTCAGTGCATTGGTCTGTGAAAGGCCTCATTTAGGTTTCTCTCTTGTTGTTGTTATCAGTAATACATTTTAAAAGATATTGGAGTTGCGCTGATCTCCCTTAACTCGTTATTAAATTGGTATCATTATTTTTTCCCTTAGATTTCAAGCAAATACAATTCTCATTATACTCATTATGGTTTTTATTTCTATTGCTAGCATCTTTTGCTTTTTTGTCTATAATCTAGATACCTAAACAGGATATTCTATCCTGTTTTATTTTGCTGCTTAATTATATTTAATAATGTTTCCCTTTCCTGGCTTTCCCTCACTCCTAAATTGCTTCCTTTCAAGGCAGAGGTACATTTAATTTAACAGCTTTCATTCCCTGAATTTCCCTAGTAGTTTCCCCATCCAATAAGGCTGTGCCGTTCTCTTCTTTTTCCACAGCGTTACACAAAGATCATATGTTAGGCTTAGTGCTTTGGCATCAGTTAAAAGAGCGTGGCAGAGAAACGCGAGAAATGGGAGAGGCCAGCTTTCAGTGACATCCTATTACAGAGCAATCCAAACTTCTCAAGATGAGAAATGATAAAGAGTAATTCACTGGAGGCTGTCTGCAAACACGGTCTGAGCAATGCCTTCAAAGGAAAATCAGTATCATTTTTACAGTAGACTAGGCTCTTCAGCCTAGTCCTGACCTCCACTGTTGGAAGATCTGTAGGAGAGTCACAGCTGGACAGAAGAGGGGTGCTGCAGGTCTGCCTTGTACCAGTGGAGCATCTTCCTTTCAGATGGTCTTCACATGTGGTGAACCTGATAGTCCTAATGCAGAAGGGGAAATGGTATCCACTATGAGCAGGACTGAGAGTGTGTTGGGGCTGTACACTTGCTCCTGTGCTCTTCTCCTCAAACAACAATATTTGAACTTTTTCCGCCGCACTCTAAGGGGAAAGATTTTCAAAACCTGAAATAACTTGCTGAAAGACAACAGAACTGCACTGAAAAGCAGCTTTCCCCAAGCATTTTTTCATCGTGTGCATGAACACCTGCTCTTAGAAGAAATTATGTGGGCTGCTCCACCTGGAATGGGGCAGGCCAACTCAGCGCAGCGTGGTCTGCTGTGCTAGTTAGTACCGAGGTGCCAGCACTGGGGAGTCACCCGCGCTATGGCCGGGTTTCGACGCTGGCTGGTTGCTCTCCACTGGGAACTTTCTCTGCTGGAACCTCTTGTGAAGCACACTGTGCATCAAAATCAGAGGTGGTGGTGAAAGCCCAAATATCTATAGATACTGTAAAAATGTGACTCACCATTCACATGCACATCAAGCCCTCTGGGCCATGACCCTCCTTGAAAAGGTGCTGGCAGGGAAAAGCCACAGTGTGACAGAGCACATCATGCTGAAGGCAGCTGCAGAGAGGGGAAGAAGCACTGCGGTCTAGGAGTTTGCTTTTAGAAGAAAGAATTTTGGACAAGAGGCTTTTGACAAGCCTGGTAAAACTATTGACTCGGTCCCTGATCTTTTATTCCTCTCACTGCTTTATGCAGATATAAGTATTAGAAACATGAAAGCAGCAGCTAAGCAAGGCTCCCAAGACTGTTCCTCCTAAATTAGAGAGTTTGTTTTTCATTACTTATGTGTAGGTGACATTGGCATCCTATGATGCTGAACAGAAATACTGTTAAAGCTTGCCAGGTCTGAGAATTTTGGTGGATTCTCAGCCCCTGGTTTTAATGTGCAATAGTAACTTGCAAGGGATTGAGAGTCAGGTCAGGTACCTCCTGATGTAAATGCCTAGAGTTTTCCACAGACAGAATGAAGTGCAGTCACAGCAGCAGAAACAGGACTGTAGAGGTGTCACTCATGGCAAGGGTTGATTTAAATGCAACACTATGAGGGTAAGCACACTTCTGGCCTCACACTTTCTAGAGAAGCTACTAATAAGAGGGAGATTTAAAAAAAAAAAAATTTTCCTTTCTCACGGGATCATTACTTTGCTTGGGGTAGGATTTCTACTTAACAGTAAACGTGAAATGATACATCAGTGATCGTAATACATGATCCACAGGCACAAATTCATGCTGAATGTGTTTTCTACTGAAACGCAAAAGCGGGTTTGGGGGTATTCCTGCTCTGAGGTTCCTGTTCACTTCTCCAATGGACAAGCTGCAGAAGCAGGAACTTCACTTCCACCAGGATCATGGCGATAACTCTGTGCCAGCATTTTCTCTCACCTTCCTTATACCATGCAAGAGTGTTGATCTATCGCAGTAAATAATCAGACTGATTCAGCTCCTGACAACATGATTATTACTTTGGAGAAATGACTAACTGAAACGATTTGTGGGAATATCTTACTCAGCAGCAGAAGCTCAGGAGCATTGAGGAGAGGGTACGATGACTGATAAGAGGAGAAACATGGTTTCAGGTGGGGGTCACAGAGAAAGGATATTTTTCTTCTGGTTCTTGCATGCTTCTTTTACATCTACATGTTGGATGATGATAATCTGCTGTCATTAACTAATACTTATCTACAGCTAGGTTCAGCTGGTCTAAAGACATCAATATCAGAAAGCAGTGGCAGAGAAAAATGATGCTATTGCCTAGAGTGACATTAGCTCACAAGAAAACAAAGTTCTTTAATTTAACCTGTATGTGTTCAGAACCATGTAGAGTATTTGCAGCTTTTCTGGGCTCAAAATATGGCTCAAAATTTATTCTATAGATTTAAAGAAGCCACAAGATAAAGCAAAAAAAGAATTTCCCTGATTGGTGACTGAGTCAGATTTTTATTACACACCCTAGCTTTTCAGAAGTAGAAACTTGGATGTGTCCATATCCTCTAGAGACAGTTCCTGACCTGTTTTACCTTGCTGCATGCTGAAGCACTTTGATCTGTTCTGCAGCACAAGATAGGATCCTCCAAGTGCCACAATAGCAAGAGGTATCTTTGAAGAAGCTAATTCTCTCTAGAGTTTATCACTTCACAATTTTATATCCTGTCTCGTAAAATAATTCACAAATGATGGACCTGGAAATGAACAGTGAGAAGATTCCCCCTGTGAAGTTAATGGTAAGCAGGGGTTTAAATTCCGGTTCATATCCACAGCCCTTGCTTTTCTTCACCATGTCCCTTCCCCCATCAGTACTGGAAAGTGTTTACAGACAACTTAATTTCACCATCTGGAGACAGAATGTGTTATGCAATATCCAGATTTCACAATGTTTTTTATTATTTTTACTCTGTCTCTGCAAAATTGTTATTATGACTTTGCAATGGCAGATAAAAGGCCCACTCCTAGCAGGGTAGGAGAGAGTTCTGCTTATTTAATTTGTAGAAATGGGACTGAAACATGCTAGGGTCAAAGATGGGTGAGGTGAGGCATGCAGCTTCAAAAGGGGCCTATCAAATACCTCTCTGAATAACTGTCAGATAGATACAGTGCAAGAGAGACAGAAAATCAAGTTACTTTGGACTAAAATGTTATTTCATAAAGGCATCATCCTGCAGTTCTCCATCAGGTAGACAGGACAGGCTGTTGAAAAATTGTAAAGACTGAAGAAAGCTTTTCAGTGTGAAAAAACTCCAAATATACATTTTTTCAGACACTTAGCCACCAGCTCCAGACTGCATAAAACTTTCCCTGTTATTTCCTCATGTTTTCTGCTTGGTAAACCTTTCAAACTGGGAACTGCAATCTAGCTGTGAAGTGATAAGTCATAAAATGTAATTAACTTTTAATAAACACATAAATTGTAAGAAGCATAGAGGTATTTGAACAGGTATACAAGTATCATTATTATCTGTTTTTTCTCATTAGAGCTGAGAGGCTGCAGAAACTGTGCACTATGAAGCAGTGAGCTGCTTTCAGCAAGAACAGTCAGTATGTGATAAGTTCCTGGGTATTTACATTTAAGAAAACACTTAGCTGATGTGTCAGAGCATTTGAAAGGACAAATGCACACATATTTCTAAAAATTTGAAATTTGGGAGAAGTCTGAATCAGGATTTGGATCCCTGTTTTACAGCTGGTGCTCACTGAAACGCAGAGCAAAAAACCAAAGCACTTTCCCTACCTTCAGAGAGAGCAGAGGGAGCAAGGGTTAGATGGCATAGGTTCCACCAATGCAAGAAGCTCTCAAGTCCAAGCTATATAGCTGCCAAAGCAGTGTAGAGGTTATCAGTCCAAAACTTGGTAAAATCTGTCAGGTTTTGGTTTTCATTTCAGACTGAACGTGTAGATCATACCTGAAAAGATTCTCAACGCTTGGCCAATTTTTCAATAGAAACTGATCTGCGAGGGACTGATTTGTGATTGTGCTTTGTAATTGCCATGCATTTGCATTTTATTTCTTTGCTTTTGACATGAAAGCAGGTGAAACCTAGTGTTTTTACCTGGATTTTATTGAGAGGTCCTGTGATTTTTGAGCCTGAAAGAAATGCAAAGCAGCAGTTGCATAAGCTTTTGTGAGAACTTTTACACCATTGGAAACATGATATATCACAGTTATTAATATGTAATGTTATATTTGTGGGAATTTTCTGGTACTGTAAATTCATAGTTTCCTTAAACCAAAGAATTTGTTAATATTCAAATAACTTTGAAATAATTATAATTTGTAATAAACCAAGCCATATGTCTAGTTTTCCCTTGCTTCAGCAGAAATCTGGGATCTGTCCTTTTCCACCTGGAAAGGACAAAAGCATGCTATAATGGCATTAAAAATACCACATGCTACTAAAGGATATATGTCCATAAAATATATTTATTCTATCTATTTAAATAAAATGTGCTGATTACCTTTAAATAAGAAAACAGCAACAGACTGTCATTATGTATTTCTTTAATGATGCATGTCATACATTGAGAACTTACAAACTATTTAGCATAAAGTAAGAGACTTAGACCTTCACTGGTTCATTAGCTGTTCTGTGTGCTCAGGATTCAGCAAGCATTTTCCGTATCTATGTTCTAGAGTAGACACTTATGGCAAAGGAATCAGCCGGGAAATGGATGCAGAAGATAATTGCTGATGCCGACCATCTACAATTCTGTTTCTCAAAAGTGTAGACACTCATGCAAGTCCAGCCTGCATATAAGTTGTGTACAGTTATAGCTTTACAGAGACAGGAATTTCTCATTTAAGGTTGCATTCAGGTCTTGCTATTCCCCCAAACAACTCTGTCTGCAGGATCTAAACCAGCCCTGTTCAAGAGTAAAATCTGTCCCCTTCTACTTCCCCAGATGTTTTTGGTGTCCAAGCCACTTTCAGTCTCCTTAGAAGACAGAGAAAGCCACAAGCTGCACACTGAAAGAAGCTTCTTGATATGAAAAGAAAGCTAAAAAACTTGAAACTAAAATGCTTGAAAGGAATAAAAAAGGGAGAAGACTGTAAATATTTCTCTCATACAGCATTACAGGTAAAGCCTCAAGCAAAACCTATCAAAGCAACTGGAAATACTCTGAGAAATGTATGACCCATTTTGACCAGGTTTATAATGTCTAAAGCACTTGGCATGAACTTCTACCTTGTGCCTTTAACCCTGACAACCCAGAGGACCTTGGTAACGGCCTGGAACGAGCTGGAGTGCGAATCTGGAAGACGCTTATTTCAATCCTTTCCACCCAGCTTCCTCCAGGCAATAGCACTGCTCAGTATCTCTGCAAATCGGTGCCTGGCAGCTCCATGTAGACGTCGACCTCCTGCCCAGCTCTGCAGGCCAGGGCTTGAGGAACACGGTGGGAAAGCAGCCTTGGCCACAGCCAGGTTCCCCAGGGCTGGGGCAGGGGGAGCACAGGAACCTTGTGTGGACACTCCTGGGCTCTGGTCTCAGTTTCGTCATTGACCCGACATGGTAGCAAGGAAGTATCTATTGAGAGCGTGGGGTCTCTGAGACAGAGACTGTCCTCTGCGGTATGTGCACTTGCATGGCATTGCCCAGCATGATGGGATTCTAGTTCACTTGGCTTTCTAGGTACTAGGAAATAATAGTATCATAATAAGAGTGAGACACTGATATATAGTATAGGGAAACCTTTTGTACAGGCTATATACCTAATGTTATTTATCTACCCTTTGAAAAAGACTTGATAGCTAAACTGAAATGAAAATTTGTAATCTTATTATTGATGTTTTCCTCATTTTTCTGAAATAACTTAAGCAAAGTATTTTGTAACCATACTGTATGAAGCTTACTTTTTTGTCTGTTTATTCATTCGTTTGCGAAAGTTAGTTGCTCAGGATGAGTCATGTTCAGTGATTGGCGTGATTAAATTAACTTCTACTCTATGACAGTTCTGATCAGTAAGTTGAATTAGTACCTGTGTTTATTGCAAAGATTTTCTTTGATGCTATGTACTTACTCTCCCATGCTATCACAGTGGCATTAGTAATGAAGATGATCCTGGCAGAAATCAACCTGTAAAAAGCAGCATCATGCAGCAACAAAAAACTAAGTGACATTTCTTGATTCCAGCTAAAATCAATGATTTCTCAATGTGGCTAGGATCAGAAAATGACCCCCTTTCACTGAAGTTAATTTCTCTTTGATGTTACACATTACTTGCTTCATCAGCTTTTAAGTAACAGTACCAGCAGCTATGGTCACTGTTTTGGTTTTTTTTGGTTGTATCTAAATTAGACACTTCTGATTTTTATTCTGTAAATAGCTTTGTTGAATTCCTGTCTGTTGCTGTGCCAGAAACCAGAAAGATCACTACCTGATCAACAAAAACAGAAACAGCATGGCTGGTCAAATGTCTTAACGACTATCGGTGGAACAGCCATCATTGCAACAAAGGCACTGAAGTAAGGGTCTTAAAAGAACTTGAATAAGTTGAAAAAGATTTGGTTCATGTATCCTGATAATTTCATTAGAAAATGACCATGTGGCTGATGCTAGAGCTGTATGAAGAAGGAAGAGACTATGGAGAAGAAAATGTATCTCTCAATATCTGTAAGAAATCCGTAAGAAAAAGATTATTTTTAAAGAGCAGGGAAAAAATAAACAGAGAACTAGCCCTCCAGAAAAAAAAGGTTTTCTATCCCCAGGAGGATTAATAATTGACATGTAGCAGCTTCTGTGGTTGAACAGCCACTAAGCAGATGGATGGATATGATTATTCCCTCTCATATATTTACTAATGGAAAGTTCCCAGTACAAACATCAACATAGTATGAATTGCTTTATGCTCTTGAGATTTTTAGTCCCATAAATATTTTTTGGCAGTTTGGCTAAGGGGATATAATTCTCTGGCCTTTATTTTATTTCATACTTTTAAAGCATAGTTTTTACATTTCCCACTGAGCAGCACACTGAAATCACAAAACCAAATCGTTGCCTCTTCTCTGAGAACACCGTTTGTGCTACTTCACTCCCTCACTGAAGAAACACATTGTATGAAGATTTCCAGACACCATTTGCCCATGCAGCGTGAGAGCAGGACTTCATATAATTACCTTGAACTGATGTAGGGGGCTCAGCACTTGTACTAAATACATACCTGTGTTTTTATAATGTTGACAATTTGCACTTCCTTTTGTACACTGGATTTTTCTGTGTTGGTCTATGCACAGGTAAGTATTGTTCTCTGGTCATTTCCTAGCATATACTATTACATTTCAATTGAAAAATCTATTCTAAAAGTACAGAATTAATTGCTTGCAGCTTTCAGTTTGCGTTGGTGGAAACACATGCTTCCAGGGGGAATTCTAGATTTTTTGCAAAATTCTGAACTCTTAGACATACTCCCTCTTCATACATGCATATTGTTGACCAAAACCCCCCCAGAAATATTCTCCTTTTCATTAATTAAAATTAATTCAGACAGTATTTGATTATTTGTAAAATTAATATGGATCCTCCAAATGTGATACTTTGTTATGTCTCACCCCCAAAAACCCTGTATGGAGAATGTTTCAAAACACCAGCTCAAATAACCTGACAGAAAAATGAACTATCTAGCCCTCTAGCAACATAGCTCTTATAAAACTGTGAGCAACAACCTATACTTTGACTCCAGATCTCAGGTGTATAAATACAAACCACAAGCCTTTGGTCTATAATCTTGTTGTTTTCCTCCCACTGGCAACAGTGCTGATAAGAACCCCCTCTCAGTTCTCTCAGCCTTCCTGATACATCATTCTCTCTTTCAATAACCAATTTTTCTGAAAGACTTCCTAAGTGGTGGATTGTAAGGTTATAAAAATATAAGCATGGTGTGCAAGGGCAAGTTCTACTCTGTCCCCCTTAAGAACACAAGATTACCTCTTTTCCTTCATGGTAGCCATCTAGTCAAATGTCTTGTCTTTGACGTTGGCCACTACGAGATGAGTAGGAAGGAGAGACACAGCTCTTTCTCTTGGGGCACATACAACCTCTCAGTCTCTAGCAACTTGTGTTACAATAATCTCATGTGCTAGAGATGTCACCTGGACAAATACCCATCTTCATCTGTTTTTTTAGACAAAAGACGTTAGTTCCTTCAATCTCTCTTTGAAGCACAATTTCTTACTCGTTGGATCACCCTTGTCTCTCTTCTGGATTACTTCTACTTCGTCCCATAGGAGGAGACACATTAATATGGTTTCTGAGCTATAAGGAGTTGAAATGCAAATATATCTAGGATTTTACTAAAATCACATGTGCAGTATTTTCTTCTGTTAAGCTAAAAGCATTTTCTCTTCTCACATAGCTTAGGGTAATGCACCACAGGGTTCAAAAAGCATAAGTATCCTGAAGATAAGAATCTTTAAACTTATTGTCTGAACAAGAAAGAGGCCCAGACTAAGATGTGAATAATTTATATGTTTACAACTATCAGAATATGGAGTAGGGCAAGATTTTTCTTTCCTCTTTCCATCTAAGAAAGCATGCGATTCATTCAGTAAGGGGCTATTACCCTGGTATTGATTCAACAGTTTTTCCCCTCCCTTTCACTCTTCAGCCCAGTGTTCCCAAAACATACACTGGTGGGGAAAGTTCATACCCTGGAAGTTCAGTGTTTCATGTTTGGCCAAAGCAAGTCAGGCTATTAAAATAAAATGTCAAGATCATTTGCTTTTTAATGATCTAACATAATTGGACACAGGGCTTCAGACAGGAACCAAGTTCAAAGCTGGTAAGAAAAGTAATCGCAACACAAAGGTACTGTTGTCATATTCTTACTTTCAGATACTTTTCATGAATGTAATGACGATTTGAAAGTTTATAGGGATTTATTGTAATTACTGATTTAAAAAGCAAGGAAGTAATAGTGAATCTGTGACCACAGGAAAGTCAGTATGGCCTCCAGTAATTGGTAACTATATTGCAAAACCAAGAAAATATGGGCAAACAAATACTCAGTTTCAATTTTGTGCATTTCACTGCTTTCAATTTTTCTTGCTGTTGTTGCAGTAAACTAGTAAGTTAGCTGCATGGTGCAGATGAGGTGAATGAGTACCTGACAGAGAGTTCTTGTGGTTGGTAGTCAAGTAATCTATCTTAACAGATTCAGCTTTTTAATTTTGTTTGTTTGAATTTCAATCAGGCCCTTAACTCATGACAGATTCAAATACCTTTTTTTTTTTTTTTTTCCCAGTTCTGGGTTTGGTTTTGCCTTTCATTCTTTCTACTGAAGAAGGAAAAAGAAAAGTGGGATAAAAATAAGAGACACCTGTAAACCAAAGCATTTTCAATTTTCACCTTGCCTCCAAGTTTTTTGTTTCTTAATAAGCTATTTTCCTGATTTTAAATAACTATATATCAATCTTTGACTGCAATGATAAAACTTCATTTCTTTAAATGGTTCAAATAAAAATATTTTACTGTCCTCTTCATTGCTGCTTAGTGCTGGCTTGGACTCCCCCATAACCTTCCACTCTTTACTTCTGGCAATATGTATAGAGCAGGTGGTGTTTTCTCACATTAGTGGCTGGATGGGAAACCTGTCAGCCCCTATTTTTTATTTTTTTTTATTTTTTAGGGGGAAAAGAATAAAGGTACTAGTAAAACCTCTTTTATGCAGCCCCAAGTCAATCTTTGTTCTGCTGTAGGTACATTTTTAGGAGGAAAATTTTATTTCTCTGATTTTCCTCTCAAGCAGGGCACTATTTGTGATCTAATAACAGATCTAGCTATCCACTGTATTACCTTTCCTGTGTTTAAAATTCTTGCAGAGTTATAATCCCTTTCATTTCCTGCTTTTTAATGAACGGATTTTATATAACTGTTCATTAGCGTAATTGTTGTTGATTTTTATTTTTCACTTCATTATTTCTCCAACAAAACTTATGCCACTGTTACTCTCTTAGCAAAACAGAGCAAATTAATCTCAGCATCTGGGAAAACTGTTTGTAGGTGAGCATAAACAAAATGTAAGACTCTTCTTACGTTAGAGTTCTTGCTTATGCTCACCTAGAAACAGAGCTCAGGATGCCTGAGGATACTTTTAGGAGATATTTAGCTGACATCTAGAGACATCAAGCTCTGTAATCTTTACAAGAGGCCTTTTTGACAAGACAGTCAGTTCATGCTAGTAGTGTTCTCTGGGTCCTAATTCAATAGAAACGGACTGAGAGCAGGAGAGTTTTGCTGTGCTGCTAACAAGTTTCAGCAACTGCCAGCCTAAATGAGAGCTGAAATAACAGTCCTGAAGTGAATGATCCCAATGCTAATAACCTCAGTTATTCATTCCTTCCTAACTGATAGCCTTAGAAGTAGCTCCTCTTAGCTTGAGCATCAAGCAAGTGCCATAAAGAAACCCTTCATCTCCCTAAAGGCTTGTTACAATTTTCCCACTTGTTTCTGATTTACATATCAGTCACAGAGATGCTGGTGCTGATTTTCTGAACAACTTCTATGCAACTTCAGAAGAGCAAAAAAGGATGGTAGGGCTGGACACTTCAAAGCCTGAATGTGAATAGCTGGGAGACCAATAAGACGAGGATCTATAATAACACCTTTATGTTAAGAGACACTTAAGCTTCTGTGACATATTTATTGTGCAGTCTGAAGTTCTAGCATGAGCCTGTCGTGGAGATGTTAAATCAGCAGCGGAAGCTCTATTAGAAGTCATGGCTGTTTACTCTTTGTTGAAAAAGGCCAGTCACAAATACCATGAATTTTACATTGTTGTTGTTCTTTCTCATCCGGAGTAGGGGATTTAAGAGTTTATAAATGGAATCAATTTATGCATTTCTAGTGAGGCTATTACAATAGAAAGCAGCAATAAAGTTCCATTTTCTGCTCTATTTCTATATTTTCTCTATTTTTCTCTCTATTAATTTCAGTTTCCACTGACTTACTCTCTTGTTATTTATTCTGTGTTGGTGTCATTTACACACACTATGCTGTGTGTAGTTATCCTTACTTGGGTATCACACCGCATCTCATCCCAAACTATCTTTCTAACTAGTAACCTCTTCCATTGCCTCAAACCCCTAAAATTATTTGAAGCAAAGCTAACATTTAGTAGAATGACACAGTATTCAAAACCTGAATATATTCCTATCTAAAATATACATGGCCACATTGTTATTCAGGATTTTCATCAAAACAGGATGGTTAATTTCAAAGAGCTTCCATCTGTTACAAGGATATGGTTAACGTCGTTCTTGCTGATCACTGAGTAAAACATTACATTTTAACTTTGAAGCCTGGTATCGGAAAGAAGATAGTATCACAAAGGCAAGATGCAGAAGAAACACTTGTCTTATGTAAACTTTACAGGATGTCATTATTATGGGTTTCTTCTCCATAAGAGAACAGTGACAAAGAAGGTAACAGTGAAATAGAAGACTGAAATACTGGAATAATCATCTTAGCCAATACACTCCTGTGGGTGCAGACACATAGAAGTGTATTGATTGTTCGGGACCTGGGAGAAGTGTGGCAAATGGTAGTGCTGGGGCAGAATACTTTGGATATGATTATGTGCTCCTTGATCTCTGTGGTGAGCACTTAACAGAGGAGCACTTCAAAGGGCTGTGTTGGGTGAGAAGATACTCCCCACCAGGAGCAAGGTTGGAGCAGCCAGTGGCGGTCACCTGGGGCTTTCCGATGACAAGGTACACAAGACTGACAACCCCAGGGCCCTTGGGTAGGAAAGGCCACCAGGGTGGTGAGGGGGAGCTAAGGGGGTGCTACATGAGGACTGTAGGGGCTAGGGTGAAGATGGAGCAGACGGGCTAGGGTGGAGAGGAGGAATGAGTTTGAGGAGATGGAAGGAGATCACTAATGGCCTCAGGGGTATGCATGTGGGACGGGAAGGGGTCAGTGGAGATTTCAGCTTCTTGGAGGAAGGGAATGATGGTAGGTGGGGGTCAATGAAGTTTGAAGAGCTCTGAGTGGGATGAAAGCAAGGTTTCAGGGAGCTTTGGAAGCCTAGCAGGGCAGGCAGATCTCATTCCCTCTTTTTTTCTCCCCTCCTCACCATGCATCTTTTCTTGGGATCCCTGTCTACTTCCCCTCTTCCTTAGACTTGGAAGCCACTCTCCCCTGTCCCGGCACCCAGCCCCATGCAGCCACACGCCTCCACCTTCCACTCCTGCAGGACACAAGGGTCCTGCTCCTTCCATCCAGCCAGGCCCTCCTCGATCTGCTGCACCTTCTGGGCTGGAGGGCAGGGACAGAGCAGGTCTGGGCTGCCGGATGATGGAGACTGGAGAATGAGACTTTCTGCTGCCGTCGTCCCCAAAGATAAAGCTGTGGCAGTGACACCTGCTTCTGCTGGGAAGAGTTAGTTCTGGTACAGTTGCTGCTGCCTCACTCTTTGGCCCCTGCTTTAGCAGCAACATCCAGAGAACATGAGAGCTTCGCAAGCAGGAGGTGGGGATTGGCATAGGCAAAGAGCAGTCTGCCAGGCACTGAATCTAACTGTTAATTGGCCATTAATGTCAACAGAAATCAATGGGAGTTACTCTAAACATGGGGTAAGCCTAAGGATGGCAATACAAAAACCTGTCAATCCTAAATGAATCTTCTCTGTATGATGCTTGTGCTTAATGGGTTGAATATAATTAACAATGCCTGGGTATCTTCTACAATTTTATTTTCTGTGCAGGAATGCCCAACTCAAAGGGTCTTTCTGATGTTACTAAATACCATTTTTCTGCTCCGTGCTAAAATCTCTCTGCTCAAGCAGGGTCATTTCTGTCTGTGGAAAACCCTCACACTTTAGCGTGATTCAAAGAACTTGTTGTGGTCCAGACTTAGAAAGGTATCCAGAAGCTTACAGATGGCAACTGGCACATAAGACATCAAAGCCCCTAACTCCCACTGATTCACTGATACATTTGTAAATACGTCCAGATCAAAAAGGCCAAATCTGCCAAGGAACCTAGATCCTACTTGCAAATTAAGGTGTCTACTTCCAAAATTAAGTTGCTATTAGAAATTTCAGAAATTTTGAGTAACTGCTTCCTCACACCCAAGGTGCTTAAATTCTGCTGATTTGCATCCATAACGGCCCCTTGGTGCCTCTTGCTCTCTGGCATTCACAAAACTCTGGGTGTGCCAAGGAGATCCAGATGTATTCACAGACTAGATACCCAAAATACCTGTTAGACTAGTCATTTTCAGACTGCACATTATTCACACAAAAGAGAAGGGATGTGTACCTTCCACAACAGCACACTTCCGAGGTGACCTAGGTCCTTTGGCATGTAGGAGACAACTGTTTGGTCCCTTCCCCTGCAGAACTGGAACAGATGTTGAAGCTGCATTCCTCTTCACTCCAGTGAATACACGAACAATGTGTTCCAGGCTGTAATGCTCTTGGGCTCCACGGTGAGGCTAGGAAAGCGGCCATCCTGGGATGGTTTCCCATTTAGATCTTGTCCCTTACTGCACTTTCTTTCTTATTTTTGGTTGACTTGGTGCCTCCTGGGATTTTCTTCTAGGTGCACAGTGTGGTTCTGACAGGTCACCGCACTGTTTAAAAGTTAGGCTTTGCAGCGCATATTACTGAGTATTCCAAATCCTCTCCAAGCTTTTTCCCAAATGGCCAGTTTCAGCACCTTGGCTGCCTGAACTCCCAACTGGAAAGTTTCTCAGGCTGACTTCTCCTGGGTCTACTAAACCTTGGTGTGCCTAGCCCTCTCCTGATTACTAGGGTTATCCGACTGTGCTGACACAGCAACACTGGAAGCCACTCGCTTACTCCCCTTCCAAAGAGTGAGACGCACAGTGTGGGAAACAGTGCTTTGTAGCAACCCTCAGCACCCTGCATGGGTGGGATTTAGGGCTTTGCCCTCAGTACCTGTGGGATTTGGCTCTTACCTGTGGAAACTGATAAGCACTTTAACCACTGCAGCTATGTCCAGCAGGGATGATAAGTTAAGGTGTTCTGCCACCAATGCTCATAGCCCCGCCAGTTAATAATGTAAGCTGAAATCGATGCGCCAGGCCATCAACAGTGCACATAATGTGCTAGCCATTCAATTGTCTCTGCTGTAGGAGCTATAACCTCTGGCAGAGAGAAAGGACAGGCAGCTGGGGATGATAACCTGCCAAATTGCTCTAACATGCATTTGGAAAGCCTATAAATGTGAATCCCTAAATACAAATTCTCTGCTATGAAGAACAACTGCAAGTGCATAACAGAGTTTTTTCTGTATTGCAGACTGCCAAAGGCAGACAGATCACTCACTCTTTACAGAGGGACAACCAAATCTTTAGACCTGTGGCTCAATGCAGTATGCTTAAAAAGAAACTGATAATGGTCATTGTTCGGACCACTGAATGTGATAACAATTTATGGTTCATAATCCTCTCCACAGGTAGCTGTCCAGTGTCACGTGCCATAGACTGGGCACGTATTTCCTTCAAGTCAACCAGCCTGTAGCTCTCCCTTCTCTCAACTTCACTCTTTTGGGTTGGAACAATTGAATGTCCTGCTCTGTAGTCTGGTGAACGGCTTTTTGCTACTCTGGGCGAGGCAGAGGCCTGATTTCCGTCTGGATAAGGAATTCTGCTCTAGAAACATTTCCAGAACAACATGCATTAATTGAGGGGTAGAGCTATCTAATTGCATTTTGACCTCACAAAATCTGAGTTTTCATATGAATTAGAAATATTTTGTTCTCTGCATGTGATGTGTATATAGGTGCACCTATCTTTATAAAAATGCATTGTGAGGTCCTGAAATGATGTCCCTTAAAGTAGTGTAACATCTCTTACTGGGATGCAGTGGTCCTCTGAATACAGTGATCAGTGAGTCTTTAAGTTGTCCCTACTAAAGGGGTGACCATAGTGTAAGTGATATAGTTTAAGAAACAGAGGCATAGCATAACCTCATATAGGTGAATTACTAAATTATATGAAGTAATCATGCATAATCATTACTGTTTACTTCATTCCATTATTCCTTAATATTAATGGTACTAATTTCCAGACTTATTCTCCCTGTAAATCAACGTAAAGATCTCCAAGAACTTCAGCTTCCTTTGGTATGAGACCCAAAGAAGCTGTTCTTTAATGTGCTCCACACAATCTACTACAATATCAAAGGTCTTACTTTAGGACCGGTTGAAGAAATCAGAAATATCAGTGTTTCAAAGTCTGCTTCATAGCTATGAAATGTTAAAAAAGTGTGGACTTGAATGATGACTTGAAAAAACACACCTCTTTTAAAAAGAATAATAAAGTAAAGTAAATGTATTACTATTCAAAAAGCGGTTCTATTATTTTCCAGCTACAGCATACTTTTCATACATATAGATCCAAGCACACACAGAATAAACATACAATACAGTTTTGTAATTAGTGAACTCTGAGTTACATGTTTAGGAAAGTTGGGTTCATTTATGTTGTTTGCATTCCATTTTATTTATAATTAATTCTAGTGTCAGACAAATGCCACTCATTTCTTTTGGTGTTTTATCACATCTTTGTACAATCTTTTTTTAAGAGGCCACCACTGTCTCCTGACTTGTCTTTCCTGGTATCTCAAGCATTTTTGTGATGAAAGACATGTTAAATGAATTACATGACAAATAAAGTTAAGCCAGTGGGAGTTCACCCTGAATATAGACTACTAGACAGGCAATTACAATGTTATGCTTAACAGTTATAATTTATTTGATTTTGGTTTTTCCTGTGCAAAAATGAACCAAGCTATATTCATTCTTTTGAGATTCATTTTGATTTTGATGTGAATCATTCTTCTCAGACACCATAAAGTGCAATAAACACTTCTGATATGTTGCCCAGTCTGGGGGAATTGTTTCTGTCCCCATTTTTATAGATGTTGATCACCTCCATATAACAAAGAGATATAAAGTACTGCCAAATATCCCCATTTCTGAAAGGGATAAAAATGGTCTCGTAGAGCCCATAAGGGCAAGCCTAGTCTCCAACGAACATAATGTTTTCCAAAGGCTGGAAGGACAAGCACAAATATAAAAGAAATAATCATATCCCACGTATCTCACTGCTGGTAGCTACATGCATCAGTCTGAGCCTATTTCAAACATCCATGTTCATAGACACTTCTTGAGAGGGATGAGGTGCAAGTCTGGGGTAGGTTTGTTAGTGTAAATGCAGAGAATATCTACTACCAGCTTTTATCTCAGTGTATGTCTCCTTTAGTAGCCATCATCGTTGCTGAAACAAACTACAAATATCACTGTCTTCAATGGGAAACATTGCAATTGGGAGGATGACCCTTGTAAGGGAAGAGTTGTAGAACAGGGGGTAAGGTGTTATCCCTAAAGCATGGCTTACAACTGCTCAGTGCCAAGAATAAAGTAGACTTCACCAACACTGAGAGCCTGAGGAGCAGCCAGGAGTCCTCCTTCAGAGGAGGACGAGTGCGCTCTATAGCAGTTTGTAGAACTTTATTTCACAGCCGATGCTAAAGGCATCCTGAAAGAAGAATCTGGGAAATGGCCCAACTGAATGGTTAATGCCTCTCAGATCACAGAGGGGAGAAGCCCTGCCCAGAAGCAGCTGAGTGCAGCAGTAGTTGATTGGCAGCTTTCCTGGCGTATTGAATAGGGGCTGTTCCACCTATGAAAACTGTGTGCTTCTTGGAAGCCCTAATAATCCTGACCCAGCATAGATGCAGTGAACTTCAACAGCAACCTATATCAGATGGGTCTTTCAGTTTGACTGGCCTACACCGAGGTGCAGTCTTGACAGAGTCTAAGAATATGCTACACTCTGCAGTAATTTGGGAAGATGGTTTAAAATGGTGCTATTTTCTATCAGTGACGTGTTTACAGATGGCTTGCAAAATATGCTCACTGACATATTTCAGATCTGTCTACTGCATGGTAATAAACATGCTGTAGCTGCTGCATAAATTATTAGAAATAAATTGCTTTCTTCTAAGGTCAGAAAAATTAATATCACAGTAAAGTTACTAGAAAGAGCAATGAAAGATTATTAAGAGAGAAAGATTTGTGTGCAACATTATCATTATAAGCTGAATTTTCAGAAGTTTCTAATTTAGGAGTAAAAATTTTGTTCTAGGTTTAAAGTTGTTGGATAAAATCTCAGCACTGGCATGAATTCTGTCTACATAATTGAGTCTAATTTTGCAAAGTAAATAACTTCTTTTAGAGTCTTGCTCAGATTGTAAACATAGAAAGGTCTTGAATCAGGACAGTGCCTGAACATAAAAGATTAAGTTAATTCTTAGTCAGGACAGCACTTTCCTGCGTTTTAAGTAGTACACCTAGCAGGTCTCTTTTCTTCAACTGCATTAAAGCTATGATGCACAGTATTGCCAATCCCATCTTCAAAATTCATGTGGTTGGAAAAATATCAGACTTGTTTAAAAGTCGTAAGATTTTAAGCCTTGCATTTTTAATTTACTTTCTATTTTGCTCTTCAGGCTACATTTCATAAGCAGCTTCAAACCTTTCCATGAGATCAGAAGGGCTCAAAATGTACTCAACAATGAATACTCCTCTGCAATTTCTTGCTGCTAGCATTTGGGGCTTGAAGAGAAAGCATTAACAGTTGTGATAGTTGCAATAACATTACAAGAATCGGCAAAGCTGGCTCTGCCTCTGTCTAAATTTCAACTTTTCATATTTCAACTTTTTCCCTCAGCCTAAAAGCAAAAAGAACTGGGAAAAAAGACACAACCATTTCACATATGTGCCTGTATGCAACCTGTCTATCTCATAGGGTTTGCTTCTGAACACTCAGCAATCACAGCTGGCTTCATTAATGGTCCTTTATAACAGAACTATTTTTCCCCCCACCCATATCCACAAAAGCTATTTTAGATGCCTCTTTTCTTTCTTTTTCCCAAATGCATAGAGTATCTTACCTTATGAGGGAAGTAGATCAGCTGTAAAGAGGTACATCATGTTATGGCTAATGTAAAAAACCGCGCTGTTTGAAGAAAGCCTGTATATTTCTTCAGTCATTTAAAGATAAAGCAAGAATGATAAAAGACAGCTGTAGTAGAGAAGAAGACAAAAAGAAATCAAAGGAAGGATCATGGGGATGACTGTACAATGGATATACATTGACAGACTGAGAAAATTGCGGCTCAGGGCTCACGCAGAGAGAAAAGAAGGGAGAATCAAGTTTCAAACTGATTGTAAGGATAATATGGCTTTATAGATCTTTCCTTAGGTTTCAAGCTGGGATTGCCACTGTGGACTGAATCAAGACTAGATAGGGAACAGAGAGATGTAAGAAACTCACTGATGCCCTGTATGACCTACTGAGTCTGAGAGTAGATGCTGCCCCAAGAGCCAGCCACCTCCCTCGCTCAGTGTCGTCAAGGATGTAAAAGCGTGCACTCTTAGCAGCTTCCTATGCCAGTACTGCTGGGGAGATAAAAGCTGGAGAAAGCTCAGAAAGTGTGTGAGGGGGAGATGTTCACTGCTTGACTACAGTAAGCTAACTCAGGTCTCTGCAATGATAGTTTAAGGGATGCAGCCACTGCTATGGTATACTGTCAGTCAAACCTGAGAGTCTGAAGGTCAGTGAGCCTTCAAAGGTCATTTAAATACTGGATGTTATTGGATTTTCCCCTGGGGGATACCAAAAAAGGTATTTGTCAGTGCTGATCCCAAGGGCGTTTGTGAGCAAAGAATGTGAAGGATAAACATTTTGGCCTCTACAGCACTAGAGGTGCCACTATTCTGCCTCTGGATTTGCTCCTGGACAGCTTAAGTGTATTCTCTCTCGTGTTTCATGGCAATGCCATGATTTATTTGGGCTCATGACAGAGGAAGATTTATGATTATATTTCCGGAACATCTAGTGCAGAAAAACCACTGAAAACAGAATGGACGAGTTAAGCCGTGCATCTCAGCAGCCGTTACTCAGTCCCTCTTGAAACCGAAAACAGGCAGGGAGAATGGCTGCAGTTGCTTCAGTTGAATTCACTGCAAGATGCAGGCAGTGCTGTGGGACTGGGGCGAGCTGTTTAGCCTGGTTTTAGAGAATACTGGCTTTCAAATTTTGATTCCTTACTTCGTGCTGGGTAGTGAGCCCTCTGAGCTAGCAGTGGGAAATGTCAAGCAACTGAGATCAATCAGGCATGATCAGAATTATGATTTGATTGTCCAGGGACAATGTCAGCAACATGTTATAAGAACCTGTCAAACAAGAAAACAAAAAAGTTTCTGCCTTGAGGGATTGTTCCTCAACAATCTCCAGCTCATCTGATCCCAGATTTCAACATTAACACATCTTAACATACCCTCTAGACACCCACTAAATTTCACAGTGTTTGAAATAAGCAGTGGATTTTAGAACACCTCTAAACAGAAACTAATTCCCATCCTTAATTATAGCACAGTGGTTTTTTTTTTTCCCCTGTGTGTGTGGCTACAATAGAACACATTAACTTAAGGCTGATGCAAACAACAGCAAATTAAATTTAAAAACAGTAAGAGAATAACTGATTTTGGTTTTTACTATTGCTGTTATATATAGGGACATACAGATTGTAAACTATATGCAGAGCAAATTGCCATCCATTAATTCAAATGCCAGATAACCAGTCTGTGAGATTTGGCCCCCACCCCTGATTAGCTATTTGCTCTACTACTCTACGGGGGGGTGGGGGGGGAAGAAAAAGAATAGATACCCTATTTTAACTTTTTGCTCAAATATAGCACATTTGCAGGGGACATGATTTGGCATTCTTCTCTCTGCATTGTGACACAGCAAATGGATATCAAAACTGCAACCTGATAATTGTCTTGAGATGTTGTGATACCTGATGAATATAAATAAGTAGCCATAAGCATGCCTTGGAAGAGCTAGCAATATATAAAATAAATATTTTGTTAGTGTTTTCTGCAACATAAAACCACCCTCTGGTGAGGTGTGGTGGAGAGCTCCTCAGCATTTTCAGCCTTTTCTCTGAGCTGGGAGAAGGAACGACGAGAAATAGTGAAAAGTGAAGCAGCACTCTCCTGTGTGGGGTATATAGAACAAGATGGACAGGGAAAGACAAACAAATGTAGCAGAAAAGGTTGGGTAAGGAGAAGGCACAATGTTTGATTCTTATGAAATTCTCAAAGTGAGAGGGAATCTCTGCCGAAAGGGATGATTTGAGGGGGTTATACAGTCTTCCAGGACTTCTGGTCCTTCTTTAATTATTTAGGTCCAGCTTCCGATACCTTTACTAGAGCAACTCCTCATTCCTGAGAAAAATTATTTGCTCACTATGCCAAGTACAACAGTCATGCCATCAGAAAACCTGAGAACAAAATTCAGCTGTATAAATTGGACTCTGATCCAGAAATTTTAATGACTGTGGCAGAACAAAGCCCTAAAAATACATTCATTACAAATAAAATTTGTTTTGTGCCTGCCCAACTCATTCTCTTCGCTCAACATACTTCTTCTCTGACTGGATTTACATCACTTTTAAGTTCTATAGATTTATACAAAAGAGCCATACTTATTTAACACTGTTCACCTCCTTTCATTTGTGCAGAGCCCCATATTTTCCCTAACTCCACCGAAAAAAATGACATGGTCAAAACAACAACAAAAAATCCCTGCCATTGATAATTACCACACAGTTTTTTCAGCTGAGAAATATCCTGCACCATTTACTGCCTACTGAGACGCAATCAAAATTAAATGGGTGGAAATAACTCTGAAGTGGCAGCTTTAAGCTCTAGCAAAGGAGTGCAGGGTCTTATTTTCATGACAACACAGAAAATGGCCTTCTGGGTCAAACTAATCTTCCATTTCACCTCCGACAGCGGCAATAGGAAATGCTGTTTGGGGACAACTCATGATCCTGCCTGTCTGCGGTCCATCCCCCTCATATTCCTCCAGCACCTGCCACCGCACCGAGGGTGCCAGCGAGCACCTTCCTGCCTCTTCCTTGTAGTATCTCTTTATGGACCTGCTGCCCTGGAATTTGTCTGCTTTTGCCTTTTTTAACTTGCTGGAACTGTGCCCCCGCCCCCGCCTCCTGTAACAGCAGATTCCAGAAGGCAGTGCAGGTAGTGACCTGTGGTATTAAAAAAAGGACTTTCTCTTGCAGGTTTTAAACTGCTCTCCAACTAGTTTCAGTGAGAGCCCATAGGATACCACAGGACTTGGCAAATAACAATGCTGTATTTGCTTTACTGTATGTGCCTTCACGATTTTATAAATCTTGACTGTATCCCACTCAGCCTGGGGAAGGGATAAGATCATGAAAAGTCCCAGCCTTTTCTGATTCCCCGTAAAGGCAGCTGCTCCATCTCTTTAATCATCTTAATTGCTTTTCTCTACATTTTCTCTAATTTCCCTGTGTCCTTCTTAAAACGTGGAAATAGGATTGTACACAGCGTTCAAGATGAGTATGCACCAACGTTTTATATTTTCTGGTTTGTTCTTACCATCCTTTCTGAGAACACCCAAAACTTTGTTGGCATTTTTGGCTGCTGTTGCATTTTGAGTAGGTGAGTTCAGAGACGCCCAGGTCTCTTTCCTGAGCTTCAGCTGCCAGTTTTCACTTCAGCACTGTGTAAGCATAGCTTAGATTATTCTCCCTAGATGCGCTATATATCTACAAAGGAAGTCATCTGCTACTTTTTACTCCCCTTGCTCAGCTGTGTATTGCCTTTCTAGGGCTCCTTGCTACGTGTGTCTGTGTCATTTGACTCCCTGAAGGAGTTCACTATCATCTGCAAACCAAGATGTATTTCTGTACCCCCTCCTTCTGCAGGTCATTGATGAATATCTTAAATAAAACTCATTCCCTAAGAGACTCTGCTGCTTACTCTTCTTCATCCTGAAAAGTGACAATGAATCCCTTCACTCCCTACCCTGTAGGCAGCTTTCAATTCATATAAGCATCAGTCCCATGGCGACGTCTTTTCTTCAGCAGTGTTCTGCTAGGCATCTTGTCAGGGGGTTGTCGAAAACCCAAACAAAATATATCTTTGATATATAGATAACTTTTTCAACTTCAGAAAGCTAGTGAGGCAGGGTTTCTCTTTACAGGATTTGCTTAGTCCAGTGAAGGCCACCACTTGTATGCAGAAACGGTAGTAAATCCTGCGCAAAATCAAGTGTTGGCTGCCAGAAACTGTTTCTGAGCAGTGGGAAGGTGAGAGGGGTAGCTCCTTCCTATATTGACTCAATCCTTTGCATGTCTACCTAGGGTGGAAAAGCTTAGATCGAAACAGCCCAAGGGAAGGAATGCTACAGAATCTGCAATAAATAAAAACAGATCTACTTTGGATAGACCAAAACAAAGTTCAGTGCCTGCAGAAGCCTTCTCAGTGTGGAAACCGTCTCCACTACAGGCTCAAGGCTAGCTAGCTAGTAAGGAGCTCCAATTTTGAACAACAGCCACAAGATCAATGTCATAGTTTCCAAAACAGCAGGTAAGTTTGGAGTGGATAACTCTGTCCCCCGCCCCCAAATCTCTGAAAAGCAGAAGACTTAAAGGCTTGCTCCGCAGAGCTTCTGGACTGGCCACTCTGGAGCTATTTCTGCAATCCCAGGTAATGGATCCTCATACATTTAGTTTCACTGCTCTCTTTTTGACTGGTTTTCTGCAGGGGACGAGGCCATCCGCTGAAAGCAGACAACAAGGTAGCTGCAGGCTGTCATCAGCCATGAAGGTGAGTCTGGATCTTGACACTTTTCCCCCAGACTGAACACCTTTTTTAAGCTGTGGGTCTTGCAGTGAAGTACTGCTTATCTCTGAAGTCAAGTCCTCTTTCCTTAGGACAAATGTGGGTAGCAGAATCCAAGCCCTGATTTTAAATTGGCCTTTCTTGCACCACCATCCTAATACTTTCTAAAGTATAACACAAGTATACAGTATAAACTTTTTGGAAAAAATGTGGATTAGATCTGGAATCAATTAATAGTTCACCAGTGTAGGACTGGCAGATTTATTTGTACAGCAACAGATGTTTGTGGGCTAAGCTCACCTAGGATTAAAAAAAATAGCAATAACCTAGAGTATGCTGTATGTGAAGCTCCCACAAACCTGATTTTTAAGATTGCACCTTTTTTCTCCCCTTCATTAAGCTTGGTATTATTTATTAATTTCATGATACATTAAAGGTTTTACTAACATGAACCCTCTTCAGGATAAACGGGTATCTTCCACAGGAAGGCACAATGCAGATTCTTGTTCTATTTATATCAATAAATCAATAACTATATTTGACATGGGAATTATTTCAAAATAATGTTTGATATTATAGTACACTATATCTCTGCAATCATATTTACAAATGTGCCATGTAGCATTGCTGCACTGTTCAACCGAGTTTACCAGGAAGAAGTCAGTGAACTGAGCATGTCATCTATATTAAACATAAATTTTTCTTAACTAGAATTGTTCTTTCTATTATGCTGTGTAAAAGCTCACAAAGAAGCATAACCAACAAAGGGCATGTTTTTCACTAGCAAATATTAGTACTTTATTACAATATTGCAATAGTAAAACTACTGTAGATTTCCTTAAGAGTCAAACTAAATTGTACACCTCCAAATAAAGGTGGTACAGGAGATGCACATGCCTACTGCATTTAGTAACAAGGAAAGAGGTGATGGATTGTGGATGCTGTGAGCCACTGCTGTAGCGAGAGGTTGAAGCCTCGCCTTATTTTGCCTAAAGAAAAGTTTGAGCACGGTGAAGCACTTCTGTCTTCAAGCTCATTGATTTGCATTGCAAAGTATCTCTGCAAAAGACTATTTGATGTTCAGGGTTTTTTCCTAAAGTAATGTTTTCACTGCAATAAAGGTAAAGAGGAGACACGTAACGGTATGTTTAAGCTAGGTGATTTCAGGATTTCTACAAGGAACATGCTCCATGTTGGTAGCTCCTAGAGGCAGCCTAGACCAACTAGCTTCACTGTCTAGAAGTCCTGTTCTGCCCTGTTCAAACCTGGTATCAATTTTACCTCTGTTTTTAGTGGGAACAGAATAAAACTTTTCACTCCCGTGTTCTTAGGATCTGAGGTTTGCTTGGCAGCTCTTGACATTTCAAGGAGCAAGCTGTAGGCCTTATGCCTCCAGGCAGAAGGTACTCGGATGACTCCAAAAGAGCAAGTAAATGGTTTGCAAGGGAGGGTCAAGTTTTTTACACCGCTGATTTTTCTGTAATTTTAGAGTATATGACTGGCCTGATAATACGGCACAGAAGTTCCCAACAGCAGCTCCCACTTATTCTTGGACTTGTGCAGAGGTCAGGCAGATTCATGCTTATTTTTAAGCTAGCAGTGCTTTTTTTTTTTGTGAGGTTACTGCATACTTCATAGTTTCACTTGGTTTTGTAAGATCTGAGGGAATGGTCAGTTGCTGAATGGTCAGAAATAATACTTACCTGAGAAACTATTAGGCAAACCTACGCCAGAGTACAAATAATTTAAAACCGTAAGGTTAGGATTTTCAGTGGTGGCTGAGAAGACAGATACCCAATTCCTATTAGTTTTAAGGGAAAGCTAATTTCCTTCAGAAACCTGTTAGTAGGTTAGGGTGCAACAGTCATGCTGATACTTAGTTACACAGTATAAGATAAAATGTTCTGGACTGTCTGGAGAAAAAATTAAGTTATTTTGTTCAATGCATCTGCCTTTTGTCTCTAACAAGGCAAAATAGTTAACTGACTTTTTCATAGGTATGTTTTCTTTAAAATGTCATAAGGTGGTAGAAAATCTAACAAAAATTACCCAAGAATTTATCTTAATTCCTGTTAATGGTATTCACTACTTTCCCACTAAGTAGGCCAGATATATTTGCACTATAAAGAACAGGACCATAATGCTAAAAACATGCAAAACTGCATGGCAATTCCTCTTTGTTGAGGAGAGAAATGAGGTGGTAAAGAAGCAATGTGCCAAATTTTGCTCTCAAATTTTGTAGTGAGGCAAAGGTAAAGACAAAGATAAAGAAGATCTGTCTTCTCACAGACATTAACACCATTTTCTTCATTTCTGATAGTGAACAAAATTTGCTATTAGAAGAGAGAAGAGTGCATCTGATATCCCCAGGAGGGGAGATCAATAGTAGAAGCAGGTACGTACAGAAGCTTGTGGGTAAGATGATGTTGGGAAGAAGGTGATAGGAATGAAATAAGGTAGAAATGGACGGGAGTGTCCTGGCTGGCAGGAAGCAATGTTGGAGGAAAGCTAGGATCACGGGGAAGATTTTGGAATAAAGGGGGAGGATGAGTTGGTGAGAGCCACAAACTAGATTTTTTGTACATAACAGAAAAGCCAGGGTGAGACAGGATGCGTGGAGATATACAGAAGCAGAGTGGTCTCTAGTCACTCAGCAAAACTCTGCTGCAGAATCTGTAAAGAAATTTGCTTTTCCTGAATCTCCTCACTGGAACCTGTTGAATGTGTAGTATTAACTTCATGTAATGGCAGATCCATCTAAACTTGCCATCATCTACACTGTTAACTAAACTATTAGAGAGCTGTGCAAAAATGTAAGATTGCCAACATGACAAAAACTTATATGGAGGTCAGTATGGGTTTACAGATGAAAACAACCAATTTTTTTCCCGTGTTTGAAAGTTTTGGTCTTGTCGTATAGATATTTTGTTCTGGAACACAGTAAATGATATTTAGGAGAAAGGGAGTTTGTAATAGGAACTGGTACAGAGCTGTTTTGGCCAGTTTCCTTATGCAGACAAGCTCCCCCCGCCTCCACCCTGTGTTTGTGCACAACAAGGAGAATATCACACAGAGATTCTGTAAAGACAAATTTGATACAATGTGCAAAGCATTAAGGCCCAAATCCTGTAATTTGTGTACCTGAAATCAATGGACACTAAGTGTTTAAACATCTCTGAGGGTCTGGGGAATAACTACTCGTATACTGGATTCCAGTCCAGGTACTGATGGTGAGAAAATTTACTCACACGTCACCATGATACCAGGAGCAACAGGTAGAATTCCTTTCACTGAAGTTTAGGTACCCACAGTGTACGAAGAACTAGCTGCTGAGGTTCCCACTATAGTCAGAGAAGGTCTTGTAAACAGTTGATGGTGTTTAGGGTAGAATTCATCAGACCAAACATAAGTATCTGTTTTAGGAGGGGATGAATCAAGTTTTAAACCCCGCCAGTTAAGAGTAAGTAGCTCTTTCCTGACTACAAAGGAAGTCTAGGACAACTAGCTCAGATGCAAACACCTCCACCATAGACAGCCACACACGGCCTCTTGAGATGCTTTTACATTTCTACGGGGAATCATATATCTCTTACCATTCCCCAGGACGCCGAGATGACCGTTCTGCAGCTCTCAGGGCAGGGAGGTGACACTGAAGAGCAGCTGAACCTTCCCAGCTCCCACCTGCGACAGCAGTGCTGCAGGAAGAGCTTCTTGCTGAAGGAAGGCTGTGCCAGTCGGACGTGCTGGGCGAAGGGATTAGAGCTTCAGGGAATGGCTGCAGAATTTCACCGGAGCTCCTAGCATGAAGGAGGCTTTCAGTTGATCCGGAAAAGCGGGAGCTGACACATTCCTTTGTGCCGAAGCCGGGCGGTATGGATAAGCTGTGTGCACAGATGGTGCTCTGGCTGCTGATCTCGTAGCTGTGTGCAATCACAGAACAGTTAGCCTTCCAAACATGCCAACCCCCTACCCACTTTTTTCCCAAGCCTCTCTTCCCATCCCCTCTGCTCCATCCTAAAATACCCCTAGCAATTAAAATGCCATCAATCTCTGCAAAATGTGGGTGTGAATCACGGGCAATTAACAAAGGAAAACGAAGAGTTCGTTTAGAAAACTGCCAGTTCAATTCTGAGTGGGAGGCAGACTCTTTATGAAAGTATCAGAGCACTTTTTCAACCTTGTGAAGCTAGGCTGACAAACTTAACTAGTTCACAAACAGTGCCGACAGGGAAAAATGGGACAGTATATATTTTCACTAACTAGTAGACGTGGCACCTGTAATGGAAAGTATCCTGTCAGTGTATCAGGAAGAAGATGGGACGGTTGAAACTTCTCAGCGTTTCTGGATGTTAGCGTATGAGTCATATGATTACAGTTTGAGAAGAGGGCTGTACAGGTTTGCTGCATTTAGCCTAGAACAGATGTCCTTCAGAAGTTCCAAAACTGTGACAGAGTGCACAGAAGAAACAGTAAGTACTTTATTTTTAAAATGACTTGAAGTGATAATAGGTATGGAAAGTGTTCCTTTTTCACTTTTTCAGCAGTGGAAGTAATTTCTCAAGGACAAAAAAATGCTTACAGACGAAATCCATTAATTTAATGCCATATATTGTTACCAAATGGCATTATTCCATAAAATGCCACACAGAGGTACAGAATGACTCTGGATTAAGCCAGTGAGTGGTTTAGCACAGCTTGCAAATTCTGTGTAAAAGTGAAAAAATGAACTGAAATAATGTGCTGAAAAGTTATGAGAATTAATTCACTTTCAACAACATTTGGGAAAGATACTCACTTGGCTCTTAGTGATTGTGTCACTGTCCCATTATCTGCAAGTGAAAAAACCCATTTCTTTATGTCAGATGACACGGCTTCATAAATTACCGGAAACTGTTTTTAATTGTGTTTTACATGGCATTATATATCAGACAGCATTATCAGAAGGGCTGTTTTCATTCATGGATACCATTATTCAACAAAAGAATTTAATTTGCAGTAGGTTACCCTATCCATATTGATTCTTCCAAGCATCTCTTTTGGACCTAGTTGCCAACCGTACTAACAATCATCTGCATCTTAATGTAGGCTGGCTGAGCAAGGTCAAAAGATGACACGTTTCCTTCAGCTTAAGAGCAACCTGAGGAAGTTCCTTTCTCATGAAAAGAGTATCAAATTGTAACAACAACAAAAAAATCATATAGATATTTTTGAAAAGTAAGCTCATTAAAATATATTTCTGAGTAATGCATAGTCAGCTGCATGCTCTATGCACTCTCTACAAGGAGAAGAGAATGTATGTAAACTTTATGATCAGTTTTCTGTATTCTAAGAAATGTAACTCGGAGAGGGGGGAACACATATAAGAGAAAGTTTTTAATCTTTCCAGCTTAGTTCTGTTTCTCCCAAAGACAATTCATTCAACACTTCCACATATTTCATCAGCAAGTTGAAAACTGAGCTTGAAGATCATCCAAGTAAGTTTTATGAACACTTAACTTTTCAAAATTGTTACAAGAATAATTTTTAGGCAAAGCAAAGGGTGAGTGGCATTGCTGCTTTTAACAGCTGAGGATTTCCAGAATTAGAACTAACTGACATACAAGCAACCATACAGCAAGCAGATATAGTTGCCTCACTTTTGGAAACCATTTAGAGATATATTGCTTTCCCAGCTACCGGAAACTGAGGACTGAAGTGTGTAGCTCTAAGCTATATGTGCGACTCTATTTTCTATGATGAATGCTCTAAAAATAAACAGAGTATGTTTGCCTTGGGAACATCTAAAAACTCTTTAGAAATGGCAACAACTGGTTGTATGCCAAACTTTCAACACCTTAATGAAGTGTCACCTTCCACATTGCATTTTGGAGTTTACAGAAATCTCTATGTTTAAAAAGAAATGGAATTAAGGAAAAATAGGATTTAATGAGGTTGAAGAAAAACCTGTCTAAAATGCAAGCAACAAAAAATACAGTAAAGTGGTTTATTCCTTGTATTTTGAAATCCAATTAAAAGTTTGGTCAGCCTCTCTGAATTCCAGATGACAGAAAGTAGATCTTAATAGAAGTTGAGTAGTTCCGGTCAAGGTCTAGTAATGAAATGACCACAGAAAAACCTGTGAAGAAATTACAATTTCTATATTCTCTGCAGAGAAAGGATAGCACGTTGGTAAAGAGAATGAATGAGATGGCAAAATATATACTGAGAACATAACGAAATACCAAGAATGTACTCATTGCATAAGCATTGCCAATTTGGGACACTGAATGAAGCGGTGGACCTTAAAGAAAAATAATGTGACTAATACCTAAAGACTGTATCCTAGTTTATGTAAACAAAACCAGCTGTGTTGGTGTTAGACAGGCAACTTTAAACCTGTCATTTCTTGGATAAGCTACTTGACTTTACAGTTTTAACTTGCTCTGAATGACACAAGTGTACGACAATGCGCTGGATGTTTTGAGAAGACCATGTTTGAAACACAGCGCTCAGCTCTGCAGCCTTATCTTACGTGGAAACGGTGCCAACCTCACAGCCTGTGAGCAAGCAGGCAATTGAATTGAGCCTTTAGTGGTATTAATTTTTGAACTAGATGCAGTAAACTGATGTTTATCCAGCACTGGCTGTGAAGTACTGCTGTTAGCAACTTGAAGTTTGTACTTACACGTATCTATCAATTTCTTACATTCCCCACTGGTGTGTATTTATCCCCTTAGTCATCTAAGGCAGACTGATTACACTTGTTTATGCATACAGCTATTTCTTACTATGGCATTTGAAAAAGAGAGATAGGTAGAACTGAACCTGTGAGACTGAATCTAAACCAAAAGGGAATGAGAACAAACGACAGTTTATAAATGTATTCCAAAATGTTCACAGGTCTATATAGGTAGAAAATTCATTCTTTAGCTACAAAAACACTTTTGTTCTGGCCTTTTAAGCAAGAACAATCTTTGTCCTGTGTAATTTTATACTATATGATCTCTGTATTGGCATCATATAAAAGATTCAAGACAGATATTCTCTCTCAAGGTCATGTTTTCAGATATTATTGTTTTTCTTTCAATTTTATTTTTAAAAGACCATCCATGTTATGTAGAACACTCCATTCCCTAAAACCTGACTCATCTCAGGAAAATTTGCATGATTAAGGACTGCCAGAGTTTGGCTCAAGTGAGTGACATGCAGCACAGCACTGCTTTTAAAGGTCAGTGCTGAAGGGGCAGTGGTTTCTTTTTCTCCTTACAGTAAATGAAATAAGGAGAACATTGTCTGGGGACAGGGGATGGGAGAGCTGCTTCCTCTTCTGCCTTGCTGATATTCATCAAGCCTTATTTGCCACTCCACCAAATCTGATGTTGGACAATTTATGGACAAAGGCTGGCAACTCTTTCCCAGTTCTATGATTGAAACAGAAGTCATTACTGCTTCAAGTCTGGGTACTACGTGCAGACCTTTCTTTTGCTCCTGAGAATTGTTAAACTTCTGAGGAGCTGGCAGAAATGCTTATTATTGCCTCTGAAAAAACCTCTACATTGGACAGAATTTGACAAGACAATTTTCTAACATTAAAGAGAGTTAAACAGATACTGCCGGAGGTAAGCTATGTATATCAAATTTCTTACACCCTGCCATACTTCCATAAGTGTGATTTACAGCAGAAACAACATATGTCCAACAGATATTTTTTCAAGTTGTTAAGCTAGACTATGTATTTCACCTTACTACATATACATCTTCACAGCAAAAGCTCATTTATAGGCTTGCCTTAAATAGGAAGTTGGGATTTAAAGTTCACGTGGCTCATTTATTTAGTGCAAGCCAATTTACGCAGTTTAACTTACAGTCTGTATCAAGACATATCAAGAGTGTAGCCAGCAGGTTGAGAAGTGACTATTGCCTTCTATTCACCAGTTGTGAGACCACATCTGGAGTACTGGGTCCAGTTTGGGACTCCCAGTGCTAGAAAGACATTGACAGACTGGAGTAAGTCCAAAAAAGGGCCACCAAGATGATCGGGGCTGGACCACATAATGTTCAAAGTGGGGCTGAGGGACCTGAGTTTGTTCAGCCTTAAAGAAGCCAAGGCTAAAGGGAAATCTAACTACTGTCCAAACTTACTAGGAGGAGCACAGGGCTAGGACAAGAAGCATTTGGTACAAGCTGGAACACGGGAAACTGACTCGGTACGAGGAAATTTTGTCTTACTGTGAGGGTTGTCAAATCCTGGGATGGGCTGCCCAGTGAGGGCAGTAGCTCTCATTTTGGAGATCCTCAAAACTCTCCTGGACATAGCCTGGGGTAACCTGATGCACCTAGACCTGCTTCGAGCATGAGGTTGGATGAGAAGACCTCTGGATGTTCCAGCCAACCTATACGGTTCTGTGATTCAATGACTCATGGCTTGTTATGGTTTATGGGATGGAAATTTAAGTGCGCACAAAGGAAAATATCCACAGTTGCTTTGAAGGTGGTCACCCAGCAGCACGTTTCATATTGAACAGCCCATTTGCTACTTGGCTCTTTCTGCCCTTGATGTCAGTTTTCATGGGCTTTTGGTTCAAGGTGGTGTTTACAGGGCCCTTCACTGCCACTCTTTTATGAGCAATAAAAACTGCTGTGGTTTATTGGAAATGCATTTCCATTAAGCACTTCAGTTGTGCCTGAACACAGAATCACCTTGTAACAGGAAATAACACCTTCTCTCCCTTGCACGGGAAGCCAACCCTTGCTGGCTTCACAGCTTCTAGGAACTTGCACATCTTCTTGACTTTCTCTAGGAGTTTGGAAGTGAAAGTAAGGAACAGCTTTTCCTTAGCTATGGGATCCTGAGCTGGACAGATTATAGGGATTTGTAGCATTTCACTACACCCTCCAAGACATTAGGACCAGCAAAAATGTATGTTGAGCTAGAAAGAGTGTGTGGAGTAGAGCACGATAGCAACACCCCTGAGATGAGGGAAATGCTGCTGTTGACTATTCGTAAGAGAAGAAAAGGGAAGAACTGCAGGCTGTTATGGCCATATATTATACAAGTGCTCTAATTACTAAAACTCATGGCATGGATTTGTGTCTGCTGGTAGACCAAAAAATAAATCCTACAATTAAATTGACTTGGAAAATGAAATAAACAGGGGTAGGAGAATTGAAACTCCTGGCTCTTTATTTAGGCATCAGAGAAATTTATTTTGCAACAAGCTAGGAGCATTCCATTAACAGTCTCAGAAGTGCTGAAGGACTAAGAGCAAGGCCCTTTGTGAAGAGGTAGCCTGAATTAGTAAAGATCTAAGGGGGTTCTCAAGATGTGTTTTGAATTTCAAAACCAACTGTAAATGGCTGAAGTTACTCCTTGATACTCCATTTACATTCTGTCCTCTGATAAGAGCAAAATATTGAGCTATAACCAAAGCAAGGAGCATTACCTTTGAGAAAGAAAGAGCTCTTGTTCAGAGTCTCCTTTGGAAGAAGAGGAGGACAGAAGAGGGAAGCTAAGGTTGCTGATCCTTGAACCTACCTGAAATATTAAGGCAAATTTACCTAAGCGACAGAAAGTAAAGGAGCATTCCTGTTCTGGATAGCAGCTTCTGTAAGGTTTGGGATGAGAATTGTCCAAGCATCAGTGCCGTAGCCACAGAGTAAGCAAAGTCTCCTGGTTCCCATTCTTGGGAGCAACAACTAGGGCTGAAGCAGAGTCCAGTGAACTGGGCCCTCCAGCTGCGCACTGAGAAGACGCTCCCTCGAACCTCAGAAGTTATGCCTAAGAAAGAGGCATCAGGCACACAGCAAAAGACTAAGTAGAACCTACTGGTGGATTTAACAAAGCTAGACCCTACCAGGAGGGCAGCAATGCTGGCTGGAGCTAGTCCTCAGTTTGGCTGGCAAGAGAGCTTTTCTGAAAGGTTACTGAGTACAGAACTACATAAATAGAGCAGCTGTTGTCTTTACCTCTGTAAATAAATATGCGATCTTTTGTTTCACTCTGGACAGAATATGTAAATGCTTTATTCATCCTTACACCTGCTCTGGCAATATCCACATCTTCTTAGGAGGGAGGAACAGCGAACCTGTGCGAGCCGGGGTGCTCGTACCCAAGGGTTTCAGCAGTTCTTCGGAGCAAAGGCATCATCATCCCCTTTACACCGCTCCAGAAGGCGGTTTGGGGACTGGGAAAACTGGGAAAGAGGCTCAAGCGGGAGGCGCCGAAGCCCGGCGGGCGGGGCGGCGGGACCGGGCCGCCCCGTCCCGCCCCGTCCCGCCCCCCCACCGGCGTGCGGGGGCCGCCGGCGCCTCCAAACTTTGGACGGGCCGCGCCAGGGAAGAGAGAGCCGCTCCGGTGAGTGTGCGAGGGGGAGCGGGCGGGCCCCGGACCGTACGGTGCCCCGGACCGTACCGTGCCGTGCTCCTCTGGCGGGGCGAAGGGACTCCGCTCCCTGCCCTGGGAGAACGGCTCCTGTGGCAATAGCCGGCGGTGGCCGCGCTCGCCTCGCCGGGACGGGAGGGTAGGGGAAAATTTGGAAGGGGGGCACCGAGGAGCGAGCGCGGCCGGCGTGGGGCATCGGCGGGTTCCCCGCAGCGTGGGGGGGACACGGGTGCCTTCTCCCGGGCAGGGCGGCGGGGGAGCGGGAGGGCGGCGGCAGCCGAGAGGCACGCTTGCCGTCCCCTTCGTTCGCCTGGAGCAAGCCCCCAGACCCCTTCCCCAGCGCAGGCACTGCGGTCCTGATGGCAATGCTGCTGGCCGATGTCATCGCCTATTTCGCCCTTTGTGCTCGCTTGCTGTCGGAGCCGATGTAAATCCTCTGCGGGTCTTCCTCTGCCGAAAGTTAAGAGGCAATTGGATGCCCGTCCCTGAGGATCTGACTGCTGGGGAAAAAAAAATTGGACCCCCCCCCCCCCCCAGCGCTGGGCAGTATGCAAGGTGTGCAAATAAATGCCATCAGCTGGGGAGTTTATACCAAAAAAGAGCAGAAAGGGTCCTGTCAAACACTACCTGAGGTATCAAATGGCACCTCAGTCTTCCCCCCATACTCTGAAAGCAGCCGATTCTTTGCCCACTTAACTGTCCCACCGACAATGTCAAACTTGTCTGGTTTATTTCATCACTTACTAACACGCCAGCTCATCTCTGCTTAAAACCCTGGTCGTCCCTCCTCCCTCCCTCAGCTTTGTCTTATTGACAAGATCAAAAAGCCTTTCATCGGCCCAAACAGGGCAGTAACAAATAAAATAAAGGTGGCAGAACAAAAGAAGGCTTTGCTAAAAAAGGGGGGGCTGTAATTAGGAATCAGTAGAAAGTCAGGGACTAGAGAAACAGGTGAAAATATTTTGGGGAAGAAAGGGATGCTACACTCTTTGGCTGAGCTACATCCTCCTGCCTGGATTTATGGCAAAGAAAGGGAAAAACCTGTGAAAGTTGCCTTCCCCCTCACCTTTCTACTACAGTGTGTAAATATGACCTGCTTTTATTTTGCACTGAAAAAATTATGAGATTTTGGAGCACCTGCCAGTCCTGGGACATCACCAAATCTCTACTCTAATAATATATGCAAGCGTAATTCTTGGATGTAGGTACACGGGTTGAAGGAAACAGCTCAGCAGAGTTCTGCACTCCTGTATAGCCTTGACTGTGCAAATTGTGGTGGATCTCTTACATCTTTAACCTGGTGGACTAAAGGTGTATTGATGAGGAATCCCTTCCCGCCACCCGTGCTTAGGCTAGTAGTTGATAACTGATTATATTACTAAAATCTGCAGGGTAAGCTTGTATGAACAGCTGGCACATCTCAGCTATGTATCTTGCAGTGTTTCACATCCCAGGCTTACACTATTAATTGTACAGTAAGTGCAGACTAAACAGTATAGCACAATTCTGACCAGTTTAGTTGGGGGGAAAATACCTTTCAGTTCATGCAGTCGATCTGTCGCTTTTGCAAAAAGAGCTTGCACTGAGAAATTCTTTGGGGTATTGTGTGGGATGCAAGCAAACACAAAGGTCTCAGTCACCTGCTGGTAGACAACCCTCCTTTCTCAGTTAGAAAATCATGCCTAAGGATGTCACTGATAGATAGTTGATGGGGACAGAGATAGGGATGATAACCTACAATGAAGTGGATCTGATTAAAAAAATAAAATAAAATAAAATAAAAAATTTAAAAGCCATGTGAAGTCGAAGGCATTAATAGCTAGACAGTCTCTTTAGGCAGACCCGAATTTGAGATGCATTAAGCTATGTGTAACACCTGATGGCAAGAAAGTGACATTTCTTCTCTATTCTTGCTTTCCTTAGGGAATGTATGAATGGGGAAGTAGAGTTTGTAACTCAGGTTTGGCTTTCCCCTCAGTGGCAAACCGCGGTGTTTTCTCGATGAGTCCACTGGGCAGTGGCAATTTCGTAGTATTTTCACAGGTCAAGCCAAGGAGTCCCCAGATGCACGGTGCTCACTTAGCATGCCACCCATGGCCTGGGCAGTCTGCATGGGGACATGCACATTTTACATAGGACTGAAGTCCAAGTCAGCAATTAACTGTAAAACATCCATATATCCACCTGTGCCTACTAAAGTCCTAGGGCAGCATAGAATTTGGCTCAGCCTGTGTACAGAAGGCAACAGAATGTGATTTTGATGCCAGTGGTGAAATTCTTGCTGACGTCAGCAGGGGAATGATTTGCTCTTCTCTGTGACTGCAGTCAGAAATGAATCTCTGATTGGCAGCCTCCAAGGAGCTGTGTTTTCTCAAACATTGCACAGAAAGGAAATATTATGTATAACTGAGTTTTAATTGTTTCTTGAGTTAAATTCAGCATGAATAGGTTACACAGTCAGTTCAGAGAAATGCTATCATTTCAGTTCCATTAGAGTGGTATTTTTGCTTGCCTTGTGGCACAAACTTTCCTGAAAGAAACTTTCTTAAAGAAAGATCTCAGTAATTAGTTCTCTGGTATTAAGGAGGGGCATAAACCTCTAAGAATTTAGTAACTATTTAAAGGAAACACTTTCCATTAAGGAAAAGCTGGAAGATTATTATGCTAATAACAGTCTGGATGGTGCCGTTCCATGTAGAATTCCTGTAGGTATTAATGGAAGTTTTGTGCTAAATCAGCAGTAGTTTTAGGTAGTGGATTGTAGAAAAGGATATGCCGCGCAGCAGGATCTTAATCCTTCTGCATTTACTTAGGCAAACTTTGTCTTTGAAATGCTTTTGAAATCTGTCCCAATTTTCAGCAGGAGTCATGCCTGAATAATATTACGGGATCGGGCTTCAAATGTAAGGGCAACAGAATTTAAATATATTAAGGCAGATCTTCTCTTAATCCTGCGATGTAGCACGTGGGTTAGAGGAGGACGGAGCTATAGCTTTAGCTCGTTACTTTTTGTCTTAGCCGCTGCGGACTGATTTCTCCACATGTTCTTGTACTGTTTGGTTTTCAGGGACAGCTCTGTTGCTTAGACCGGGCTGCTGCAAGGATGGGGCCCCTGGAAGCAGTAGGTGAAGGAAACCAGACAGATGAAATGAAAATGGAGCTGTTCACCAAGCTGTACTTGCCGAGATACACCACACCGCTCAACGAATTGGCTCTGGACCCTAAACCAGAACTGAAGGACAGCACAACGCTAGTTGAAGTGCAGATAATCCTCATCTTTGCTTACTGCTCCATCATCCTGCTGGGGGTGATCGGAAACTCCCTCGTGATCCACGTGATCATCAAGTTCAAAAGCATGCGCACAGTGACCAACTTCTTCATTGCCAACCTGGCTGTGGCTGACCTGCTGGTGAATACGTTGTGCCTGCCCTTCACTTTGGTTTACACGCTGTTGGGTGAATGGAAACTGGGCCCGGTCTTGTGCCACCTGGTGCCTTATGCCCAGGCTCTTGCTGTGCATGTGTCTACCGTTACTTTGACTGTGATCGCTTTGGATCGGCATCGCTGCATTGTCTACCACCTGGAAAGCAAAATCTCGAAGCGCATCAGCTTCCTCATTATAGGAGTTGCCTGGGCAGTCAGTGCCCTGTTGGCAAGTCCTCTGGCCATCTTCCGTGAGTACTCCCTGATTGAGATCATTCCTGACTTCAAGATTGTGGTGTGCTCTGAGAAGTGGCCAGGGGAGGGGCAGCTCAACTATGGCACCATCTACAGCATCTCCATGCTCCTGATCCAGTACGTGCTGCCGCTGGCCGTCATCTCCTATGCCTACACCCGTATTTGGACCAAGCTCAAGAACCATGTTAGTCCTGGGGCGGGGAATGACCACTACCACCATCGGCGGCAGAAAACCACCAAGATGCTGGTGTGTGTGGTTGTGGTGTTTGCCGTCAGCTGGCTGCCATTTCACACCTTCCAGCTAGTCAGTGACATTGACAGTCAGGTGTTAGACCTGAAGGAGTACAAACTGATCTACACAGTGTTTCATGTCATTGCCATGTGCTCAACGTTTGCTAACCCCCTTCTCTATGGCTGGATGAATAACAACTACAGGACGGCCTTCCTCACGGCCTTCCAGTGCGAACAGCGGCTGGACTCCATCCACCCTGAAGTATCAGCAGCTTTCAAAGCCAGGAAGAAACTAGAAGCAAAAAGGATTCAGTTCCCTGGAGACTCTTTCACACAACCTACCAATGTCTAAGATGTCTGACTTTAAAGAAGAAATGAATATGTCGTGGACAAAGGGATAAATCCATTTTGACACATGCATTTTTAATGCATAGTTTTATTCCTGAATGGTGAAAGAAAAGTAGCAGGCAAGTCAAAGCAAGTGGTATGATTTGAGGGGAGTTGATTGCCATCAAGAGTATGTAACTATACAACTGCAAGGAAATAAAAAGGAGAGACCTTGTTTATGGCTGTCTCTAACAGGGAAAGAGACTCTCCCGTCCCTCCTATCTCTTTTTGACAAGTCTAAATGACAAAGGCAGAGTTTGCTGGTTTTGCTATAGGAAGGTGAAAGGCTGGTTTGTAGCACAGGAATATTGATGGTGGAAGGAGGTAATTTTTGTACTGGATATGGAGAGCAGAAGTCTGCCAGGAGAATGAAGCCTGTCTGGGGGGAATGGGCTGTGCTGGTTAAAGCTCAAACTTTTCAGACCCCTTCTCTCCCACAGGCATCTTTTGCGAAGATAAGGGAATTAAGAAGAGAAATATGTTACTGTTTTTTGACTTGCACTGAAGTACTTCAAACCAGAGCTTTTGAAATGGATTAGGGGAAAAAAAGAAAAGAGAAAAGAAAAAATAAAACCCAACACCCCACCCAAACAACAGATTCAATGTGAAGAAAGGTCAAGTTTCTACATAAAATGAAATGTGGGTTTTGGTCAACCAAATGGGGTAAAAAGTCATTCTGTGAGAATTGGCTGTGGTTCTGCTGGTGAGAAAATCACAAGCCTGTGACCTGATCAGTCATTCCCTGCAGATCCCTGGCTTTCATTCTGCGCTGGGAGCAGCTCACAAACGCAATGCTTTAAAGTGGCATTTGAGGGCAGGGGATGCAGGCTCAGGTCTTCTGTGAGCACTTCATAAACTGCCAATATTTTAATTTTCAGGACCTGCTTAAATGTCTAACGTGTTATTAACTCCACAGGCTTTGAATTGTTGCTGCTTTCTCCCTGGATAATAAAACAGCAGATAATTCTGATCCTCTGGAAAGGCTGCTAGATGGTAATGTGCTTTTCCTTATTGTGGTTTTATGTCACACACTCATCTCGTCTTAGAGCTTTTTCCATCTTTAGCCTTTGTAAAAATTAAGAACATCTGAATGGCTGTAACCTAATAACAGTATGCTAGGTTTATGTGATAACTTATCAGTTATTCTGCATGCTGTAGTTAATAGTTAAATTCCTTTTTTGCTCAGGTATAAAATTTTAATGTTTACTGTGTTGTACACAGCAATATTCAACTCTTCTGTGTCTTTATTTAGCCTCTTTGAACTCATTAAAGAGACGAAAAAAATGTCAACCCATGTTTATTCCAAGCTGCCCTGTTGCTTATCTAGAATAAAAATAAGCGTGATACTTTCACTTGGAGTCTCTTTCCACAGCTGCATTTCAGCTGCCTCATTTTTTTCTCTCCATTTTTCGTTGTTCCTAAATTCAGTGTGTTCTCTCTTACAAATGAAAATCTAACAAAACTCTGGTACTGAAGTATTAGCAATGTAATGAATGGTATCAGATCTTTATCAAGTGGAGAAATTCATCTTTGTGTATGCAGTATTGGGCACCATCCTTTAAATATCCATGAAATCATTTGGACCTGGATTTTCATGAACAGAGAGGGGAGGTCTAGAGAATTAGCTAGTGTTTACTCAAGCAGGAAAAAGTATCCATCATTCTTAAACAGTTTTACAAAAATAGATTAATTCTCAACCATGTTGAGAACATGATATTGTCCACAAGTTATTTTTGTCTGAGTATTAATAATATCCAAAATGTAAGCTCAAAACTGTTATGGGTGAGGAAGGATTACAGAAGTGTGCAATTATTATGGACATCAATCACATGTATCACTTACAGTTGACTCTGAACCCGTCATCAAAAGTATTATTGCCACAAATAGCATCCTTTATTTAAAAAGCAAATGGTTTAAAAGTTCTGTTTCAACTCTTCTAAGCCTGTTAGAGTGTGGTATATAGACAGTTTTGGAGTAACCATGACAGTGTGTGCTAAAGCTACAATTGCCAGGCTAATTCTCCGTAATTTTAAGTCTGCTTTACTTCATCCTGTATAAAAGTGATTAATTACAAATTATCTTTCGGTCTGTTTCATGGTATCTTTATTTTACGGCTTCCCGAGCTTCCTCTGCAGCCATCAAGTTGAGCCAAGGTTGGTGCACTAATTTATTGCATTGCTTTCACGTGGAGGTGGTGCCTGGGTCAGTGCCTGCTTTAGGGTCACAAACCTCCGCACAGTGTCCCACTGCAGGGTGTGGATTTTCCCGTGGGCACTTGAAGATGGGACGTGGAAGAGCCAGCATGCACAGCCTGTCACATAGCTTAGTCGCTCCTCAGGACTCGGTTCCCACACAAACTCGGCTATGTGCTTTGGTACCCCTTCATGTTGTAGGAAAATTAGGCATTTTCTCACCAAAAGCAATAAGGTAGCAACATCCCTCAGAGTTGCCCCAAATTCCAGCTGTCAAAGGATGTGGAAACTTCCGGTTTGTCCCCATTTCCCCTAAGGGAAAGTGAACCTATAAGCAGGCTCTAACCACTGAGGAGTCTGCAGGGGAGCCTCTGCTTTGCCTGAAATAGGAACTGGAATCCAGGTCTCCCCATTCACCTGTTAGTGCTTTAATTAGTTTTTTAAAAAGCATTATATTCTTTTCCCGTTGAACAAGTACAAGTTTTATACAAAGCCAAAGAACACCAGCAGGACCGCTCATTGAAGAATTTGCAAGTAGGTGGTGGGGCACCTGAAATGAAATGTCATTGCTGACTCGGGGCAAGTGTTTGAACCATGGTGCCTCAGGTCTCAGGAGAGTGACCTAGCCAGCACACGGCAGTCTCTCCTGAGGCAGCAACGTATGTCTTCTTAGAGCTGTTCTATTGTATATAAAATAATTAAACATTGAATATCGTGATTTCATGGGCAAGTGGGTACGACCATTGCACGGCACTCAGGTTCCAGGCCAAGGATATCAAAACAGATATAGACAGAATTTAATTTGCTCCCCACCCCCCCGCCTTCTTCATGAGTACTTCTACTACAAAGATACTGCGTTAGAGGCAGGAGGAGAGCAAGGAGAACAGCACCATGCGAATCTCTGGGTGGGTCTTCCTTTGGGCTCTCATTTGGGTTTGGCTTATAAAAGGGAGAGCTGTCCACCACATGGATCCCATCAGATGCAATCTAGGATCTTAGCTGGTCAGCACTTAGTTCTGGGTCTCCCTGGAAGAACACGTTTTGATGCCTTGCAAATTTTACTGGCGGAAATGCGTCTCCAGGCTTAGGCAGCAGCAGAGTACCGAACAGTACATCATTAGTTATGTACAGCTGCACCCATGCATTCTCTCAGCACCGGCTGGGCAAGAGCCAGCTCAGTCCTGGAGGCAGAAGAGCTGCTCTCGTGCACTCTCCCGAGGCTTTCATGCTTTTGCCTCGGTGGAGGACATAGCAGCTTGGGACCAGCGCTGCAGGCACCGCGCCGTGCTGCTGCCGGACGAGTGTTAAAAGTCACGTTGCCTCTTCAGGGCTACAGCCATTGGACTACAAGCGGAGGAGTAATCCTGAGTAAGCTTGCCAGGGTCTTACGGGGAGGCCGGTGAAGCTGGGTTTCTGGTATGTGGGGACAGTGCTGAACCCTCTCGCCTAGCCCTATGAGTAAATAGTCTTCACTGAGAATTGTGGTCTCCACGTAGAACAGCAGACTGAGCAGCAAGTATATCGTTGTGAAGCTGAGAAAAAAATAGATTTGAGGGCATAAGCAATTAAAATAGAAGGATTAAGCCTGGACAACAAATGGGTTTAGTATACATATCTATTTATATATAAATTGTATGGCAGAGCTGCGCAAAAGCTGTTTGGTAGGGTTAAGTTGGAAATAATTGTCTGCTGCCCCACAGTTGGTATAACCATGTCTTGTGTAAAATGTGTAATGGACATACATACATTGCGAAAATATTAATAAGTTAGATAACACTAAGAGTAATAACTGAATGGAAAATATTATCTGCATTTTATCTGTCAGACCACAAAAGAACCACTGAATTCACAGATTAGTATAATCCGTTTCCTTGCTTCATAGTTTCTAAAATCCCTCAGGGATTTTTCTTATATTAATCCAGACAATGACCTTAAGGGATGAATTTTGTCTTTGGATCCCTGAGTTATTTACCCGGTACTGTCATTATAAATGCCACTCCACAATAAGGGAGCTACTTTGTGCCAAATTACAGGTTCTTTGCCCTAAGAAGGTAGGAGATGTACGTAATCTATGCAAAGTTAGCATTGCTGAAGAGCTGTGGTTTTAATACTGCAGTATAAATGCTTATTTATGCAATTGATAGTACTTTTCATCTCTCGTCTTCATTTTTTAAAAAATATTAAATTGGGTATTATTTGAAATGAAAATTAATACAAAGGTAGTAAGGAAATCTGAAGGTGCTGAAACTGGAGAAGCAAGAAAGTCAGAGGATGAGCAGCTACTTCAAGTAGCAAGAAAGAGTGCACAAGAACAGGGGCAGTGAGGATGTAACTGATTTTTAGACTTTCCTTCTTCCCTTAGTCTGAGAGAAACGTGTTAAAATGAAACCAGGGCAAATGAAGACACAGATCAATTGTATGCACAAAGGACAGTGTTGCCCGGGGAAACTGAGGAACTTTGAGGAGAATTTGCTGTGATCATTTGAGCCTTAAAATTCACATCATGTTCTCAAGCAAGTAAACCTGTGTCTGTACATTATTTCACCTAAATGCAATATAGGTAAACAGCTCTGTACTGATAATGTATCAGAAGCAATGGGTGTGTTATTAATTCTAGCCAGTACATGGGATGAATAATGCATACATACTCCTCATAAACTCATTTCAGATGGGATAGATGAAAAAATTGGTGTTTGCGTTAAAATCTTTCCCCTCTCAGACTTCACCGAGCTCCTTTGGAAGGAAGAGAGCTTCAAGCTATAAAACTTAAAGACTGTGGAATTACATATCTGATGATGGAGGCACAATTTAGCTTGAAAAAATTATTATAATTTTTGTTTTGCTGATACTGTGGAAGAGAAACGGGCTGCGGTTTGCCTTTTGGACCTGGAGCTGAATTTGCACAAGTGGAGTTTATATGAAACAGACTTTTATTTGTATACTTCACAACTCTCATAATCTACTAACCCTGCTATACAGAATATTTTCAACAGTAGAATCTATGCTTATTCATCCCTGGGGCCAAACTATTTCTATCCCTTCAAGGTTGCACAGAAAAATAGAAGTCCAGGGCCATTCTCCTATTTACTGGCATCCTCCAAAATTAGAGCTGTTTGTACCCAATTGGATTTTAAAGTTTGTTGGCAGCAGTGTGACTTTTTAATTTATTTAAGGTAACCAAGCTGGTGAAACAGCTAGCCTTGCTTTCATTGCACACTGGCTGAGGACAGGCCCATCCCAGCAGAGCATGGCCACAGTTACCCAGCCATTCCTCACCGGACCGAACCTGAAGATAGGGCCTGAGGTAGAGACCCCCTTCCCCAGCAGATTGCGAGGATTGCTCCCAGCAGCTGGGCTGGGGAAGCGTGAATCAGTTTTTCAGTGCTTTGAATCTCTGTTTTTGCCACTGTGAGGACACCACACGTTGCATTTGGTGGTGTTTCATCCCCGTTACACTCTGATGCGGATTGACTCCACAGACTGTAAGCGTGCAAGTGCCACGTGTCTGCTGCCTCTCAAGTTCAGCGTAGTCCAGCTTCTAGACCTCAAAGACAGCTGACAGTAAGTGTCCACAGACACTCTTGTACTGAGTGCACAGAAACTGCGTACTGGTGCAGGGAGAGCTAAGATAGGTGTAGGTCAGTCAGTCCGGGCTGATGAGCCGTAGCCCTGGCAGCGTTCCCCTCAGGCTGCCTCATCCTGTGTGGCTTAGCGCTAGGTTAAGGCTCAGTCTGGTACCTCCCGCCATCTCTAGCACCGATGTGCCCCGAGGCACCAAAAGCCGACGGCCACTTCATAATGATATGTGAAGCGAGTGCTGGTAGGCTTCGCCGCTTGGGCAGTGCATTTCTTCCCCGCGCCTCCATCAGCCGTGCTACTCATACCAGAACCGAACCGGCAGTGAGATCTGCAGGGAAGAGTATTTTACACATAAGAAGTGATAATGTTCTTGTGCTGACAAAACCACTGTCTGACAGGTGGTTATGCCAAAATACAAATACTTTAAGACAGAGCTGGATGCAGCCCTGGTGGGATGGGAGTGTGCAGCAGCACAACCTCTCCTCTGTACCGCAGCATGAAGTGGATGCTGCGTAGGCGCTGCTGGTCGGAGGGGGTGGAACAAACTTTCTTCCCCAGAAAAGCTGCCTTGATTTAAAATGCGATATTCCATGGTCCGATTTCTCTCATGGGGTAGGAACTCCTTGTCAGGAACAGGTGATTTAACCTGCTCTCACAGTCACTGGGACATCTTGATTGATTCATTGCTTTTGCTTAAAAATCCCACAATACAAAAAATATACATAAAATAACAAATTTTACACTTTGCAACTTAATCATCTTTATCTCAAGCAGAGGAGGTAATGATTTCCTTGCACTTGATGGGGGTTCATTTGAAACTCTGAAGGACCAGGGAAAAATGGAGGAGCATTTCCTGAACATAGACATCTACCTCTGCTTGCGCAGAACTACACAGGAGTTTCTTTTGTTTGCATGCATTCTTGAGGTTTAAAACAATATAACTGCTGGCTGATTTTTTTGAAATTAGACCATAAAATAGGGATGTAAAAATAAAGTTTTATGAATACCACACTTTGAGAAAACTACATCATCACTTACAAGAGGCAAGCACACAAACAAATAATAAGATTTCACACCTAAGGTTGTAAAGATGCTTTATAATGAAAGCTGAAGACTATAGATTTTTTAATTAAAACATGAATTTGGCTTTATCAGTTTACTTAGGACTTTTTTTTTCAGGCAAGCTCAGCAAAAAGCATAAATCCTCTAGGTCAATTTATTAAACCCAGTAGTCTTTTCCCATAGGAAATGCTTAACAGCCTTAACTCAATGTGCTCTTTGTGGAGACAAACGTGTCTGATCAAACTTCCAATTTAATTATCGGAATAATACTGCGGGAAACAATGAAGACCCTTTAAGAAATCACTTCATCAATACTGATTTTAACTGCGTGGACTGTATTTCACCCCAACGCTTCTCAATTTTTTCTTCCAGAGATGTTGACACCCTTAGCAAAAGAGAAGGAACTTTACTATCCCTGTGCCAGAGATGGGAAAACCAGGGCAGAGACAAGCGAAAGGATTGCTGGGTGTCATGTGGTCCATGCTCACTGCCTGTGACAGTGCCTGTGTGTGGGTGCAGCTTGCTATGCCAGATGGCTGAAGCTGAAGGCTTCCACACTATCTGTAGAAACAGGCCGGGAGTCTCTCCGACTGCAATTATTTTGCTAAATAAAACAAGAATAGAAAGTGAAGCTGAGCAGTATGCTGCTGATAGTCCACACCACTGAATTAGCATGCTCCTTAGCACTCTTTTGGACTCTGCCAACTAGCACTCTTCCAGACAGAGCTTATGCACACGTGCGCCAGACTGTTCCCAGCAGATCGTGTGGCCAAGACTGATATGGTTCTCTCTGTCCTCCAGCACTTTCCTATCATGGACAGTGATAGGACATCGAACATGCCCTCAGTGCCACCTCTCAGGACGTACAGCACACACCCACTGGTTCATGCTATGAAAACCTTCCCTGGTGGGCTGCAATATGACTCTCCCTTGACTCCAAAGCCTCTGAAGATAAGTCTGAGGAATAGAGGAACACCACACAAGGTGCAGAGGAGACCTAAGGCTAAATACCACAAAATTTGCAGGACAGCTACTGTCAGTATACATTATCTGACCACAGGGCCAGAAGAACAGTGATCTGCCCAGTTTTATTGAGCTGTAGCCTCTGTGTCTGAATTTCCTTGCATGGAGAAGGAGATTCTCCATCCTTCTACAAAGGGTAAGCCAATAGGTAGGCAGTAAGGATTTTCCTGAGTACTGTACTCAAACCCCAATCTAACTTAGTAGTATAGTTGTGGTTGCTGTGAACAAATAGCAGAGCTAATAATAGGATGCTGTAGCTCTCTGAAAGCAAAAGAATGAAAACCCCAAATATTTCTGTCCTGTTGTCTATATGGCCAGCCAACGTTATTGTTGTTGTCATTTGCTTTGCACAGCTATTGTAACAGGTAGGGGCTGTGCATACGTTTATGTGTATATGCGTATGATCTATATCTATGTCTACATATACATTTGTATCTGCATCTACATCTGTATCTGTGTCTATATAAAACAAAGTGAGGTTTCAGTCTCAAAGGGCTTAAAGCCTACGCACTGTGTAAGCTTAGAGATAATGGTTACTCGCATGGTTACTTGCAGCAGAGGGACACGACAACACAAAGAGTTGTAGAACTTGTAATTATCAGTATGATAGGCAGGGGTCAAGAAACCCCAGCTGGGTAACATTAATTCCTGCTTCTGTAGGTGACTGGTGAAAATTTAGTGATAGGGATGCACAGTTTATGGTCTCCAGTGTTGAGATCCTACATGAGTCATCTTAAGCCAGAGGAATAATTGCAAGGACAAACAGAACTAGAAATGAAGAAAGGGTTAGACTGTAACAAAGGCAGCCTCACTGTGTATGGCAAGTTTGCTTCCTTCAAAGATGAAAACCCATAGTTAGCTCAGTCAACTGGAATCAAAGGTAGAAAAAGGAAAGAAAGAGAACTCATTACATTCAGGAGCCTCATTTTTATTTGCTTGCTTTCTTCTAATGGGGAAGCAAAAGGGCTGCTATCCAACTCTGTGTATAATTGATTACTAGGACATAAATTGAAATGAAAAATAATGCCCTCCATAATTGCTATTCAAAAGCCTAAGCTTGAAATACACCCTAAAAGGATGCTTGCAGGTTTATCTATTCCATTCATAACCCTTTCTCTTTTAGTACTTGTGCCTATGCTATGAATGCTGATTTTAAACATCAGAAGAAGATGCCTTTCTGACTCTTAAGTTAGCTGGAAACCCTAATGGTGTGTCGGCTCGCTCTTGATAAACTACTGTCTAGTGTTTCTTATAATCTCTTCTTCTCTTACTTCTAACCTTACTTCGTGTTTATTATTTAGCTATTCCTGACAAACTCTTAGAACACATCATAATCTCATATGCATGTGTTGCATATGTATGACACAGCTCATTTCTGGCTTCTCTGATTTTCCTATAGCAGAATATAGCTGTTCCAATCCATTAAAAAAAAAAAAAAATCCAATCCGTCATTTTTATTGCTTAGTTTACTACTTCTATGAGATGTAATACAGGTGATGCCAGAATTTTGCTCTGTCTCTGTGAGATTATATATATGGAATGTTTTGTGGTAGCTTGGTATATGTATAGTTTGGTACTACAAAGGAGACTAGAGTCTTTGGCTGCATAATGCTTAAATCCTCATTTCTCTATAAAATCCCCACGCCTACAACTTCAACAACTACTTCAAATCACTATGCAAAACCCAGCATAGTGGGTTCAACCCAATGGTTCAACCCAATAAAGCAGCAGAAAGAGCTGCATAGGTGCTTGACAGGACAAGAGTGCAGGATGAGGCAGTCTGCACCACTCATGCCTCCTGACAGTTGTGTAACTTGAAAGGTACTGAGCTTTGGCTCAAGAAGGTGTTTTGCTTACCTATTTTGTCCTGTTACACAGAAAGTTGCTTGTTCCTTCTGGTGCAGACAGGTACTCATCACATGGGCTCTGCTGCTGAAAAGGTAGGTTCCTGGGGAACAAAATACACAGGCCTTTGCGTGTGATGCTGGCAGCACTGTAGTGTCCCTGAAATACCCCCCCTTTGACCTTAGGTTGCCCACCTCCCCACAGTTTGCTACAAAAGAGATTTTCCTCATGGAATTTACCAGTGACAGTCCTTCACGGACTGTTCTACAGCCTCATGTCTTTGCAAATCCAAAACAACTGACATTTAAATAGCAGGGAAGAGCCAACAGTGCAAACAGAACTACAACTCTATCACAGCAGGGCTTCTTGTTTAAAGCAAATGAAATGCTGACTCATCAAAGAAAAACAGGTAAAATCGGGAAGGTCAGAGCACTGATGCCTTTTTTTGTTCTTATGTTGATAATTTCAGGTTAGAAACTGCATTCATGTTCTCCTACTAAAGTTCCACCTACCCAGTATCACAGCTGCTGAGGCGAAAAGCAGATTAAAGAGGTAAATTACTAGGACTGCTTTTTCCAACACAGACTGAACTGCACTTCTAATCTTTGCACTAGTGGGCGTGTGATTCTTGGTGTTGGTGTCTATATCTGAACTCCTGCAAGCTTATGTGCTTACTGCTGAACTTTGATGGATGGCTACCAGCTTCTATTATCAAAAAGAGCTAGGAGATAGAGGAAGGCAAATTTCAGTGAAAGCTGATTTTGAATTTAGGCTTCCAAATCCCTTCTATTCTTTTGAAAATCTCCCCATAAGCAATTTCATACTTTTACATATGCATGCATTTAGCTCACATAGTCTGCTCTCCTTCAGTTGCATGGAAGGATCTGCAGCATCTGACTGGAATTTCATGGGACCTATCCCACCACTCTGACTGAAGGTGGATAAGTAGTGGGCCTTCATTTTACCTGGCTACTTTGCAGCCCTAAGTAAGCATATACTCTCTCAGGCACAGGCCGGAGCACTCTCAGGATGGAAAGCTTGCAAATGCTTGATTGTCCTTGGTAAAGTTCTGGTTCATCCATGAAGATGCAACTAGTCTGAATGACCACAACCTCGAGAGCCCGGTCCATCAGCAGGTCTTCCTAAGGCTAACATCTAACAAAGTCAATGGAAAGCATGCAGTTTGTGTAGTTTGCCACACTTCTTTCCTTACAGTGGAGCCTACACCTTAGGATGTCAGTGAAGAGTGGCTTTTAGCAGTGTTATTTGGGGAAAATGGGTATTATTTTCTGTATCTCCACTGGTATTTTAGAGACCACGTGTTTGTCTGTAGCACCTGTTAAGAAGCTCACCACAATAACCCTCCTGAAAAGCATGACAGGTGGGAAGGTCCTTCATGTGGCCAGGCTTTTAGCTCTGCCTCATTTCCTGAGGCACTTCACTGATCACTCCTGGGTACTTCCCTCCTGGCTGTCAATAAGTCAGGCTTTAATGTTCAGAAATTAGTTGGGTGGCTTGAGTCCGTAGTCAAGACAGCTCTCATCTTTCCTCCCCACCTCCTCCCCTAGAAGGATGCTTCCTGGCTCTCTTTTCCAAATAATCCTGCTTGATAACATGGATACAAAACAGGGAATCAGTTTCTTCAAAACACCATGAAATTGCTTTTGTAATTAAAAACCCAAACAAGCTCAGCACAGGCGGCATTTGAAATAGGAGTGTGTGAATTAATTTTTATGTCTGAAAGTCATATACAGCCACATTTAGAGTCTGATCCTCTCAGATGCTGCTGAGAGCCTTTGCCTGCTGCAGATTTCAGTTTCTCACTAGACAGCTTTCAGGAGGAAAGAGCTGAAAGCCAACCCTGAACACAAACAGCCTAGTTTCATCATCCAGCCTTAAAGAAGGACAAAACCTACACAGGGAGAATTGGCTATCAGAGTTCAACAATTCATTGGATTTTCATTTCCTATTAACACACGCAGCTTAATTGATTTTTGCAACAGCTCATTTTAAAGCTATGGTCCTAGGTAGTGTTCCTAGTATCTTTTTATAATGTGACTGCAGGACTGGTAAAAGGGAGGTGTAGGCTATTAAGGCACGAGGCTATTAAGGCACAGATGTATTCCTATTGCTTGCAATCTTGGAAACACTTAATGCAGACACTGCTAGATCTGAACACTGTGGCACCTAGCAACTCAGGAGTATTTCAATCCTAACATACTTTGGCAGGTATTTTATTGAGATGAACAGCATGCCACTTGAGGTCATGATTGGTTTGTAAATCCATGCTGAAGAGCATTACTGAACTCTGTAAAATTATACCAGACCAAAATATTGTTTTGCATGGGCAGAACAAAACACAAGCCTGATGTCTTGTTATCTTATTTTACCCTCACTTATTGTGTTATGTTTAATACAAAATTATTAGTTGCCTAAGACAGAGATTTGGCTATCTTTTTTTCTTTTTTTTTTTCTGAAAGATGCTTGATTTGGGTGGGATGTTTTAAGAAAAAGGAGAGCAAGAAGTCAGACATTGGCAAACTTGCCTGACAACAATGGAGTGAACCATTGGGAAAGAAGGAAAAGTGTTTCTCATGCAGAAATTTATATTATGCACTCTTTTGCTGGCACAGAATGTAGCTAAACACTCCCATTCAGCATTTTCCGAAGTAGAGCACAAACAAACAGAACAGTAGGTACTGTAAGCTGCTGACCAGATTCTCAGCTCCCATAAATTAGGTCAGTGTAGCTCCACCACACATAGTAACACTAAGCCCATTTGTATCACATTGTGACACCAGCCTGAAGAACTCTCCCTTTCACACGCTCAATTTCAGGTAGAGGCAATAAAAGGAAATACACTACGTTAGCGCTATGATAAACTTTTTCATATGCCCTACTTTTCTCTCTTTGGAGCTTTGTTTGGATGGATTATTGGTAAGCGCAACTTGTGTCCTCGTATCTGAAATCCCTCCTGAGGGAGGAGGGAGAACAGAGGGGAAAGGGGGTCTGCAAGCCAGAGCAGCCAGTGCCATGGTCAAACCGGGTACCAGCAGCAATGGGCACGTGGGACGAAAGGCTGGTGACTAACTGGTGGTTGGGGACTCTGGGGTAGGATGTCGAGTTTAGGAGGAATGGAGATGCCTGGGACTGGGATTGCAAGATGATAAGGGATTTTTTTGCAAGAGAGCTTGAAGGTACACCGTATGGGGATAGAAAGGGCTTGGGGCCAGAAAGTTAAGTTTTATAAAAGAGTGGCTGTGTGGTATGGTAGTAGAGAGAGTCAAGGACTGGAGCTATGGTCAGGGGTGGGTAATAAAAAGAGCCCTTGCCCAGGCCTGTTAATCCCGTATCTACTAGGTGCCCTTTTCACCCAGCTGAGCGTTTCAGTTGACACACCTATGTTAATGGTGATATCCACTGGTCTCCATACTTTGTAAGTATTATGAAAATTGGAAAAAAAGTCCAAGGGCTTTCAATCACCTGAGCAGGAAGGTTTTACTCGTCTTTGTGCTCTTTCTCTTAGTAAAAAAATATTTTATTCTGAGCTTGTCCTGATAATCACAAGATTTGAAGACATCCCAGGGAAAAATTTTCACTGTTATTTAAACCTGGTTCCCTGTTTCTCCTCCCCGCAAGATGAAACCATTTCAACGTTAGCAACCCAGTGGACAGTCCAAATGGAGCCTGAAGCTCCTCAGCAGCAGCCAGTTGCCTTGGCTGGAGTTTCAGCAATCCAGCTGATGGCTGGCTGTTGCTCCTTCATCTGTTCTTGTTCCCATAGAAACAGAGATAAAGTAGTCAAACTTAGGTAAAGCTTTTTTTCTTTATTCCCCCCCCCCCCCCCCTTTTTCTGAAAGAAAGAGCAACAGCAAAGATGTTCATGAAGTGCTGCTTGTTTTCTGTGACCCAGGGCTCCTTTTCCTTGGAACTGGCAGAAAGTAAGCAGCCAGCTACAGATTCATAAGATCCTGTAGAAACTACAAGAGGTACAGGCTTAAGTGGGATAGAGGTACTGAGATATTTCCTTAGTAAAAAATACAGACAGTGAGTCAACAGTAGTAAAAGATCAGTAGGAGTTTACCAGATGAAAAAGTAAACAAAAAGAATGAAAAAATACCTGTATGTGTGAGTTCCTCTCTTTGTAGTTTAATGGTATTCATTTGCCCTTGTGAGTAAGGAGCAGAATGCATTGTTTGGGTTTCTTTCATTATACCATGTACAGACATGATCAAAACATTTGCTGAAATAATATTCTTCCTTTTGTTATAATAATTTTCTGAAAAGCTACAGCCTTGTTGTTTTACGAATGCTTGCACTCACACATCTTTTGGGCAATATGTTGCTCTCACTTATTCCTACTGAAGTTATTCTGATTCTTGAACAGTGCAGAGAAGTAGCAGTTGGTCCAATGAGTATGTTTTATGGCACACATTCCTGTAAAAAGAAGACAATTTTACTTGGCATTTAAATGTGCCAAAAAGGAGAAGAAAGTATCTTTCCCAGGGTGGGGTCCCTCCCACCTCAAAATTGCTGGATTTTATCACTAAAGTCATTGATCTTCCAGATGGATGTATCACATATGAATGACAGTCCCTCATCTGGATTCAGACTAATGGTGCAGGTGATATTTCCACAATGTGTGCATCTTCTGGCTAACTTCTTACTTCTTCCTGCAGTACATCCATCATCCCCAAAGGCTAACACTTGTTCTTTCTCTTATTGAGACATTACACTAGCAGGTAGACATCCATTTAAAGCCAGTCTCCAGCTCAATTTACTAACAAGCTGGGAAGACATCCATCCCAAATGTTACTGTAAAACAAAAGCACCATTCTGGGAGCTAGTTTCCATATTGTGACATAATTTCACAATATTTTGATGGGGATAATTTAGAACCTTACATATGTAGACACTAATTCTTGTGGTCTTCAAGCCTCGGAAGCCTTGAGGTACTTCTAATGCAGCGGATGAGTGAGCTAACAGAGCTGGTGACAAGAGTAGTAAAATGGCTAATGAAAACCAAAACCTCTTGTCTGTTCTCATGAGAAACATCTATTCCTAGTAACATTGTCACACTGTAATGCAGTTAGGAGAGATTCTTGATGGTTTTCATTAATAATGAACATTTTAGGATTTTACTTTAAGAGTAACTGCTAACAAGAGCACTTACTTTACTTTCATCATTTTCTTCCTTGCAGTGGAAGGAAGTAATTTTACATGCTATAAGAGTCAAATAATGGTGAATCCTGCCTCTTCTTAAAATCTGGTAGGCAGAAATCTGCAATTTCACTTAGGAATGGCTAAGAGAGTGAAAAATGAGATTTAGTTATTTGTTTATTTTTAGGAGGTAGATGAACCTAGATTCCCTGCTTTAGCATTTTTTACTTCTTGGTGCCCATATACCAGTTTATTCAGTTTCCTTTGTAGCTGACTTAGAAACCTGAACTCGCTACTGAACATGGACTCGTAACTTATTTATATGCATAAGGTGAGACTCAAGTAGGATAACAAGGCAAACTCTTACCTCATCGTCTCGCCTATATCAGAGATTGCACCTTGTGTATAGAAGGTCACACAGAAAATTACCTACAATGTGCAAGAGTTCATTTTTTTAGAGCATTAGAATGGCTGGACAAGGTTGGATCAAAGGTCTGTTCAGGCCCAAAAGGCCAGAAGGGGTGAATAATTGATGTGAAAGGGGGATGTCGTTGTTTAACCCCAGCCAGAAACTAAGCACCACGCAGCTGCTCACTCAATTCCCGCCCACCCAGTGGGATGGGGCAGAGAATCGGGAAAAAAAAAGTAAAACTTGTGGGTTGAGATAAGAACAGTTTAATAGAACAGAAAGGAAGAAACTAATAATTATAATAATGACAATAATAAAATGACAATAAAAATAATAAAAGGATTGGAATATACAAAACGAGTGATGCACAATGCAATTGCTTACCACCCGCCGACCGATGCCCAGTTAGTTCCCGAGCGGTGATCCCTCCCAGCCTCACTTCCCCCAGTTTATATACTGGGCATGACATCACATGGTATGGAATACTCCTTTGGCCAGTTTGGGTCAACTGGCCTGGCTGTGTCCCCTCCCAACCTCTTGTGCCCCTCTTGCTGCCTTTTTGCTGGCTGGGCAGGAGAAGCTGAAAAATCCTTGACTTAGTCTAAACACTACTTAGCAACACCTGAAAACATCAGTGTGTTATCAACATTCTTCTCATACTGAACCCAAAACATAACATTATACCATCTACTAGAAAGAAAATTAACTCTATCCCAGCCGAAACCAGGACAGGGGAAAATACTGACAGAGCAGGCGTATAATGACAACTGCCCCCAACAGTTTCTGTTTTCCAGAGAGCTACAACCACCGCATGTAGGTAATATCTCTATATTAAATAAATGCTTGAATGCTACAAAATTATTAGATTTCAATTCCAGAAACTTGTCCAAGCAAACCTGTCTTACTTTGTAAACCTATTCAAACACTTAATACTCTCTGGCCAAGGGTTTAAAGGCTTAAATATGTGTTGCATGAAGGACAAATGCTCCTTTGGTTTCTTTTCATCTGAATCGTTGTTAGTTGTATTTGCTGCCTCTCTCAACAAAGCAAGCCCAGGAGCTTCACCACAAAGCCCGAAATACCATTGCCTTGTGCCTATTGACAAAAAAATCTTCCAACCAATTGCTTATCTAAAGCTGCACTGTAAGAGAAATAGGGAGAGGCTGGTTTGCCATTACTTCTCACACCCAGGGGCCAGAGGGAGTAAGGTGCAAGGGGTAAGGGCTGACTACAGCTTGCTCCTCCACAGTGACTCCCCCAAACTTCTGCAAAGCTTTGGGTTGGCTTTCACAATAAGATCAGTCACCTTCCCACATTTGACACGGCTCAGCAGCTGGTGCCCCCCTTCTGTCAGCCCCGGTCTTCCACATGCTGATCTACTACCCTAATATACACTGAACTGAGGGTGTAGATTTATGTCTTGCATATTTGTGCTAGCAGCTCTAGAAAATATGAACAAGAAATTGTTTGGTGGCAAATGAGTCAGTCTATCCTTTCTTGTGGCACCCAGAAACTGTATTTAGTCTTCAGATTATCATTATATTACTATAACATAGCATTATAATGACTTCATGAGTATCATATGTTCAACTACATTTCCTTAGTTCCTCTCCCTGTCGTATTCACCACATTCCTATTCACTGCTAATTATTTAAAGATCTATTAGGATATCACATAGGCAACAATGCAGCTACTCCAATATATAAAGGTTTACAGGTAGACATGCAAATTATGTGCAGTTTACATAAACTTCAGCAAATCCTATTTAAACCAGAGACTGAACTGTCTCCATCAATAAATGGTGATTTGGGTGAAGATAAAACAACTACTAGAAAATCAATATTTAGTTATTATCCAAGGATACAGGCTGTTTTTATCTCTTTTCACATGAAATTACATAGTAATACATTCAGCATTTTGCTGCTTGGCTTTTCGTCAGCAAATCATTTCTTATAAAAGCAAGCAGTAGGCCAGCTATCAGTGAAAGGCAGGCATCAAGCATCTCATTATTTGAGACATGAGAATCTAATGGGAAAATACTGCTGCTTCCAAATCTTTCCTCTGCTGTCTGTAGTTATTACTGTTGCTGTGAATGCGGTGCTTTTGAAAGGTGCTGGGCTGGCATCAACAGATGGCTGAAAACAGAAATTGTCTTCTACACCCCCAGGACCAGGAAGACCAATGGCAGTACGACACTTGCCAGTCAGCCTGATGCTACGTACTACCGATTATATGTCATTTCTCATAACGCAGGTTTCTCTGTGTCCTTCAGTAGGACTTTTCTGTGCAGAAGTGCAGGCTTAGGATGTGTGCACATCCACTCAGATGTGGGAGGTCTACCTCTAGGAGTTGGATGGCAGGTTTGAAGTAGGTGACTGAAGCAGGATGAGGTTTATTCACTTGGATGTCTGGTCTTCTGAATTGTGGATGTCTGATCATTCTGAACTATGACCTTTTTTTGACAAGGCTAAAGGCTTGTCTTTAAAGTTGCTGCCTGTCCCAAGTCACTGGTGGTTGTTCAAAAATATTTTGGACTATCACACTGCATAAACATGACTACTCCAGCATTTGAGGTGTACAGGCAAATGCACACAACCCCTTACCATAGTTTACAGATGACTTCTAAACATGGCCATTAAGTGCACAGCCAGAGCTGACTCAAGGTTTCTCCACAATACAGGTAAAATTCAGTTTTCACATGTGGAGTGGTAAAATTCCCTTTTGCCTATCTCTTGCAGGTGCTATCTCCTCCCCACAAAGCACTGGGAAGTCCTGTGGAAAGGAATGGAAAACAGCGCTGTGCCTCATTGCCCTGCATTCCCCTGTGTCCTGGTTTCAGCTGGGATAGAGTTAATTTTCTTTCTAGTAGCTGGTATAGTGTTATGTTTTGGGTTCAGTATGAGAAGAAAGTTGATACCACACTGATGTTTTCAGGTGTTGCTAAGTAGTGTTTAGACTAAGTCAAGGATTTTTCAGCTTCACCTGCCCAGCCAGCAAGAAGGCAGCAAGAATGGCACAAGAGGTTGGGAGGGGACACAGCCAGGCCAGTTGACCCAAACTGGCCAAAGGAGTATTCCATACCATGTGATGTCATGCCCAGTATATAAACTGGGGGAGTTGGCTGGGAGGCCAGATCGCTTCTTGGGAACTAACTGGGCATCGGTTGGCGGGTGGTGAACAATTGCATTGTGCATCACTTGTTTTGTATATTCCAATCCTTTTATTATTTTTATTGTCATTTTATTATTGTCATTATTATAATTATTAGTTTCTTCCTTTCTGTTCTATTAAACTGTTTCTATCTCAATGCACTAGTTTTACATTTTTCCTTCAGATTCACTCCCCCATCCCACTGGGTGTGGGGAAAAGTGAGTGGGCAGCTGCGTGGTGCTTAGTTTCTGGCTGGGGTTAAACCACGATGTCCTGCCTGACGCCGAGTCCGTGCTCTGGGACGGAGAGCAGCAGGCACTCCTGGCTGGAGCGGGGGCACAGAGAGCAAGAGTGAGGGTGGCAAACACCCCGGCTTCTGGTGAGCACAGAAGCCCTGCACCCTCCCATCAACTTGTGAAGTTTCCATGTGGAGTACCCCAGGAAATTTGGTGTGCAGTGGCAGCCAGAAGGTAATTCAAATTAAGATCCCCTCTTCCTCAGCGCTGGGGCTCTATACTATGGCATGGGCTTTCAGTATTTCAAATCTTCTTTGGGGTTTATTCACTTTCCATATGCACCAAACAGGTTAGCTACCTAGCTTGTTAATATACCACTATACTACAGATAGATCCTGAAGCTCTCACTCAGGCAATAAGCCCACTGCATTGCATGAGACCAGCAGCATAAGCAACAGCTGCCTAGCTCAGCCCTAACTTGAACCACATTATGAAACTTGAAGGCATAGAATGATTAACATAATTTCTGAAATCTAAAGAAAATTTAGCCATGGCTTATTTCCCCAGGCACTCTAGAAATACCTTTTTCTTGTTTAAGACGCATATAGGTCAGTCAAGTGTTATCAGTAACTAGCATTTAATGAGAAAGCTAATGCTTTCACTGCTTCAGTCATCAGTTTTTCTAAAGCTGACTGCCTATTTTCAGAAAACGTGGAGGGGAGGTGTGTTCGTATAAACATACAAACAAGGAGAACAAGGTACAGTATGGATGAGTAACCTCTGTCCTCGTATTTCAGCAGGAGCCTCCGTCACTCCTCGTGTACGCAGCACTTATTCTCCCATTTACTAATTCTTTAAGGATGGACTTGACACTTTACAATTCATCACGATTCAAGAGCAGAGCATAGCCAAGCTGTTTCAAAAGCACACTGAAAGCATTTTCACTTTGTACCCCAGGACCTCCAATCCTACTTTGATAACACATATTGAACCAGACTAGGAAAATGGTCTGAAACCTTCCAGTCCCACACATATTCTGAGCAAGAGAGGGCCAGAGCATGACAACTGTGTGAGGGAAGAGAGATGCCTTTTCCTAAACACTCACTAAAGTGCACTGACACCTTAGTCGGTATGAGGATGGTCTGGCTTGGTGTTATGGACATAGTTCCTACTGAATTTCTGACTTCTCTGCTTAGATCTCTGGAAGATCTGTTACTTGTGATAGAGATCTCAGCACTGCTAGCTTGCAAGTTGCACAGGGCTACCTGCAGTCCTACATATAAGGAGAAAAAAAACCAAACCATGGACTGCATTAGAGATTTTTCTCTTCTCTTCAAATGCCTAGCAAAAATCTTCTGTATAAAACTGAAAACAGTCACGTTCTGCAGCTGCAGCATCCAATGGCACAAAAGGAAAAATCAATTCAAATTATACAGTAGGCAGTAGGGCTGCCCGTGGACTTTCTGTTCTCAGCATTTTCTAACCCTTGAAGTGACCAGTCAGTGACAGCAACCAAAGACAATGAAGTAAACACTTTTTAAAATGACTCATTAAACAGTACTGTCACATTGTATGATCATGATCTCTTCTCATGTGCTTTATTATCCAATTGTTCAATATGTATATATGCTCGATCCAATGTGAGGGGGTACTTTTCTTTCCTTTGTTAAGTTTTTGTGGAGTAAACAATTAAATATCTGACTACAGATAAGGAAAAAATAATTCAAGACACTGAACAAGTTAGATGATGAAAAAAATCAGAGTTGGAATGAATCCCAAGAGATTTTCACTTGAAGCTTTTTATTCACTGTGTCAAAACAGTCAATTTCTTCATAAGACACTACAGATTCGGTATACAATGCTGCTCAAGAATGACACCAGCAGAATGTTATGCTTATAATGAGCTATGAAGTACTACGAAACAGAAATTAGATACTTTCTTTTCAAACCTTGACAAAGGCTAAAATATAATAGGGTGTCCTGACAAAAGAGTAAAATAAGTGTATGCAGCTTATGGAAAAAAGACTTTGCTAGTAAGGGAAATGTTTTCTGTTTATTACCTGCCACATACTGGTACGATTTCTCCAAAGCAGTAAACAATATGCTTCTGTTAGGAAAAACACTCATTTAAATGGTGCAGCTTTAGAAACAAAATAGTATTAGTTTACATTTATTTTTAATTTAAATTTTCTGCAAGATGACTAATTTAATATATGAGACCACACAGTTTCAAAGTGCTGTCCTAGGAGCTGCTAAAGTTCCCTGAGGTGGTGTTAAAGGCATCCACTATTAACAGAGATAACAGCGTTCTTCAGTCTCAGATCATAAAACCAAAATACAATGTCAAGAAAAGACTGAATGAAATATCAAAGTTACCAACAGCTATAAATGAAACTGGATTAAAGGTGTATAACCTCTAGGAAGAAGTGATTAAAAATGGCAAATTGTAAATTGATTGAAATGTGAATTCTGTGCACCGAGCTGTGACTGTAGCTGCAGAAAGACTAAAGGGTACGGGCACGGTCTGTGCCGGGCACGCGTGTACAAGGGAGCACGCTGCAGTCTCCGGTTCCATAGACATTGGGGGATATAACAATGCAAATAACCAGACTGGCAGTGCCAGGGCTGTGACTGAGCAGAAGGTGGCATTGGCCAAAGAAAACTTCTGAGGAAATTGAAAAAATTTGCTTTAAAAAGACTTCTGAAAGCTTTCCAAGTTCTCAAAAGCAAATGGCAAAACTTTCTAAACCATCTAAAATTACTCCTTTAAATTAAAAATTAGTAACCAGTTCTCTGTGGCATTTTGGTTTTTCATAGTTCCAGTAATACATAATGGTAGTTTCCTAATCTTATTTCAAAGTAGCCTAAACTATAGGAAAAACATACGTCTGCCAGAATGTGGAATAACTGGACAAATTGTCTGCTTTTGCTTTGAAAAGCCATGGGAAGACTTTCCATTTTCCTCCAAGAATCAGATGAAAGTAAAGCAAATAGATGAGGACAGCTGGCTACAGTAGAAACACATTTATTAGACAGACGCAGAACTAGGTCAAATTGTATTAAGACCACATGCTTTATAAGGGAAAGCCCAAAAGTAAAGAAAGCATGGAAAGAGATTCATTGCCTATCAAGCCTGGAGGAAGATAAAATGTGAAAACAATTAAATGTCTTAAAGATTACAGTATTATCAACATTGAGAATGTGTATTAAAAAGATTAGCATAATTGACAATGATTTCATATTGTGTAAATTTAAAGTGTAAGGAACTGCAAGAGGCTAGAAATGGTAAACCAGTGTTGTCAAAAGAAAAAGCATTCTCTTCCTGACAATGTTTACTTGTCAAATATGTTACATCATGGCTTTTTCAGTGAAAAAAATGAGATTTTGATTAAAGCAATTTCTATAGGCTGTGCCTGTCTTCCATTAAAAAAATACGTCAAATTTTCACTGAAAAACAATCTTAGACTTTCATTATTTCAAATAAAAATTGGAGAGGCTCTTCAGAAGAAGAGCCATTTTCTGATGCAGATACCTTTGGATACCTTGGAAAAAGGCCTGGAAGTAAATTCATGATGAAATAGCAAAGACAGGCATTGAGAGAAATGAAAACAGCTTTGGAAAGGACCGCTGTGGAAACAAAGACAAATGAGTGTTTTGAAAAAATATTTATGCTGCGCTGATTCAAATAACATTGTGAGGCCTGTGAGTCATGGAAAGCAAGAAAATAATAGGACCAAACGGAGAACTGTCTCGGGAGATGGATCGAGCTCATACTCTCCACTACCCTTCCCCAAGTGATGGCCCTGAGGACCTTGGGTGGCCAGCTGAGGAGGAGCCGTCCCCCAGCGAAGGGCAAGCTGAGCAGCCACATGGTTCTACAAAGCTGTTGTAAAACAGAACGGGCAATTAATGTAGGGAATCGCAAGCACATGAGCTTCCGATTTCCTTACATCTCTTTGCTATAATGAGCAAATCGTTACGTCTCACTGCTCCGTGCACCCAACCATCCAAGCTGTAAAGACAGTACTGAGAGAAAGAGACTTGCAGTTAAATTACTTGAGCAGACTAAACACAGAAAGAACATTTTAAATTAGCTGGGTTCAAATGCCAGCTCACTTCACAAATTAGAATTATTTTGATCTATCACTCTCCCGCACGTCTGTCAGCATCAGAAAATGGCAAAGAAACAAAACTGGCTGTCTGCTCTAGACTGGGACAGCAGAGCTATCAGATTTCAGGAAAGTTTTGACTTCTTTTAAGAATAGAAAATAGGAGAAAAAAAGGAAATTAGCTTTAAAAGAGAAAACCCCTCTACCATAACTGTAGGAAAGAGAAGTCAAATAGTGTGTATTATTGATAGGGAGAGGAAATGTAAACAATATTATTAATAAGTATAGTAATTATTTCTATCAAATAGTAAAATGCATTCTTGTGGCTGCTGCCTATGAATTATTAGTGAATAGAAACACGGTATTACTAATTATTATTCTATGTAGTCGTTGCTACATTCAAGCTTCTTTATTTGGTCCCAATCTCGTATTTTCCTCTAGAACATCTCCCAGTGAAGGCACAGGCCGGGGTGAGAAGAGCCCGTGGTGTTCAGCTCCAGTGTGGACTGCAGGGCAAGCGGTTTACTCCTACCCTGGGTCAGACTGACAACACGCATCTGAAGAGAAGCCAGAAATACAGCACCATGGGAATACTGTTGTTTCTTCCTCCTGTTGCTGCCTGGGATGTGAGCTCTCCTAAGAAGTAAGGCCATGTCAAAGACTGCCACGGCAGCCCCAGGTAACTTCTTGTCTGGTTCCCAAATCCAGCTGTGAGCCCAACAAGGAGCCTTCAAATGCTCTTTTCCTTTTTCTAACGAAGGGGACTCACGCAGAAAATGAGGCTGATGTGTGTCAGGTTGTCAGCAGGCTGCCTGGGGAGAGACACACTGCCAGCAGTCAGCCGGCTGGCCGGTCGATCTGGACACATGCAAGAGATTATTTCTTTCCTTTATTTATCTGAAGCTAGCTTGTTGCACAGCCCTGAATTCCACAGTGGATTAAAGGTATGTAAGCCTCCCTTCCCCTTTCAACATGGGTAGATCAGATATATCCTGCGGTGTCTAGGCAGGTGAGAAAGAAACGAAAGTGTCTGCTGGCCTGGATGCCCTTGGGTTTTTTGGCCAGGGTACTGAGAGTGATGCTGGGAGGGAGTAAACTGTTGCCAAGTACACGTTAAATGGCACAGCAGTCTAACCTCAGGCATATTACAGTTGGACTTGATGATCTTAAAGGTCTTTTCCAACCTAAATGATTCTATAATGCTATGATTCTATATACCAGCCTTGGAGTAGCAGCAATCCCCTTCCTTTGCTTTTATGAAACATTTTTCTAACACCCAAATCACTCCTCCTCCAGAAGCAAAGGGAAGAAGTCACCGCTGCTGAGGTCCCTCAGATCAGAGATGTCAGATTGAGAGGAACAGGCTCCAACTGATTTGTGAAGAGTACAACCAGCATAGACCGATCCAGCCCTAGGTTTTGCAGAAAAACAACGTATTGAATTTATTCTCCTTCCCTTCCCCTCTGCAGTACACACTTAGGAGTCAGGGAAAGTAATCAATGAAAGAACAGTGGCTCCAATTACAACCTGTTTCCTGACTTGTTCCAGGATAATACTCACACTGAGACAAATGGCAAAGCTGTAGCTTACCCACAGTCTTTCAAGAATCCATCTTTTCTGACATTTAGACTAAATTTAAACTGTAATTCAGGGCAATTTGGTGCTGGTAGCTGACTGTCTGTCTTTTAAGTCTATGGTGTGATTTTTAACCACTGTGTTGCATTATTACTATTTTGCATCTCATGGCATGGAGTTAATTTTACGTTATTCATAGCATTCTGGGAGAGAAGAACGAGATATGTATAGCAGAAAGCAAAGCAAAAAGATATCTCTACATTAGGCTATAAGCATGTACGCTGAGAAAAGAAAAGAAAGGTCAGCAGCTCTGTAACCTACATTTAGGCTCCAGCAGGGGCCGATGTGAGCTGGCCCACTCATAAAACCTCATGCAATACGATGCCACAGTACCAGGTTCTGGGACGACCCAGGTAATTCACCAGAGACCATTACTAGTTGACTGTGTTTTCCTTTCTCCTTCCATAGCCAGTTACAGGATGCTGACCACTTACACTCCTAGGAAAACACGTGTTTTCCTTCTTTCCCTGGTGCCTCGAGCCATGACGCAATACAGGGAGGGCTCCAGCAGCAGTTTTAGAGAGCTCCAGCATTGATCCCATCCCTAGGTGCTTGTCCCCAGTCCCATGCTCCAGGGCTGTCAGACAAGGGCAACCCATCTGGGGTGAGGTATTCCCCCCACCAGAGCTGGTATTTTTATTCAACATTGTTCCTGGCAGCGTGGGGCAGAAAGGAGACATGTCTAATATTTTTGCTGTCCAGGAGAATTACACCGTGTTCAGCATATGCCCTGGATCTTTACAGGTGACTTCTAGAAACAGGAAATCTTGTAAAATATTCAACAGCCTGTATTACCATGGGACCAGCCTGAGTTACAGCAATATAAAGACAAAATGTTGACTGAGTTTATTTTTCAGGGGAGGATGAATAACACAAAGTCCTGTGACTATGCATTTACATTAAAATTCAAACTAGCGGCTTTTTTTCTGCTAACTTTCAACTAAAGTGCAAATAATTAAATTTTAATTGTGCCGTGTTCATGAGAAATGAAATTGCATAGTTTATGTACCAGTACTTTCAAAGCTAATTTTGACTTTCTCTTGAGGTGAACATTTGTAGCTGAAGAGTTTGCATTTACAGAACTGATCTGTGTGGCAACATCTAATCCAAGCACTTTAAATGATGAGAAATTGCAGGGAAGAATTTGCCATCGGTGAACCTGGATGGTTAAAAGATGGAATGCCTCCCTTCCTAAATCCAATATAATTAACGAATGATTAAATTAGTAAGAATCTTGATTATCATGTTCCATAATGAGAAAATTATTTGTTTGTGGAACACGTTCTTCATTATAGATTATTTCTTCAGCTCTGGTATTATCTGCCTGCACTGCAGCCAGCTGTGGTTAGAACGCTGTGGTCCCACAGTCCTGAATAGCATTGTGCAAAGAGAAATACTAACTGCTAGTTCTGATGTGACAGTATTTTTTAACAGTGAAAAAAAATCTCAGATTGTTTGACAATGTATTTTATGGCTAATTCAAACATTATTGTTACCTATGCCATGGTCTCCACTTGCTACTTTTCTTTAATTAGAAAGCTACAATACAATTATCTCTAATAACATATACTAAATCACATGAAAATGATACAAATTAGAAGTACATTAGTTGAGAGGGTGGTTTATTAACCATAAACATTCAGATTAATCACACTTTAGCTCTAAATGTTTGTTGCCTTGTGTGTTTCCATCCCCTTTACTATTATGCTTTGGTAGGTTGGCTTTGGCAGGTTGGCTTTGGCATCTCTAGGTGTTTGTTTTTTACCAAATGATGATTCATACTTCATGAAAATCGTGATTCACAGCTTTATATAAGCATCTGAGATTCAGAGGTGCATTTAACACTAATACAAATTATCGGCACATTATTCCCTCTTCTCAGTGGAGACATGCCTCTTTACTACTGCAGTTTCTCTCTGATGGGAATTGGCTTTCCCTACCCTTTACCCATTGGAATGAGACCTACAGGGAGAGAGAGCTCACAGGTTGCTATTCTCAACCTTTTTTCAGCTACCCATATTTCTAGCAGAATCTCTTCTAGCTCAATCCCTTGGTCCTAAATCACTCAAAGATACTAGGATTTCATCTCTGACTGCAAACAAGAAAACAAGATCAATGTTTTTTTAAAACTCTAGTGGAGATATTTAATTTTTCTTGATCATACCAAATGTTATTTTGCTACAAAAAAAAAAAAAAAAAAAAATTCAAGATGAACATTTTGTGGACAAACTAGAAATACAGGCAACAGCTCATTCCCAGAGATGATTCACTGTAAGTTGAATGGGAACTAAGAACCTGACTGTTGTGAAAGTTACTGTATCCATGCAGCCTGGTAAGGGCCACAAACCTACGAGAAGTTTTTTCGTAGATTAAGGAAAAGAGAAGAAATGGCCCAGTCCTTAATTACTGAAGTCCCCAGAAGTAGGTACAGCTTTGGTGTGGTACCTCAGGAAGAGGTCTGCTGGCATCATGGTCACTCCAGCAGAAAAGCAGGTGTTAACCATACTGCAAGAGCAGTGGTGCCTGAGAATATGGATCAATTCAGAAAAAAACAGGAGAGGAGAGGAGAGGAGACGAGAGGAGAGGAGAGGTAAAAACCAAATCCCCCCAAAACCCCCAAACCTGCTGTACTTCTCTGGGATGAGTTAGTCCAGTAGCAGACCTCTGGAATAAGACAGATGTACAGTTTGTCCAGAAAACACCATGAAGACAGCATAAGGAACCCATGGCTGAACATACTTGAGTGACTCGTTTGGGTATTGACACTGGAGCATGGTGAAATGAGGATGTTACTCCAAAATGTAACTATTGGTGACAAACACTTTGTACTCCCTGCACAGAAGCACACAGAGGAGTCACAGAAAAAATTGTGTCACAGAAAAAATTGTATCACAGACCTCTGTGGCATTGAGTGAACATAAAGACAGAAGAATAGAGTAACAGTATTTTTTCATTTATTTTATGCTTAAAACCCCAAACAGTGTTCATAAGAAGATTTCTTAGTTGAATAAACAATGAATTTAAAATGGTATTGAGTCATTGAAGTTAAGGATGCAACTGTGTTATAAAGACTCTCCAGAAAATAGGTTTACCAGGCTCATCTTAATGCAAAGAAGCTCTTTCATTTACATGAGCGTATATGGATACTCAGCCATTGTCTCTGGACAGATTTGTCAGGTATTAAACCTGTAACCAGTGTTACACGTGGTCTTTTTTATTCTTTTGAGTATGTGGATTTGCTGACCACTCAGTTCTGTCTGTGGGCTCTGTTCCTAAGACTTAGGAAAAAAAAAATTAAATATGTAAGAAATTCAGTTAAAGCACTGAGGAAAATTAAAAACTTCAGTCTCTACTGGTGATAAAAATGCAGAGTAGAAATGAGCAGATGGTACACTATACACCATCATTCTTGCAGAACATATACATATATAAAAAATAGCTCTATCTCCATTACAAAATAAGACTTGCCACCTGTAACTCAAATACCCTCTCCTCTAAGGAATATCTCACTTGTTGATCCAGTAGAAGCAGTGGTAGGTAAAACTGGGAAGCTGTGTGTGAGAAACAGACTGGGTTTTGTTTTCAAAGGTAAACGTTATTTTAAAATCATTGAATGGATCATAATTTTCTTCCAGATTTAGTCCATAATTATTTTATGCTACCAATGAAGTGCAAGATAAACCAGGTTAGTTTCAATACCTTATTAACTTTATCTAAAATAATTCATCATGTTCCCTACATCACTTTAATTGATATTCTTCAGTTGATAGAACTTGGTAGTTTTAACTAATTTTCAAGTTGTTATGAAGTCCATGACATTTTTTAAGTTCAGTTTGGCTTTGTTTATCAGTGATGGGAATGGAACAGTGAAACTATCTTTGTGTTTAAATGAAGCAAAAATTCTCCAGAGTAGCTGCAGTTTAAGGGAGCAGGAAGTAATCTTTAACAAATTTTCCTTTTTGTACAAATGCTGATTGTCTAAATAAGCAGTTAGGCAGCTAAAATAATCTTTAGAATGATTTGGGTTAGCAATCTGAATGGAGAAGTAGGTGAGATGGAGGACGCATCCATCTCCAAGTCCACACTGAGGTATTAACCTTTATCCTCCCCGTGCCCCACTATCAGGCATAGGGATCCAGCATTTTACTTCATCCAGGAGGTTTGCGTCTGCCACAACCCCTGGTGCCAACGGAGTGACCCCATCAGCCGCTGGTTACAGACGCTAGGATGGATGGAGGGTAAGTCCTTCTGGGTAACTTAAGACAAGGATAGTGTTTGCTAGAAAAATAATTTCCCATATATAATTTTAAGGTCCCAAGTCATTGAAGTAAGCATGAATTAATAAAACCTGATGAACTGCAAAGAGGTAGTGAAAGGGATTTCTGCTTATCATAAGAGCTGATCCCACATCAGAAGTGCGGATCTGAAAACTCATGCCAATTTTGGCATGAGGACTTGAAGCCTGACACTGAATTATGGAGCACTGTCCTCCTGGGAAACTGCACATCCCTTCTTTCTTCCCTTCCACTAAAGCTGAAACAGAAAGCAATTGCACCACTGCTGGTAGCCAGTCTTCAATTTTTTGCCCGTAACCAGGGGGTTGTTTGTTTTTTTTCTGGCTCCTGGACTAAACTGAGAAGTATAAATAACAGTGAGCTAAGTTAAAAAGAGTGAAGATTTCTCATTAGCAACAGCTGTGCAAGAGAAAGTGATGGGACCAGGGCTTGTGTTTCTAAGGTCAGAATTAGGCTGAAGGCTTAGAACCTAAGAGCAGTTTTCCAACACACTCAACAGGAGCAGTTCCAACAGAGACCAAGTCACTCTGCTGTGTGGGGTCTGATCTCTCAGAGAGCTCAAAATCAAGGTTGCTTCTCCCCAGGTTTTACCACAAGCATTAGGCATGCTTTCTTCCCTAAAAAATCCAGATCTCGGTATTAAACAATATGCCAGAAACTCTGCTTTCCTTTAAAAATAAAAGGTCATTTAAACTTTTTCCTGTAGAGCTTAAAAACATGGCCCCAGTAGAAAAATATAAATGAATAATTTTTAGAAGTTGCTTGGCCTTTGAGCCAGGCACGCGATTTTCTATGACTGAGATGTGTGGTGCCAGTGCCATGAAAACCCCAAAGCCGCAGTCTGGGCTGGTGTGGAAGGACATACACAGAGTGCAACTGGAGATGGCAATTTAATCTGCTGATAGTTTCTACCAATAAAACTGAAGAGTTAGAAGCCAAAGACATCATAGAGGAGAGTGCCGCTGAAACACCCAATGAAGCAGAGATTCCCAACTGAATGATCACAGCATTACTCTAAGAATAAAGGAACACACAACATACTGGGGCACGTAAACAGTATAAAATACAGCCTTTCACTTCACATTTGCAGCTAGTGGCTTGGAATCTGCTAATAACTCTATGACTCAAAATGCTAGTAAATAATACAAGTATTTGTAACAAAAATCATTATTAGATAAGCACAACATTGTACCCTCAAACTAAAAGCAGATGTTCAAAATCCCCTCATGATATTTATGACGTCCAGAATATACTTAAACACGTGCCATCACCTTTTCTTTCCAGCGATTAGGTTACCATGAAAGCATCCTTTTCAAAGCTGAGTTGACAAAGCTGTGCTAAACTACACTTTAATAGTAGTCTCTGCTTATGTCTTGTTTTGCTAAGTAGGCTTTTTTGGATCTAAAGTTAAAACTTCAAGCAGTTGTGAAATATTTTATAACCGATGTGCTTTTCTACTGCCAGTTTTCAAAATACAGTCTTTGTGGCAAGCTGCATATTCTGGATGTTTAGGGGCTAAATTATTCTAACATTCAGCAGAATAAAAACCATTTTGTCTACAGAAAAGCAATATCTAATATATTTTTCATTATAGAATGACTACAGAAAGGACAACTGGCAGAGTAAGACCCATCTCTTTAGATTCAGTACAAGTCTTCCAAAGCAAAATGTGTTCAATTTTCTATTATCTGAATTCTGTGGTCACAGATGTTCTCCTTTCATTTTACTTATTGACAAAAGACAATCATGTATTTAGTCCAGTCACTTTATTGTCTTGCTTTTATCACGAAAAATATGCTCATCTGAAGTGATTTTTTGTGAGTCTTGCCAAAAGCTGTTTCATGAAATTAGAAATAATATAGAAACCTTACTTGACCCGTCCATTTTGAATTATTTCTGATGCAAAAGATAAAGCGTAACTAGCTCTGTGCTTACTATAAGCATGCCTTATTAAATTGTACACATAAAGGCCAATATTCCATGGAAATTCCAGGTGCTATCTCAGCATGCTTCACATCAAAACCAGCTGAAAGCTATACAAAACTTATGGAGGAAATATTGTAAATGGATTTTAGGGACACATGCAGTTACTGTACACTCGAAATACTTAGATCAAAAGCTAAAGTCTAATTTTTTAATTGCATACCAGTAATGAGGGCATTATACCTTCTCTTCCTCTGTTCTTCAGAAGGGATGCAAGTCAACGAGGTGATGGGTGTCCTCAGGTGAGGGAAGCTTTAAGTAAGGGTTCAGAATCATGTAGACTTTGGTGTGTTTACAGTGTGGGCTACTGATTCCAGCAGTGCCTTTATTCTGCAGTCTGCTGGAAAATCTTTTACTTCCCATTTCAATTTCATCATATGGACATGCAGTCAAATTAAAACCTCACCATTAATTTTCCTCATAGTAGGGAATATGGTCTAGATAAATAGATTAACACACATTAAAAGTTGCTGTGAAGCACAGTGGTGCTGAAGGAGCAAGACAGATCACTTTTTGCAGTGCTCTTGGCAGTACTAACTGATAGCTTCTTATTTAGAGACTTTAATAAAGAGTCCAGGAACAGCTGGATCCTGAAGCGCAGACACAATGTGATTTTCCAAAAATTTTAATAGAGGGATGTATGAAAGGATTAGAAAAAGCACAGGTTCTGTATTCCTGATGGCTTCCAAATGTTTGCTTTTCACATTCTGTGATCTAGAAAAGCACCTGAACGTAGTTCATAAAACATCTGTAAATAAAAGCCCCCAAACCCAACACCATATACATATCTGCATTCAAGCATGCAAGAACAGGAATAAAATATGAAATGAAAGCTCAAAGCTTAGCTGAAAATTGCAGAAGTTGGTAGAAAGAAGCTGCTACAGCAGTGTTGTGTAGACGGTCTGTCAATTGTTTCAGAAATGCCGAGGCATCCTTTGAATTTTAGAAGATTGAGAAATACTGGATTTGAGAGCTATGTTTTATCAGGCAAAACTGTGTTGAAAAAGGCATCTGCCCAGAGTCCAATGAGAGCCAAGCCCTGCTATGGCTGAGAAAGAAGTAGTCTGCCTGCTCTCGGAGCTCCCAGCTCTGGCCCCCTGTGTAACTGGACAGCCAGAGCATTTGGGAGACAGATGCTAATGGGAGGTGAACTATCACCATAGGATCATTAAACTGACATAGTAAGTAAAAAAATTGGTACAAGAGGTAGGCTTTTCCTGTGTGGGCCACCTACTGAAGAAATAAACTTATTTTTCATATATGGCCCATACGATACATTAAGAATATTTACCATATGTTAAGAACATTACTTACTAGTTTAAAGCAAAATTGAAGAATAAATAGAACTCATCACAAATTGTATGATATATCAAAGGAAATGACCATGCTCCCTTCACTCCTTAAGCTGTTTCTCAATAGTTATTGAACAGATGCTGTTCTTGGAAAAAGAAAAAAAAAAACATTATAGAGAATAATTCTCAGACCCCAAGTGTTAACTGTAAATTGCTGAGATTACTTACTTTTAAACATAAACCTTAAAATGCAGAGGTCTAAGAACAAAATGAATGCTTGACTTTTTCTGTACAGAATATAAAAATTCCTCCAAGGCTATTAATCTATTTTATGGTGTTAACTGCATAACTATTCTGAAATGGCCATTTTTCTTACATCTTGATAATGAAAAAACCAAAATGTGTTAAAAAGTCCAGATTAAAGCCAGGTCACTGTCAAAGTGTTTTTATGAAAATGTCTGCTTCACTAAAAGAATCTGAGGGCATGATTTAGTTTGAAATCTTTCAGAATTTGGAACAGGATTTGGGTGTACATATGCTATGGTCCTGGGGAAGGATAATGGGTAAGGAGAAAGTTTTACAGACCTTACTAGTGTTTGAAAACATTTATGATTGTACAAAAATCAAAGCATAGTATTCAGTTGCTAATGCTCTCTGAAAAGAAAATTCAGTAAAGGAAAGAAAATGAGGTCAATTTACTTTGGTCTCTAAGCACAGAAAAAATAAAAAAAGAAATGGCCTCTGTAGCTTTTCAAGTACTATTACTCAGAAGATCAAATCTAGAGCTTCCACAGTCCACTCTCTTTATACTTGAAAGGAACAGTTCCAAGTGGACATTTTTTTCAACAAAAATGGTATTAATTTTGAAACAACTACATACTTCACAGTTAAAGTAGCTCGAAAGATTCAGTCAAACAACTCTAGCCCTTAATGTCAATTGCCATTAGTCTTCCCACTACAGTTTGTTTTTTGTATGGCAGGGGTTAGAGGCAGATGGTGAGGAGTTGTGTTTAGCTATGATTGAAGTTTCCTGAACAGAAAGAACCCGAAAGTGGTCTCAGAAGAATCAACAGATGTGACCTTAACAGCCAGGACACTGATTTTCCTCACCAGCTACTGTTCAGAAGATTATGTCAGTAGCATAAGAACATCCTAAGGAGTACCTCTAATCTCTTCAGCAAATTGATGAAAATAATTTCTGTAGATTTTCCTTTCCAGTGGGAGGCAAGAACAATATTGAGTTCAGCCTTGATTCGGCAAAGTCGTGTCCCCCCCCCCTTTTTTTGTCAATGGCCAGTACCTCTGAACAGTAGTAAAATCTTGTTCTGATGCATATGTTTAATTTTCTTCCTGGGTAGTGTGCTGGGAACCCAGGCATCATTCTGCTTCCAGCCTCTGATCAGACCAGGCCATCTTTTAAACTGGTTTTTTTTCCATACTATTTCTCAAAATCTTTGCGGAATTGGCTTTACTTGTACAGAGCACATCACAGTGTTCTCCTGCTACTTTCAAAAGGCATCCTTAAACTTAAATTTTCTTCCCTTACCTTCATAGTGCTTGGTCCTGCAGAAAATGCATAGTCTATCTTAAAAGCAAATAACTGGTCCCCAAATCCTATCACTATAGACTCTTGGGCCTATTTCTGCTCTGGTATGCATGGGCGTAACTGCACACTTCAAGTAAGAGAAAAATGTGGCTCAGTACATAAGCATAAGTCTGCTGGTAGGTTCTGCCCAAAGACACAAGAGGTTTATCCTGGAACCAATCAAGTATCAAAGCAGGATGATACAGCTGTTTATCTAATCTCTACACTCAAGTAACGCTTACTATAGCAAATCTTCAAGGCAGGGAAATCCTTCCATTGCTGGGTGAAACAAAATATCATGTAATTTCCTTACTTAAATGAAAAGTGCAAGTCAAATGGGATTTCAACAAGCTGTGTTGAACAGCTCTGCACACTTGTCAAACCAGCCTGCAGATTCTGGGAGGCAGGAAAGCCAAACAGAGTGCACATTTACATCCAAATAAATAATGTACCCACAGGATACTTGTGGTGGTCCCAGCTACATTTACACTTAGCAAATGTGCACAAAGCTTTGGTTTGGCAGGCTATTTACTTATTCATGCATGTTTCCCCCTTTCTCAATGCCTATTTCAATAGCATGGTAGGTTACAAATCAAAGACTATAGACCAGGCGCTTAAGTAGCCACTAAGCGATGGTAATACAGGATTGTTGCTTCTCAGACTTGAGAGTGTGAAGGCTCATGCCAGCAGGTACAGAAGCAAGTGTTCATTTAAGCACACCTGTGAAACCATTAGCCGAGACTCTTTTACAAGATTTTTCTTCCCTGTTGTTACTAGTATTTTTCACAAAGTGACCTTAGATGAACTACAGTCACTTTCAGTTTCCTCACTGAAAAATCAATCATCTCCCACAAGTAAGGGGAGATTTAATTTTTATACAAAACAAATAATGAAGACACTGGTCCTCAGAAAAGGCATTCTTTTGAATACCATGGCTCAGTAACATATTTCAGTGCTTATCAGAAATAAATCACATGTCTGAAGTCAAACATATCAAAAAACACTCCAAGCGATTGGGATACATTTGTCTGTCTCAAAACTCTTAAAGAATAAAAAGAACTCAGAAGTACTTTGTTGCCATCTTTTCCACAGTAGTATTGTAGTAATTAGTGAAAGTTGATCTACTTGTTTAGAAACCCTTTTTGGACTGTTCTAGCCTCCAGGGAAAAGGGAAGCCCTTTGGGCTACTTTCTTCAGTGCAGGCAGGCTGAACGACAGCATTTTCAAAGTAGCTTTGACAGGAACTCAGTATCTGATGGAAGTGAGCAACTCAGAGCACTTGGCACTTCCACATGGCTTTGGAAATCCCATCTGGCTAGAATTAGGTTCTAGGAATGCATTTATTTTTTTCCCCTCAGAAAAACAAAATAGTCTAACCCTAAATGACACTACAGTGCATCTGAACTCCTATCTCTTGCAATAAAAGATGCTCTGATGTTACAGTAAGTCTACCACATCTTCTCTTTGCAAAACTTCCTTCAGCCTCTTACTGGCCAGAAACAGGCACAAGTTACCAAATTGTTTCCTCAGAAAGGTTATGAAGGCTTTTCCACTCCAACATCTAATTAGCTTTGGAAAAATGCTCAGTGCAGTAGAGTATGCAGTAATTGGAGTGAAAGGTAAGAATAACATCCTGTCTATGATGGAAAATTAAGGTTTGCAGATTTACTCTATCAACACATAATGCTACCACCAAAAGAGATTGGTATTCAGTGTTGTCGTGACAGATCTGAGACTGCCCCTGGATCTACACACAGTGCTGCTCAGTGAATGATGTTGCAGGAGACTGGAGAGCATAGGAAAGAAAAACCTTTAGTCCATGAGAAATAAGGAAGGTGAGTGGAGGAAGACAACTTTAATCACAATTAGTGAAAAGAGTGCAAATGTCAGAAAGGACAGAGTAAGTGAACGGTGTGAGCAAAGCAAGGTGGTAAATGTGTGCATGGGGCAGGAAGAAGACTCTGTTCTGTGAGGCAGCCCTTCCTCATGAGCCTGTGGAGGCGATTCTGGCCTTGGGACTCACTTTTTTAGGCACAAGACCAACCTCATGCATTTGTCTTGTTTTGGCAGAGGTTAGCAGAGGCATCAATGCAATCCACCTGGGTATCTCTAACCTACAAAGCCACTTCAGATGGAAGCGCAAAAGTCACTGATAGAGGGGAATCCCCCTGGAAATGTTAGGGTGGCGATAAGCAGTGACAAGCATCAGCAGCATGCTCATCCAGTGTGCAGGCTCCAGATGGAGAAGAAGTCTTTCATCCCAGAACAGGGCATCATGGCAGCAGCTTCCATGGGTTTGTCAGCAGCAGCAGCGCTGTATTGGCTACCACCAGCTAAGGGCAGCAGACCAGGACTGCCTGCAGGAAAACAGAGCTGGCCCTTGTGGTGGGTGGGAGGCAGCGCTAAATGGCATCCAGTCCATCCAAGCTCATCTTGCTGGATGCCACAGCCACCAGAAAAATGAATGCTTGGATTAGTGCCTCATTGCATAAAGGGACAGTGTCTGCTGTTACAGAAGCTGTAATGATAAATACCGTTTTCTTCTTTTCCGCCATGAATGTTTCCTCCCCAGCTGCTCCCTAGGGTATAAGCCATTTTTCTGAAGAATTGCTGGTCAGCTGTTAGTACAAGATGGCACCACTGACTACACAAGTGATAGTGCTGCTCAGTCAGTCGTTTGCAGCATGCGAACAGATGACTTTGATAACCCTGCCAGTGGTGACTTGAACAAGATGGAGGCGTTGTTAGGTAGTATGCTCATCTACACACCTTTCTTTCTCAGATCTATAACAGAAGAAAACAGAGACAAAACAGGACAAGCAGAGTGCAAGCGTACCCTCCGCACACTCTCCTTTTTGACAGTTTATAGGGACCTCATCAAAATGTGCCTGTAAAAGCAGAAAGTGGGAAAATGCTGGGGTTTTTTCTGTTTGCTTCATGCATTTACCAACATAAGCTCAGGAGAACAATCTAGAAATAGCTGACAAGGACCTCTGTTCATGGCATTATGGATCAGTGTCAACCAATGTCAGTCAGTTACTGATCAAAGCAGACTTAGCTTGTGCATATATGTTTTGTCTCCACTCAAACCGTATCACTTGTATTGATTGAAAATTAATAGATATGTTACTGATACCTTATAACTGCTTTGCAATATACATATACCATTAAAGCCTTATCCTCAATTAGCAGGTCTCCAACTCTTGAGGGAAATAAGTAGCTTGAACTCTGCCTTCATACAGTTAAATAAATTTGCCTTTGATGAGCAGAAATAACTCCAAAGTCTGCTGGCATTATAATTCATATGTGATTTTAATGTCTTCTGAACTTACTCTCTCAAGGTTTTTTTGTCTTGTACTGATTATCTTCACACTGAAAGATCAACGGTGCTTGAATTACGGGACCCATATCACACATTTGACAGTTCCTGAAGAATCTAAGACTAAATTTGTTTCGTATGGGTGTATTTATCGTACTCATTCTATAGAAGTCTAAACAGTTATTAGCATTGCAGTCCAATGCTCTAAATCAGTGACACTTATCAGTGCTGGTAAATTGCCAGTCGCCTTCCTGGACTCCACCAAAACAGGAAATTGAACAAGAGATTAATCAGGAAGTTAATGCAGGCAACCAAATATAAGGGTCCCCTCAAAGGCTAAAGACCTGCTCTTATGCTTTCATCTCTATCTCAAAGTCCAAATATAAACAGCTTCCCTACTAGTTAATTTACAGGGATTAATAACTGGACGACTTTATAATTCACTTCAATAAGACTGGGAAAACAGGTCAATAAATCATGTCTTTTATCTGCCTGCTTGGGCTTGTTCTGAAGTCTGTTCTGCATCTATGAATGATTAGCAGCAGGTGTAAAATAGTTCCCCGAAGGTTGCTACTGGCAAGGCCCATTCACTCCTGGATGCTCCTGACAACAGTTCATTAATTCCACAAGATTTCAGACATAAGTCCTGACATCCAAGTCAAGGGTACGTCACATCTGTTTCCATTAAGAGACCTTAAATGACCTTAGCCAGTAATTCAAATATTCAGCAGCTTTACCACCTATCCGGGATAGTTGCGTTTTTTTTCGTAAAAGACCACTAAAGAAAGAACCAGGTGCCACTGGCCTTTTTCTTCCCTTAAAAAGGCAACTTGCATATCTTCTTTTTTAATCTAAGTCATCCTGGAAAAATATTGAGGATTGGAATATTGCAGCATTTTGAGATCCTGTGACCCAGGGGAGCTAAATTTATGTCAGTACTGCAAGTCGTACTCTGCTTTGCAAACAAGTGGCTGTAACTCCTCTGATATTACATTAGAAAAGAATATAATTATTAAAATCTGTGCCTCAAAACACTTAAAAATAGAAAAAGTATATTTGATGGAAAAAGAACTAGATGAAACAAGGTGGAAAGCAGGAAATTGAGAATGTCAACAACATAATACAACAACTGCTCAGCCAGAACTAGCATTCAGTTTAATATAGTAAAAATGGGCTCGCTTCACTCAGTAAGCATCCGGTGTCAAAATCCTGCAGCTGTCTCACTTGGATCAGACCTTTGCAACTGCACTGTCTTTAGATGCAGCAATTAGGCCCAATTCAGCACTGCAACTGAGGCTCATGCAAATCCAAGGAAGAATATATTAGCATACAGCAGAGAAGTATCTGAGCATCAGTGTGAACTGCAGATTGCTCTTCCTTAAAGACACAGTTTCCAGAATAAGAAAAAAAAAATTCTGTAGGTGAGCCTCTCAATCTCTGAGAAGAAAAGCATGTATACTTTTTTCTGTAAGTCAGTCTTGTATTCTATGTGTAGTGGGGCTTTAAAAGCAAGTGCTGCACATCTGCTAAAAATGCAGATCACACCTGGGAGTCTTTAAGCAACAGGACAATCTTAGCCATGTTTGGTAGCAGGAGCACAAAAAAAGGAGCATATTGCAATGTAGCTATTTGCTTTCAGGTGTCTTGGTCATCTTGATCATATATCAACTTCCAGTAACATGCAGTGGTGTTGAAAGAACATACATCAGCTGAGGAGCACACACCTTTGGAAAGGTTATTTTAACCGTAGTTATTGCTACAGTATACAAAATGAAACTCCCTCTTCTTATCATCAGATGCCAGACTAGGTTATTTGTTTAATCATAGCATTTGTCAAGAGGACTGCATAGCAGACCTGAGTGAGCAAAGGGCTTTATGGACTGCTTCTCCTCTTCCTTCCTCTAATATGTTATATGCCTATTCAGGCATTCCAGATAGTTTAGCTGCCAATGACAAAGATTGCCTGAGGCATCAGAGATGGACACACACTAGGAGTATCTCATATTTGCAAGGCTTTTCTTCAATGTCTACGTTCTAAACAGCAACATTTCTAAGCAATGAGACTAAGTCTTCCCATGTGACAGCATTTGTTTTTTTGATTTGTAAACAGATTAGAACAATTGCAGGAACAGCTATTTCTCACTTACATGCAGATGCTAGCATAAGGACAACTTTTATGAGCCAACTTCTTTGTTAGTGAAGTGTAAACCATCTCCTTATTTGGGTAGTAGGATTGCTTTTTGTCCATATCTAAACTCATAGTGATTTTACCGATCTTTCAGTATCAGTTACGTAGTTGCAATTGTCTTATGCTCTTAATTTCTTTTTTACTTTTGAACCAGGACAACTATGGTACATAAGCGCAGACTAAGTTTTACCAATATTTATTACTAATAATGAGGTAAAATCTGTCCAAAACTTGCCAGATTGTGAAGCAGCCTGTGAATGTGATGAAGCATTAAGTGAAGCTACCACTACAGCTGATCGCTTTCACATCATGAACAAAAACCCTTTTGTGGATCTCATAACAGTGGTCAACAAACACCTTTTGTTAAGATCTGCCAAGGGAAACAAACCTCTTTGTTGTACTATACCTAAAGCAATGATGTCTCTCTCCTTAAGATCTTCTTGGGAGATTGCTAAAACTACAACTTTAATACCCACTCATTACTCTAGACATGTTTGCTTACACTGATCCAGAGCAGATAAAGAGAAGACATGCAACAGCACAGAGCAGAACAAGGAAACACTTTACTAGAAAGAGTATCACTTACAACTGCTATCTGGTTTCATGTTCGAAGCCTGTGATTGTTTCATGCAGTTGATCACAATCTGATTAACTATCATAATTAGAGAAGTTGAAAAACGATTCATCTGGAAAATGTGCAAAAGAACATCACTATTTGAGTCCTTACTAGGAATAATACTGTTTTTAAGTCTGACTCAAATATTAAGTGCAGAAAAAACAATTCAGTTATCCAGTTTAACAGAATACAGACCACAGAAACTCATCCCAGAATTTCTTTGTTAAATACACAACTGAATATGAAGACAGGAAGGCACAGAAAGCTCCTAGCTTCAGTTATGCACTAAGTTAGTGATAAAGAGGGAAGTTGAGCCTTCCTTTTCTTTGAAGAGAGATATTGCTTGTGCTGTGCAGTATCTTATTTGTATCCACTCGTGGGGACAAGTAAATAGCTTGTCACATCCATAACAGTCTGCATACAACATTCTCTCCACTATCTTCAGTGTGGGTAAACCAAAGGCACCGAAAAGGAATCTGATGCATCAAATCTCTCCTGGTATTTTCTGTTACTAAGACCACAGTTTGATACATCCCATAAAAAACCAGACTACTTTGGGCTTGAGTCCAATAGCAACAGTAAGAAGTTTGAATCATTTGACATTCCAAACCATGTGCCAAATAAGAAATGGAAAGAACACAAAAGGATTTCTCAAGATGGCAAGTATATTCTTCCTCCTACTTCAGCTATATACGAAGCACTAGGGTTGAACTATGGTTTCCAAATAACTTGACTATTGAGAACAAAGACCTTGTCTCTAAGAGTAGTGACTGAGCATTTATTCTTGGTGAAAACGACACCATTTTTAAGCAGTAATGATCAACACTGGTTACTTACTGGGAATTAATGGCACACGATATTTTTTGGTTAATGCAATTTCAGCTGGTATATTGAGAGCTTTTACAGAGGATTAGTGAGTCATGAAAAGCCTTGCTCACTTGCTTGGACAACCTTTCAAAGTTGCTTTCCATTTCAGATGGTCTGTGCTACCATCTCACAGCTGAGATGGGTGACCTGTGTGGTCCCATTTCTGTCCTTACCTGCTGCATAAACGACTGCACTTCTATACACGCTTAATTCTGGTCAGATTCATTGGTTGCATGGCTTCATCTGAACTGCAGTTTCAACCTTAACTGAATTTTCCCTTGCACATAGTTGTCTGTATCTGCATCTTTTTTGTATTCTTCCTGTTCATAAGTAGTACCTGCCATAACAGCTGCTTTTAGTAAGAAAATAGTTAATGTTCTAAGTGTAGAATTCTGATTGTTTGAAAAAGTGTACTTCTCACATTCTGACCCCATGACTAATAAACAGGATCAAGCACTTTCAAGAACATACTTTAATTTGTGTGAAGAAATTGCACAAGGAATTTTTAAATCCTTATATTTAGTATGTATTGAGAGATATTAATGTAATACAAATAATTACAAGGCAATTGTTCATTGTCCTATTATTCTCTTTTTGCACTTGAACAGCTGTAAGAGCAGTTTGGAAGAAGAGGAATCTGGTGAACCTGGAGTTGAATTAAACTTACAGTTCAGAAAAACAAAGGATGACTACATGAAATGCAGAATATTCCTTGGAGGAACAGTTTTAGCATAAATACGGAATGGTTGTTTTAAGTTTCACATTATAAATGATAGCAGCAAACCTTGCAGCCACTCACTTTAAACAGTCCAGAAAGGTTCTTTCATTTCCTGAGGTATAGTCAGAAGTTAGGGAGGTATACTTCCAAAACTTTATGGCTGTACACAACGGAGGTTTATAACATTACTTAGCATTCTGCTACACCAAATGAAAAGTCAATTGACATTCACTCCCTAGTTGGAAAATAGTTCAGAACAGAACAACCGAGTAACAACAGAGAACATGAAACAAAACACTGTCTTTAATTGCATGGGAAGACATTTGTAATTCCACAGGCTGTTTTCATCTCTAACTTGGAAGCTTGTGAGCAAAGAACAGTTTATTAAAAATAAGTTTATACTGTTAGGTTTTTATGTTGAATTAGAAATCCTGAAAAAGAACACTTAAATTTCCATTTGCACCATATTGTACTCATGCCCTTGAAATGCTACAAACAGATAAGATTTCCAAACATGAGCAATCAAATGATTTTCATAAGCCACAAAATTATTGTGACTTCTAGCACTCTTATTCAAATGAATTTAGATGAAGGTCAGTATTAGGAACACCTCAGCAATAACACAATGTTAGAAGAGGATCATTATTGGTGTCAGGTATGTTTTCTAGCATAGGTTAGCTGATATGCTGAGAGTGCTGGACTGCTTCCATGCTCTGAAAAAAGCACAGATTTCATAGATTCAGTAAATGCTATTCAGTAAAAGTTAGACACTTCTGAAATGCTGTAGAGGAATGCAAATTTTCAGTTTCGTGTTCTATTTCAGAAATCAGAAGCATTTAATTTTCATCTCACTTTCAGTGTCCTACATATCCTCTCATCACCCAAAACTCTGTAATTTTCTCAGCTACATTTCTCTTAGAAAAACAGAGAACAGAATGAGCCAGGTTTTTTAAACCATGCCCAGAGATACATGAAAACTCTTCCAGAACATAAGTAGTACTTCATACAAACAAATATCAGCTGGAGGCAACAAACTGGAACAACCTCTTCTCACTAGATACTATGCCCAACCACAGAAGAGACCAGAATGTCTTTGTATCATCACCAAAAAAATGTCTCCTGTGTAATTATGCAGTTCCAGCTAAACCTCATTTAAAGGTAATTGCAGCCTGGCTGACTTTAAGCATTGAGTTGCTTATATCTTCAGTACTTACTGAGCAGAAGCAAGCCTTTTTTTTTCAGTTACAAAAGAATATGTCTTCACATGTGAAAAAAAGATTACCGATGTGCAGAGTGCCTAGGTGCTCAGGGAATGAATGCACAGAACGGCACATCCCCACCTCCCTGCTCCCTGTTGTCACTAAAGCCTTGGACTCACCAGCCCACACGTGTCCGTGATGCATAGGATACATCCCTGCATGTGCTAAGAGCCTCACGCCTTCCACACCTGTGTGTGTGTGAGGGACTATTTTACACCCACTGGAGCATGGGTTATTTCAGTGTCCTTTTCAAATCCATAGGCACAAATGGGCCATCACACACCATGTATGTATTTTAAAGTGTTGAAATGGAGAAATGGCTTTTTCTTTTACTGCAGTTTATTGTCAAGACCCTGAAATGTTTGTTTCCTCCACATTTTAAGAATGGAGCTGTATGTGAGAGCAAGTAGTGTGGAAACTGTGGCTCTGACTGAAAGTGAGCTGCAATGATTTAGATTGTAGGTGTTTGCTATGTAGCATGACCTTTACCTTCATGTTTTCTTGAAAAGTATTTATAGCACATTTCTGCCACAGCACACATCTGAGATCTGTAAGCACTCCAGCGAGTCTGTTAGTACTATTAAGTATCTATGAGTAACTGAAACACAGTATTTCATTTTTACTTTCCAGAATCACTTCAATGATCTCCCCTTCTTTGACTTTAACGTTTTCAGATTTATTTCTTTGACTCGCCTTGCTAAAAGCTAAAGTAAAATTCATTATGATCTACAGCATCTAATTTATGTTCCAGCCAGACAGTAGCCTTGGGCAGAACAAGATATCAGAGGCAGCTGTTAACACTTGGTAGAAGCTCACACTCATCAAAAGATGTGCATGGGTGTACATGCACTAGTTTTCCTAATGACTATTACATCTCTAGGCTTCCTAAGGTGGAAAAAGACATTTAGGGAAGACATTGCACACATCTCCTACACAGTTTTCTGTCCACTTTATCAAGTCACACACCAGAAGAACTGCAGGCAACGTGAAGTTAATAATTATTATTGGATGAGTACCCAAGGACCCCAGTCTAGATCAGGGCCCTGGTCCTCTTCACAGAACTGTGCCATCAAATGGAAAGGAAAACACAATTCATTCAGTTGCAATTCACATTCCCACCAAACTAGACAGAGGCAGCATGAGGAAGCCATCAGTGCTAATTTACACAGCGGGCTTTCACGGCTCACCCTCTCATGGGTGATTATCAGCAGTTACTGACTATCCACTGCTTCAATAAATGTGTTACAGTACATTATATGTTACATATACTTACTGAACCTTAGCAAGTGTATTCTCAAACAGCCACTATTGGGTTAGCTCACAATAAATATCTTGACGTTCTAGTCATAGTTATGCCTGAGGCCATTGGGCCACTAACTTTGCCTAAAAGTACAAAGCAGACTGCACTTACAAAGCTCCAGCAGTAGCATTGGACCTGTTTCTGTGCAATGTGTGTGTCTGTCTAGATAGAAGTAGAGCACAAAGCAGTTCAGCTATGCACATGTAATGTGCTGAGCTGAAAACACCGTCTCAGCATTACTACAATTTCTGATTTTAGTCTCAATACAAGACATTTTGGGGAAAGATTAAAAGCAAACAGCATCTGACTGAAGATCAAGAACCATCCTTTGTTATCCTCTATCATTTCTACACAGTTTCCTGCTCTTTTACCTATTAGAAAGAAAACTAAAAAAGCTAAGTAAAGATTAGGTGCTTCTGAAATATTATCATTGCTAAACATTTGACCTGATAATGGAAATATGGAAATACATACCAGTTCAAGTATTATAAACATGGTGCCAAACAAGTATGACCCAGCCGGTGCTGATGTTATTAGGCTTGACACAGGTTTTGCATTATTTAAAGCATGACAGAAGACTGCCTGTAAATGCTTTATCTGCTATTGTTACAAATGAAATCCAAGATGACTGAAAGGGAAAGTGATTAGAGAAAGTGTTTCTTTTTTTCAGCTTGTTTACTCAGTGCACTTGACAATAGTTTCTGTACAGTCAGATTCTTCATGCTGAAAAAGATGAGCTTGTACAAATATGCAATCATTATGATAAAGCTTCAGCCAGCACAGCTTGGGCTGTGTATATAACCCCTGCTCTCTTTTTAACTGCCTCCCACCCCATTTAAGGACATGATATCAAGTAGCCTGTATTCACACTAACTTGCTCATGCTCTAGTCCCAAATACCAAACTGGGGGAATTAATGCAAATTACTACATATGTGAAGTTAAAACGTGATAGCTGTTACTCGCTAGGTCTCCATTAAGCAATCTCACTCTACAGTAAAGCCACGGCCAAACAGGGCTCCACAAGCAAAAAGCTTGCCTGTAATGGCTCTTGGACAAGCACGTGCAACCAACTGGCTGTCGATAACAGGGAAATTGAAATAAAAAAAAAAACACCTGAAGAAAAAAGCATAACTTCACCTCACCACACAAATGCCTCCAGAAGAACTTACCACAGAAACCATCTCACATGGCTCTGGCCAGAACACATTCCTCTTGCTTGAGAAGTTTTCCTGGTGTGACGAGCCAGGCCAGTGGCTTTTCACAGCCTGCCCCACTCCCCCCTGGGGTGGCCAGAAAGCCCTCCGTGCTCTTCCACTGGCTTCATTTCCAGCTCCACTCCTCTGCACGCAGGTGCCACAAAACAACTTGCTCTGACTTCAGACCCAGAGCTCTATTGCTCCACTCATGCCTGCTGCCTTGCTAGCCCACTTTGATTTGCTCTACTTGGTCCCCAGGTTTAAAAAGTAGCTTTCTGGTAATGAAGCGCTGTTAGTCTACCTATCCAGCCTAAATTAAGTTCACAAATAATTCAGATTAAAACTTGGTCCCATTTCATATTAATTTCCCTTGAAATCTGTATCATGCCACTTTTTGTTTCTTGGCAATATACCAGGAAAGATGTCCAGTGCCTGTGGGAGTAAAGGCGGCCAAGTAACAGTTGTTTCAAACCACAAGCTTTTTCTCAGTAACACTGCAACCCACGCTTGCTCATCTAATAGAAATCTCTTAAACTGTCAGCTCTGACAGTTAAATTATCGATAGGTCTGAGTAGATTTATCTGAAATAAAGTGTTTGAATTCTTTCCATCTGCATCAAAATATTAAGACTTAGAACCATACGGAGGAAAAAATACAGAGTTCAAATCATTATCTTTAAAACCAAGGGGCAAGCAGAAACAGTTCTTGAGTTTTTAACTAAAATCTAACAAATAGTAGAACTATTTCTAGAATGTGACTTCAAGGACAATAAGGTCCATGAGCATCTGCAGTTTTGAATCTCTCAGCCTTCAGTCTGTTTTTTAAGAAAAACGAAATGAATTTAGTTATATGTGATTTCTCTAATGTAACTATATTTTTATCAAAATCTACTCAAATGGTCAAAAGGGTTAAATCACTTCCTTACATCAATTTCAGGAAAGGTACCTTACCACTCTGCCACTGTTGCATTCATGCACCTTTTCCACCTATTTATGCCCACACTTGCAACATTAAGCATTACATTCTCCCAAGAGAGAAAAAGCACGGTTGACTTTCTTGTGTCATTAATCCCAGGTTTTGCCTAGTTAATGTCTCCAAAATGTCAGAATTTGTGTTGTTCCTAAGTAATTAATGGCTAATGACTCCTACTGGAGTACTTAACAGCAGGCGACCCTGGCCGCTCTTCTCAAACGTAAATCCTGACTGTAGGAGGAAGAATAAAAATCACAAGAGTCACTACTTTTAAAGCAAGAAACTTCTCCAGATAAAATATTTTAACCCAGATGACCTTAGAAATGAAGCATGGAAAACTAATATGATTATGATGGAACGCTGACTCAGTTGCCTCATAATCACCAATATATTTCTCAAAGCAGATTTAACAAAAACATAGTTGTTAAAAAAAACCAAACTAGAAATCTTAATGACCCCACTAGAAAAAATGTTTAGCTTTTGAAACTGCCCATTGCTGCTGTTAAACTTGGTAGAAGAGGCGGGGAGAAAGCTAGCAATCCCTGTGGTGCTTACCCTTCCAAAAGTTTCAGAGGTAGTAGTAGTGGTTGTGATTATCTATTTTACTAATATTAGCAATACTGAGAGGAGGCATAGGACAACTCATTAGTACAATCAGGTAGCTAGGAGTTATTATAGACACACCTCTACCGGGAAGTAAAAAAATTTCTTCTGTTAATTTTCAAAGCGCAACCAATACACCTGCCAACTCCGATTCGATCCACAAAGATACTTAAATTCAGAGCAGCTACTTACACATTAGTCGTGGCTCTGAGAGATAACGTGGTCATCCCACAATAATCTAAACAACGGCAGACCTGCCACATTGCCAATAGTTCAGCTGCCCATGCATTTTGATTTTGTAATTCAATAAGATTTCCTAAAAAGACCCTATGGCCAAATCTTCCAGCTTTGGTATCATTAAAAAATGTTTGAATCACCACTAGATACTGAAATTATCTACATATGAGCAAGAGCTTAAGATCTGGCACTGGCATTTTCCAGGAAGATACTCAGGTATTAAAACTGTGCTCTTCAGCTGAAGACCAGCATGACATTACACTTATTTACATCAGCTAGGAATCTAACCAGGTCTAGTCAATACCTACACTTTTAGTTAGAATTGTTATGCCATAATGAGTGGGCCTTCATTATAACTCAAGATTGGCATTTGCTATATTTAAAAAGGAAAGGAATCAGATGAGCCAGTGCTGGTTTTGCAATGAGAGTTCTGCTGTCACTCACTGTTGATGCTTTCAATCAGATCTTGCTCATGACAAAACAAAGGTTTGCTTTTTATTCCTTTACACAGGGAATTCAGTACAAACACATGGGAAGGGATGACAAATGGCACTGGGTAGCCAAAACCAACATTCAAAGAGCAAGATCAGACAGATTACTGACTCTTTAGTGCTCACATAAGTACAGTAAGTATACAAAGAGAGTCAGCAACAACTTGAAAGGTTAAAGTAGCTGCACATACTTTACTGTGTATACCCTTTAAACTGGTGGTTATTCTTAGATTACCTGAGAACAAGTATGCTGTAGATTGCTGGAAAAGGGATTGCTCCTAATTTTGTTCCATTCAATTAAAAAATCTCATGCTAAGTTGACTTCTTTGCTTTCTTACATAGCACTTTGCCTTGACCTTTATGGCTACTGCTTTTTTTAATCCAAATTCACATAAACCAATTGTCTGTGTGGATAGGTAAGAAAATCAACAGTGTATTTAACAAATATATACATCCAAAAGACTTCAAAGTAATGTTTAATCAGATAAATCTGAGCAGAGATACATTTCTTTCTCTTCCCCACATTATGCTAAGGGAAAGGGCAATTTTAGCAGTTTGTGACATTTATTGATATAGTTTAGATTCAGAGATATTATTCCTAATATTCTACTTATCAAGTTACTTTATTAACAGTCTTTGATACCAGTCAGTTACTAAGTGAATATATACTATACCACTTGAATGTATGACTGTATATCTATATTACTCATGTCACTTCACTCAGTAGAAATCTTCCTACAGTGTTGGGCTGTCTGACTCAGGCCTTCCTTGCAGTCCTTAGAATTTTTTCATTTCCCCCCAAATTAAAGGCCTAGTATTAGGTACAGATAATGTTAGTAAGCCACCAACTACCTGCCCCTCTCTCTCCAAAAGAGCATTTTGCTATGTTTTTTAAAAGCTGCCTGTTTATTACTAAAAAAGTGAGCTATTATTTCACTGCAATAGGCATTGACCAACGGGTAGGATGCAGGAATGTGGCACCTCTGGGTGAGAAGGTATTTAGTAACCTAAAGGGATTTCTTCAGTTTTGCAGAATGACCCAGTTTTTCTACAAAAGTAGAGCATACAGATTTAGTATTCGTGAGGACTGAGCAACACAGATCACCTTAAGCAAAGTATTTGATCTTGATACAATATGTGCATATTTTGAAAGAAAAAAAGTTTTCTTAAATATTCAAAGTGATTCATGCATAACTGTTGGAATTTAAGCCTTCAAGCAGACATTGCCTGCAATAAGGTGCCAAACTGATATGCATTTCCAGCACTAATTTCCTTTTTGTACTTGGCTCTTACAACATTTTACCTACATTTAGGTCCAGCTTTTTCAATCTGCTTCAGGTTTGTTTCCATTTTCCTAGGGAACAAATTAGTGGACCTAGCACACAAGTTGTCCGCATAATTACATAACTTTCTTACACATTTTACCATGGAAAAAGCCTCATAGAAGCGGAAATTGTAAGAGGAGAAATGGACATCACAATACCAGCTAGCCTATCTTCTGGCCCAGAGAAAGAACTGTCACCCCTAATATTTCTTGAGTCTGTTTTTAAACCAAACCCCCAGATGGAAATGCTGTAATCTCATCAGTGCCCAGCCAATATTAATGCTAAACTACCTTTTCTTACTTTTTCTAATGACTTGCCTAAGTCTGCTTGCTATCATTTAAGTCCATTACTACTTGCCCTACCTGCAGCACATGGAGGGGAATTTAATTCTGTTTATTGCGCCCTTTGAAGTAATTGAAGACTTAGATCTCCTCAGTTTTCTCGTAATTAAATTTGAAGTTACTGTGTCCCCCCCAACCTGTCCTTGTCTTCTCCCCCAATCTGTTTTCTGATCTCCGATTGGCCTCACCACTCTGGACCCTGACATTTGATGCACACCCTCCTGATCTGCAGAATTCACTGCTGAACAGAGTAGGAGACTCCTATTTCAAGACTCTGTTTCTGATGATGCATCCACTCTGGTGTGTCTCACTCTAACAGCATGACACCGTTGAGTCATATTTAGCTTGCAATCCTCTATAATTCTTAAATCCCTTCCCACAATTCTGCTGCCCAGGCAGTCTTGTCCCTCTGTCCCTCTGAAGCTGGCATTCATCTCAAGTAAATTGTTAGATAATTTCTCAAGAGTCTGAGAACCTGATCTTGTCTTCCAATGCGCTTACAGCCTTTTGAATTAATATCATCTGCATAGTTAAAACGTTATTCCTTCATCCAAATCACTGATGAAAATACTGAATAGTACTAGACTCAAGCAAGGTCCTTGAAAAATCATGTTTGATATAGCCTTTTGGTTTGATGTTAAAGCACTGATTTTCTACTCTAGAGTAGATTTTTCTCACCAATTCTGCATTTCCTATTAGTCTCACCTACTGCATTTTTTCCTAGTTGTTATACACAGTGAGGGAGCATAAAAATCTGTAAAAGGCAAATTATTTGACTCCTACTGCTTCTCCCTTATTCACCCTGTCAGAGAAGAAAATTAGATCAGCTTGACATGACTTGTTACTAGTACATCCAGGCTGATTGTTACTCATCTCCTTATCATTTTCTAGGTGCCTACAAATTGCTTGTTTGAGTATATTCTGGTATTTTTCCAGGATCTAAGTTGCAATGACAGCTGTGTAATTCTTTAGCTGTTCTTTTTCACTGTCTTTTCCAAGACAAGCTCAAAGTTTAGGGGATGATTTTAAAAAATAGTTTTCTAGACTCCAAGATCACCACTAGCAGTTGTGACGGCTGAAGAAATTTGCCTATGTAACCAAGCTTAAATTTCACCAGGTCCAACCAAAATAAGGATGTCTGGTCTAAGTCATCTTTAACCTAATCTTTCCCTATAATAAGCTCAACTCTTCTCCTTTTGTGACCATTAATGCAATGTCTTGCTGTCTTTGGTTAATGAAACTTGCAACCTCTCCTTTTTCCTCATGGTGTATACATTATATTAGACACATATTATGCATAAGATAGGAACTGGTCTAGTAGGCATATTGAATAATTTTTTTAGTGATAAGTGATATTCCTTATTCTTCTCTCATTGATCTTCCCATGTCTGTTAGCCTTGGCATTCATTTACTTGGGCTAAAGACACTAAATGTCTAACGGAAAGTATTCTGTTCTAGCTTCAATGCCTACAAGATTTGGTTTTTTTTTTTTTTATTTTGTTTTTTTTTAAGAAGCATTGTCAGCTCTGACTGTTAGAATAATTTGAAACTAAAGAGTTAAATATTTGTTAGCAGCACACATTCCCTTTTGAGAAAGCTGTGAAGCATGGTCAAGCTAAATACAGAGTTATTACACATAGGAATACATGTACATGCACATTCATTAATACCTTAAACAGCATTTTTTAAAAGCCAAGAATGAAGGACTACATTTCAGTATAGTGCCCCTGTTAACCATCTTATACATTTTCTGCATATAACCCTACCTAATGCCTTATTCAGTCTTTTCTGATCTTGCAAAATTTGGGAATATATTAATTCTGCTAACACTGTTTTCCAAAAGCAGTTTATGCCCGTAACTCTTGAAAGTCAGTAGGAGCATCTCCCATTTTTTTGGCCTTCGTTATTTTCCCCCAATGGCTGACTCACAAGGTGGAGCAGGGGAGGGCATGGCAGCAATTTCACCCAGCGCAGCCATTCATACTGACTGAACAGCACAGGAGACACAACACCAAGCACGAGTAAGTCCTACCGCACCAGCGCTGGCCACCGCTGCACTGGACTCAGTCGGGAGCACCGTGTCTGTCTCCAGACCAAGTCAGCCAGGTCCGGCTGAACCGTTCAGCTTAGTCATCGCAGACCCATGCTGGAAGCGATGACAATCACAGGGCAGGTTTGTGTGCAAGGGGACAGTGGCTCCAAAATGGGGCTGAGGGGAGAGGCGCTTGGGATGGGTAAGGGAAAGGAACAAGGGACTAGACACCACGAGGCACAGCTGATCTCGGGCAAAGCTCAACTCCAAAACAGCTGATCCGATGGATGTTAGCTCTGGTCTTGAGGGCAGAACCTGTTACATTTCACCCCCCTTCGTGAGAGCTGACAAATAGCTTCTCAGAATTAAAGAACTCAGCATTGAGACAATTAAGGTGTGGTTAAGCAGATGAGGGAGCGGATCTGAAGAAAATAATCAATTCTGTATTTCACCTTTCTCTGAGGCAGATAAAATTCTGGGGTAAGAAAGTAATAAGTATCTGGGTAATTGTGTTCCAAATGTCCTCTTAGGCAGACTTTACTATTGTGTTCCTAGTGGTCACATTCACCGTACTCATATTTATCAATGCTGTCAACAACTGATTTACTTGCATTTTGCTTGCAGAAGACAGATATAAGAATTTAGCCAAGAGAGATGCTGCAGCAGAAGATTCTATCACAGGCATACCAGAGAAGCTGTACAGATAAAAAACCATCAGCTTTCACTGACCCTTCCAACTTTGCTATTTCTATAGCAAGTCTTTTGAAATATCAAATCCAAATTGCAGAACACTCTGCAGTCTTTCTAAGTCCACAGAAAAGAAGTCAACTTCCCTTTAATACTTACTACAAACATCTTGTTGTTACCATCTGCCTTGAAGCAACTGGTCTCAAAACCAACAAAATGTTTGCACAAAGTTCAACCTTATTTGTAGATTGCACAGATCGTGTCATGCTATTTGCATTTTTATTACTAGCTTGTGCAATACAGGAATGAGGCAGAAGTGTATATCGAATCTGCTGTATTTTCCTAACTGTGGTTGAGTGTTGGATGACGAATCTGAACTACAGTTATGCTGAAGCTCCATTTGATGGAACAACAGTCACTGTATATCTCTAGCAATGAATGTAAAATTGGAATTTTAAATGTTATTTCATACATCAGAAGACAACATTATGTTATCTGCTCCATCCAAAGCTTTAAAAGCTCTGTTGGAGAAGTTAAGGAATACATTCTATTTAATTTCATACCGCCTATGATCACACAGCTGTGTGATATGATACCACCAAAGTAACTTTTCAAGGAATGGAAACACTCTGTATGTTAAAACTCAGAAAGTGGTAATAAATCTTAAGGATTCAATTTGCTACAGATGTTGGCTATTACAGCAACACAGAGCACAGCTTGGAATATTGTAAGAAAAACAGGACACATGACAAAAATGCAATTTGTAGTTTTCTAAACAGTACTGATTAGCTTTTTTAAAAAGTGAAAAAGCTACATCTGTCAGCTTTAGACTTGTGGTTTTTTTAATCCTTAATTTTCTCCCTAGTATCTGCAAACTTTTTTCAGATCACACTTCAGTCTTCAATAAGTCTTACTGCTATTATAAATCAAGCAAATAATTTGAAGGGTACATTATGTTCCAATTTAGCTAGCATAATCTATCCCCTCACATCTTTCTCCGACACATCAGGTACTACGCACTATTGCAAATGGAATATAGGACCTTGGACTCAACCTACCATGGAATTTCCTAGGTCTTGTTTCAATATTTTAGGATTGTCCCTCAAAACTGTTTAGAGCAATCAGACAGTCCAAATGCACTCTTGTCACAGAACATATGCTTACCTTCATAGACTGTCGTTACTAACAGCTAGTGATGCCTCCCATGCATTATCCTTCTGCATTCAGGAAATGTGGTGCTAAATTTGTGTTTAAATGAAATAAAGGTGACAGACAAGTATAAAGAATCAGTGTAAACAAACAATGGCTTAATGGTTGAGTGCCAGCTCAACCAGCTGAAGGAGAATGTTTTCCTTACATTAAGGTAATTACTTGTTTATAAGCAATTAAGTATCAAGGCATGAGCAAGCTCAGTTTTCCACCTTGAAAGAACGTGGTTCTGTCTACTCATGCCAAATAGTGCAGCATTTTCTAAAGCCATTTTATTCAATCACTGTTTCAGGAAGGAGAGTTAAAATCAAAGCTGGTTAAATTATGAAAATCCTGGCCAGGTGGTGGACAAAAAAAGGCAGAGAAAAAAAAAAGTTTAAGAGGCCAGATATCTAACTCAAGACCTTCCTCAGATAAAGCTCTACCCAGGATGGGAGTTTTGCCTAAATACCTAACCTTCACCATGATCTCTGTATGTATCTGGATAAATGAGAATAGACATTTCCTGGAACCGATATGAAGTATACACAGACTTAGACACACTAATATGTGTGTATCTTCCTGTAAATGTAGAAAATGTGTTGCTCTAGTAGGATTGCTGAAATGTCACTCAAATATCTGAGAAAGGAAGCACTTATGAGATATAGCTGGAAGTTGTAGCAAGGAAGCTGCTAAAGAGGCCAGGGTGGAGGACTGCGAGCTACACGCTGGCTATGAAAGAGGTGTCGAGTGCCTGAGCCCACCATGCCTGTGGACAAATATGTGCTATTTATTCACACACGCTCGAAAAGAAACATGGCAGCTGCTATCTGTAAAGACTGCAGAACCGCAGGCATGACGTGTAAGAGGGAGCTCTCCTCTGCTTTGCTTCTCTCTTCTCCTGTCTCGTATTTTTGCCTCACCCGCTCTTACCGCACACTCTGCTCTCTTTCTGCAAGAGGCAGTGACTAGAAGGCTGGGTGGCCACACGTACATTTAAGAAGATTCAGTTAAGTTTCCAAAACTGTTTTCTATTGGATGAAAGAAGATGTATCTATAATCTGGATATGCAGTTATAATAGATTGTTTTAATATACATTATCAGTATGCATGTTTTCCTTTGTTACTAAAGGCTGAATGTAGAACACTCAGTTAACAGTTTACAGCCAATTAAGCAACAAGTTACTTAACAGTCGCTTTAAATGATGCCTATATTTTCAGTCCTAATTTCCTGGGTATCAATGTTATTTTTCCAAATTTTTATTTAAAACTTTAAAGAATTTTATTCTTATCTACTAATGAATAGTTCAATCTTTTTGTGTTTGTGCCTGTGAAATATGCTAAATTTGGCATATGACAAAAGTAATTGTTTACATTGTTGCAGAAAAGACACAGTAGTAAGTATTTGAAACTACTACTCCTGTTCGCTCCAGTCTATATCCCAGAAACAAACACAGCATTAAACACAGAATTAAGTAACCCACGTCCAACAATGCTAGTACAGAAGATAATTTATCAGAACGGAAAAAGTTCGGTCTCAGCGCAGAGGCAGGGTTTGAGGCCTTTACCAAAACCACAGTAAAACAATCCAGCCGTCACGATAAACACCCCAATGAGCACCTGGAAACCTCTCTGCAAGATACGAGACTGAGGAAAAGAAAACTCACTTCACATGTACCACTGAATGTTGCCAATATGAAATATAGCCAGAAAGGATCTAGGCACCTAGAAGTCAGTCACTATAATATCTAATGTTCAGGCTCATGATTAATACAGCGGGGTTTGAAACCTGTATTAGACCCTCGGTCCACACACAGTACCTGATGGTAAGCTGGTGTCTCACCCAGGGATTCTATATAGGCGTCATGCTGAGCAAATTGCCATCTACAGCCAAGGAAATCTACAGGTTATAGGAAATACAGGCGTTGCACCCTCTCTAGCATATCCTAATCTTCAACAACAGAGTGCTGGAAGGCTGTGTCTGCTTGTTTAACGGTAAGTAAACCCAGCAGCAGTATGAGATGCTGTTAGGGAAAGCATGGCCAGTATTTAGCCTACTCCCATGAGTTGCAACTGTCAGTTTTGAGCTCAGCATCCCATATGTACAGATTTTTTTTTCTCTAGAGGCATTACTTTGCTTTAACAGAGTAATCTATATTGAAGACTGTCTGCCTTTTTTTTTGCCCACTCAGATCTGTGAGGTCCTTCTGGAGCTGTCTGCCGTTAGCACAGCACTTAACTACCCAAAGGAGCCGAAAGACTTACTAACTAGAAAGAAAGTTTAAGACAGCATAACAGAAAAATGTTGAAACTTAGTAGTTAGGACACGTACTAGGCTAAGACCTGGTTTCTGTCTGGAATTCATTTAAAGTCCTTGAGTATCTGGTTGAATGCAGCCTGTTTCAAAACTTCAACAGAATTCATAATAAAAATTTAGTCTCATTATCAGTGCACTGAGCCATTTACTTACTCCCACACACAAGTCAGATGCATGGCAAATCAGTTTGCAGAGATCATTTAATTACTCATGAGTGCACCTAGGGCAGTATATCCTAATTCTCATAAATGGCCTATAGTTTCAAGTGTTTATTCAGAAGAGAAGCATTTCAGAAGGTCAGAAGGGATCATTCATCAGAGGCTTAGAAATTGCTCCTCTGTCAGTTTTACATACAGTAAAAAGATACACAGTCATTTTCAGACTCGCATCAGGTTTCATTATTTTTCGGATAAAGAGCGCTTTTTTTTTCCACAGACCGAATAAATTCTCATTTAAAGGATTTCTTAACTAGTATATTCTTTCATATCGAATCTAATATTGAATACAATTTCATGCAATCATCCTAGGACTGTGAATAAGAATAATTTTTTATTTACCCTGGCACTCAGAATTTGATTGCTTTTGTACGGCTACATTTTATTGCAATGTACGAAAGTTCTTCTTCCCCCCCTAAACGCGAGAAAGAAGACTAAGCTCCATTAAGTTCTGAACACTCATGAAGTATCACACTATCACCCTGAACATAAAGAGAATTTACTTTTCAGCATTTTACTATAGGGATTTAGACTCATTCTATTTAGAAGGCTACAGATGTGAATGAGAAAGGTGAGATAAACCTCTTTCCCTTGCCTCTTCCAGGTACGTCATACATGACGGCAAGGCATGTTCTCGCAGGGTACGTTGGGGAGCACCATCTAAATCCCAAACTACGCCAGTCACATGACATGGCGTGCAGTGACACAGGACATCAAGTCACTCTAGTAAAGGCAGATGAGGGGCAGCACCGCAGCCACAGGAATACCCCTGAGATCCTGCCCCTGTGTGACCTCCTCCTCCTCCTCCTCCTCCTCCTCCTCCGCCTCCCACTTCCCCGCCACGGCTCTGCCATGCCCTGGGGAACACATGAAGCTCCCACCCTGCCACAGAGGGGCTGGAAAGTGCCTGACGGAGAAGGAAGAGGGGGACAGGTAAGCACCGCGGCTGCCCCACGCTCCGGCACTGCCTGCAGGAGAAAATTAGACTCTACTACAGCTTAACAGAGGGCAAGTGTTGCCCAAAGGCTTCCTTCATATAACTGATGGCCATTGATTTTAACGTCATGATTCATTTATTGTGGCTCACTTTGTATAAGATGCAATAAAAAAGACTGCAGTCTGCTCAGCAGCCAACTTCAGACATGTGGTGTCCTGAAAGGCTGATACAGACAAAGACTCCTTGGGCTGGAACACATTTCAAATCTTCCCACCTCCCCAGGAATTATTTATGACCTGCCTAACCCACACTAGTGCAAATGCAATTCTTTGTAAAGGCGAAATTCCATATATAGATCAGGTATAACTTGCTATACCTCTACCTTCCTACAGATAGCCTGAAAAATGGCTGGGCGTTGAAATCTTCCTTGCTCAGTTAAAAAAAATTATTCTGAAGCTCAAGAAACACATGGATGTAAGAATTAACTATTCAGATACCTGTCATTTCAGTGGCTAATAACTGAAAAAATGGGTGAAATATGAACTCCTGACATTAAAAATTATCCAGAAGAGAGACACTGAAAAGGAACAAAAAATGAAACAGGAGTACCAAAACCAGGACAGCAGCCACTGGGGTTCTTCCCTGAACTCACTGTCATGCTGCATGATATAAATCATGACAAAGTCCTGAAGAATGAGCAGTGACGCAAGGCAAGACACTACCCCCACCTCACCTGCAGCTATATCACTGCTCTCGGTAAAATTCTGACTTTGAACAGAGAACAGCATATACAGGTAATATTTCTTGGCCATGAGCCAGAATGTAAATTATTTGCAATGCATCATCTCTGCTGAAATACTTTCTGTGACTCGTGGCTGAGAGAGCAGGACCTCCACAAATTTAAGCAGGGAATTGATAGCAAACTACAGCATTAACAACTGGGAGTGCAGTCTGAATATCTGCATGGCTCCCATAATTCTGTGCCATATGTCCTTTATGTAAAGCCTGTAAAAGCTTTGAGAAGCAGCCTGCTCTATGAATTGCTTGTCAGTGCTGATCAGTACTGCTGCGTGCATATCTGCAGGTGCCAGAATATCAAATGACCTGAACCTAAGAGCAATGAGCTCTAATCGGCACATAAATTCCCTGCTGATTTAAAACAGGATTCAAGAATCTCTCCAGCTTCAGACATTGACTAGTAAGAAATAGCAGGGCAGAAAAATTAGGGAATATTCCTTGCAGTAAGCACAAGCTCACCATTACCCTCGATCAGTCTGAAGATCCTGAGTAGCTTTAAAAACCCTATGGCAATTAGAAAGACAGCTTTGCAGTAAAATGGACATTTGCATTTGAACGAAACACACTTAACAAGATAGACTCCAGCATCTCAGATTCTGATTTATTTTTCTCCTCTTCAAACAACCCTATTAATGTAGATAATATTTTCAAAGTTAGAAAATGTAAAGTTGCCCTGTAGAAAGAGCTTCCGCATTTTTTTTTGTAACCTTACTCCCTCCCCTAGGCTCAGATTCTTTACTATTTCTACTACTGCAGTTTGAACAGCTTTCCACAAAACTAACGACTCTAGTCCCCCCTTTTAATCTTGTTTTGTTTGACTGATTAGAAACAAATAGAGCATGAGCTACAAAGGAAGAACTTTTGCTCTTCATCACCTGACAGAAGGCAAGTTATTCTCAAACTCCCAAACATGGACCTACTGGTTTATAAATAACTTCCAGAGAGTCAGTCACATCTAAGCCTCCCTAAAACAGAATTGAGGGGAAGAGACATTTTTTGGACAAAATACCTGTTCTGGATCGTTTAACCATTAAATTGAATCAGGAATTCAATCATTTGATTACACTGTAATAGAAATACTTGGGCAGATCTTCTGTATCAGAAAACTGGACACAATTATCCCTCTTGCATTTTTGTAGTGTGCATGTTCTGGCAGGATTTTCTTGTAGGAATGATCACACAAATGAATAAGACACCTGGATACACCTGAGTTGTCCAGATTACTAGATTCTTGGGTTTTTCCAGTTAGGTCATCCAGGTGACAACTACTGATTATTTTAGCTAGGAATGGCTATAGACATGTATGTTTTGAAGTTCATGTGACACTAAGTAGAATAAAGTACCACTATTTCTTTAAAGACTACAACTAAGAATGAAAATATGGCAGCTAAACAACTTCAAACATCTCATATAGTCTGACTAGTGAAGCTAACCTATGCATCCCTTTGCCTGCACTTTTACATGCATAGGAATTGTGATTTTGTAACTGCTCATGTTCCAGTATTTGGTATTTGTTTTAAAAGTACCATTTATATTTCTTTTCCTCTACTAGAGAGTCATAATCAAACATTCAGAATACTGTTGTAACTAATTTGTATTTTATTTAAAAGAATATAACACATGTTGGAACCTGTTTGAAATTTCCTCCTGATGCCCATATTTCCCTGGAATAGCTTTTAAAAAGTAGCTATTTTCATAGCTTTGGTGCTATTTTTAGGCATCTTTCTAGAGGTTAACTGGAACAGAGGAACACAGACAAGTCAGGTGCCCAGGGGTCTCCTATGACCTTGTATATTCATTGCCTCCGGTTTGCCCAGATTCAAAATACCTTTAGTTTTTTACTTGCACATTACCGGTGCTTTTAATTTCAACAGGACAACAAGCATAACAAGTAGGAAGGTGTTAGAAACATACCTTTGTGCCCTTGGACAACGATATCACTTCTCCACCTGTGCTGCATTGAGAATTGATATTTGTATTAATTTAGTTTCCTGCTGCTTTAACATAGATAATGCAAGCATTAAGAATTTGCTGGGCAGCCACATTCAAATAGGTACGTGTTATTTTATGCAAAGCATCAGGACCAGTGACCAGCACGTAACGGTGTTGAGCTGGAGGCAGTAGGGTGACAGGCAGCGAAGATGACGACGAAGTCGAGAACGACATGAATGTAGCTGACTTGAAGATGCTGGCAGAGACTGGCAGATAATTTGCTTAAACTGCTCTAAATGAAAAGCATCACCTAAATTGACACCTTTAGTGTCAGAAAGGGATGTGCTAAGGTGCACCGAGTCTTGCTGGTTTCCACGTGAAACCTGGCCAGCTCACTTTTTGCCACTGAATAGCTTCAATAATATGCAGGGTGGCAGGGAGAGGGGCACCTGGAAAAGTGCAGATTCTCAGTTTGGATCCCAATGTCTACGAGGCATCACGTCTACCGTTGCTCCCACACCAAACCGTCTTTATGTGGCAACACCATGCACATGAACCGCGCGGAGAAAACAGTCCATGCAATTATGACTGACGCAGTTAAACATTTAAAGATTAGTATGCAGCTTCCAAGTTGCTTTGAAGAGCTAAAGGACAAAGGAGAGACTGCCATAGATGCTGGCCTCCGTGGGGTTCTGCTCAGCCCTTTTCATTGATGTGGCCTGAACGCCTCAGTAGCTAGGTCCATTTGGGAACTGAGACCCAGGACACATCTCCAGTAAAGATCCTGAGGTTTCCCATTTCCTCACCGGATACCCCTGCTTTGTAAGTTATCCATCGGAGCAAAAAATCACTTCACAAGAGAACACTGTCTCTTGGGCCATGTTTTACCAAATACTTTACACAGATGCACACAACTTCCCCTGGCTGTGAAGGTTTTCTAACCTTTCTGGTTTTAAGGCTTTCTATTAAACAACACTTCAGCAAGTGGGAATCCTACTTTAGAGTGGCAGTGCCAGTTTCCAGGGTGCTGTGCTGCAATTTAATAGTGCCAAGTACTAGCTTGAATTTTAAACCATGCTTTTAGCAGTTTGAACTGCATTTTCCACAAGACTATTTCACTACAGATACTCTGAGCTTGCTGTTACAGTCAAAGAACCACACTTCTGAGAACATTTAAACATCACAATCAAATCACGACTGTCTGATATCATCACGGTTGCTGTACCATGTCTAGCAAAAATAGATTATGGAATGTCATGCGATTAGCAGAAATAATCTTACAATAATACTGTTTTTGGAGATCAGACATAAACATTCAGAGACATTATCTATAGCTTCTTCAGCAAGCATAGACAAGCCAAGTTTTCCCTGAGGCTTTTTGTTGTTGAGTGGATAGTTCCAACCAATCTTTCTTAGCTGTGTTTAATTCATTTTCTGTCAGCCACCTTTTTAATTATATCAACATTTTTATCTTAATCTTTTCTTCATGCTTTTGTTTAGGTACTGGAATTCAGCTTTTCTCTTACTTTTTCTATACTTTCATTTAATTAAATCTTCTTTTGTTGCTACATTTGTTTTTCTTTTTAGCTTGTGTATTTTCATGGCAAATACTACCTTTGGCAAGGCTCAGTGAGAGATTTACTTCACCATACTTCCTTCCTAGCACTTCCCAGGTTTTTACCACGGATTGTCTGTCCCCTTCCCATCTATCTGCTTCCTTTTTGAAATATAGGACTCACACTAGAACTGCACTGACTGAGTAATAATAATGTGTATTTAGGGGGAACACTACTGGAATCCTGGACTCATTGCCTTTCTGCAATAATATATAAACATGCATTTCCCATCAGGGAAACCCATGCAGAAATACAAGTCTGTTGCTAATTACAACGGCCAAATATACAGCCCTAATGCTGGCAGAAGTGTCTAGCAGAAAAGAATATAGACGGGAATGAAGAGAAAGGACTTGCGACTTCCACTCCATCCTTTTCACTGGTGCTGCCTATCCCACTCCTGAATAGCCCCTCCTATTAGACTCCGCTTCTCATTCCCTGCATGTAGCGCTGGCATCATCCATGGTCCCTGGACACTGCCCATCCAGAGTTCCCCCTGTTCCTGGGACTCCAATACTGCTTCAGGCAACATACCTGTGCACTAAGCCAGCAAGAAAAACCCAGATGAAGGCAGCCCAGGAGTCATCAGGATCCACACCATGAAGCTCTCAGCATGAAGAGTGAAACTCAGAGTTAGACTATACCTGAACATACAGCTGAAAAGTTCTTGTTATTCCTCAGTTCCCACAGCTGGGATACTGCTCAGGGAGCTGCGCCAGCTGTTCCCCATCATCTGAATGTGCTTTCTAGGAACATCCTCCTCCCCGGGTTCCTGTCCCTCATTTACATGTGTGAATCCTCCAGCTACCACTGAATGCAAATGACCCTATAAAGCATGTCTAGGTGATCTCGCTTATCTCTCTGTTTGTGCTGTTGCTGGGATGTAAGGGTCCCGCAGAGGCCAGGCAGCTGGCAGAGCACCTTTAAGCTTGGCCAGAGAGATTCACCAGCATGACGCTGAGCATCAGCATGCTGACTCTTTCACCAGGCCTTCTCAGCAGTACCCTGCATTCAGCTTTAGACTTTCCAAATGCTGCTTTGTAAATCAGATATAGGCTTGGGGGACACCCCTCCCCCCTTAGAAAAGCAGTTTCAACCAGCTTTGTGTTTGCTAGCATTTTAGCAAGTGCAATATACAGGCCATATTAATACGAGAGATGAGTTTTAGTATATCATAACCCTGCTGGATGCAGGAGTCAACATTTTGGATGCACATCTAGAATATTTTCAGTATATTAATAAAAGATTGGTCTCTAGTTTCCCGATTGTTTTCATCAAGTTTCTTTGCTGCAAGACTACAGCAACACCTATTTTTCCAATGAATCAATATAAAGCATGAATGAAGAAAAATGAGCAGTTCCTGGTGCCCTACACAGACTCATTAGCAAATATACATGTGCAGCCATGTTCAAGGGAGTTTAGGTTTCCAAGTACTAGCTCTATCAACACTCCTTTAGTAAAACACTGATGCTAACTCCTTTGCGTGTTACAACTGTCAAGCCCGAGTGCTGAACACAAGTGAGCAGGGGGTCCCCGCGGGATCATGCCGGTGTAAGGAGAACTTCAGGGCAAAGAGTGATTCTGCGCATCCCAGGTACAGGCACGGCTGAGTGGGATCCCTCCTGGCTGCTCTCTGGGGGGGGTGGTAATGGACCGTCTGTGACCCATCCTTGCTACTGCCATTTAATGCAGCCTCCCTCGTTAGCCGGCAAAGTGAATCTCAGCTAAAAACCAGCTTCCTGTGGGCAGTGGAGGGAGGGCAGCAGCATTTATTCCAGGTTGTATGGCAATAAAAATAATTCAGAAATACACATTTCCAAAGCTTTCCCTCTTAGAAGAAGTAAACTAAGCTATTTCAAGAGTTTCAGTCAAAACAGACGTTCCCCATCCATAATTGAATATGGGATTTGGGTTCACTGAGCTGCCCAAAGTGCTTTGCTCCTCGCTGGCTGAGCACCGGCCGGCAGTAACACTTAGCTCTGTTTGAGCAGTCGCCTGGGAAAGCTGCTGACCCCGTCTGCCATGTCAGCCTGGGTCTCTGGTCACGCAAGGTTTTGTGTAATGGACCACATGCAATACAGGTGAAATACTTACCATAATCATATTTACAAGGGGTCTGGCTCCCAGGAGAGACTGAAAGCCTGAATACCATATCAGAAATTAAATAAAAGTGTAGTGTAGCTTGTTGGTCTTTTTTTTTTTTTTTCCCCCATTGCATTCAGAAAGTTTGGAGCCAGACAAAAAACCTGTTTTGTTGGGGTCAGTGGCCACAAGAGATACTCAAACATTTCTGGTGACAGTCAGGAAAAAACCAGTAACTGAGCAGAAGCAATGCTTACCAGCAGGAACCCTCCCTGCTTGCAGCAGGCTCCGTCAAGGCCTGAGCCGCCTCTCCCTGCTGCCATCTTGTTTGCTCCATCCCCATCCCTGAGGTACTGCCACACCGGCAGCTGCCTGCTGGTGATTCATTGAGGCAGCGGGCGGTAGTTATAAATGTGTCATGAACGCTTTTACGGCTCCCCGGCAGGCAGGGTGTGTGCCCTTTGCGATCCGGCGCAGTGGTGCTATGTCCGGGGCAAAAAGGCGGTAGCCTAACGGAGAGGGAAAAGTGCTCCCGGGGGGTGGGAGCAGGGCGATGTGGGTGGCGGGGGGCTGGCAGGAGCAAGGCAGCAGGGCATCTGGCAGCCCAAACTGCAAAAGCCGGCAGCGGAAAGTTTCTACTTCGTCTGGAACTTAAACCCTATCTAGAATGTGAAAATGTAACTTTTTTGCTAAAGCTTTTGCTGGCGATGGGTGTGCAGCTCTGGAGGCAGGTTGGGTGCTGGTCGTGGGAGGCACCCCGACATCCATGCTGCAAGCGCAGTAGGGGATCGTGCTTGTTGGCTTCGTGAATCACCATCTTTAAAAGGTGGTATGTTCTCATGTGTTTAGATGAGGGGAAATGCAGCCTGTGACTCTTGGTCTGTAACTGGTTGCGTATTTCCCAAAACGATTTTAATACATATTTTACTCAACCTGTTGGATGGTTCAACAGTCTCGTCTGGTTATGTTCAGATACTTTCTATTCCTCGAGTTTCTCCTCAAGTCTCAGTATGTCTCTGTCCAGTCAGCCACACTGGTCACAGCACATTGAAATCAACAGTTCGGGGTTTTCTCTACTTGCCCTGTTTAAGGTTTGTCTCCAGCACTCGTTTTCCACAGAAATTCCCATGAACAGACCCTGTGGGCCACAGTAGAGCATGATACTGTTAGTGTCACCTTGGCTAGCCTGATGAATCTGCAGCACAGTAAGTGCTAATGTTCAGGCCCTAAATTTTCTACTAGAGATAGGCCACATTGGTTACTGACAACACTTTCAGAATTTGGGGCTTAGAGGATCTTTCAGGTCACACTGGTGTGGTTGCTGAGCTTTGTTCAATGTCTCTATGTAGCTCTTCAATACCTCACAGTATAAATGTCTGAAATACAAGTTCCCATTCTCCTCAACAACCAAAGACTGTGTGTGATGAGTGGGGGGAACGATGCAGTAAATTAATCTGGCAGAACCTGAAGCCTTTACGATGATCTTTGCACAGTTAAAACCCTGTGAGAAAAACAGCAACATTTGCAGGAGACAATGCAAGTCTGGGAATTAAGAAGTCGTGTTTTCTGACCTCTGGTTTGGTCGTGACTCAGGGTTAAGAAACTATATTTGTCTAACATGGGGGATAACAGATCTAACCTGTTCCCATGGGACATTGGGAGGATCTCTTTAATGATACGTTGTGTATCAAATCTATCACACTACCCATGAATAGTAAGTACTCTAATTTATTCCAGGTATGGCTAGACATTAATACAAGTGAAATGTCTGTGAAGTTCAGATGCTTAACACCTGAAAATCTTGCTTTGTTTTACAGAGCTGGGGCTCAGGATTCATAAGGCAGGATGGATCTGTCCTTGAGCTGCTAGGATTTTAAGTGTGGCCATAATAACAATCTTTGCTTTTTCCCTTAAGTATTCTTAATAATATGCAAGAGCAATCTAGGTCGCACACAAGAGCAACGAAGATGTGTGTGCTAATTCTTGGCTGCCTGTTTTGCTAAGGATGAGTAAGACTCCCTTATTGCCCATGGAGTAGTTTACTGTGGCAACAGATTATCCATTTTTTAAGGAACAAATGTTTAAATTGATGAAAACAGAGCCTTGCCAGCCATGACTATAACACATCCTGCCCACAGTAAATCCTGTTCTGGCACATGTGGACAGAAGCTTGTTCAGAGGCATTTTAGCAAACTGGCAGGTCAGAAAAGAGACATTCAGCATATAACAAAGAGTGAAACCTGGACAAAAACCCACTGGCCAGTCTTGTCCTTGCTCTGTTTTACCCCATCAGTGGGGAGACAGTCCATGAGCTCGGGATGTCATTGCAGCTCTGTGGCATGGCCCCTTGGGACGCCTTTATATGAACCCAGTGGCACAGCTGCACAGAAAACCAGGTCTGGTGGCATCTGATGCAGAGGCTCTGAGCCCGGGCTGTAAGCTGGCACACTTCATTTCCCTCCCTTGTGGCAGTAATTTCAAGTAGAACAGTCTTGTAAGTTAATTTTTTTTAGCAATTTATGTTTTGCATCTGTGCCCATTTTATAATTTTACTTCTACATGTAGCTTATAGACTGACAGCAAGGATTGCATATACAGGTAAAACTCTCCCTGCTCTTTCTCTTATGACTGCTTTAGCCAGCGCGTATGACTATTTAAAACAGATATCTGCGTGAGAAAAGGTAAAAGTGAATTATAAAGAGAATAGTGTAAAGGATATTTGACTTGCAAATCAATAGACAGGCTTTGTGAGACACTGAAAGTGCACTTGCTACATTGAGCCTTGAGCTATTAATCCTATTGTTTCCACCTATCATTGCCCTGATATTATTTGCACATAACCTCTCTTTCTAGTGATACTTGGTAAGCTAAAAAACATAGTTTGCCCTTGAAAAATCAGGGGTCATTATCATGAGCCCTTGCTTTGGATAGGTTACAAATGCATAGCCGTTTGCAAAGACCATTTCTCTAATGCAGTGTTCCTACATTTTATTGATTCACATGAGGAATAGAAACTTTAAGCAGAATGTCATTTTTGCTGCAGTGAAATTTAACAGCTTGATGCACTACCATCTGTTTAAGGGAAAATAAGTATCAAGCTGATGTTAGGGTTTAATGCCATAATAATACTTTAAATTGTACAGCAATACTGACGGCAGATTCATTCTTTGAGTAGACTGATCTCTTTTGGAGGTGCTGTATGACAGCAAGAATGGACAGAATTATTTGGTATCTTAAGCAGGAAAGGCAGGAAATTTGGTACATTAGAATAAAGGAAACCAGAGGATGCTTGACAACATAGTCAGCAGTAGAGTCAAGGGGAAAATGAGCACATTGGCTTTGTCTGCTAAGGCAAGATAGCAAGCAAAGACAGTAGCTGGTGGACTGTGAAATCAAACTGCCAGGAGCTGTACCATGGCTGCTGTTCTGAAACTGCTGCTGCCTTCCCAAGACCATCCTCATTCTCCTTGCGCTTTTCACTAAATCTCCATTATGTGTTTTCTGGCATGGGGAGCCTTCTGTGGCAAGTCATCTTTCCATTTTGCTTGTGCAGTATCCAGGACCATGTTCATAACCACTAATGTTTCTACAAATGATAAATTTAATAATGATGGTACTGATTGCTTTTATTTTCTCACTGGTATCCTCTCTTTCACCATGACCAAAAAAAAGGTTAAATAAAAGCCAGAACGTCTTCATCTCGTTCCCTGACCTTCTGCAATACAAATCTTTCCTGCTCCCATTTCAATCAAGGACAACATTCTCCTTCAGTGGCAGACAATCTAAGCAATAAAAATCCTATCAACAAGGGTCTACTTAGACAAAAGTAAAATCTGGGAAGTTTAGAAACTTATCTGCGGTGGTTAGTTATTGGCTGAGTTAACTGCTGCTCATATTTTGCCTACAGCTGTCAGTGAAAAGGTATTTCTGGTATGGGGAGGGAAGAGTGGATACCATCCTGCCTGTGGCAGGGAGCAGAACTTGCAATCCCCAGATCTCCCAGAAGCCCTTCAGGATGGGAGCAGTTATCCTGCCCACCTGCAGGGTTTCATGACCAGCTGGTTAGACCAGGTGCTAAATCAACTCTGCACGTCCTCATTATACTTCAATATTAGAAGTGCTAAGAAGCGTATAGGAATTCAGGGTAGCTAAGAAGGTTTTTTTTCCTCAAATGTCATTTATTCTCCATGATTCTGCAGATTCTTCTACAAGAAAGTGAAATAGATTGAGGACGGCTTGAATATTTTCCCTTCCTCTAAATTTTTTTCCTGTTATTTTCCCTCAATTGTTTTGTTAGAAAGCAGCATATGGGGATGGATGGCCAGTGTATTACACCATGTTAAAAGGTGCAACGGAAAATTTAAGTCAACCAGGGTACTATTGTTAATATCTGTGCTACACCTGGGCACTAAAACAGTTAAATGGTGGAATGTCCTACTTCACTTGTTGAGAGCTAACGATGCTTGAAAACAATGGTATACTCCTATCATTTGTTATCATCAAGGACTGGACATCCCAGTTTATATTCATGAAAATGAATATATATTCATTTTATATTTCTATTCATGAAAAATGATTAACCTATAATGGGAGTTCTCACTTCGTCTTTAAATGAAGAATTAATGAAAAACCTTTCAACTGTTCTAGTCTGAATCTACCCAGAAGTAAAAGCATGACAGAAAAAGACTATTAATAAATAAAATAGTAGTAAAAAAAGAAAAATACGTTGCAATACCAAGGGATTTTACTAGCACTTTTCTTCTGTTTCAAGTGTAGGTGCTAAAATTATGTGCTATGTTGAAAATGTAGCTGCCTGAATGCAGTCTAATATGAGCAGACTTCTCCATGCCCCAGGCTGAAATAACAAGGTAAGAGATTTGCAATTACTTTATTATCCATTAGGGGAAAATATAACCAATAAGTGTTATTAAAATTCTAGAAATTGTTCTTTAAAAGTCAACGGTTCAGCAGAGATCTGAAGGTGGAAGTGCTGATGACCTAAGAGGTGCTTGGGACTTGAGCTTAGTTATTGCACGGTTACAGGGATGAACTGTCTGGGTTGTGAAAGCTGATGGCCGCCTGGCTGCCACAACTGAGATTGTGAAGCTTTCGATCGTGTAAGAAGCAAGCAAGGTAAATAATAGAACCACAACCTCGGCCTTCAGGAGAGAAGATGATGGTTTGTTCAGGGATCTGTTTGGCAGGATCTCACAGGAGACTGCCCTGAAGAGCAAAGGGACCCAGGAGAGTTGGTTGACCTGCAAGAACATCCTCGTCGGAGCACAACAACAGCCCATTCTGACGCGTAGGTGGTGGATCAAGTGTGACAGGTGGCCAGCATGCACGAATGGGGCTCTCCTGCCTGAGTTCAGACAGTAAGCAAGCACACACATGGTGAAGGGTACTTGCCACCCAGCAGCAAGAGAGACATTACCTGAGCGAGCATGGAAGGATTTAGCAAAACCAAAGCTCAGCGGGAGTTAAAGCTCATACGGAATTTGAAGGGCAACAAGAGGGGCTTCTGTAAGTATATTGATAGTGAAATAAAAATGTGGTCCTGCTGCTCAGGGGGGCAGGTGACTTTGTGACTCAGGACATGGAAAAGGCTGAGGTACCTGGTGAGTTTTTCTGCCTTTTTTTTTTTTTTTTTTCACTGGTGAGGTCTGCTCTCAGGCACTAAAGGATTAAAGAGGAACACAGAACAGAGGAGGACTTCAGCTAAGTGGACATAGCTACGTCCATGGAGCCAAGTAGGGTGTTTCTGAGGGAGCTGGAGAAGCAGGCTGATGGGAACTTCTAAGTTCAATAAAGTCAGTCCTGCATGTAGGGCCAAATAAGCCCATGCAACAGTATGGGCTGAGCCCCAACAGGATAGAAAGCAGCTTTGCAGGAAAGGACCTAAGGGTACCAGAGGACAAGAAGCAGAACATAACTCAGCCATGGGCTCTCACAGCAAAGAACGCCAACACCATTGTGGGCTGTATTAGCAAAAGTGTATTTAGCAGGTTGATTAAAGTGATTGTTCCCCTCTATTTGGCATGTGTGAGACTGCATCTGGGTGCGAGACTGCATCTGGGGCACCATGTTCAGTTTTGGGCTCCCCAGTGCAAGAAAGATACAGACATACTGGAGCAAGTCCAGCTCTTGACTTGTAGCCAAGGCTGCCATCAGCGTTCATAACCCAAACTAGTTCATCCCCGTTAGTCAGACTCAAGTAACTCAGTTCAACAGAAAATTAACCGAGTGAAATGTAGCAGTGCATGATACACAGACCAGGTAAGATGATCTAATACTTTGTGAATATGAAAGAAAAAGAAGATATGATGGAGAACAGCATACAATCTTTCTTACCCAGAACAAGAGAATTGGAATAGAAAATTATTTATCATCAACCTGCCCCTTTAGTGCACCAATGCAACAACTTAATGCCTGAATGAAACACTCTGGAAAAAAATTATAGATACTGATCATCTTCCAGGTTATTACTTGGAAACCCCTGCGTTCCTGAAATGTTTGTTTGCACTGGTGTGGCAGCAAGGAAAAGTGGGTGTCAGTGAGCTGGAGGAGAGAGCTGTAGTGCCAGAAGCTCCAACTTCAGTGGGATACAGTTCCCTGTCTACTTGTCATATTAACAGTGATGAAAGAATAGCTTATGCTTAGGGACATCGCCTAGTTCATTTACATGCATTAAAGCATGTGAGACTTATATCCTAGGATCTGATGAAAACATGGAGGACATTATGATAAAATATACTTTATTAAATACAATATATTTTCCCTCTGTCATCAATAAACATATTAACAGGATTTATACAGATACATGTACATTTTTATAAATTAATGTACATATGTTCATATTTCTCAGCTCTATTTTTTCTACGTTTGCATCATGCTGTAACATGTCCAAGTTTTTACAATGTCAAATTAGACAAAGCTTCCAAAATTTTTATAAGAAAGTTAAACACGGTTGTATCAACTGTTTTTCCATGTCTACAGATCTTCAGCATCTTCTTCTAATTGAAAAGTTGTGAATTTATGTGAGTGCCAGGTATATCACTCCTCTGAAAGATGTCACCAACATCTTCCCACTTCTATCTTCTATCAAAAATTTTCCATCCAATCATCTAAAGGCTTAAAGCCAGTAAGGTTGCAGTATTCAGTTCAGGCACAGGCACATGACAAACACTTTTTTAGCTCTGCCACCACCTCTACCATACTTTTCATTTGCATCCCTCAACTACAGGCCTGTCAGCATAGGGACCTGCCTTACTTGCTTTAGCTGAACACTGCAAAAGTAAAGATCCAGACGATTTGTTTCTCACAGGCTGCATGCTTTGCCTCAGACTCTCCTGATTTGATCATGACAGCTGTACAGCAAACTCTGTTGTCTGCTACACATTTCATCTTCCCATGATATTATAGCTATACTTTAACACACTAAACTTGAATTCAACGTTCCAAGTGCTAGAAGCCTAGAGGACCAATGATGCACCTCACTGCTCCAGCCTAAATGCCTGAATTCATTCAAATTTTTTCCCATAAAATTTGGGTGGGTCAATTTTGAGTTGGCAGTTCTGTTGCATTCTGCCTGTGCTGTCATTCTGCTACCTCTCCTGCTGGTATGTGTAATTTTACCCTACCTCTTAGGGTGCCCACTGAAGCTGCTCTGGCTGGGCATCTCCTCAGCTTCTTGAAAGTTTCTGTCAGCAGTGGATTCTTTCTCCTTGGATGCCAATACTGTCATTGTGATACCACTACTGCTGGAAAAAATGCCTGATCGGTCATAAGGTAACAGCCACAGCTAGTCCCAGAGTTTATGAAAGCCCCATATTCACTTGTCTGCAATATCTGTGCTACAGCCTAGCTTAAGCCAGATAAAAATCTAGATTTGCTGGATCTCTGCAAAAAGACCTAATGCGCAGGATTCCCTAACTGGGAACTTCTGTGGTAATGCAATGCACTGCAACACTGCAGCGCAGGAAGCTGAGTGTGGGTACTATGAAGAGAGCCTACAAGAAAAAACACAAGTGGCCTAGGAACGCAGCCAGACTCCAGGGGCCCTGCAAGAACAGACTGCAGGCCTCGGGGTGCTTCTGAAAGCTCCAGCCTCTCTCCCGCCCTCTCCTCTTCTCAACCAATGTCTTCCTCCTCCCAAATGAAAAAAGATGAGCTTAGCATGAACCCATATGAACGCTGCCCTACCCAGAAGTTCAGCATTCAAGTGATGACTCCTGGCACAAATCTGAATCTCATAGAAGGGGTGAAAAGGTCACTATTGCCATTAAGGTCCACTGGAAGACAAGTGCGCATTACCACAGACTGTATGTAATCAAAGGATGGGTGTTCTAAAGGTCCCTAGCTTCTCTACAGAGTCTTCAGTGGAACAAAAACTGTTCCAGCCACAACATTTCTGGGTGAGCAGCCCAATGACAGGCGGCTAGAAACAAATAAAAGAATAAAAGCCAGGTCCAGTACAATTGTCTTTTGAGGAAGAAACAGAACTTAAAGCAAGAGGCAGGACCAGCAGAGACCTGTGCAAAAAATCCCAATACACAGCAGGGCTACCATGAACAAGGTGCATGAAAGGCAACTGGAAGCTGAGACATGCAATGTAAAATACCAGGCAATATACTCAAACGTGATCCTGCAATAAAAATACTTCATAATCTAGAAGCTGTATCAAATCTGCAGCCACTCCTCACAATGGATCAAAACCGACCTGTCAGATGATTTGGCTGTACACAAATCCAGCACAACTACTAGTGAAACCTCTCCATTATTCTCAAGATTAGCAAATACTTCTTGACACTGTCAACAGATTCTATGCAACAGAAATATTGTAAATTTTACAAGCCTTTCTCTACACTTGTTTATCAATAGAAATTAGGTTAATGATGGTAACTATACCACTACCTACTGTTGTAACAAATGTATCTTACCTTTTTGCTTTCTAGCACCTGCTTCTGCCTGTCATAAACTGTGCAAAAGGTCTGCATTAGGAATTCACAGAACGAGAGTTCATACTGACAGTAATGAACAGGACCACATTCAACAACGAGATAGAATAGATATTGTTCTGATCTTACTTTTACATATATACCAGCAATAAATTTCACCTGTACAGCATTCCGGTAGCAGAAACAGTTATGGCCAAACCAAACACCTCTAAATCCTCAGTGGCTCTCACTAAAGCATAAAAAACCAAGCAAGAAACATCAGGAAACTAAAGAAATTCATCTGGTTGCTGGTCTTGTGGTTCTTCTTTTCTGAGGAGATGCCCTAGTGTTACATAAAATGCAGAATTCATAAGTATCTCAGTGATTTATGAACAGCATAAGACTCGAGTGAAAAAGGCAAGTGTACTTCTCAAACGCTCCTTCGACTTCCCAAGGAGGCTGTCAGTCTAAACAGGAGCAAGATTCTCATTTGAGAAAATACATCTATAATTTAAAGACTAGGTTTTTTTACTTCTTGGTTGGTGATGTTGTTTTTGTAGGTTTTTTTAAGAATACACACTTGAGGAGCAAATCTTATCTGGAGTGATTATTAAAATTCAAATAAGAAAATACAAACATTACTAACAGCTTGACTTTAGATTTGAAGATCTCTAAAGACATGTAGTCTTGCCTTTGTTTCCAATAGTGAGGCAAATAGCCATGAAAAAACAGAAGAAATTTTAATAATTTACTATAGCAACTAGCTCATTAGCAATGATGAAAACATATCGGGGAAGGATGTACTTGATCATGTCCAAACAACCACAGAAGCCTTTAAATTAAGTTCCAAAAAGGTTATTTTCAATGTCTAAGGTTGCCTCATAGGAGTACCACTGTTCTGCCCTTGCAGTTTTTGTGTAAGATTTTGTGTGAACTGCAAAACATGCCTCTAAAACCACTGTTTCCTGTAGGAAGCAGGAAATCTATGGAATGTGTATGAAGACCTGAAATGGAATTAACAGCTACAGTCTTACTTAGTCCTGGATCATTTTACATTATATGGATTACAGTTTAATTCTTTTGTACCATCACATGGCTGACTGGTTTTGGCCACATGAAATCCTGTTTCTGCTTAATGCAGTTTTAATTTAAAAGCTACTTTTGTATTTCATAATGTAACATACTCCAAGAATTATATTATGTTCTCTGTAGCTTGTCTCTTCATGTATGAAAATGACATCCCCTTACCATACTGCTTAGCCGTTTGTCTTCTATCACCACAAAAGAGCCAACATCTTGCCCATCATCCTCCCCACTTCACAAAGCATTTCTTCCAGACTTAATTCCCCAGCAGTGTAGCCTAGTAACTTAAAAATAACCCTTCTGCTACTTATTGGGTGAAAAAAATGCCAAAGTCCGGCCTTATGTATCCTGAATATACACTTTCACCAAAAAGGAACAAAGTAACACAGGATTTAGCAAAACTAAGTTAAATGTGGAATTACAAAAATTAATACATTTTTTTAAAGCAATGGAAAGGGACAACTGATCTATTTAAACTGCAGAGATGACAAACCAAAAAGAAAGGATGCAACATCTATAATGGATTCAGTGAAAATCAGCTGTTATTGAAATAATGACTAGCCATTGTCATAACTCTGTGGATCATGTCTTCTCATAGAAGGCAACAGACTGCTCAGTAATTCCTTGAATATGTGACTTTGCCAGGTGGACTCCAGGGAGAAGGCACTACATCCCCATGGACAGCCTTCAACTTCTTTTGCTTCTTCTCGAGCTGCTCCCTCCTCTCTTTCTTTTCCTGAGAATGAAAAGATGTGTCAAAAAAACCTCAAACAAAAAACAACAAACAAACAAAAAACCCCCACCAAAAAACCAACTCCACCAACAGAAAAGTTACAATTATTGTTACACCTTTCTTGAGTAAAATGAAAAGTTAACATGCAATGGAGATTTGCCTTTTGGAGCTTAGCGCATCCCTTCTAGGGATTCAGTCACACACATTGCACAATGCAACACAAGAGGCTGCACATTTGGTGTCATTTACAATTAAGGTGACTATCTCAAGGATGGGCTGGTTTTGTGCACTATCTAAACAAAAGGCCCAACAGAAGGCCTAGTGGATTAGGTACTGTATTTGTCTTGTATATCATTAGTCTCATCTTAATTACTTCTTTTCTTTAAGAGGATACCTAAATCACAGTGCTAAATATGTTGTTCTCATTACATGAGAGCACTGATGCATCTTTGTAACTTTCTGTACTTATTAAATCACACTTGCCATGTACTAGAACCAACTGGGAATTAAACAATTTAATTATAAACAAATATCTACCTAACATATTATAAACACTGCAAGGTTCTGATGATATTTTCTATTGTTTCAAACAGCAATGGGCAATTAGGATGATGAAGGATAAGCAAGATACTTGCAATATTCTTTTTGTGCCTGATTAACTAATTATTTTCAAGATACCTGTCATTCAAAAAAAAATTTGCAATTATTTATAATTATTTCCAAATTTTTATATTGTTCCATTCTATATAAGATAAGCATTCTTCTTTGCAAAGATGACTGCCATTTCACCACTGTGAGGACCAGCATCTAAGGGTGCATCTGCATTAGCAATTTAGTACACTGGAGAGTTCTTTATAGGTGCAAATTTTCCTTGTATCGTACTTGCAAGTTTGTGGTGCGTGCCTGAGCACACCACTTACTGACTTAAAGTAGTTTCTCTCTTGATGGAACCAAGGTTGACATTATGGACCAGACCATAACCTACAGTGCCCCACTTGACAGGTGGATAAAAGGTCCTTGAGCAGCTGGCTTTCTGGCATGTGAACAGTGCATTCATTCCTAGGACCAACAGCTGGCATACAAATCATTGGTAGTAAAGATGCAATGTGGATATGCAGGCTTAAAACCATCATCAGTTGTGCCAAATCCAACCTTGGTCCTTTCCTCTTCTGCAGCCTATCAGCCAGTATTTTGAAGAAACATAAAAATTTCATATTTTCACATGTATGCATTGCAGTGGAAGTACTGCTCCTTGAAGACAGCTGTAAGGTAACTGGCACTCTCAGATAACCCATGATCCTACCCCTCTGAGGACACTGTATATCCTGCAAATTCCCAAGACCCTAGCAGTGTTTGCCTGTTATTCATAATTGAAAAGAGAAATAGGGAAGTAACTGTGGCTAAGGGAGTAGACTGGTAAATGGGGATAGAAGCGTTATGGTAAAAAACAGGAGCTTGAGTGGAATTTTTCTCGTTTTACACGTATGCAGCAGTCAAACTGTACTAATGCTAGCTATACATGTGATACGTAAAAAAATTTTAAAAAGCATAACATGCACTGAAACATCAACCCTATCAATCTGATTTCAATCTAGGCCTTTTAGGTCTTTGTTAACATAAATCTGAAGATCCAATTCTGTTAGAAATGTCTGGTCTGGCTAAATAAACACAATTATTTCATGTTGTTACTAGTAAAGCTGATAAAAAGCAAGGCAAAGTTTGCATGGAGAAGTAATACCCTTTACTAAAACAAGCAATACAAAAGTTCATCACAGTTAGTCTAAATAAAAAAATATTATTTCTTCATACAAACTGTATCTTTCTGGATTATATGGAGTAATTGAGACAAACTGGGCTTGTAGCACTGTAAGATTCTGACTCTTCTCTGTCATCCATACACTTTTGCCTTCTTTCTCCTTCCACAGAGATCTTCCTCGGATGAACACCACTAGTGGCTTTGCATCTTTAGAACAAGTTCAAGACCTTTTTTTCAGGAATTCTTAAAGGGAACTGGTTATTACCCTAAGGGGAAAGGGGTCTGCATTATCAGTAATATTTTTCAAAAAAGACGACAAGATATGTGCAAGCAGTACTGACGAGCTTGGGAAGAATGTGCTCTGCAATGGAACACATACATGATTCATGTTCCTCTTTTGGAGTATTTGCACATATCCAGCCAATTTATTCTTACAAAAATTTAGTCATATTCTACAAATCTTAGAATCTGAATTTGTATTTGACATTCAAAGACACATCAGGACAGGTAACTAAAAACTCATTAAAAATAGGCCTTACTGTAGCAGTATTGGCAATTATTTTAGAAGTCACGTGTTACAAAGAAATATGCATATTTTATGTTTATAAAGCATTCTTCACTGAATACATGTTGCACAACCGACTTATGTATGAAAAGCCCAACCCAAAGATAAAGTATACACCCACCCAGGAAGGGAATGAAAGTTGCTTTGGATTTTTTAATCATGTCTCAGTTTTGAATGTTTGGGTTTGAAGATCCAATTTTCATGAATGAATCCCAGTGCCAAGGAAAGAGTCTTGCTTTTAAAGATTAAATCTGACATGAAGACTTACTGGCTTCTTCCCTGCATTCAACACACACAAAGCTTTTTATTTTCTAGTCCTAACCACAGTTCACATTCTCACAAGACGTAACTGATATAAATCTTCCCTAAAATAATAAACAAGATGTTACTTGCACTAACAGGAGAAGAGTAACAGAAATAGTGAAAGATGAAATCAATAACTATAGCTTGTCATACACTAGACCAACTCGATTGTATGGCTTGATTTCTCTGTGGAAATTTCCAACTCACTAGCCTAGTATGATGAATACATTTTTCACTTACAAAATTCTGGGAAGATCACATTCTTTAGCAGTATGACTGCCACATAATAATTGAATTTTAGATAGTACAGAAGCCTTACAATATTTAAGAGGAGTAACAATAACAGCCTTATTTCTAACATATTGCAATGCCAGGAGATTAAAATTCCAATATAGAAAGTATTTTCAGATAGATCTTATTAAACCACATGAAATGAATAACCCATGTCAGCTGTTTCTAACCCAGAAAAGCAACAAATCCATGAGACTCATGCAGTACATAATTTCCTGATGTTTTTAAACAGCTTTAGAATGCCAAAAATAGGTGTTGAGCATGCTCAACCTCCAGGTAAAACTTCAAACTTCTTCTAGGGCATTTAACCTTGCTATGTTGATCTTCAAGCATTATTTGAGAGCAGCCTTACTTCTCATCAACTCATACTAGGTTAATGTTTACCACATAAAATGGAGAACATAACAGATCTAGGATACTCGCTTTTCTCTACAGAAAATAGGTATCAAGATTACTATCTCAAAAATAATGGAAACTAAACTGATCTGTCATTAAAAACTTTCTACATGATTCTTCTCCACACTCTACTCCTCAGAACAGGTGCATGCCAATGACAAGAGTCAGACACTGGTATTATATATTAAGTAAAAAATGATCATTTATCAAGCAAAACATCTAGATTGGCTCAAAGAGTACTTGGTGAGTAGCAAGAGGCAAATACTATGAAAGAAACAAAAAAAATCAGAAGCTTAAATTTCCTCAGCAATACAAGATTATCCTTTTTATGTTAGTATTTTACAAGTGTTAATAGCCTCTTTCAGGGCATTTATTTTCAGGCTTAAAAAGTAATCTTCTCTATGCACTTATGTTATCAAACACTCACACAATAACCTCTAGAAGTATAAGTAACAGAATTTCCATTAACATAAAAGCAGAATGTTTCTTATATTTTAGAAGAACTACAAGCAGATTTTTATGTCCGTTTTTCCCCATGCGTTATGGTCAACACCTGGTTCAGGAAAGCTGAGGATGAATTTACACATTTATTTCTGTACAATGTTAATGAAAACATATTAGAATACTTTCCACTACATTCCTCCTATTTTATTTCCCTTCAAACAAAAATCATCTTATTTGAAATAATATACTTAAAAGGCTTCCACAATTCTGCCCTCTCAGATTTGATGCCTCTTTATCTACCTGTAGGCAGATACCATCTTAGTTCCCTTGATAATACATTGACAACTTTAAAGGCATTTCTCTCCTGCAGTTCAATGAAGGTGTGTATTTTCTCTATTACTATACAAAGCGAGATAATATTTTGGCCAAACACGATGACAGAGCCATTGCCCAATATGCTTTATCAAATAAACGTGTGTTAGCTGCAAAAACCAGCATAAGTTATGAAAGTAAAAATGTGAAGACTGGGCATGAGACACATCCATCAGCACTTGCACATAGACATGGAAAAGGAGATAATTTTAGAGGTACCTCTGCCAACCAGTTTAATACCTATCACATCCTCCAACACCTGCTTATTTTTCAAACTGCTCCTCTCATGTAGACACATGTACATCCATGTAGATCTGGTCATTCCTCCAACTACTAAAATTTATATTAATAATCCCACTGAAGTGAAGCGATGACCTCAGGAATTTATACACAATTTGAACAGGGGAGCCTGTGCTAGGCAGCATATTTCATTCCCCAAAAAAGGGGCAATTTTTTTACCTTCGTACAGAGTCCAAGACAGCAAGGAAGCCAAATGTACAACGAGAGGTAATATTCATGTTTTGGTACAGGTATGCTAATTGAGGATAGTCTCCGTAAGGGGAGCATACATGAACAGTGTTAGCTACTACTCAAAGCATAGTACTTCCTTCCTTGGGAACCAGGAATATTGACTAAGCAAGAAATAATCTAAGATTGGACATTAATCATTTGACAAAACTGAGCTGGAAATCACTTGACTAAGGAGACCAGAGGAAACACTTCTTGCCAATGATTACAGAAATCAGAGGTATTCCAAAACGGGACCAGGTCAAAGAAGATCTTAAAAGACTTAAACCTAAGACTAAAAAGGTTTGAAAATCGAGAGAAGGGAAACCGTGCAGGCTCTTGCTGTTTTATGTAACTGCATATTTCTGAGTTAGCCAAGTAAAGGATGATTGTCCTTTCAAAATCTGTCCCACACCTGTACATGTGCCTGCCTCAGTTCTCATCTATCCTGCCTCCAAAAAAAAGCCAGAAAGCCCACTCGAGACTCTGGAAAAGATTTTTTTTAAGCTATTGACAGTACAAATGAACCCCTGTAAGTACCTTAAGCCAGCTGAGTTGCAAGATTCCATTCTTATAAATGGCAACAGAGACCATATGTATAGGATGCATGCCAAAAATCAAGAAAGAGACAACAGAATAAACACTCTCCAACTAAGAAAACCTTGAAAGTCAGTATGATGAATGACTGTGTCACAGGGTGAGGGTAAAAACCACAGGTTTTCCTTTAACTAGCAAGTCATATGTCTTTAAGAAAACAATATATGCTAAGAATATTAGTGATCTCTCTTCTAGTTTGTCTTTCTGTAGTAAGGAAAAAAAACCTGCCTTATTGTTGGGACTTGAGTACTAGATTAGTTTACCGCTTAACAACTGTGACTAAAGAATGCTGTTGTAGGAAAAATATAATTGGGAGCATCAGAGTTCCAACCTTTCTAGTAAATGGAAATAATCTCAAACCTCATTACAAGCACTTTTGCCAATTTTAAGGTATACAAGTCTCCACTTTAAAAGCTTCCTTGAATGTGTATGCACTCACTGTTGCAGCTGGTGACACTGCTTGGCTTTGCAGGTTTTGTGCTGTGGTGAGTTGGCCCTTCAGAGATGGTTGCTCCTGACATGGAATGTCAAAAAATTAAGACTAACTATGAAATACAAAACTCTATGACATGTTGGTAAGGAGAATATATTTTCCACGTATGCTAAATATCAAGCCCACCATATTGTACCATCATTTTGCTCAAGAATTTTGGGGGACTAGCTATGTAATGCCGCCATCATCTGGCCTCTCTCATAACAGCATCAAAACCCACGAATATTACAATACAAAAGTGTTCACACTCACTACTACTACTACATTAATCTTTTTGGTTTTGACAAAGTGCAAAAAAAAAAAAATACCAGCCATCTTTCATATTCCTCCATAGCCTTTATATTTTTTTCTTCCTTCTTTGCCTGTTGTATTTCTTGCTTTCTTCTCTCTAGGATTTTTTCTACTTTCTTCTGTTTTATAAATTCTTCCTTTTTTTCATTCCTGTATAGTGACAGTGAAGAACAGGAGATCATCATGTAACAGACTAAATGCTGCATCTGTGACTGATTAACTAAATTAAGTCAAAAGAGATATTTTATGCATTTAATAAAAGACCAAGAAGATATATTTAAAATCTTCAAAGTCCATCTTTATATATTATATCACCAAGGTATAATTGAACCTGCTATTCTATCTATTATGGCATCACCTTTTCTGTATTACTTTCTCATGTATTTTGTATCATATAAAAAATTAAGATTCAAAACTTCTGTGGGTAATAATAAGTTGCACATGGTCTGTGAAAACTCTTGGCTTGTAAAACTAACAAAAGAATTTCTCCAGCAGACACATCTCATTTGCTCCTGAATACATCTACATTCATACATTGTATTCCACAAAACTTTTAAGATAAAGATTTACTTTCCTTCCTATGGCTTAGTAATGAAGCATGAGACTAACCACATAAGACATTATACTACCCCATGAATTGTACTGCTCAGTTGCAGTATCTCCACCTGGGCTTAAGACAGTAGTAGCCTTTTGGGGAGGAAAGCATTTAAGTTACCAAACCGAAAAAAGCTTGTACAGTTTGTTCTCGTTGTTATACTTGCTCTCCAATGGGACCGAAGAGCCTGATCCCAAGCATGCCATTGTCTCCCAATTAAAAGCACATCAAGCACTCACAGAAGACCTATTGCATTTATAAGCAAAGATTTGGGAAACTATGATATTCCAAAACCCAGTGGAGTAGTACCATTTTTCAACTGCTGACATGCTGTCTCTCTTCTTCTCTGCAACCAGTTCTTCCTCTTTCTTCTTCCTGATTCTTTCAGACTGTTTTTCCTTTCTCCTTTGCTCTCTTAAATATTGCACTTTACTTTCTTTCCATTTTTCAAATGCCTAAAAAAACCCACAGATTCATTAAAAATCTTACCCCTCACCTTTTTGTCAATACTCCACTTGCTTATTCTGTACTATTATTTTTTGTAATTTCTACACGTTCCAATTTTTGAATATGTGTTTGTAGCATTGCTCAGAAGTGGGTATCACTATACCTAAAAAGAATAAATTATTTCTCCCAGTAAATAATAGTTCATTGCCAATGTATTTGTATGGAGTTTACTTCACATTCAGTTCACAGAATCCAAATACAGAAAAATGCCTGTTTGTGTACAAATATAAACATTACATACTTCCAACAGAACAGATCAGAATCTTATACAAGCTTTCTTCAAAAATTCAGCATGTTTAGATTTTAGAATCTAGTTCGTTTCCACCTCTTGCTGGATTAATCAAAATTATTCTCAACAACCTCCTGAACCATATCCAATACACATTTAGGTATATATATCACATCACCTTCCGTGCTGCTTCTGTTTTCTCCTCATTCTGTTCTGCTGCTTTCTTTTTCTTAAGTTCCTCAAGCTTCTTTTTTTCACTTAACTTCTTTGCTTCTCTTCCTTTCTTTTTTTTCCAGGCTTCAAAAGATGCAATTGCTTCCTCTCTTTTAACAGCTTCTTTCTAGATTGAAAATAACAGTCTACATTTAAATACACTTAAATATAAAACTATAATTGAAATAGTAAGTTTTAAACTCATTGCCAAATGTAGGATTAGATGGAGCAATAAAGAAATGGAAATTGATTTGCAGACAACATTCCAAGTTGTCCAAGTAACACCCAAAATTAAATTTGAACTATATAAAGTGTTTTTCTTTTATGCTCATTTTTAATTTAACTTAATCGAATGAGACAAACTACTCCGCAAAATATGTGTGGAAGAATATGAAATACATGTTAAATGCTTAGAAGCGAAATGTACTAAATACTTAAAAGCCAAATATAGGAATTGTGTATGGTACTATTCAAAATACAGTCCTCTGTAGATAAGCATCTCTTGAGATAGGGAGCAAACTCATCTTCTGACAGATGACAAATTAAAACTTAAGACCTGAAGGGTTGAGCATCCCAAGGTCTTTGTAAACAAACCTGAAAATTAATCTAAGGAGCACACTTTTAACATACTTTATGTAAATGTGTAAGGAAGCATCAGCCACACAGCCTTTACAGCAATCATAACAAGTGGGACACACCATTTACTGTTTCAACTCACCTCATGCTATTTAGAGAAAACCAGATGCCTTAGAATAGCAGAGTGATGAAATTAGGCAGAAAGCACAGGCAAGCATACTTCAAAGAATTATAGTTTGCAAACTTCTTTTAAACAAGAATGTAAACAAACCTTTTCAGTATCATTCCTTAGATTTTCAGCTTTCTCCTTTTCAGTTCTCTTTAATTGCAGTAGAAAGACCCTTTTCTTTTCCAACCAATTCTGGAAGAATCATTAGAAGACTTTTATACTTTTAAAGTCTTTTTAAGATATAACTAAAAAAGTTCTGTTAAAACAACCAAATATTATTAGAGCAACACCAATATAATGACCACCAAAATTACTCTTAATTCTTCCATGTGCTACTTAAATAATGACCCCATGTGGAAGACTAAGCTGTGATCACACAAAGACTGTGACCAAAAAAGTGTAAGGTTCTAAAATCATAGCTACAAAATATGAAAAAGCTGAAGGATCTTTAAAAAAAAAAAATCTTCAAAAAAACACCAAAAAATGTAAGCATCAAAAAAAACCCCAAAAGAATGGAATAAAGATTCTTATCACTTGGTATATAGGAATATAATTTACATTTATTGTCTCTCTTGCAAATACCTATAATTAGAGAATAAAATCCAACTGGGAAAAGTGAGACTTCAGGCATCCCTAAAGTGTTACAAGACATTTGCAGAACCAGTCTTAAATTTTCAAGGTTTAATTATGTATTTGGTATGCTGCTTAGAGATACAAGTGTCCTAAATGAAGCCTATTTTACCTTTAAAAATTATAGAAAGAATATAAATACGGATTTGAGGTTCTAAATTTTGTTTTAGAACCATAACAAGTATTAAAACACATACCAATATGAACAGCATCTGCTAATGAAAATTTTTCTCACACAGATTAGTAGCAAAAATCTGTTGGAACCCACAAACTAATCATTATGAAATTCTACACAGAATTCACATAGATTATCCTTCTAGAGAGAATACTAGTTTTCACTTTTCCTGAATGCCAACTGAATAGAACATATCAGGAAAAGAAACTTTAAACCACACTCTTACTAATGTTAAGGAAGAAGTAGAAATAAAGGAAAATAGTGTATTTGTCTGAAAATAGTCTGACACAATAAATTATGAACCACGGTCCCTCTCATCTAGTTTTTTAGTTCATAATTTGATGAAAAGGCATAGCCAACAGAATAAAAGGATTATTATACCTATAATCATATGCAAGGAATACACTCAGAAATATTGATTTCAAGAAAATAAGGGGTGTTGAATCCTATAACAGGACCTTTATATGCATAGTTTTGTTGGTTGGTTGTTTTGTTCAGTTTTTATTTGTTTGTTTTTAAGATCTACCTGGAAAACAGCTGCTCGTAAACTATCTGCTTTATGAAATTCTGTACTGTTCTTCTGCACATGTTTATCCTCCAACACCTTTAATGTTCCCAGATATTGAGATGAAACAGGTGTAGCTGATGTAGCCTTTGTCTTTTTCTTTAAGTGTGCAGAAGACAGAGCCCTATAAAAATACCAAGACACAAACATATTAACGATCTTTCAATTTATTGTAGCTGATACCAAGTAGTGTTCCTTTTATTTCAGTGTATACCACAAGTTACTGTGATTCTGTTTGTACATGCATTTGGCTGGGGATAGGGGAAAAGGAAAGAAGGAAGAAGCCCGTTTTCTTCTGAGGGCTTTATTACTGCCAAAACAAGCCGCTACTCAACATATCCAGCCCAAGAAAGTTTACAAATTCCTTACACTTTCACCTACAAAACAGCTTAAAACCTGTAAAGACATCATGGACTGGATTCATTGGTGGATCCTGTAGCACACACTCATCACAGACACTGGCAAAAGACTTGGAGTCTGATCTGATATAACCCTGAGGAAGGGTTATAGTAACATGCCACATCTACTAAACTGTTTTCCACAGATAGTTGGAGGTTGTTGACAGTGAAGACAGTGCTGACAGAAAATGAGAGTGAAGCAGCATTGTCAGGGCACTTACATGCATCTCACACTCTGCGGACTGTGATACATAGCAACTTTCTCTTACCTGACAGACAAAGAAGCTTTTGGGTTTTGTAGAACTCTCTCCTTTGTTTCACCTAGTTTCTAAGAAACACAGAGGAAAAGTAAAATTATAGAGTCTTCAATCAACAGAACTAGATTAGGATGAAACAGATTTTTACAAGCTAACAAGAATGGTGGGAGTTGGACTTGATGATCCTTATGGGTCCCTTCCAAGTTGAGATATTCTATGAAGTTAGAAAAATACGCAAGAAACCCACTCTAATATAGAAAGGGTACAGTACAGGGTAAGAAAGTAGAAAAAAAAACCCAACACCAAAACCCAACCCAAACCAACAAACTTTCAGAATGCCTGTATCTTTTTGGAATGGCACCTAGAAATGTTTCTTTGTATTATGTAAAAATACAGTCTATAGTTTAGAAATACAAAGGAATAAAAAGAACCCAGCTGGGTAGTGGGTTTCCCTGTTATTATATCAACAGTATTTTAACTATTTTTAATATTTAGCTTTAACAATTATAGATATATCTACGTATTTTCTTTCTTATGATAAAGCATGAAGTGCTTTGCATCTCATCCATTATTCAAGTCACACCATGGATTCCATCCTCAGCCAACATACACTGCTTATTCCAATTCAGCTAACCTCACAATAGAGAGCTGACACTTTCACTTGGATAAGGGTATTTCCTTAAGATTGGAGAAACACACATTTCAATACCTTTTTCTGGTTTAAATTATTTGTGTAAAAGGCATTCCCTACATCTTCCATAAAACTATACAGAATTTGTAAGAACCTCAGCTCTAGAACCCAGAGATAAATTGTCAGCTTTATAAACAGAGTTCTACACATTTAAGGTACCAACAGTAACTTTACAAAACTTTTCACTGTGCTTCTAGGACGCTGTTCTAAACAATGGTAAAAACACATATGAATAATACCTTGACAGAGTCCTTTGAAGTGTTCTTTGCCTCCCCATGCTCAGATTGATCATTCGCTGATACCTCCTGTATTGTATCAGTTAGTATTTGCCCTTCCACTATTTTCACCGTTTCACCTGAACTGTCGTCTATTGACTTCTCTAATTTCTTTGTTTTCTCACATACTGTGGTCATCATTACTTCTATCACAGAAGAGGATTTTCCACTATTGTCCTCCAGTTTCAAGTCACTGGTACTGATCTTCTTCTGATCTTGATTTAACAGGAGAAAAAAGATTGAGAGGACACATTAACAAGAATTCCATCGTTTCTGAGTATTGTTATTTCTGTACGAAAACCATCTGCTTATGAAACATATTACTAAATCTGAGATAATATAATGTACTGTCTGTACACCTCCTTCTAAAAACTATATGGACTAATAAGAGTATTCACTTGTATTGTATTTAAATGTAAGACTGGAGTAGTCAACTGAAGTTTTAACGAATGTTATAGAATGTGAGAGCACGACAAAGGCAAAACTTCTCATCTGCCTTACCACCCAAACATGGTTCTAGTGCAGAAACCAAAAGCAAGAGCCATTGCAATGACAGCAAGAGCTTTTCTGACATCTAGCAAACTACTAATGAAGTCTGTACAACAATTTGGATTAAAAAAAACACTTTCATTGTGTGGTGTTTTTTAGGGGTGTGGGGGACACAACAAAATAATGGAAAGATTCTGCAGTGGGGATTTAAATAAAATGTCACCTCAATTTAAAAGTATGCCTAAGTGGTGAACTTGTCATTTATGTCACACTTTATCAATAAAACTTAAAAACCATTTTTATCAGATCTGAACTGTCATTAATGCAAAGTTCTAAATTTGTAAAACAATTCAGACATAAACCAAAAAAGGCCATGATAAATTCCAAATTACAGTCTTCCACAATTTTCTGATGGAATTCTTAAAAGAAATATAAATTGTGGATGAGAGATTAACTCCAAGTTACCTGAAGAAAGGAATATCAATGCTGACAATCTAAGAAATTTAACCTAGATTTACAACGACGGAGGTAAGTTCGAGGTGACAAGAATTCTGAATTTATATGAACCATTTTCTACCCTCTATTGATATGTAAACTTTCATATTTTACTTTACACTTACTAGACAGTACAAGTGTATATAAACTGTAGGCATCTGAAACTGTACAATCCTAATTCAGCTGCAGCATTTAGCGTACAGAACACTGGCGACAGCAGATTTACTATGAGCGCTTTGTAGCATGAACTTCACAGAACTTCACTTGCAAGTCATTTTGGCTCTGTTTGCAAAGAGGATACAAAATACTAACCTTCCCATGGTTAGCTGGGAATAAAATCTGTAAGTATTATTATTGTAGTTTCCTTCCTGACAATTCAAGCTACACAAGTTTGATCAGTCTGCTTGGAATTCTTACACCTGCACACTTCAGCATCATATTTAAACAATCTTTTCCAATCCCTTTCCTCCACTTTTGTTGAAGACTCCATATCATTGTTGTTTCTAAGTTTTCCTTTGTACTGACACCACCACCTTTACCATCCTCTTCCTCTTATGCTGTCCCTGCACTTGGAGAATCTACCCATTCCCGTACACTGATGCCCATATCCTTTTCCCCATACAAACTCTCCTTAGACATTGTTTCATTAACGATGCTTAAAAACATCAAGCTATACCAAACAAATTTTCTAATCTGAGGAATCAGCAAAATATATAAAAGAACTGAAATTAAACACAGATCTAAGCTTACTTGTTATTTACTATTTAGTACATTGCCTGAGTTTTCAACTTTTGTTCACCTTTCTGCACTAAATTCTTCAAGCCAAGTCCTATCTTTTATCTCATTAGGCTGCAGCATATAGACATTACATAGGCCATACAGACAGCATTCTTCTTGCTGCATCTGACAGCCTATATGTTACCTATCTGTTACAGTCCTGTGCACAGCAAATTACCCCTCAGCATGATTCCCTTAGCAAATTTAAAAAGGTGTCTAACAGCCTATTCCAGTGTTTTTTAACCTGGGGTCCATGGATTTTTTGTAACCAGTCTGAAAAAGGGGACTAAGAAAGGTAAGTTCAATGGATACTGCGGAGAAGCCCACAGATTTGATATTTCTCAAAGGGTCTGCACATCCCCTGTGAACTGCTAGGGATTCACAAATCCAAAAAAGTAGAAAAGCGCTACTCAGCTTGTATTAAACTTTGTGGAAAAGGTGCAGGAAGAAGTGAAAGGTTTACCCTAGTCATGTTGACTGCAAAAGAGGAAATGAAATCACAATGACTTGTAAGTCTCAAAGATGCTTAGATGATGATGCACACACTTGACATAAGTCAAAGTATAAAACCTAAATTCTCCAACTTTAATCTGTTCCTCTCCATTCCTGGGATGCCTCTAGGGCCAAATTTCTCAATACTTGGGATGATACTGTACTTGGACATAACTGCACGAATGAGGCTGGGCCATTCTCAAAACCAGAACAGAAGGAGACACAAGGGCATGAGAAAGATACGGAAAGAGAGTAGAAAGGAAATTAAGAATGGCACTGATTTTAAGAAGACTTGGTTTGGAACATTAGATATTACTAAGGTAACATTTATCTGGTTGTACATATCTAAGTTCTACCTTTTACAGGTGGTGCTTTTCCACACATCAGTAAATTGGAGTCTCCAGATCTTTCATTGTGGGTAGTAAAATTAATGGAAAATGGTGGTGAAGTACTTCCTAGCCATGGACCCTTAGATCAGAAAGTGACAAATAAACAAGTGAGCAATTTATAACAAATCAGTATAATTTAACTTGACTTTATAATACTTTGATAGAATGTTCAGAACTCTCTAGGAGAAGGCTAATTCTTGGTTTACATTTGGAGAAATGAAACCAATCAACACGTAAGGCTGTAAACCGTCACAAAATCCTGTTTCTAGTTAGAAAGCAAAAGAATAATGTTTTCTTATCTGGCCCTTACATAAGAACGCTACTGGCAAAGACTTTTTTTCCCACTCCTATTTTGGTCCTATTTTTCTCCCCCAAAATTTTGTCAGCTAAATAAAAGTTAGTTTCTAAAGCTTCCAATGTAGATGGTAAAAAAACAACACATATACTCTCTTACTTCAGAATTAGGGCTTTTGGCAAGGAGTTTTTTCTTGGGTGTGGCTTGGGCATTCAGAGTAATTAGGGATGATGGTGCTGAAAACGAAGAAAATCCATTTCTAGAAGTTATTTTTCCTTCTGACCTATTAAGCTCATTATCTTCCACAGGACCACTTTTTCTCAACATACTTCTTGGTTGAGGTGATGGTTTGTAGCAGCTATTTAATGAAGGAATGCTGATATTCTCAGCTGAAAATAAATATTATAGTTTCAGTTATGTCTAGTTAAAGACATTTTAGTCTGGAACACTATTTTGCCAAGATAGATTCAACTAACTATTTTCAGTTAAATGAGCTATTTAAATAATAGCACAGCTTTCTTAACACCACTAGGCCATATACAGCTATATAAAGAGTTACAGACACTTTTTCAGAAAGTTTAACGAAAGTTTTAAAGCTTCTAATATAATCTCTACATAGACAACCTACAAACTTATTTTCTCCATTTATCATTATCTCTGTATATATTGAAACTATACTCAAGGGCTTATCTACAGTCAGAGAGACAGACAGAGTTTTCATAAATATAGAAGAGAGCATGTATCTAATATAGTGCTGTCGTAAGAAAACGTTTTTGCTATTCTGCTTGTTCAGTTATCTACTAGCAAAGATACAAAGGGAAGACTGCTCCTCTCTGCATGGTGCAGAACAGAACAACCCTGGGTAGGAGGAGACATCATGAGAAATGCAGTCGAAGAGGAGGGTGTATTTCTAGCTTATTCAATGATGTCTCTGCTCTCCCCTAAGGCAGTCACTGAGCAGCAGAACCACTGTGCAACTGTTTCTTACAAATTTCTATCCTCTGGCTCCTCACCCTCCTCCTGTTTAGTAATCCTACCTTCTTCATTTTTTCTTCCCTCTGCCCTGCCACTAACAAGATCAAGCCATACAACAGCTTTCTACCTGCATTTTTCTTTACGTATGCTGATCCATATAGAAATGCTTATCTAATTCTGCACACTGCTACAGAAGCATGTCTTATTAAGTCCTAGTTCACACAAATCTGCTGCAGGAAATGGGAGAATCACCATGCCCATCCAGCATACTCAGCTGCGTAAAGTCTACTTATGCAATTAGTGTGAAGTGCAGAGAGCTAAGAGATCACAACAATATTCCTACAAGTGCATCAACAGTTTTTCCATGCAGTAAATCACAAGAAAAGTCAAAGGAGCCAAAAAAAGCTGATTAATCTCTGGATAGTCACCTCCTCTGTTGGACAGAGATCAATTTATCCAATATAAGAAAATTTACAATGGTTGACTACTGAAGACAATATGCTAGTATCACTGTACTACTTAGATTCACATGAAGAAAAAGAGTACAACTTTTTTCTCCCAGTGTAAAACTACACAGGCATACTGGCCATGAAAGAGAGGCATCTTCAGTGCCCAGCTCCACATTCAAGTATCTAGCACTTTGGTGCCATCACGTGGAAAGAAAAAAAGGAGCTGATATCACTAATCATGCTCTACAATTTCAAAGTTGTAATCTTCCATCACAGGTAATGACCAGCCATAAATGTCTCTCAACATCAAACAGGGCAAATTCTTCTTATATTAGGAAGTAGATAAAAAATATGAAGTCTTTTGACATTTAAATTTGTAAAAGCACATATAGTCAATTAGCAGAATTTCAAGTTCTGCTTTGCGTATTAAAATGAATTAGCTATTGTTATAATGAAACATTAAAGTTCGGGGTTTTTTACGTGTTTGACTATACATCCCAAGTGGCTCAGTATCTTCCAAGTAAAAGATCATCTGAAGTTTTAACTTTGTGATGATGTCTACCATTCATAAATGTTTTGGTTACAGCTCATTTTCTGACATTGTTAATAATACAGCATCATGATGTCTCAGCATCAGGACTTCAACATTGTATTTGTGAACACTGTGGTCCAGCTTCACTGGTCATAGAGAAGGGATGTCTGTTTAAGGAGCTTTCCATTAAAGGGTGCATGGATGCCATGGACACTGTGTGAATATGGCTTTCTGCGCTATGTGCAGGCAGAGAAGGCAACTCTGCAGCCCTCCTACACCTTCCATGGACATGCATTTACGGAGAACTGGACTTTAAGTACCCAAACAGCTGTTTCTCACCTCCTGAAAGGAAAAAGCAAATAGGAACCTCCTGCTGCTTGGCCCACACTGGTTCCGTTTACCCCCTGGCAGCTGGAGGTTATTGAAACATGTACTTTTAGAAGAATATTGAATAAGTTGCCTGCAAGCCAAAGCAGCTGATACTTAACACAGAAAATAACCCAAATTACAATACTTTAAAATATTGTAATATGGCTAAGCAAGCAGCAGAAACAACATTCAAATGGTTTCTTTTCACCTGATGCTGAAGCATTTCTTGTTTTGTGCATCCGTGGCTTTGGTATTGGTTTGTTTACCTCTTGCTTTCTTTTTTTCTGTAGTTCATGAATAGGCAAGTCATTACAGCGGTCACTTTCACTATTATCACATGGTACTTCTTCAGCAGCTGAACACTCTTCATTATTTTTTCTGTCATCACCCTCATTTTGACTTTCTGAACATTCTTCTTCACCATCTTTTCTGTCATCCTGTATGTTTTCACTTTCTAAAAGCATTACTTGCTGCAGCTTCTTTTCATGAAAGGATAAAGCCAAGTCATCAGCAGCTTCGTTTTCCAAATCTGCTGCTTTTTGTGAAGCATCATCATCTGAGAGAGGACTCTCAACAGCAACTGCTTTCTTAGTGCTTTCAGCACTTGAATTATTTTCATTAAGTTCTTCCCCAATACCTGAAAACAGCACATTATCAACTTCCATTTGAGACAAGTGGAAAAAAATGGGACACAGAAACTACATCTTCTATAATTTAAAAGTATTTTTCATATAAGACTCTCCTGGTTTAAGTCTCTGAACATTTCTGTTTCTGTACCTCTGATCTCTGCAAAGCCACCAAACTAGATCCTTATTCTACTTCCTTTCCTGTCATCTGTTTCCATGGACCCAATCCGAAGAAAATACTTCAAATATTCACTTGTTAAATCTTATCTGTCATGCAATTTAAATCCCTTCTGAAAACCTGTGTCTCCAATGCCATAAGAACTGGAAGCAAGTCAACAACAACAAAGCTAGGCATGTTTGGTTACCAGAATCCATCCTCCCCTTCTATTCTTTTCACTTCTGTCCCATCTGAAATCTACTAGAAGATACTCAAGATCTTAGAATCTTAGCAGAAGATATCTGCTCCGATGCTAAGGTTCATGTGTTCAACAAAAATATTTTTATCTTCCTGTAGCCTGTTATTTCTAATTGACTTTATTTCAGAGTTCAAATGCTCGAGGAAGACAACAAAAGAATGTCATGATAGTTGAGTAACATATTTAATGCAGGAGCAGCTTTTTTCTAAATCTTGTCAGCAAAGGGAAATCAAAGCATCCCACGAACTTTTAAAAAATGTTTCAGATGTGAATGAAAAACAGGACACAGAAGAAGTCCTTTTAAAAATATATTATGATATTTAAGATTCATATTTCCCTTAACATGTAGCAGCACCTTATCAGGAGGAAGAAGAGCCATTCGGCCAATCTCGGTACACTAAATATTAACATTACCAAATATCAAATGCATCTTGGCCCAAGAAAAGCAGCCAGATCAAACCAGTTCCTGGTTTGTGTACAGTGCCAGGCAAGCATGCTCTGCAGTGCGTCCTGCAGCCCTTATTCACTGATTGTCCAGACTGGGAAAACAGTAAGACAACAACATGGCTTTCTCTCTGCCCATGTCCACTTTCGTTCACAGTACTGTGCGCTACTGTCTCATCCAGGTGTAAACAATATGGCTAAGGAGTAAAACTGGGCACCACAACTGTAGGAACCAGCACAGGCTGCGTCTGGTCTAGCAGGTTGGCACCACCACTGATTTCACTGGGAATTCTGCTCCTAACTTAGAGGAGGAGGACTAAGTGATTTAGAAGTTGTTAAAATATGAAGTCTTGGAACATTAAATCACATCGACTCACAAAGATTCTCTGTGATCTAGTAATGAATTAAAAAAGGGAAGTACACGAGGACAAATATTTAATTCTGTCTTACCGTTTGACATGTCATCTTCATCACTGTCAAAGTCGTCTGAGTATTCAGCTGTTTGCTCTCTTGCTGCATGAGCAGAAATTGCTTCTTGTAGCTCATTCTGAAATGGTTTCACAAATAACTTCACACAGAAGGGAAGATTCACCTCTTCAAGTTCAGCACTCATTCCCCTCTCCCACACATACATAAGTAAAACTGAGCAACAGAGATTAACCCATTTAACTGAAAATTATTGTGAAGGATAAGTAAAATACAGTGTTTCCACTCTGTCATCACTCCTCCAATTTTTCTGCGTTAAAAAAAAACCCTCCGTATATTAATTTATATTTCTGCTTCACAAGAAACATCTTGCAGATCCCTTTTCCATTTTTGGCAATGTTGTATCAGCATGTGACACTCTTTCCCCCTTTTGTATGTTTTGATCGGCAAGACTACAACAGAAAGGTCTGTACGGTCACGCATGATGGAGAAGGCGAGCAGGGACTACCTCTCCACTGACTGTTGCAGTACAAGAACCTGAAGCAGGTGGCAGGTCCAAAACAATGGGAGAAGTTCACACAAGCCAGCGCTGGTATTTTGGACTCTGCCACAGGACACCACGGACACACCATGTTTACATGGGTTCTGGAAGCAACCGGCCTTACTTATAGATTACACATACATTGCAAAACGCAGCGGTTATCTCCAGACTGGAAGACCCCGAGCCACAAACCACGGAAGGCTTGAGAGCAGGTTGTCTGACACGGGTCTTAGGCTCTTCCCGAGGCACCTGCTGTCGGCCACTGCTGGTCCTTCAGCCAAAGACATTTCTGCAGGACTACCGGGAACAGGGAGGTCAGGCTGTCCCCGTCGTGGAGCGACTGCTTCCCAGCTTACGCACGGGGAACAGCTTCTAGCGTCCACACAGAAGGAAACCTGCTTCCCACTTTTCGTTTTGATAGCGAATCGCCTTTGCGGGGGTGTGCGTGTGTTGGCTTTAACAGCAAACGACCGCAGTCGCAGACAAACGCCACCGACGCCGTCTCCCCTCCCGCGGCCTGCCGCCCCGCCGCCCCCGCTCACCTGCAACGCGCTGCGCCGCCCCACCGCCCGCCTGCCGGCGCCTTCCCCCGACATGGCGGCGGCCTCTCGCTCCCGCCTGGCAGCGCCGGGCGGCCGGCCCGCCCTCCGACAGCCCCGACAGCCCCGGCCCCCCCGCCGCCGCCGCCGCCGCCCCGCCCGCCGCGGCACTGCCCGTCGCCCGGCAACGCCGCCGCGCAGGAGAACGCGAATAAAGGGCGGGCGGTGGCGGTAGGTCGCGGCGCTCCGACCTCGAGTGTCGCAGCGCTGAGCTCCCGCCTCTCACCCCGAACCGGGCGGCCCTCCGCTGGGGTTAGGGTGCAGCGGAGGACAGGCGGGGCCGTGCGTCAAAACCGAGGCCTTCCGTCACCGCTGGGCAGCTGCCTGACCTGGGCCGAAGTCAGGCTTCGCCCCTGCTTCAGCGGAAACCGGCTGAAGTCGACAGGATTTAAATTTTACGCCCATATCCTACACGTAGCCCACGTACCTGTTCGGACAAGGTGTCAGTATACACGTATGCCCCTCGGGGCAGAAGGTGGGACTGACACAGGTTCGTCGACCCCACTCTTGCAGTCAGGCTTTGTCCAAAACTTCCCGCTTGGGATTTAAGTGCTGACGTAGACAACGCTTTCCATAAGGAACTAACTCATTTCCGTGCTTTCTGGAGAAAAAGCTCATAGCACTTGTGCATTAATTTAAATGAAATTTTAGAGGCGAAGGAGCGATAGTGGCGTAGAAGTTGATGCAAAGATGTTTTTTCTGAATACAATGGCCTTGCTATTTCTTTACGCAATTATTTGCTAACGGGTGGTAGATAAAAGTTCTGCATGTTGCAAAATGTAGGAGAAATTGCTCTTGGATGGCCTTGCAGTTTCTGAAGAAGATTAGGACTTTAGCCCTCTCCGATAGCTTAGAAGTATCCATATGGATTACGTCAAACTGTAAGCATAGATAATAGAAGCACTAACAAGCACTCTTCAGGATAAGATGTATCAAAACATGCAGAAGATCGCACTGCGCAGAATCATCCGAGGAGGGTCAAGTAGCAGACAAGTGAGGAAGACTACTGAAGACCACCAGAGACCTTGAGTACACCTGTGTGAAGGACATTTACATATGATAATGAGTTCCCAGAAAACTAATGAATATGTAAAACTTTTCTCAGAAATCTGATGAATATGTATATAGAACCTGTATATAACCTATGCAACTAACCTGACCAAGCGCCCACAGTAGGAGGAGAAATCCCCTGTGTGCCCAGCGCTGCAATAAAGTATACCTGCTTAATAGTCTTCTGACTATTGAGTCCTGATTTCGGCTTTTCACGGCATCAAGTTAAATCACCTGGTACTTGCGCCTCCTAATACTCCGATTTTTATTTCCCCAAAAGGTGGTTGTGCAACACACCTGGTGAGCAGCGACCCCCAGCTGACCAGACCCCTTGCCAAGCGGCACGCGTCCCTGCAGAGCTGGCTGTCCTAGAGGTCATCTCTCCACCGTGTGGGCAGTGGTGGAGGGGACCAAACCCCAGGATGCTCTGGGAATATTGATCTCGTGCATCAAAAGAAAACTGTCAACTTCAGGACCACGTACAGATATGGACGTTTCTATTCTTTCTCCAGTTAAATGCTTTTGATCGCTCCTTTTCTAAAATAAGAGTAGTGCTCCAGTTGTCTTAGTGATAATAAAGAACTTCTGACGTGTTCCCTGCACTGGTGTTATATTTGCATATATTAATCTTCCCCAAAATGCATTACATTTTCACATGTTGTGCAGAAACAAATCTCTCTGACAGAAACAGGGAAAGAATATGTAGGACAGAGCCCAGAGCCTTAGGACTTGTTTGCCTCTTGTTTATTTATGTAGTTATATTTTAAAAAGCAGTGCAGTTACGCAAAGGCCACAACACACCTGGGGGAAAGAGGCCCCAAGTTCTTCTTGGATTTAAACAATTAATTGTGAATGATTAATTGATATTTATGTATCATCTGAGAGCAGCTCCATGCTTTGTTTACCTGTATTTACTTATGACCAAATAATGCTTGATCTGCTGATTATTCATGGCATTTGTTGAGAGTTATGCTTGATGCACAATTTTTTTTCCTCTGTTTTATTCACATATGAAAGCCTTAAATTATTCCATCTCTGTGCTATTCCATCTTTCTGTGGAAGGTGAAATTGGACATACTTGTTTAGAATTTAAAAATAAAGAAGAAATGTATGTATTCTTTCCCTGTAATAATGTTAGCAATTGCTGTGGAAGGCTAAATTACGTCCACCTTACAAACAACTGAGATGCACATTTTATTAAATTCCAGAAGGTGGCAGCAAAATATTTTAAAATTAAAAAACTGGTTCATTTTTTTAAATGTCCACTTTATTCTAGTTTCTTTTACATTACCACTGATGTATATGGGATTTTTTGAAAGACATTGTATTCATTTAGATCAATTTCCAGCCTTGCATACACTGTAGGGAAGGAAGGAGATTTGGTTTCAATTATTATGTTGTTTATATGAGTCAGATAATGGGGCCTGATATCACCTGTACTATTAAATATTCAATGCACTGAGTTGGCAGGATGTGGAAAAAGAAAAAAAAGATCAATACTGTCAGCACTGAAGAACTCTAAATGTGTGAAGATGTTTTTGTCAAAACACATGAACATCAGATCTGCATCTTCTAGTCTTACCTCAGGCAAAAATCCCATTGAGACCCACTGAGGTGAATGGGATTTATGCCTAAATATGAATGTAGGGCTCTGAGTATAAATCTAAAGGTTTTTAAGAGTCTTGCTTAAAAAAAAAAAAAAAAAAAAAAAAAAAAAAAAGGGAGGCTTATTGAGGACAAAAAAGCAGAAGATTTTATGGTATGAAAATGAGCATTAACATCTGCTTTTTAATTAATAACTGGTAAATATATCACAAGTATGAATTGGACAAGGAAATGTATGTTTGAAAGTGCAGTTGCTCTTTCTCTTTCAAGTATACATGGAGCATTGAGAAAAATACTCTAAATAATCCTGGCAGTTATATTAATTTGGCTAAAATAAACTTAGAGGTAACATTTAATTCTGCTGCCCAAACCTTAATCTCAGCCATGCCCGAACCTTAAATAAAAGCTTTTTAAAACAAGCATCACGATGCAATGTAATTCCAATCTGCAAGAACGATGTTACATTCAGAAAGCAGTCAGGTATGATGAGGTTTTTGGATGGCTAGCTCATATGCATATAAACAACTTCCAGAAGTGGTTTATTTTATTCATGTGGCTAGAGTTTGTAAGATTGGATTCAGGATTTCCTCTGAACAAATGACACACAGATTAAAAATTCTAAAATCATATACCATAAGTCACCTTAAATCAAAACATATAAACCCCCTTACTGGAGAGAAACGGTGTTCTGCTTGCTTTGGTATTCCTTCCCAAAGTCAAAAGTTATACTTGAAAGGAGGCTTAACGGCGGCATGACAAAATGCCCGAGTTGGTGTACATTCCTGTAGAAAGTGATTTTTGGTGCTGGTTGCAAGGGTCTCCACTCACAAATGACTATTCTTGTTCTTGACATCAGTGTGAATTAGACATCTAGCTACAAGTGCATTTGGGTCTTGGATTTTGCATACATACTGGTTTAGCAGAGTAACATAGTTAATGGGTCAAGTAGCTTCTTCAATTTTAAACAAGGAGATCTTCTACCTGTGGGTCACTCTCCCAGACATTTTTAAGCACAAACATTAAAACCTAATCTCACATTTTCCTCCTAGTCAATATGAAATAATCTATTACAATGTACCATATTTTGCAGGGCTATGCCTGTCCTGCCAAATGATGCTGTTCTTTTTTTGCTTGCCTGGAAATAAAACGAGAAGTATAATCAACTTTATGCCTTTAGGGTTAGATGTGCAGGGGAAGTCACGTGCCCTCACTGCAAGTCCTCCAGTATAGACATGTCTGAGCTGGGCTTCACTTTTGCTATCTCAGATGGTGAGAGCAGCATCGCTGTGTTGGGAAAACATTCAGCATGGTCCAAGCACAGAAAAATCTGTGTGGGTTCCTCGGTGAGTTTGTAGCCTGCAATGAATGCTGTCCCACCTCACCTACTCGGAGGCCCAAAGGTGCCCAAACCAGCTAAAATCGCTCTGGAGTAACTGCAAAAACAGCCACCCACCACTGCAGAGAAATACACAATAGGCCTTCAGCCTTTTGTTCTCTTCACCTATATTATTTCGAGTAAATTACATTCTTTCTCAGAGAACAGTATGTTCAAACCATGACAGTGTCAGTCTAACTGGGAAGGATTTGACAACTCACCTTAATTAACTTAATTCATATTGGCAGTCCTCTACCAGTATCCTTGGATTATTCCGCAGCTGCTCCGACAAGGGCTGAAGGACTTGCGTTGCTCCTTCTAAAAATATTTCTTTGTACCTCTCAGTCACTTCTGGAGAGACAGATTTAGGTATATTTGTTGACCATCTGCTTTTTTTTCTGAACAAAACCTAATGGTTAAACTAATGCTCAGTTTGAACAGCTAAGCAGATAACAGTCAAGAAATAACAAAACTGAAGATGCTAATGTATCTTTCCCCCCTTTCCTTCTGCATTTGTACTATGATATAGTCTTTAATTAAGTGACTGAATTCAAATATTTATTAACTTTATTTACATGCAAAAAACCCTTTTCACCGTAAAAATATACATTTCTTCTTTTTTATTTTTCTTAAAAGAAACCATCATTATTCAGTGATTAACACAGCAGCTTGGTCCCCACTACACAGAGAAAAGGGTTATATTCCAATAGATTATAAAATAACTATGTTTTTAATTACATCTGGGACCAGAAGCTGTCAGATTGAAATATCAGCTTAAAATTTAGCTTGACCTTTTCTGCATCATTCATTCCTGTAGAAAGTCTAATGATATGAAAACAAAACATTTCTTATTTTACTGGAACTCTATTCAGTGATTTCCTACCATGTTTCCAGAAGAGAGTATCTAAGTTTTTGATAATGCATTCTTACTGCATTGAACTTAGTAATATCCGTAAAATGTGGTGTCATGGAAACCAGATAGAAATCCATGTCATCATCAAATTCATTGTCTCACTTTTATATCTTGATCCTGATTTGTAAGTAGTTAAAGAAGATGCTGTCAGGGCAAGGAGGTATGCAAGCTTCACTTACGTTCTTGCTTTCAAGCATATTACCAGGGAACTTGAATTTGATAAAATTAATATATACAGAAGTAAACATAGATGTTGAAGGAACAGACTGCGAGACAGAGCAAAAGAAGGGAGGGACTAAGATGAATAAATTCACAACTACTTAATTTATATAGCAGTTTATGAAGAATGCATGGATTCTTGACTGGTTAATTTATTTCTGAGCATTAGACTTAGAAGCAGCAGATGGAGGTAGATATCCAAAAAGAAAAAAAAGAAAGGCAAAAAAAGGCTCCTTTCTTTTTTAAAGTTATTTTAAGCTTTATTTTTTAAGCTGCCTTTTTTTGTTAATAGTACTTGGTGTGATTTTAAGGAAAAGCATTGGAACACACAGGAGTGAGACACAGCTGTCTCGGTGTTGTGCTTGGTCATAGTAACAGACAATGAACTTTTCAAACAGACAAAGCTCGTATGTGTTGGTGACAGCAGATGAGACTTCCTGTAAGGGGAGTAAGAAAATGCAAACCTTTTCACGTCAAGTGGAGTCATTCTGTGTGCAAACGACTCAAGCTACTGGTATCTTTTGTATATAGATAAATTCTTCTTTCAAAGTCTTGCAGATGTGAACTCTGGTTGAATAAACACCTTTGATAGAAACCTCACAGACCTGCAATTTCATTAAACATCTCTCACTGTTGAAACATCTCTATGTCTAATCTTGTATTTATGCTGTCAGGAAAAGCCAACAGCTGTTAAGTGCTGAGCAGTAACTCAGGCCTTTAATGCTATGGCACATTTCAGAGAGAGAGGAAGAATGCTTGTCAGATTATCACCTGTGCATTTGAGAAGTGTCAGGACTCAAGCTGCTTCCACCTGCAGGATCACCAGAGAGGCGGATGCAGGACCTTGAGTTAAAGACTTGGACAACGTCCCACAGACTTCCAGCCCCAAGGGACAAGAAGTCTGACATCATTAAAATTAATCAGAGAAAATGGACGCAGTAAAAGGCCAAATTAAATTGCTTTGTGGTCAGAAAGATTGACTGGCTAATTCTCACTGACAATAATAATGTCTGCTCCTTCTCTTTATGTCTGTATTCCTCCCTTGTCTCCTTTTAATTCTCAGTGCTATTCTAGTTACACTAGGGCAGGAAGATTTAAAGGAAAGTAGAGCTGCCAGGTCTGATTTTGCTACTGTTATCCTAATGAAGATAGAACTTTACTGTGCAAGTAGCTTCAGCAAATAAAGACGTATGATTACTTTACTTGAGTAAGTGTAGCAAAACTAAGGCCCATTGGGAGCACACTGACTGTATTGCTTAATCTTTTTTAATTTATAATTGACCATATAAGATAATATTTTTTATATCTTTTGAATGTATTGGTTTGTTTGTTGGTATACCTATACGAACCTCACTGCTACCATATCTGAGGACTTCCTAGTCTTCAAGGGAGTTATCAGTTTTCCCTGCTACACTGCTGAGAGAGGGAATTATTATTCCCATTTAGTATATGTAGAGATATTGTATATGTAGAGATAACACTCAGGAGCTGTGCTAGTGACACAAAGGCATGCAACAATTCTATGATGTTTTAACTTTGGAGGATTTCTAACATGTGTATTTTTCACTAACTTATGCCCTTAACCAGGGAGGAAAATTTAGACATCGTAAGTGAGAGCTTGTACCCATCCAGCAGTGCTGCACAAGAAGCAGAAAGATCTGAAGAGCATCCATGGTATTTCAGTGGTTGATAAAAGGTTTAAACACTTGCTAACAGCTGCCCTTTGTGATTCTTTTTTTTAGTAAAAGAGCTGTTGAGTGGCATTTTTTCTGCATACACTACAGACAAGGTATGTATCTATGATAACATAGTAGAGAAAGCTACAACATCAGACCCACTCCTGAAGAAATATATAGATGACTGTAGCATCTAGTTAGGCATTTCCTATTTTCTATTTAGTATATAAATGGGTAGATCACTGATTATCTTGTAGATTGGAGCCCTGGTTTCCTTAGCTTCAGATGCACTATACTCAACTGCTCCTTTAAAAGAGAGGCATTTTAAGGGAGGACACTTAATACTTTTTTCCTCTTTCTAGGCCAGCCAACACATGTCTACTGGCCATGTCTGGGGCTGCAGGCTGAGGTCTACAAAGGTAACACCACAGAGACCTGCAAAATACAAGCTCCAGATTTTGTGTAGTTCCTATAAAGACCATGCTACTTTATGATATTTTCCTCGTGGATTAATGATTATATTGACTTTCCCTATTATTAATAGTGTGCACTTTTATGTCATCTCTACAAGGGCTATGGAAAGAACACTTCATTCAGACTTGTTAAGGGAAAGTGTTGATTAACCCCAGCACTTGGAATAAACTTATCCAAGTTAGTAATCTGGAACATTAAATCAAACTCTGTATTTGCAAAAGAAGCTTAACAGTTCATCTTTTCTTGTTCTCCACATTTCCTTCCTTCCGTCTTATGACTTAGTTTATAGCCCCTGCAACTGATTTGAAATTTTGCAGCTGCTGAGATTACTTAGCTTTGGTTTAACAGCAAATGTCATCAGCCCAAATCTGTGCTTCAAGTGATCTTTCTTTCCATTTACTGTTTCTTTTTCAAATTGATTAGTCATTGGTTTAGGGGATTATCTAAAGCTACCCTAAGACTGGTTCTCTGTGCCAAGGCTCTTCAGCCTGTTTTGTCAAAGGAAAATCCCGAATGGAAGCTAATGGGCTTGCCAAAAACACATGGAGGGTGGGAGAGGTTCTGAGTGCCAAAACTCTCTCAAGTGGGGCTCTTGCGGAGCGCAGGAGGGAGTAAGGGAGGAAGAAGCGGCATCTCAGTGCAGAAGGGAGCTGGGCTGGACACTGGGGGAGAAGGCAGCATGGACGGGTGGAAGGGGATAACTGAGCTCTTTGTGTCAGAGTATTTTTGACTCTGTACTCTTCAGGAAAGGGATGATGCCTCCTCTAAGTACATTTTCATGCAGGCATAGATTCAGATTAGTAAATTGCATTTTCAGTTACATAGGTCCACCCAGGCTGTTTGGGGAAGTGGGGAGGAGAGCTATTTAGCTTCAGTGCTGTAGGATCATGCTAACAGCTGCACTGTTTGCATTTCTGAAGTAAATTCCATCAGAGGTAATGCTGGTATCTCCTGCCAGCAATACCTTATGCCATAAAGATATGTTGTAAATGTCTGAGGTGCATGCAAACATTTCTAGGTACAAAGCCAACACACTGAAGCATTACAAACAAGGATTAATACCTGAAAATGGTATTTTAAAACTGAAGGCAGTATCTGGAAGACCACTTGTAACATGAGCTTTCTTCACCATTTTTAATTTCTTTCTTAGTTTCAATACTTGTACCTTTAAAGTGACAGTGGCTGATGCTGAAGCTATTCTTTCCTGAGGTTAAAACTTACTATTTAAAACAAGTGGTTTTAAAACTACCTGGCAGTAAGCCCATATATACATACACACATTTATACTACAATATCTATCTGAGCACCTGACTGCCTACCTATCTACTTAATCATTGGGCTCTGCGCTGAAAACAGATCCTGGAATACTTCATGAGAAGAACCAGCATGATCCTTTTCATCTGTTGCCTATGAATTATCCATAGTATAGCAACTGCACTTCCCACCAACGGTATTTTCTGAAGCTTTATAGTTCTATAACGTTGGCAAGCTTCAGATTCAAAATTAACAGGCAGCATTAACAGAGCAGAATGTATTTACCCAGCTGCTGAGAATCTTTTCCTGATAGTAGAGCTGTGAGCTATGAAAGCCATTTCATGAAAAAATACAGCTGGGAACTGCATTTTGTCTTGTATCAAAACATTTTTTTTCCTGTAGAAGAGTAATGGAAAGCAGATCAAGATGAGGTAGTGATCACATGCTGATCTTTTTATGCAATGCTTCAAAGTTGAAATGTTTCATAAAAACTCTTTTGCTAATGATGTGAGACCCATTTGCGTTGCAGTAAATTGCTAAATGGATTGTGCATTGTTTTTCTTAGGCAAGTGTTGCCTCTTTTTCTCTTCTGATTGTTTTATTCCAAACACACGGTTTTACCTCATAATTCAAGTAAAATATGCCAACTGTATTTCCAAATCATCTAGGGAGACACCATGCAACTCAGGCACTGCTAATAAGAAGCACAGTTCACTTCACATTGTCTTTTGAGCAACAGCAGCACTGACAGATGCTGATGGCTTACTGCACAGGAGTACCTATTACAGATCTAATGGGATTTTCTCTACTACTATCTGCTTACTTTTTGTTTCTCATTTTCTCTCCAAAATCACCAGGGGATCCTTGGAAATCAGTGGGGATCTACCAAAACCAATTTCCTTCTAACTTCGTGCTCTAATTTCTGTGGCCAGCTGCTGAAAGAAGGCTCTTATAAAAGTCCTGGTTTTTTTTCCTCTTTTTCATAAAATCCAGTCAGCATCTAGCTCATTCAAAAAAAGAGGAAAATCTCCAGCAATACGATGTCCATTATGCGTGCTTAAGCAAACTGGATTCAGTGCAGTAAAAGGCAATGACTTTCATATATGCTAATCCGTGCATTTGAGATATTTAAAGTGTGCAGTGGTGGCCTAATTCTGCACTACTGGTTTTAGCAGCAGGACTATAATAATCTGTGAAGGGGCAGAGCTTGGGCAATGCTGAAGGTTTTTTTAATTCTTTACCGCTGCATTAATCTCAGTGAGAACACGCTCTTCAGGTATTGAGTTCCTGTCTTTTATCTGTGGCTTAGTGCTGTGTAATGAATAGCTTTAACCAGGTCTGGATTTAGCACAGCAAAGTAGTTAAGTGAGCACAGAAAGGCGATTTTGAGTCAAAGGGTGCCCTTACACAATTCAGCGCCTCCTCTGCTAGTGATCTTAGCTAGCTTTAATCTTCCCTAATACAGATAAAAAGACTGATGAAATCAGGACTCCAGAGACCTCCCTACATGTTTTACAAATCCTATTGATAACTCTGCATAGGTATTTAGCAGCTGACGTCTGCTATACTAGAAAGTACGCTGGCTAGAGAAAGCTATCTTGTGTTGCAGTCTAATGCAATATGTAGAAGAAACCCCCCAGAAAGGTATTTAGATATTTAAATCAATGGAATAAAGCACCCGAGTGTGATTGCGAGTGGCAAGGTGGGGTGGTTGTGTTTTCTTCTTTTGGCTTGGGGCTAAATGCATTAGTTTGAAAAAAGCTGGAGTAATCCTGCAATGTCTTGCAATGAGAATCATCCCTCAAGGTTATGATGCCACCCTTCTTATTCATGAGAGATAATAGCCCAGTAAACAGAAACAAAGCTAAAGAACAAAATAGAGACAGTTAAAATTGTACGTGAGCTCCAGTTCTTCGAAGTTTTTTGATGCTGTAGTGTTTTTCCATTTCTGTCTGAAAACACTTACTGCTGGCAAACAGAAAAAAATTTTGGTTTACACCAATTTTTCCAAGTGGATGAACCATGCAAGCTAGTGGACAATGTGATTGCTTAAACTAATCTTTCAGTTTGAATGTTCAAATAGTCTGGTAATCAATCTGGCTTGCACATATGGAGGTGACTCAACCATTTCTATGCTACAGGTTCTTGGGTGCGCAAAGGGTGTATAGGCTTTTTTCACAGTTTCAGTTACATAGAAATTTTAGTGTTATCTTCTGGGGAAGTTTCTGTTTGGAAGACTGTTTGCACGTTTTTCCCTCTGTCTTTGTTTCTCTGTCTTATACACACCCGCACACACATAACCATGTGCATACTTATATATTATTTTTCACATGATCCCTATGTATACAGATTACTGAATGCACATTATACTACACTTATAATGTACAGGATATAATAATATGGCAGCCTCAGTATTTGAGATTATATTTCCAGTGCTGAAATCATATGCCGTATACACAGATTTTACACAGACACCGTGAGTGGGCTTTTTCAGGGTTATATACTGAGCTAATGTTCTCCTTCTAATGCACACTTCTATGCGTGGTGATTTAGGCCCATGGCTATGAATTCATGTGAAGTGGACATTTCCTTTTGAATTACATCTTCTTATCCTAAGATAAACAACTATACTTATATTTGGTATCGTTTTGTTGTAACAGAAGAGTCTACACTAACAGACCCATAGTTGTTAATTTGCAGATGTGAGAATTCAACAGTGCAAAGCTTGATTTATTTGCTTGCCCAGTGCTATGTTCTATAATTAGCTTTGGCTTCCTTTCACATGGGACAAAAAACGTAACATGTTCCATGGGGAATCATCCAAGTGTGTTGAACTCAGATGTAGTACTTAAATCCCTTTTAATTTAATTTTTCTCTTATATGCTTTACTACTTTGTAACTCTTACTTACTTAAAAAGATTTGCAATGGTAGAATATAGTTTTGAAGGACAGAAATTTGTGCTTAGAAACCAGGTTTCAGATATCCAGATTCTTTCTCCTTTCTTTTAATGGAGTGAGAAAAGATATAATGATGTGCTAAAGATTCTTGTGATGTCTGCAGTCTCTAAAGTTATATTGAGGCAATGATGAAATGTACAGTCTATTAAGGAGGACTGCTGGAATACACACACTTCTAAGATTCAATTTTTTGGCAGACATAAATGCTGTCATAGGCTGAGGAGAATCAAGGTTAAATTATATGGATTCTGCTATCCTTAATTTTATGGCAAATGCCTAGGTAAGCATTCTGCCAGCATCCATGACGAAGTCTTTGAATAAAGTATACTACTTTATTTCTAGGTTAGAGATGGTAATCAGATTGAAAAAGGAACTAAATTGTAAAACATTGGTCCTGCACAGGAAAGGGACCACTTAGTGTTATACAACTGCTGTAAAAACATACCCAGGGTCTAAGCAAACATTCCTTTGTTCATTAACCGTGACAACAGAGTGTTTCCAAAGTTATTTCCAGAAAGCAGAGATCCCAGTTACTGAAAGAAACCTCTAAGCACTGAACAGTGTTTTGTCATTTTTCTGTGAGATTTAGCAAAGGCTTTCTTAAGAAAATGAAGTTTTGGAAGTGGTGAGCACTTAAAACAAAATGGAAGGATCTTTTAATCAATTTTCCAAATAGCCTGTAATAAAGGAAGACACTGACAGGTACATCCTCTCTACTGACTATCACGTTACTGATAATTGGCTGTGGTCCACAGAGAAACCCTGTTTATACAAGTCACAATTGCTTCAGTGTTTTCTGTCTTAAATAGGGACTGTGGATCAGAACTGCATTCCTCCAGAAGACAAGGTGCAGCTGATGCACAGGAACTCTACCTGCATTAAATAATAAGACTGTTCTTAGTAATCAGTAAAGTCCGGAAATGTGTTTTCTTACTGCCTTTTAGCAAGTTTAGGCATCTGCTCCAACAGCACAGGATGTCAAAGTGTATTACTGAGATCATGTGAACCTAAGAACAGAGCATTTGCGTTTACAAACAACTCTTTCCACTGTCGCCTTGTTCTTCCATGCAGGGTTTTAGGTCTTTCAGCCAGCCATATCCTTCCCAAGGTTTTTTTCTTATGAAGATTTTGCCATGAGGCTTTGCTTTTTTTCTGGCAACTGAACTTCAGAGGGAGGTTAAAGAGGTCATACCTTTGTAGAATTAATCAGAGACATTTGACTAGATGCTGCTGCCTTTCCGAATTCATGACAAGTTTTTATCTTGTATTTTGTTTTTAAAAATCAAATCCCTCAACACTCTTTACAGCTCTTCCATCGATGAAACACACTCAAAAAACCCCCCTTCTTAAATCTTAGAAGTAAACATTATTGGTAATTGACTTTCTGTCCACCTGTCACACAAGGTAATCACCATGCAGTATATTTATAACCTGTATTTCTCTCCAGAATATCCTTCTCGAGAAATACATGCTGGGCTTGGAAGGAATAAACACATCAACAGTCTTTAAAAACATCCTTACAGGCAAAACAAGTATCTTTCTGGATTTAGAGCGTGAGAGATTGAATCGGTTGTTCTATCCCTTTAACAATATGAATTTTGTTTAATTCCAATTTATTTATACTGGCAAAACTGAATATTGTATCTTGGACTGATTCTCAGTTTTGGTCTTTACAGTGGAGTCATGTGTGTGGTCATGGACAACAGACTTCACTTGTGATCCAGGTACTCTTGTAAATTCTGGTATTTCACTAGTTGCACACTCTTCACTGCTGTCCATGTCATTTAGTGCTGTTGAGGTAATAAAATTGTATGACTATCAGATTATATGAAAGGTCTATCTACTTCAACATCCTGTCTCAGCCACCAACAGCACCGAAAGAACACGGAAAGCATATAGTGGTGTTTCCTCAGAAAGTTTTCTTACCCTATAGCTGTGTGTAGCTCAGAAGGTTCCTGAGTTATGGGTAATGGCTTTCTATTTATATTTAATAGCCCTCAGTGGATTCTTCTTCTAATGATCTGTGGAGTGACTCTTGCCCTACACCTCCTCACCAGTCTTTTGAATGTTGCTGTTCACACGGAGTCCATTTGTACTAGGAGTGGAGGAAGCCACGATGCAAGGTTTAGGATAGCAGGAACACTTCCTGCTGACCACCCACAGAAAACAAGGCCAAGGTTAGTCCTTAAAATTATTATTAAAACCACTGTGACTTAGGCACATTTCCCAATAATTTTCTGCTACCTCAGGAAGTTAATTTTACTATTTCAACGTTAAAAATGTATAGTTAAATTTCAACAGTTCTCCAGCAAACTGGTTGCAAACGGAAGGCAGAGGCTCCAGACAGGACGGAAAACTCAGGACACAAAAATCAACACCTTTCCTTGTCAAATCTATTTGAAACTTTTCCTACAAAGGGATTTTATTTTGATGTGACCACAAACAGAACTGCAATGTAAGATTGCACATGAACATGAGAAACAGAAATGTTTCTTTCCAGACATAAATTCCTCTATTTACTGTAGATACAGGAAATTGCGTATTTCTCTTCCTGAGTTGTGATCTGTCCTTAAGTATTTTGCTTTAATCCGAGAATAATAGCATCTAAACCATCTCATATGGAATGCAGGAGATGAAGCTCTAATGGCTGTGAGATCCTCACTGAGCATTTCTAATCCCTGATCAGAAGCAAATCACTAAATCACAGCAGTGACAAATGCTGATATTTTATTTTCACCCACTGGAAACTCTTCTACCATTAGCATATATTTTTTGCATGCTGTAAACATGCAAACATTTTGTGTACTCTGAACAGCAAAGATTTAAAGATGCACGACTAAGCTTTGATCTCTCATTCGTTCTGGTGAAACAACCTTTGAAACTTCATGTGAACAAGAAGCTTGTCATCTGACCCCAAGTTCTTTTCTAAGAGCTGAATGCTATCACTTACCAACACAGTCATCTGGACTGTTATTGATCAATTTGCAATTAAGCAATAGCAATCAGTAACGGGTTGCTGTACCACCCTTGGAGTAGCCTGGGAAGGCTATTCCGGCCTTCCAGCTGCTCCAGGAAAGCCTATCTGCTGGACTGTACCTCTCCTATGCGTTACCACCCTACCTCTGAGGGACTGCTGGGAGGGAAATGCTCCCTTGCACACAGTCTCATACTCCTTCACCTCCTCCTGTCCAGCTGTGCAGGGCATCTGCAGCAACCCTGCAGAGCCCTTCTCCCCAGTGTGCAGCAAACCATTGCTTAAGTGGCTGGTAAACTAGTAATCCCTTTGTGGCCTAATCTGTTAATTAGAATCATTAATTGTAGGGCTACTGATTAATTAATTTGGAATGACCTAGCTCAGCAGAATTCAGTCTCCAGATTAGATTTTATGGCAGAGATTCTGATTTATGAAATTAAAATAGTCTCACTTATAATTCACAAAGCATCAATTCTTTCGGTTAATAAAATACATATGAACAGAGAATATCAATGCCAATATAAAGTATATGGTATCTGTATTACCATCTTAAAAATGTTATATTAGAAAGTTTTTCATGTTAGCTGTTTCACCAACAATCATTCTGGGTCATTCATACTGATTTTGCTATCACTTCTTTATTAGCTGATGTGTTTTACTGTAGTTCACTGATTTCTAGAGTTCCATCTTTTTTATGAGTTACAAACCAAATATAGCTCTAATCAGCAGCAGTGTCAGGCTGCTACTACTATTATGATGCTACATTTGCACAGTGAAGATCTCTGTTTATTTTTATTTTCATTCCACTCCTACATTTTAGTTCCATTTTACTCCTGAAATAACTTGTAAGTCTCTAGGATTTTTAAAGAACATGGAGCCTGAAAGCTCAGTGTTGAGTCCAAGACATTGCCCTAGTATTTACTCTAAGCTTTTAGCCCTTTTCTTGTATTAGGCAATGCTCTTGTTAAGCTGCTTGGCCTTATCCATACTGAAGCCCTCTTGAACATATTCAGCAGTTAAACTTCAGGGGTTTTTAAGTGTTAAAGTTGAGAACCAAGTTTAAATATAATCTCTTCTCTATGAGAAGGGCCAATGATTAATCAGTCTTGACAAAGGTGATAAAAGCAAGCTGCAAAACTTAAAACAATGCAAATAAACACTCTTATGTGGTTTAAATGGTATTTGGAAGAGTGTTTAGTAATTGATACAACTTTAAGTATCAGGACAACCATGATTGTGGTCACCAGCTTATTTTCTATTTTGACCTGATCTAACATCAACCTGGCCTAACTTTGAAGTTGGATCCTGTTTTGAGCTGGTGTTTGGACTATATGACCTCCGGAACTCCCTGCCAATCTAAATTATTGTATTATACTACTGGTTTTGATTTTGCATCCATATGATGACATTGATTGCATTAAGGCTTTTCATGATGCAGAGTAGTGCGAGTTCAAAGTCAAAGTCAGAAGCAAGTATTATTACTACAATAAAAGATGGCTCCTTTTCCTCCACTGCCTCTTTTGTTCTGCTAAAAATTAAGGCCATTTCTGTTATCTGTTCACTTTGAAGGTGATCCCATGAATGTGAGCAGAAAATCTGTGGAAGAAATGAACATTGACATAAGCAAGAGTGACAGGGGAATCTGACCCCACAGCTTTTTGAAAGTGCAGTTCTTTTTCATGTATAACTATGTGCAAACTAATTCTGTTTTCTACATGTGTAACCATTACTCATAAGTATTTGTTGAATAATTTTTGCAGAAAAATTCAGATTGTAAATGGTTAGCAAACTATTCATATTGGATGCTCACTATAGCATGTGAGTGATCACTCAAGTAAGAGGGGACAGATTCTGCTCCCCAAAAGAATGCATCTATATTTTCTCTGGTACTGTAGCTAATGGTGAAAGTTAGGTATTAACAAGTAACTAAATTTTTCCGGAATAAATATTATCTTGATAATACATATTAACATTTTCAGAAATATTTCTCCAACTGGCAAAAAATAATAGCGTCCTCCCAAATAATGGCCAACTGATCTCTTTGTTTGCATTTACAGAGTATTAGCTGATTACTTTTTCATTTATGTAACCAGCTCTTTAAGCATTCTTAATAGCATTTCACAGAAAATAATATCAACACGCCTTTGTGCATTTAGACTCATCCCCATGAGCTCAACATCTGGAACTCTTTATAGTAGAACTATTTAATACCGTTGTCTTCCAAAAAGATACACAATTTATGTCATGGCTGCAATGGGTGTCCATACTTTAATCTTCTCATTGGGCTTATGGATCACATAGACTAAGCAATGGATAAACCTAAGTTTATGAGAAATACAAAACCATTAAGAACACTGCACTCACTTGAGAGAACATTAAAAAAAACCCAAACCAATATATAGAATACTGTTAATATAATTACAAACAGAAAAGTTTGAGGCACAGTTAAGTGCCAGTTTCCAAGATCTGTTTATATCAACAATATCTGTGCCTTTTTTTTGACTGGTACTGTGACTTGCTGCTTCCTTACAGATTTTGCTACTTGCTGCAGATTACACTAAGGCAGCAAAGACAATCAAAGTTTAAAAACTTTCCTGGCTGCTTTTCTTTCTTAACATTTTGCAGATAACACGATTGTGCAGTTTGATGTTGCCTTTGTACTTGAACCAAGAGGCCCATGTTTTTTTTCCCAAAGCCTTAATTTTCAAAGTCCTGTAATAGTTTCATTTCTTTATTTATTTTTTTCAGGCTACTATTTATAATTCTCCCTTTTATGCAGAAAACATAGGAGTAGAGAGGTGTCTTTCTGAGTATAGAAGTAATATGGAAGTGAAGCCTGTCCTTCCTCCAAAGGTTAAGGGTGAGTCAAATTCGCAAACTGTGAGTGAGTCTATGTGTCTGTGCGGGTTTTGTAGGGGAAGAGGAGAATTCTGGGGAGGGGATCAGGGGTGGAAATTGCAAGGAGACTTTTTTTCATGGTAAAATAATAATGCAGAAAGGACACATGCCTGGTTGTGTAAGCATGGAAACACTCTTTGCTCCCACACTCTACACATAGCCTCTGTGAAAGAAACCCATTAAAAGCTCAGGTCTGCTCCTTGGTGGACAAATAACATGCTATGACATTATATTTGAATGCTCAGCTGCTGATGGGCATGCTTGTTAATATTCTTGAGAGTGGGTCTAAGAACCACATGTGTGTAGATGACAACCCAAGGAATCACAAAATCATTTTTGCAGAGCTTACTGCAGTCTGATGGATGCACAAAATATTTAATCTAATTAGTTACTTATATTAATAAATAGAAGGTGTGCTTGACCTTTAATAGTTCCACAATAAATTAAATAGCATTAAGTTACCTGATTTGGAATAGGTCCTGGTCTGTGACAGGTGGCATTAATGTACAGGTGCTTGGGCTTTTTTTAATATTGTTTTTTTTTCCTGAAAGGTTATTACAGACATGTTGGGAAAAAAATAGAGAATAGAAGAAAAGAAAATCTATTTATTTCCGATAAAAAAATTGGGACCACAGGTGTGTAATGGCTGGTTTCATTGCAAAAGTATCAGTTTCACCACATTTGTATCAGCTTAAGTGAAAATGTACCAGCTGGAAAAAATTAAATCAGCATGAATCATACATCCAAAAGGTCACTGATCTAAAAATACGCATCCCAAGAAAAAGAGAAAAATTATGTATGCAAACTAAAATTGCCAAGTAAAAATTAAAATCCTTCTAAACATTCTAAACTTATGACATTAATTAATTTGAAAGTAATGTGGAAAGAGGCAAAAAGCCACCTTGTGATGTCACTTTCATTATATGGAACACAGCTAAGGAGATAAAAGAAGATCATGCAGAGCCCAGGAGAAGATTAAGCCTCTTTATCTCACTGTGGGAGAGCATATAGACAGGTAGTATTTTGTGTACGGAGAAGAGGGAGGAACTCCGAATGACTTGAGTTTTAATGCACACTTCTATCACTTAAGTGTACTGATGCATAACAGGAGATAGGCATGCGGGTGCTGAGGATCATAAACTCACCCCAGCTGTCAGTCAAAATTACAAAGGTAACAAGTAAAACCAAGCCCCTTTTCTTAATAAAGTTCCAAATATAAATTTTGAAAGGTAACAAACCCAAGCTCTGTTGGATGCTGTACCTTCTTGTCACAGCCTAATGCTTTACAAGAATGAAAAAAATAAAGCATAAGTATGTAGTAGGAATGAAAATAGAGTGCAGGTACTCTTGAAGTCAGATCCTTATTAGTAAAGCCTAGACATGTTTTGATCCAAAAGTAGATTGTACATTTTCTTAAAATTGGTTTGTATGGGTGTGCATGCTGGAGATTTCAAAAAGGTACTAATTAACCTGTCTTTTTCATGTGGTAAAATCTCATTACAACATCATGCAATGGTAGAAGCACCTTTGCAAAGACTGACCACTTGCTGGCCAAAGAAAGGTTGGACATATAGCCACATGGGGAAACAACATGTGTATTGTCCCATATGACTTTTCCTAGAAAATACAGCTCATGTTTAATTTTATAAGTAAACAGCCCCCTTATTCTTTTCTTAGCCATCCAATTACAGCAAAAGGGGCAGATGGACTCACACGAAGCTGTTGTATATAGTTCCACTAAATTCAAGGGAAAAAGACTGATTTGCACTGATACCTATATCAGGCCCAGAATATTTACAGACAGCTTTGATATTTTTTCTTCTGTCTGCCAGCTGTCTTGGCTTTGCTTTAAAATCTCATCTCCATGCATCTCCCCCTCTCTACCTCTCCTTTCTTTGAAACTTGTAATTGTATACTCTGGGGACACCTTCTGTATAAAATCACTTCTTAATTGCAAAGTTCCTAATGGGCTTAATGAGTTTCTCTTCTCTCTTGGAGTGTCCTTTTCTATTTGAAGTCAGGTGGTATCCTTCTTTTTCTGGCAAGTTTGTTGACTTCATTATTTTACTTGTAATTATTTTTACAGTTTTTTTCAAAGAGAGGTAGGAGGGCACATAGAAGGAAGAACTATTGCTGTAAGAAGTCTTCAGGGTGATAGAGATGAAGAGACTTTGCACCGTTTTCTAAAGATGGATAAATTTCAAGTTTATTTAATTTCCCCTGGCAGTCCTTTTCACTGCCTCATCTCCTTGACTGTGGGCTATCTAACACACTTGTTAATCTGAGATTAGACCAGTTGGTGAATCACTGCATCAGCAAGCAGGAAGCAAAATAGAAGCAGAATGCCAAGCAGTGGATTGCTGCATTAGAAAGAGGCAGGAAGGCGATGGAGTACACCAGGAAACTGAGTGGAGGAGCTATAGGAGATCAGAAGCTGAAAAGAATAGTACCTGAAGATTATCAAAGGCTCAGTTTAGCAGCTACTTCAGTGAGGTTGTGGTAGACATTTACATATTTGGTGAAGACTGAGAAGATGCATTCAGGTTAACAAGGGCTGAGTAATTTAAGGTAAAACGAGTGTTTACTCTGTCAATTAATCCATAAGAACAAAACTGTGTTTTAAGAAATAAAGCTAGTTATCCTAATTATGTAAAAGCATATGTGTTATTGTTGCTGTTTGTTGATACAACTATGATTGGCAGGATTCCTCCCTCAAGTGTTTTTCTCAACAACATTCCCAAACTGGCACATTTTGTTGTGGGCATTGTCATGTAAAACAAACAAAAATGTTGATTTGCTAATTGTTTACAGTATTTACTGCGCAGTTTCTAAACCATGGGAGACCAGTGTTGATATGATTACTTTTCTATTATATCTAGTTTTCACAGAAAGAAAATCAAGAAACACTTGAAATACTCATGTCTTCATAATGCAAAATGTCTTTCTAATACAAAGCATGCCATTAGAGGATCAATCGTGATCTGCAGCATGGTAAATAATTCCATCTTGTGCTTGTACTTTAGGACTGTGATTTTTTGCAGTAATTTTTATAACAATTTCTCAAACTTAGCTTGCACTGTAAAGTTTTTGGCTAAAGTTCTTGCTGGTTAAAGCAGCTTTCCATCTCCAAAGTAAAATTACCTCTGCAAGCAACATAATTCTTCAGCCAGCAAGGACAAGAAACAACATCAGCTGTTTCAGTTGCACTATTAGATGAAGAAAGTTAAAGGATAATCTGGTGCTTCTCTCCAACACTTACCATTTCTGGCTACCAAAGAACTTCCAGCCATGTTTGGATCCCCACTGCCACAAATGAGAGAGGACACCCTTCCTGACGGCAAGGAAGGATTCCTGGCAGCACCCAGTAATGAATTTATTCAGGAGAGGGAAGGAGATGTTAACCCTTCAGATAAGCAGGAGGACTTGCAGATCTGGGCTGGACCACCCTGCACAGAATCCATGGCAAGAACCCACACTCAAGTCATGAACAGCGTAACTACAGGCAGCAGTTAGTGCTCATCTCCACCTATTTCTCTTTTAGTAGTCTGGTGCCAGTGTGTCTCCAGTGACCCTGGGAGTCCTTTCTCTTGCCACAAACACCTCTCACGAAGGCTCTCAGGAGTGCCTTCATGTTTGTGATGGCTCAAATTGTGGAACAGCCCTGAAGCAAATCTAATCTTTTTCAAATTTTCACCGAGGTGGTTTTATTTTTCCTCATCTGACATTTTATTCAATGTGCATATTTGCCTTTTTCAAAGTCAAAGCTCTCTACTAATTGACCTTGATTAGGAAAAGAAAATCAGAAAAAGCAGGGCAGCTTACATCTCCAGTGCTTATCAAGTGTAATAGTAGGGATCAGTGGGAGTGCATGATACAGCGGCTGAGCATGCTCGAGTCCAAGGAGGAGCACGAAGGGTTAATGCACAACATGGCTGAAGAAAAGCAGAAAGTACAAGACAAATATTAGAAGAATGGTGAAAGCTGTGGGAGGTCTAGGAAGTGTGTAACAGGACTTCCATGGATAAGACAAATAGCTAGAAGGAAACATACACTGGCCTGTGGGAAAAAATACAGGATGTGTCAGAAAACACTTCACACACATCTTAGTGTGATGAAGTTTTAAAATAAAAGATGTGTTAATGTTCAAGTTCATAAGCTCTGAAGTGTTTTGCTATTTGCACATTGTTTATCACAATTTGATATAACTTTGTTTTCAAATCATGAACTAGCTAATGAGTATGACATTCCTATTTATACATATTTACAGGCTCTAACATCCCCTCTACCCTATTTATAACAGGCATTTACAAGTTATGAAAAATCCAAATCCAAGCCAGCTATGCAAACAACTAGACAAAAGCAGCATGCTGTGCAATTCTGACTGACTGTTAAAGGGATCTTTGCAGCCTTGTTGAGCTCTTCTAATTGTGCCAGGTTATTCAAAATCAGCAGTCCTTACACTTCACTCCTCCATCCAGCTAGTTTTCGCTCCACAAATATTATGGAAAACATAACATACAGTAGCAACTATAAGAATACTTACTCATCACAGTTCAGGCTAGCCATGAGTCACTGCCAGGATTTTTCAGTCTGTTTGGTACACATTCAACAGCTTTGTTGTCCCTATTCAGAAAAAAGGCAAACAGTTCTCTATTGCTAGTCAGTATAAACCAAGGAAGCAAACGGCCATCTAAGATCAGCACTGCTCTTTAAATCCGCAAATGTAGGTCCCAGAATTGTATTCCTATTGGTTTTGTTGGAAAAGTTTTTATATTTATAAGGCTGCAGCATCACATACCTTCCCCATCTAGTGAACGCTGTTCATGAAGAATCCACATTGCGTAAGTCTGGGTGCTATAGGAGAAAACTATGAGGTCCCACATGGCCACGAAACAGTAAATAGCAAGCAATTTCTTGCTGTCTCCTTCAGTATAAAATATAATGAGCTTCAGATTAAATTAGTTACCTGTTCAAAGAAAATTCATTAATGTAGTTCCATAGGCAGCTTCCCAAAAAATCATAGAACTTCTTACCACACCTTGTTGTGGATACTAAAATTTTACAGGGTTTCAAAAAGCAACAGCACAAATTACTGGAAAAGGAATTAATCAAAGACTATGAAATACAATGTGAAAACCTCTGCCCTAGGAAGTCCTGAGGCTGGGAGGGTGGTCTGGAGAAGTGCCACCACTTGCCTGGTCTCCTTTTTACACTTCTCGCAGCATCTGTGGCTGGCCACTGTCAGAGAAGTACGAGGCTAGTTAGACCTTTTGTCTGAGCCACTGTAGCTGTTCCTCTGTTCCTGTGTACTCAGAGGCACAATGTGGTGAGTCAAACTGGGTTATGCACCGCACTTTTGCCTCTTCTGAAATTCATGTATCCCATTACTTCAAATCTGCCTGTTGTTCCTGTTGCCAACAGTCCTGGCACACCTGACCGACAACCTGTTCCCATGCTGGGCTTTCCAGCCCCAACCTCATTAACTTTTGGTAACTATCTTGGCCAGACAAGCCAAATTTTGGATATGAGAAAAGAGGAAGGCTGTGCATCCATATGGGTGTGAGGATATTGTGCTATGCCAGAGCAGATTGAGCTCATGCTCAACCATGCTAACAATGCTAAGGGGGGGATTATATCCACTGTAAACTCCCTGGCCCTTCTTGCCCCCAGTGAATCAGCATATGGGCTGAGGGCTGGCAAATGAACAACCTCCATCTGCTGTCACCAGTGTCTCTGTGCCAGAGGACATTTCAACCTTTGTGAAATTTGGGGTCACTGGTGATTTTCCTGGATTTGTACCGCAGCATAACATCGCACATTCTTTAACATTTGCTTCCTGCTGCTCTGTTGTGCAGTGCTGATCATCAAATGTCTAGCACATCTTGCCCTTTTCACGCACTGCCATCATCAGCCACTCCACCTGGCGTCTACCACAGCTCCGCTGGCTGCCTCGGGAGTAGAGTCTGCAGGGAGTTTTTGTCTGTGAACAGGCTCTGGTATGCTACTTATCTCTCTGGGGCCCTATTTCTGATTGAGAAGTTGAACAGAAAGATGAAAAGGCATCATGAAAAATCTAAAACAGAAATGTGAATGTCAGAGAATGGGGAAAACATAGTGGGCTGGAAGAAAGGGAATCACGAGAATTCGAACCTGAGCTCCTTGTTGATATCTCACAACACGCTTCAAGAGGTCCCTGAGGAACTGTGCTCGGCAGAGTTGCTAGAGTCAATAGAAAGTGTATATACCATATCTCTTGCCAAAATGGACTTTTAAGGGGAGGACACTTGGCACTAGCAAAGGCAGTTCAGCAAGTACGTATCTGTTCTTCCAGTGCAATGTGTACAAGCTGTAATCAGCCCAAAGTCCTGCCAGAAGAACTTTCTGGTGTAGACATGACCTCAGCCCTCTACAGCAGGAAACCCAGGCTAATATTTGTGCAACAAAACTATGTGTGTAAAAATTTAACATCTCTCTTGCAACCGTACAGGCATGATTGCTGTGAGGCTGAATAACCAGTTAGATGGTGAGCTGATGGTTCATACAGTCCTGAGAACTGTACATACACATAAACTATAAGCAAGCTATACAAGTTATAATCATGCCTTCTTGCACATAATATTCAGAAATTTTGGAGGAAGTTACCTTTACCCTTTTATTGCTATCTTAATTTGCCTCCTCAAGAAAGGGATAGTTTTGGTCTGCCTTCAGTAACACTCTGGTCATTTGATAAAAAGGTATCACATGTTCACACTACTTTTTTTATGTATGATTAAAAGGTATGATACTATTTCATTATGTAGTTTATTATGAAACTTGCTGTTTTTCAAGGAATGGTGTAGTTACAAACATAATTTCCTCCTTTATGTGTGAGAAGAACTGTATTCTGCATTAATTCTGTTAAGCAGCAGAGTTTACCATGAGTCATAGATACTGCCCCATACACATGGTACCAAGTCTTTTTATCTGATTAAGTAAGATTAAAGTGGAAAACCTTTTAATCAACATGAGTACTAAATTTAAATTGAGAAAGTACTTTGTGATCAGCAGAGATCTTATGTCCCCCCCTCCCGTGATTAGAGGGAGTGACACGTCTTTGCCACTAGCTGACATGTGTGTGTCACTTGTGTTGCCAGCAGCAATAGTTTCATATGCTGATCCTAATGAGTCACGACATGTATTTTTAATTATTCTGACATGAATTTTTCTTTTGGACAGATGTTGTGTGTAGCATTAGTAAAGTACCAGCCAAATGCATAGCTGTATTACTGTTTTCAGAGAAAGTTGTTCCATGGAATATATATTGAAAAGCAGCTTCATGTTAGGAATATAGTTTCAGCTCTATATTAGGATGAGCATCTCATAGATGCAATAGGGTAACATACATGGAAATGACACTGAAAATCAATTTGTGAAAACAGAGCACTGGTATCATAGCGATATAAATACATTCCAGACAAATGACTTCATTTTTATTACAAAAGGCTACAGATGAAGTCAAAATAGTAGACATGCATTTGAGAAAGTGAGGGAGCAGTTAGAGCAGGCAGTGGGAGGTCTTCAGTCTGCTGGTGTGTGATCAAACAACTTTAATCAGCAACTCATCTCCTTTGGCATGTAGAACTGAAATTCCACTTAAAAAAAAATACAGAAAAAATTTCATCAGCACGGCTGTTTAGGGAATTTCATGTAAAATGATGGCTTTCTATTTTCCCACTGAAAGAAACATAATTGGGTCTTAAGATAATACTGGGTCTTACTTTCTTACTACAGCTCTTTCAGAGTGGTGCTGGGAGCTGGTTTTCCTGACTGGAAAAATTTTCTATTGAAATTCAGAAGCCACTGCCTCTATCATGCTTTCAGTATTCCTGCTTGATACCCATGAAATACGTGGCTGTCCTGGCTAGCTAAAACAGGAACAAAAAGAGAGAACATTTTGCTTTTATGTAAGCTATAACATCAGATAATACCCTCTCCATCATATACTATTGCCTCATGGGTAGGCAGTGTACTTGTCTGAAGAAAAATAAAACAACTCAAAGTATTACAACAGAAAGCAAACTGTAGTCTATTTTTAAACACGTTCCCTCTACCTTTTTTTCTGGAAACCTAGAAATAATTGAGCTGGATTTCGGTCTTGGGTTATGTGTGAATGAAGAAAAGAATAGTCTGGCTTTATCCAACTACCACTTTTGCTATAATTGCTGCTATTTTTCACAGTTGCTCTACATTGATTTCTGTACTTTAAAGCTTTTCTCTTGCTGTCCTGTGCAATAACATATGGAATTACAGCCTCACAAAAAATATTTAGGAAGGAAAGATGCTATGACTATAAATCCCAACAATCAGATTTCTGCACAGATGGATATCTAGCTTTGTATATCTTCTTTAGACCCAGGATCAGCTCTTCCCTGAGATGCTATTCATGACATGGACAGCTAATACATGAATAATAGGTTCAAAATAATAGCATAAATAACCCTCCTCTGTAAGCAGATATAAAAACAAAATGCAAAACCTAGCTGGAATGTGCCTGATTAAAATTAGTTTTCTTAATCTTTTTAGAAAACCTTTAAATACACCAGCTATTTGCAAGACATGCTTTTCTTAAAGAGCTGCATGAGTTTGTAAGACAACCATTGCAATCAGATGGAAACAAAGAGGTACTTCTTTTTTCTTCTTACTTGCCTACTGTGGTTCATAATCTTTTAGAGAAACACAGTGAATACTGTCAGTACAGAAATTAACACTAGACACCACTAATCCCAACAATGCAGGAACATTCTGTTGTTCCCTGCTATAGTTATTGGTGTTTTCAGTCTCTCTCAAATATTTTTACATCAAACTACTGGAAACACTGATTTACATGTAATCTAGCCATTTAGTCATGGTACTCAAGCCTATGACTTCCAGTAGCAGTGGGGTTGCTTAGAAAACAATGATTTGATCATGGAAAAGTTCTGAGGTTTTGAAATTTGGGGGGGGGGGACTCTGTTTGGAGGTCATGGAGGAAGAGAGGAGAGCCCCAGTTCAGTGTAACCAAAAGATGGTAGGCCAGTCAGCTGAGAAATGAGACAGTCTCAAACCACTCCTCTACCTGACACAAGGAAATAATTTGAACTTCATAGGAAAATTCCTGGTTAGTCTAAGGACTGGCACATGCTCTGGTCAAAATTTGAACCTGGATGTGAGGAAGTGTACAAGTGAAATTTTCATCAGACCAACAGACTTCCATAAAATGCTTTGATATTGCTGGAACAGTAATTTTGACATAGATTTTTTTTTTTCTGTTTTTTTTTTTTTTTTTTTTCCTTTTCTCAAAATGGTGATAATATTGAAAATTTGAACTGCCCGATGTAGGTTGTAGGAGTCTTTGACACTTTTCTGAAAAGACAGCATTTTTAGTAAAGGAAAGCCTTTAGCTTATTTAAAATGTAAGTAATATCTCTTGGCTTGACTTTTCTCTTTGATGCTTTTAGGTTTATAGCATTAGCCAAAATGAATCAGATTATTTCTCACAGCTCTGTAACTCTTTATAAGATACGTGTGACATTTTCTGCTATTGATCTGTTTATAATGTATCATAGTGGCCTCCAGTGCTTTAATTTCCTTACTAGCACACTTTTAGTGCTGCTGTCAAGGTGTGAAATACTGTTTTATGTCTTTCCTGAGTCTCTCTGTCCTTACCTTCTGCCTGCATTTCACCAATTGACAAAGTCTTTTTATCTTTGGACTTGAGCTTTCTCTATTCAGGACATTAGTTAGTTGGTCTGTAGCCCTTTTTACTTCATCTCTTGTGCCTCAAAGAATTTAGCACCATATCAGCTATGTTATTACCCAGTACACACTTACTGTTAAGAGGTGAGATGCTGAAAATAATGTAAAAATTAAATATTCATTGACTTGAAGGTTAATTTGACTAGGAGTGCACGTGTGTAGGAGTAGTGTGCTTGCAAGCTCTATAGTAAGTAGGTTTTCAAATTATGTAAGTGACAGGCTGATTTCAGAGTTATAACATTTCATCTTGATGACCGACAATGGAAATGGAAATGAATATATGAAAAAAAAGTTCTTGCGAATATACTGTCTCACTTATGCTAATGGAGCAAATCTATACAATCCATGAAGCAAATCCATAACAATGGAGATAATCCAGATTTACATAATATACCTGGGATCAAGGTGAGGCTTCTACTGATTGGGTCCTCAGCACCTACACCTGCTGTTCCTAAGTACCTGGGATAAAAGGCTGAATTTTTGGTTGTTTAACTTTCATGGTAAAGCTGAAAGCTCTGGCAGCAAGAAAACAGAATGGTGCATTCAAAAGTTATTCATATTGCTTCCCATTTGGAATTTGCACTGTGGGGTAGAAAGCTGCTTCTGTGGAAAATGTAGAACAATATTCTGAATGTGAATTAGAAATTAAAAACTTCTTAGAGTTTTACAGTACATGGAGACTCCAGACACAGGAATGGGAATGAAAAGCAAAAAGAAATATCAAAACACAGTACCAAGTGTTGCCAGATGAATAGAAAGAGGAGTGGCTTCCTTGGGGAAAAAGCTGAAAGCCCAGAGATCCAAAAGGACTAGTAAGCCTTTAAATTTTGGTCTCAGGCCTGCTGGAGTCCCTTGTGAGTTAGAGATTAGGACACAGTTAGTAGTTTTCCCAGCCTGCTCTTGGGTTTGGGGGCCATTCGGAATCTTTTTTAATTAGATCACTACTGTTGGTCTAAGGGAGTTGGAATTTTTTTCCATTCCTCTGCACTATCTTTTAGCATATTTACAAAATGTGGTCAGAAGGAAGATTAAAAATAGATCTAACACTGAAATATATTGGTTACTTTCAGCTTGGAGCTCTCCCTTTTGTTTATCATTCTGCCTAGGACAGAATTTGATTTGTTTTAAAAGGCCATTTCATTATATAGTCTATGAGACCTTGTGTTCATCTCACAGGCTTGTATTTTCACCACTGACACACCTGACACACAGGGCACTCATCGTTAGAAGTCATTGCTTACTTTAAAATACTGTTTTTCCTAGTATGTGTGTTTGCTCCACCTCTCCCCAGAGATTACCTAAGGCTGCTGAATGCCTTCTCTGTACATTGCCCAGTTATGGGATGCTTGGGTCAATTAATAGCTGATGTTCTTTCACTAGATAGTTCTCTCATATTTTTCATCTTGAGTGTTCCTGTACATGCTTCTGAAGTGTCATGTAAAAAAAAAAATCTGAGCAAAATTTCAGCCTTTTGAAAATTATTTCTCACTCATCAGCTTTTGTATTATGTGCCCTCTAAAATAAACATTTGAGCTGAGCTTAATAAAATCTCTTCTGAAGTTTCTGCCAGAATGTTAACAGTGAAGTCTGCTTCTGCCTTCCTCTTGGTGTCTGAATCTGTCTTCTTGTATGTGGATACATGCATGAGCCTTTATCTCTATGTATGAATTAAACATGCAGGGCATCCTGTCTTTTTTACAAGTGACTCTTTAACAAAAATTCAGAAAGTAGAAAGGAATTAAAATTACAATTAACTTGAAGAATTTAAATTAAAATGAAAATTAACATGAAGAGCAAATAAGCTTCACTTGAGCTTACACTGGAGAAGAACTCTGCTTGCTTCCATTTGCCTCAGTTGTATTGCTCTCAGGATAAAGTATGATAATATGTTTTTTTTTCCCATTCTTCGTAACTCTGGTTTTACTATTCAGTGCAGGATCAGACCCAGTGTTAATTTCAGGACCTAATGTTCATAGTCCGGAAGGAAACATGAACAAAGCTGAGGATAACAGAGAAATGAAGACTATTCTGAAGAGCAAAAGTCAAGAGAATAATCAATGTTTTAAGAAACTAAGAAATAAACACAAAGGGAGATAGAATCCACTTTAAAAAGCAAATATATAAGGCTTGCTGTAGGTAGGTCAATGAACCAGCAACCCGTTCATGGTGTTGTAAAAGAATGTAAGAGAAGAAGGGTACAAGAAGGGTCAGAGGGAGGATCTGGGAAACTACAGACCTGTCAGCCTGACCTCGGTACTGGGGAAGATTATGGAGCGGTTCACCTTGAGTGCGCTCACACAGCATGTTCAGGACAAGCAGGGGATCGGGCCCAGCCAGCATGGTTTCATGAAAGGCAGGTCCTGCTTGACCAACCTGATCTCCTTCTGTGACCAGGTGACCTGCCTAGTGCACGAGGGAAAGGCTGTGGATGTTGTCTACCTGGACTTCAGTAAGGCCTTTGACACTGTCTCTCACGGCATACTCCTTGAGAAGCTGGTGTCTCATGGCTTAGACAAGTGTACTCTTCACTGGGTAAAAAACTGGCTGGATAGATGAGCCCAGAGGGTTGTGGTGAATGGGGTGAAATCCAGTTGGTGGCTGGTCCCAAGTGTTGTTCCCCAGGGCTCAGTATTGAGGCCAGTTCTGTTTAATATCTTCAACAATGATTTGGATGAGGAGATCGAGTGCACCCTCAGCAAGTTTGCAGATGACACCAAGTTGGGAGGGAAGGTTGATCTGCTTGAGGGTAGGGAGGCTCTACAGAGAGATCTGGACAGGCTGGATGGATGGGCTGAGGCCAATTGTATGAAGTTCAACAAGGCCAAGTGCCGGGTCCCGCACTTGGGTCACAGCAACCCCATGCAGCGCTACAGGCTTGGGGAAGAGTGGCTGGAAAGCTGCCCGGCAGAGAAAGACCTGGGGGTGCTGGTTGACAGCTGGCTGAATATGAGCCGGCAGTGTGCCCAGGTGGCCAAGAAGGCCAATGGCATCCTGGCCTGTATCAGAAATAGTGTGGCCAGCAGGAGCAGGGAGGTGATTGTTCCCCTGTACTCGGCCCTGGTGAGGCTGCACCTCGAGTACTGTGTTCAGGTTTGGGCCCCTCACTACAGGAAAGACATTGAGGTGCTGGAGTGTGTCCAGAGGAGGGCAACAAAGCTGGTGAGGGGCCTGGAGCACAAGTCTTATGAGGAGCGGCTGAGGGAACTGCGGCTGTTTAGTCTGGAGAAAAGGAGGCTGAGGGGAGACCTTATCGCTCTATACAACTACCTGAAAGGAGGTTGTAGTGAGGTGGGTGCTGGTCTCTTCTATCAAGTAACTAGTGATAGGATGAAAGGAAATGGCCTCAAGTTGGGCCAGGGGAGGTTTAGATTGGATATTAGAAAAAAATTTCATTACTGAAAGGGTTGTCAGGCATTGGAACAGGCTGCCCAGGGAAGTGGTAGAGTCACCATCCCTGGAGATGTTCAAAAAACACATAGACGTGGCACTTCAGGGCATGGTTTAGTGGGCATTGTTGACAGTTGGACTCGATGACCTTGAAGGTCTTTTCCAACCTGAACGATTCTATGATTCTATGAAGAGTGATTTTCTGAGGTAGCGAGCACTTCAATGGAAACTGTGTCTCAGACAAAAAGATTGTTGTATTAAAGGAGGAGATGCGGGCTGTGTGAAATCGGACATGCCATCGCACTGAAGCTGCTGCGGTGTTTCCTTTTGCAGATGAAGTGAGACTGCTGGCAGCTGTGCCAAGCTCTGTTGCAAGAATTGCACCTGTACTGTTTATCGCAGTGTCAATCGCACAGCCAGGAGAAGGCAGTTCTCACTCCATGGGAAGTTCAAGTTCTGTCTAGAACTAATACACAAAGCTGATAGAATGCTAACACAATTATCACTTGCGCTTTGAATTCATACTCCACCTAAGTACAGAATATTAGGTGAAACTCTTCTAAAAGAACATAGGTAATGGAGGAAACTCATCAGCTTTTGCTGCTTTTGGACAGAAGTACATCAATGGACTCTGAAGAAAGGGTAAAACTGACACAAATATGGGCAACATAAATGGAAGCTTCTGTATAGTCCAGTGCCTGCTTGGCTTGGAAGGAGTATGAATAAGAGAAATGCAGAGATTAAATGGTGACCAAGCAAACAAGAGGACAATGGATCATGCTTTAGTGTTGGGTAACAGTGGAGAGAAAATGAGACAACATTATATTTTTAGCATCTGGTCCTTCTGAGTTTTATTTGCATATTTCTTTTCTAATATAACTTGCTCCAGCATAATTTGAAAACACAATGAATTTGTCTCCTCAATGCTTGCTTTGCATCTCTGGGCCACGCTATTTGAAAGGTAAATTAGTTTCCTTCTGTCATTGTGGTTTATTGTGAGACAACCAGGCCGTGAATAACTCCTGGCATTGCTGCAGTATCTGCAGCCAGAATAGTCTACTGTCTGTGTTCCCCTGTGTTCCAATGAAGAGGTAAAAAAAATGTTAGCCCTGTCTCTTCCACTGCCAATTATCTCAATATCAATTTAAAACAGATTCTTTGTCTCCATTATAAAACATTATTTTAGAGAAGAACATTGGTATTGCATTGCAAGCTTACACTTTTTTCTTTTTTCCAAGTGGTGGAATAGAACAGAGGAGTGATCTTTATCCCTTAGATGAAGATTAGGGACTTAATAGATCTGGCTAGGGTAAACAATAGTCCTACATGTGATATGCACAAATGGACATAAACTCCCCAAATTCCTTGTGAGATGTAAAAGATCCACCCCAAAACTGGAATTTTAATGTGCCTTTTCTCTCATTACAGTATTACTGATGGAAGCAGAACCTTGTTAGGCTCTAATGAAAACACATTTCCTACCTGCAAGTTTAAAAAATTCTTTTCCATACCTGCAGTGAACACTCTTTAGAAGTCATATGAAAGGACAGTTTTAGATTAAGATTCCAAGTTAACATGCAGAAAATTTTGTGATGTGAAGCTAAATTATCCTAAAAAAATCACAACTCTCCTCCACACCCCCCAATAGAAAAGCAGAAACAAGTTCGCAAACTTCATCAAGTATTTTGTAATTATATTTGGGTTTTCAAAACTGATCCAGCTGTGCTTTTCCAGACATAGCGACAAGCAGATAACTAAATCTGGAGAGATTTTCTTCCTAAATGGTGAACAATTCATGCTGTGTAAAACCTTTGACGTGCATTCAGCACTTTTGCTCACTATTTTTTCATTGCATGCCCTTTTTCTATTAAAATTTTAGTTAAAATTGCCTAGTTTATCAGCAGGGTATAGTATATGAAACTGAACAAGAAAGGATTTCCTCTCTTGTAAAAAGGAAAATAGTGTAGAATATAGTCTGTATTCTCCATTTGCTTTGATTAGACACCAGAGATTTTCATGTACATTTTCAAAGCTAGGAAGATGAGTTTTCAAAGTAAATGTATCCTAAATGGCATTAAAGAAAGTGATGGCACCAGTGGTCAGTGAGGATACAGAACAAATAGATGGAAAGGTTTTCAACATGAAGGAGAAAAAAGGGCTTTTTTGTATGAGTTTGAGTGAGAGAAATTCTGTGCTTGTCAGAGGAGGGAGAACTAAAGCAGAGTTTGTTCTTTTCTGGCAAATCTCTTTTTAAATTTGTGGTCTGGATAAAGAAATATGCCTTCTAAGAAGTAATTAATATCTTTTATTAACATCATGTCTCAGAACAAGACAGTAATTTTGTTTGAAATTCTCTGCCAGAAGATAAATTAGCATGATTGAACTGGGAAGCGTGAAAGCCATAATTCACATGCTTTATTCAGGTAATTATTTAAAATTATAGAAAAGCAAAAAAGGAGGGACTTACATTTTAATACCTCACAGAATAATCATGTGTCAGAAAAGTATGCGAAACTTGAAAAGAAATGTCTGCGAATTAACAATTTGGAGGAGTTCTTTCCCTGAAGATAAAAAGCACTAAATGTAATCTGCAGGCTACTAGTGACACAGACTAATAAATACTGGCAAAAGGTGGTAAAAAATTCCAACCCTTATTATCTTTTTCATTTTCTTGAAAAGTTTAAGACCATTTTTAATAGAGATGATTGAAAGTCATCATTGAAATTCATTTTAAAAGCCTTTCTGAGTTAGACTGCAAAGAAGAACTTTCAAAGTATTTAAACAAGGGGAAATCTACAAACCCCACATTTCTTTAAAAATTATGAACTTCTATTTTAAAAAATTGGAAACAAAATTGAGTGTGGAATTCCAAAGTTTGTGGCTTGCTATATCCCATTAGACTGATTTATTTATTTTTTTACATTTGGTTTGCTGAAATGCTCTTTTAAAGATCTTTTTGAAGTGCTTGGAAAAAGAAAATTTAAATGAAAACTAACATGGCAGTTAAAACCAGGAATATGTAAGGACAGAAAACTCAGAAAATTATATTACTAGGGGTTTACAGAGTTGAGTAAGTCTGGTTTAGACATAGAATTTTTCTGTACAAATTTGTATCATACACAAAATGAGTAAGACTTCACCTAAAGCATTAATCTCCTGAAGAATTTCCTACAACTATTACATCTTGTTGATTTTTTAAAATATTAATGTTTTCTTGCCTCTTGCAATAAATAAATTAAAAAAAAACAACCTGCAAGAATCAATGCAGGTGAGTTTCCTTGTGGTTAAACTACTTGCTTATGGTAGTGTCAAAAATTCATGTTTAAAGTAGATTTAACAGTATGGTAAATGTGTCCCAGTTTTATTTGATGCACATGGGCAGTGTTACAATTCTAGCCTGGTCACCGTACATTAGAAATAAGTTTCAGGACCAAGTAAGGGAAGGACAGGACTGTTATGAAGTCTTTCCTAATCCCTGCAAGTGTATGGCATGACATGGGATTACCATTATCCTCATTTTGTTTTACATAGATAATAATTTCACAGTTGTCAGAGCAGTATTCAGTTGATTTAAAAATCCATTGTAAATGGACAATAATAACAGTAATTTTGTATACTAATAGCAACCTCTGTTAAGGTTTGGCTAATATGATAGGAATTTAGTGATATCAGACGTACAGTGAGTTTGAAAATATTGTAAATGTTTAATGGAGTTCAGACTTTGTCCCCAGCTAAGGTTTCCAGACAAAAGACAGGAACAAAGAGCGTGAGGCTGAGAAATCATTCCTGCTCATTCCCTCTGAAGTGCAATTATAGTCAAAGAGAGGTCTGTGAGATGTGAGCCTCAGGCAGCTCCCGCAGCCTCATCCATCCCCAAGGCTGCGCCTTCCTGGGCAATGCACCAGAGACAGATGAAGCATCTCTTTATTCCTCCTTTTCTCCAGAAGGATGCTTGTTGGGTGGGTTTTTCCCCTTGGGTACCCTTTGCTACCCAAAATCCAGCTAATAGATTCAACTGAACGATCAGCTCCTGCCTTCTATCCTTGTGGCATCTCAGCCGTTGTTTTAAAGGATGCTGTTGAATTGCCCCTCTGGTTAGGCTTAATAGCTGGCTCTAAACAAAGCTATCTACACGGTGCAACTGATGTGCTTCTTTTTGGCAGACATCTAAAATATATGCATAAGATTAACTACAGTAAATTTTTTTATAAGCTTAGTAGCTTCAAAAGCTATTTGATCTTTGAATGCATGAATAAGCACAATGAATGCAGCTATCGTAAAAATATTATGGAAGCAGTGTCCATAAAGTTGATAAACAAGCACATCCAGAGATGGAAGTTGGTTGCAGCCAGAGACCCTACTTGCTACAACAGTCTCCAGTGCTGAAATACTATTATGGGATTATGTCTTTAGAGATACAGGGCTTTGTACTCTGTTATGTGTATGAGTCTGTGTAGTGGCAGTTAGTCTGGGTTTCAAGAAGCCTCTCTGTTCCAAAAAGGCTTGAAATCTCTGTTAAAGCAAACTTACAGAAAAACGTTATAGAATATAAAAACTTTCACCTTCTCAGTAATGTCTAGAATATGTTTGCTACTTTGCCGGCTAAAGGTAAAACTAACAGTGTATGTAACTAAAAATGAAGAGACTGTTGGATTACATGTTGGTGTATCTTTATCTACATATGATTCTGCATTGACTAAAACATTATTATTATTATTATTATTATTATTATTATTATTATTATTATTATTGCTGCTACTACTACTACTACTACTACTACTACTACTACTACTACTACTACTACTACTACTACTACTACCACCAGGCTTTTTTTGCCAGCAGAAATGTTAATTCTGAATACTAAAAACTTCCTCTGAGATAAAGGTACAAATTGAATGCTGTAGATAATCAGTAAGAAGTAAAAGTCATCCCTTTACCGATACAGTGGGAGAAGAGAGAGAAAGGACCATGAGAATAAGATATGTGGTGATGGGGGTGAATCACGCTTTACATTCTGAGAAGACTATCCCCTTTTTTTTCTGGAAAGGAAAGAATAGGCTTGCAGTAGTAGCTACATCAAATATTTCTCTGTAGAGAAAATAGATAAGAGACAGAAGATATAGCCACAACAAAAAAATGAATGATTTTGAGGGCACCTGACAGCAGTCATGTTTTTTCATGGCCCTACCTTGGTAGGGAACACAATTCCACGCACTAGAAGTCTGATAAGCATACATAGAATAATACTGCTAGCAAGAAACAGACTAGTGACTCTGAACCATTTTATTGTCATATGCCATTACATAGAATAGCAAAAACTGATGTAATCAAAGCAGTGACAGACTGAGAAGGAAGAGAGGACATTTCTAATATTTCTGATTCTGGGATTTATTAATGCTGAAATCAGGAAAAAGTACTGGATGTCACAGGTAGAATTTTTTGATAAAATGTTTTCTTACTTCAAGTTGTGAATTTTTCAAAACCGATTTTTTTCTCCACTGAAAGCATATAGATTGATTTTCTACTCACAGTAATACCTAAACCCATCACTAGGGAATTCCAGGGTCCAGTCCATAATCTACTGTCGCTTATATGAATATTGTTCACTTGTCAGTGGCATTTTTTGATTTTCATTTTTCATAAAACTGTTGGCAGTTCTCAGTTTCATGTTTATACAGATCAACGAAGAGCTTTGAATTCTCACAGGTCTCAAACTTCAAATATGTTTTCAAAAGCTTCTTTATTATTTCCTAAGCTTTGCCTTAGTGAACACTATGGACATTTGCACAACGGCTGCTAGGTGCCAGATTAGAATGAGGGAAAGCATGTCAAAAACCCAGTTCAAACACGTAATTCTATACACTATTTGACTGTAACACTGAGGTTTCGGGATTACTTGACTTTAAATTCTATGTTTTAAAAATATTTAAAAATATTATATGGAAGAATAATATTAAACAGAAAGGTTATCTTCATTGTCTCATGTTTTTACTGCATTCAGCCTTCTGTATAGCAAAAAGTAGTGCTGATTCAATAACTAAATAACCTAAGTACTGTCTCTAAATGCTATAAGAAAATAAAACCTCCTTTCCTTTCACTGAAAATTTGGCAATACATTTAAGAATCCAAACAAGATGGACCTGGCAAAGTTTGTGGTTCAGGAATGAGGAGAATTCACTGTGTGCTTATGTTTCATTCTCAAATCCAGACATGTCTCCTAATTACAAAACATGATTCAAATCTTCAGATGATGTCAACAGGAATAAGTCTGGCCTTTGCTAATTTATGCAAGGCTGAAGATTTATCCTAGGGATGTGTCTACATTGTGCCACACAGTGTCACGCAGAACTGCTTAGGTTGGGAAGTGGCACAGTCACATTACTGGGACTTTTTGCTCCAGCTAACACACCTTGCATTTGAGCAGAGCTGGTTAGCTCAGTCCCCTGACTGATGATGTCCTGACCTTCCAGGGCTGGATCTCTTTGGATGGCACTGCAGGATGACTGTCGTGGTTTAACCCCAGCCAACAACTAAGCACCATGCAGCAGCTCACTCAATTCCCCGCCCCCCAGCAGGATGGGGGAGAAAATCAGGAAAAGCAGCAAAACCCGTGGGTTGAGATAAGAACGGTTTAATAGAACAGAAAAGAAGAAACTAATAATGATAATGATAACACTAATAAAATGACAACAGCAATAATGAAAGGATTGGAATGTACGAACGATGCGCAGTGCAATTGCTCACCACCCGCCGACCAGCACCCAGCTAGTCCCTGTGCGGCGATTCCCCGCCCACACAGCAATGTCCCACAAACATAATCAGTATTTTCATAATGTTCTGTCATGGACAGCAAAAAAAATGTTGGCGTTATATAACAAAACTTGTGCAAGTCCTTTGCATTACCTGGGAAGCCTTGATTACAGATACGTAATTTAAGCTATGCTAGAATGTTATTTTTGTGCTGGTCAGTCTGTGAAACAGAAGATGTGGAGTAACTCTTTCACTTAGCAATTTCACTCACTTGTCTGGACTGCATGTAACCTGCCAGAGGGATAGCAGAGATGATATTCTTTCTTTGAATGAGGGTTGGCTTCCCTTTATATTTTAACTTTCCATCCCATCTGCCAGAGATGTCTTTCAAGTTGTTTAAGTTAGCTAGAATCATGCAAAATCAATTCACTGCATACAGACACAGACATTTTTTCATTAGGCAAACACACAGGTTTTTTTAGTATGTAAAAAAATCTGTTTTATTTTTTTCCCTAAATTTCTAAGTCAAACCAAAAAAGAAGGAAGCTGATAAGCAACTACCTTCATGACAAATAAACTGCTCTAACAACATTTTGGGGTGACATGTCTTAAAAAATGTGAATGAAACCAGCAAGGGGGAATGTTATCTAACCCTGGAACAGAAAGGGAACAAAAAGGACCAAGGAGTAATCAATAACTTTTTATATATACATATCTATACATATGTATACATACATATGTATATATATGTGTATAGGTGTGTGTATACATATTGCATTTGTTTTCTTGAAAGAGTTTTGCATTTCACTGACGGGTGCCGCCAAGATGATAGCTTTGGCAGAGTGAGACAACTTGGGGATTAGCACTGTCAAATATATACAGAGTACATCAGTCACACTTCCTTTCTACTGAAAATGAAGATGCCGGTTCAAATGAAAGGCAAAGCATGTTTTAGCACCTTTCCCCTTTTAACCATCTCAGAATAGAGCTCCTAACATAGCTGGAAGCCTCATCATTTGAGGTCATTGTTTCTCATTCTGCTGCTGCAGGCTGTGCTGTAATTAACTGGATGGGCCACAGCCCACAGTCTAACCTGAATTGAGCTGGCTGTAATTCAGCTTCCAGGGCAGGGAGCACAGCAAGTGTGGGATTTGAAGGGATCCCACCAGAGACCCTGTGGACTTGCTCATGTAGCTAAAACCGGGTTACGTGGGCTATGCCTATGCTAATAACTAGAACAAGCCGTGCCTGTGTGCTGGCCCCGAGGGCAAGTGTCACAGCAGAGCTCACGTCTACACAGCCACATTCTCTTCATTCCCAAAATAGAGGGGCCTGGACTGCAGCGCCAACTGGGAGCCATCACCGGCCTTTGCTGTCCCCAGCCTCTTCCACGGTAGAGCACTAATTGGCATTGGCCAGAACTGGGCTAGGGACCGCGAGCGCAACAGGAGCACACTGGGCAATCACACGCCAGTGCTTGGGTCCAGGGACTCATCTCCGTTAAGTAATGTCTATACACATGGCCATGCAGGCTAGTACGTGAACGAGCTAAACTAAAGCTGTCCTATATGCGCTTCACCAACCTTTCCTCGTAGGTCAAATCTAGGTACAGCCTAGAGTATGAGCAAGAAACTAGCTGAGATTAAAATAGTAATCACATAATTGGATCCTAGCTGTAAACAACATAATATCAGATTTTGCACTTCTCTGTCCTGCTGTGTTTGTTATACAGGAAGGGAAGTCTAAATCATTTCTCTGTGTTTATGAATTCCCAATGTGCATTAGCATTCAGTGCAATAAACTGGAAAATGCCAAGTACTATTTTAAAGCTTCTTTTTCCAGACATGCTGTGCCTCATATTTGGTCCTTTTTCTTGCAGGCTCTATAGCCACAGAAAGAATGGTGAAGACAACAGGATGAATAATGTCCTTAATTTAGAATGATTTTGCAAGCTTTTGCAAGTAGATTTCTAAAATCTTATTATGTTAAAAAGAGTTATTTCAGTTTTTTTACTTTAGGGTAAAAGAAAGTGTCTTCATATTAAGGGAATGTTTTCTCTAGATTTTTTTTTCCCTACAGACTAATGGCAACGTGTAATGTTTTTAGTTTCTTGGAGCTGTAGAAAAGCAAAACTTTTTATTTATAGAGGTTTATAAAAGGATCTGATTCATTCTCCAGAAATCAATGATTCGGTACAAATAATAGCATGCTCTTTACCTGCATCACTGAGAACCGTTGCACTGCTTATATGGGAACAGATTAGAGTTTATACTAAAAATCTCCCAGAACCCAGGGATAAACAGAGATTTGGATGTGGTGACCAATAACATGACAACAGTGGGTGGACATTGAGTGGGAAGGATGTAGAAGGAGGGAAGTTGAATGCCACCAATTCTTCAGAGCTGAGAAACTGATAAGGGAAAAGAACCTGGCATTTATCCTTAGGATCTCTTTGGATGCAGGCAATCACCACTCCCAGTGGCAAATTCCCAGAGAAGTGAAACAAATTCACACACTCTAGTGTTTGCTATGATTAGGGGTGGAAATAGCATGTTTAGAAATATTATCTGTCTGAGGAGATAGTGGTTACTAATAATGCAGCTTTCCAGGTAGGGGTAGGGACAATACTCCACCTGAACACAAATCATGATGTATCATGGCAACAAGGTGCCAATGGGCTTTGTTTTATATATACAGTACTAAAATTCCAGTTGGAGGGAATGAACTCGTGGTCACAGCATGAGGCTGGAGTGGATTTGCACATCTCTCCTTATTCCCTGCTACCCAAGTTATATGCGATCCTGTTTGCTAGTTCTTTTTCACGGCCATGCTGCCAAATTCTCCTGCTATGGTTACACCCACCCGAGCACATTTAGTGCAGTCAGTGCCGTTTCTCAGGCTTGACAGCAGGGTAATTGAGTCAGTCTGAATTATCTCAAAAATAACATGACAGAGTCAAGGAAAAGCGAAAGCTCAGAAACCCCACTGCTGTTTTCTGGGAGAAGCTGATGGAAAAGTTGAGGAGGAGAGGCAGAAATAATTTGTTCTTCTAATAACATAGGATAACTTAATCCACCAGTCCTCTGCTGTCTTTACTTCTGTGTTATTCAAATAGCCAAGATTTGGGATAGGGACAGATAGTGAGTTTGGATACTCTTACCCAATATGGGTTTTGTCTCATCAGTATGACTTAATAAAGCACTGACAAGTTTTAATTTCTGTATATTACCAAGCATTTTGCAGAATCTGAAGTGTCACACACAGAGGTACATGTATGTATGAACTGCCGCTCAAGAAACTCGTGAACTGGTAGGCTTTTCTCTTTTGAGTTATTGGGAAGGATTACATCCCAAGGACACAAATGAGACAACTGCAAAGTGTTTCTAAAGCATTAGAGCAATTTTGCATGGTTTCTGCTAATGGCAGAACCTAATGTCCACTAAAATGAGAGGAAGAAGCATGCAAAGCAGAGATACTCAGGGCCAAGCCACAGATATGCATATATCATAGTTGGATTTATCGTGTTTAGCAAAAACTTTCATTTTCCACATTAGCAGCACTGACAAACCAGTAGGCAAGTCACAGAGAGCTATTTACACTACAGTAACCGTAATTGCTAAAAAACTTTGGAAATGTACTTCAGTACTTTCCCCTAATGTCAGTAAATCCTTGAGAACAGCTGACCCAGATATCTAAGATAATTTGAGCATGTCACCCACATACTAGTCCACACAGGTATGCCAGAAGCCAAACACCTTTGAAGGTTTTCAATTTATAGCGATTTAAGCATATCCAGTGCAAACACTCCCTAAACCACACTGAAACTGAAAAAACAACAATAGCGCCTGGGAAAAAATGAGCTTCTTATGAATAAAGGATAGAATTATCTAAAGGACCCAGGTCAATCTAAACTTTAAGTTATAGTTAAAATGCTGATTGTTTGCCATAGTAGGGCAGCTGTGCCAAAGAAACAACTGACTACATGAACAAATCTGATATGTGCGATAGCCACTTATAAGTGGATTAAGAGTTCATGTGTAATATGAAGTGAAGAGAATTTATGTTTGATAACAAAATTATCCTTGTGAAATTTGCAGGCTGTCCAAACACACTGTGCTCCAAAAACATAGGGACAGTGAATAAATTAAAGGACAAACAAATGCATTATCAATAGTCTGAGGCAGAAAAGTATTCCTTCTTACTCCTTTTCTCATAGACAGAGACACAGCTATTGAAAATACCCCCCTAAAAAAAATAAGAAAAGAAAAGAAAAGAAAAAAAAAGAGATAAAATAGCTAAGATGTATAAAATGTAAATAAACCTTTGCCAGGCTTATCCACAGAACTGCCTACAGATACCATCACTAAAGACTGAGGCATATATCCCTACTCCAGGAAATTAATATAGAAATGATTATGAGGGTATCAAGCATGCATAGGGTATGCATAGCTGGTCAAAAAATTTAGCTACCCACTTCACTATTAATCCTGTTCCTGGCACTTCCACACTGCATAAATATTACAATATAATCCTGGAGACTTTTTTTTTTTTTAATGAACCAGCTATTTTTCTTGAAGCTAAAACAAATTCATCTAACACCACCACAGAAGGTTTTGTACCCTTGTATGTCCTCTTAGCATATATAGCCTCAGTTTCATGGTAGAAAAATGGGTTCCAGCTGAGTGGTCACATTATTACAGACACTGAACTGAAAGAAGTAACCCTGCAAAAAGTAATAATTATGCCCGAGAGCACCAGGAGCACCACATGGAGGGCCAGGGGACCCAGGGCTTAGTGCTGTGAGACAGGGACATGACCAAGCCACGCAACAGACTGTACATGCTCCCAGTTTCCAAATTCTCACCTTCTCATAAATACCGTTACAGCTACTGAGTCTTGACATCAAAATTTGAAATAGGTTTATTCCCACTTTCTTTCATTGATGACACAGTAAGATTGACTTGAAAATAAATGTACATGGACCCAACAGTTTCTTGAACAGGTGAATGTCTGTGGGAATGATTTATAATAAAAGAAATTTTAGTGAAAGCCCTAACTAGATCAGCAATTCTGAATTCCAGGAGAATTTGGAATTTTATTCAACCCTCTGAACTGGGTGCCTGTTATGAAGTTGTATATTTCTGCTCAAGGAAATGATGTTTATTTTCATAGAATCATAGAATCATTTAGGTTGGAAAAGACCTTCAAGATCATCGAGTCCAACCATTAACCAAGCCCACTAAACCATGTCCTGAAGTACCCTGTCCACTCGCTTTTTGAATATCTCCAGGGATGGAGGCTCAACCACTTCCCTGGGCAGCCCATTCCAATGTTTGACAACCCTGTCAGTAAAAACATTGTATACATAGTATACATATGTATACATTGTTACATTCAGCAAAACCACTAAGTATGGTTTGTACATTTTCAGAGAGTGCCACAGATTTTTAGTACCATACCATATATATTCTTTGAAATACAACAGAATATACATAACAAGGGGAGACAAAACAGAGAGGATGAGAACTCAGAAGTCAAATGTCCATTCTTTATTGGAAAAAATCCTCTTTCTCACTTTTCTCTTGAGAAAATATTTCAGAGACAAAAGAGCTTACAATACAGAGTTTCTTGCTTTGCTGAATATCTTTCCAGGGAGTTGGGAAGGAAAGAAAAAATGATCATCTGTGCATTCATTCTCTGTTGATTTTGATTAAAATTCTAGACTTTTAATTAAGTTGAAAACCCACAAGGAGGAAGAGAAAAGTAATGTTTCATTGATGCATAGGAAGGCTGGACAAAACACAATGAGAAAAATATGACTAAAAGGCTTCTTAAAAGGAGTAAGAGATTTGCTTTTCCTTTGCTAATATGTAAATATGTCTGGAATATACTCCCTTGCTCCAACAACAATTGCAATAATTGCCACAGCTTCTCTAAGCCTTTCACTGATGGTCTGAAAATTCTTTGGACTCTGCCTTTAATCATAATTTTTCCTGAAGCACTGTGAGCAGGGTCATCCCACTGTAGTAGCCCATCCCCAGACAGTTCCTAGTTATCAGTACATAGACCAGAGAACCATTCTCATCGAGACTATACCTCATCCTCTCTGCAAGGGCACAAATAGCGGGATTTCAGATGTGCTCAAAGGACTTTGGAGTATGAGTCCCATTAGTATTTTTTTATTTTGTTGTGGTGAAAATGTCACCCCACACTTAGAAGCTTTATCCTTACTCCTTCACCTTGAGCACTCCTACAGAGCATGCACCATCCAGGCCTGTGAGGAACCTGAGGCATGTGTAAGAGTCATTGTGCAAGTACTGATGCCCCTGTGGTAGACCTTAGAAGCCATTTCACAGCACACTGCAACACCATGCAACAGTACAGGACCAGATTAAGTGCAGAACACTTCATCCATCACTCATCACTTGACGGCAGCAGTTATTGAAAATGTCAACAAACCAGTGAAAAGAATATGATTTATAGATTACACTAGAGCAGCTTCTAATTCTGTACTCTGTAATAGGCAGAATTCAGTAAGCCTCTATTACAAGAATAAATTTGAATGCTAAATTCATTGTCAATGTACTTTTCTTATCCTTGATAAAGTAAATAGGAAGCTTTAACGAGTATTGAAAACCGAAAATATTCCTAGGAAATCAACCAAAACTAAATGAGGGGATTTTTTACAGATGGAGTTTAAATAATTATCAGTGCACAGAACATGGAGCTGTTCTGTGAAACACTTAATAGGTTAAACCACTGTCAAACAATTACACAGTATTCTCAGCCCTGAGAAACATAAACTGTATTTGCAGGTAGGTAGGTAGGTAGTGTAGGAGACCAAATGAGCAATAAAACATAGAAGACAACCAGTTCATCTGCAAGAATACAAGAAGATAAATGGCCTTTATGGAAGAAGATAAATGTTCGTGAGTCTTTATAGCCTAGCATGTTAAGCATCTTTTGCTGTCATCAGTATAAAACTTTCTAAAGCAATGGTAACTATTGTAAGCTGTTCTCATTTGCAGTTGAAACAAAGAATTCACAATGGCACTTCAGGCTCTTTTCCTCTCCTTTCTCATCCTACTCCTTCTAAAATCAGTTTATCTATCTCACCATATTTCCTCCAAGACATCTCAGATACTATTTATTCAGGTTTTGGGGTTGGTTGGGGTTTTTTTTTGTTTGGTTTTTTTTTTAATTATCTGAAGGTGGTTTTAAATCTGGAAATGCTGAAGGCCACCACAAGAAAGTTATAAAAATAACTACAGTTTTCAGGCTATGAAATACTTCAAGACCATTGGCCTTTTCACTCTGGCTTGTGGAGCTTTCCTAAGGTTTCCACTACAAAGAAACTGGGTTTTTGAAACCCAGCTCAAGACCCAGAGTCAGTGTGCATTAAAAGTTCTCTATGTCAGTGTGGTGGGTTGGCCCTGGCTAGCAGCTAAGCACCCACTCACCCGTTTGCTCACTCTCCCCTGCCCAACAGGATGAGGGAGAAAATAGGGAGCACAGGGATGAGAAAACTCATGGGTCAAAACAAAGACAGACAACTCACCAGGTACTGTTGTGTGAAAACCAGACTGGATTTGAAGAATTTAGTGTTTAATTACCGATTTGGTAATGGGAAAAAACCAAACAAAAGACAAACATTTAAAACACCTATCCTCCCCCTTTCCCAGGCTCAACTTCACTCCAGATTCCTCTCCTCACCCCTTGTTATCACTGCAGGTTACACTCAGGGAGGCAATGAGCAGCACAGGGGATAGTGGTCAAAGATGTAGTTGTTTCTCTCTGCAGCTCCTTCCTTTCCATGCTTTTTCTGTGCTCCGCTGTGGGTCCTCAGCAGACTGCAGTCCCTTCAGCAGTGTGCCTGCTCCACCATGGAGTACCTCCTACTCCTCTAGCTGTGGTGTTCCCTCTGTTGTTTCTCACTCGTTTTGTTCACTTCTCCTTTCACTGCTCCCTCATTCTCTCCTCTGTTCCCTGCCCCATCAGTGTTTTCTGCTCTTAAGTGTGTTTTCTGCTCTTAAGTATGTTTTCACAGAGGTGCCACCAGCTTGGCTGATGGGCTCTACTGTGTCCTGTGGTGGGTCTGTTGCAGAGCCATCTGGAACCGGCTGTGTCCAGCACAGGGCAGGCCCTGACCTTCTTCCACAAAATCCACCCCTGCAGCTCCCCCTCTACCAAAACCTTGCCACCTACACCTAACACAGTCAGGAATTTTCATTCAATGCCAAGGTACAGGGAAGAATGTAATTCTCTTTCTCTTAATGACATATTCCCCAACCAACATTTCTGTAGGTGCCACCTCAGCTCAAGACTGTAAAACCTTCTACAGGAAATTTTGGTGAATGTACCCAGTGGGGCTACCAGGCACTTTTGGCCTCCAAACTCAAAAGTAGAACACGCAATTATGGTGGAGGTACTCCCAGGCCCAGACACACTGCTTTCATCACAGCCACATTGCTTTCATCACAGCAAGGCTCCAGGAAGTGAAATAGTTCACAGATAAGAAGTGCTAAACACTGTGCTCAAGAACAGATACAATGCAATACCTCTTCCTCTTATCCAAAACCAAATAGTAATAATATTATCCAAGCTCTAATAGGGAACCTAAGTTTTATATTGGCCATGATTTGATGGGGGGGGGGGGCGGGGGTTCAAGCTCACTCCTTTTGCTGTGTGGCACCAGTCAGGTCAGCTAATTTTGAACTGAAGAGTTGTAAGTCTGTTTTCTGGGACAAAAATCTGTCAGAAGCCCAGGAAGTTCTGTGACACACAAAGGATACTAACCAATTTTTTCCAGGTTGCTTAAGGGAGGTTGATTTTCTTCAGGTAAGGGTCTGAACTTCCTTGGCCCATTTGAAAAATCCTCGCTTCTGGTCTTAGTTGTCCTTTACTTTACAAAGTCTGACACTGTAACTCCTAACATACTTCTCAGGGAAAGCTAAGTCAATGAAGCACTTTCCACATGGATGGAGAATTGGGGAGACAGGGGAATTACTCCCTTTCACTCACACTACCTATTTATCACTGACTGATTTGAATGGGCTTCCCCTCTGTTTTAGGTAAACACAAAATTAATTTATGAGCATGGAATAGGCTTCTACAAATATTTTTCAAATTACCAATACTCTTGAAAAGGAGACTAAAGAGGATGAAAATATGAAGGCAACAGAAATCTCAACAGTCTTGCCATGTTCAACCATTGCTGAAAGTTACATATCTATTGTGTTATGAGAACTTATGACTGCTGTTTTCCATGTCAACCACTTGCAGTGCTAAACTAAAGGGATGGCAATTTTAATAATAACAATGTAATTGCACTTTGAGTAATTGTGCGTATTGTATTGAATTCAAAAGCTTTGACTTTGACTTACAGCAGCATCAGAAAATGTTTTGATTCTACAAAGCACATTACGAAGACTTTAATCAGCCTACAGCCTTCAGACACATAGGTCTCTTTCCAAAAATAGGTTAACTCCTTCTACCAAATGGAGAACACCTAAATCAAAACTCTTCAGTGTATTTGTCTGCTATGTATATCGTGTAGCATAGAGAGTACTGTAATTAGTTATCCCTTCCCAGTGGTAATTACTGGAAAAAGTTTAGACTTCAGGAACAGTGTGTCTCTTTTCAAAACCTATCAATCATTTTTAAAATTTGCAGATTATATAAAACATTTTGCATGCTTACACTCTGTTGAATTTTATTGCTACTTCTAGCTTGAGGACCAGAGTTCACTGGCATTTTAGCAGTCCAGGGGGATTTAAACTTTATGTGTGAAGTTGCTAACTTTATTAACAGCAATATTATTCTTACTATGCTTTTGCTGTTTCCTTTATTTAAGGAGCTGAACATCAGAGTTAAGTGAGTCATTAGCATCCCTGTTAAGTAATATTTGATAAGGCAGACTTCCCCAGGCAAACATTTTGATTGTAAGCTCATTACTTTATACAGTTCTAAATCCTTATGCAAGTAAGTTGTGTAAAAGAGGTACTATGTGGAAACCTAAACCAATCAACAAGCTTGCAAAGTTTTATTTCTGAAGATATAAACACTTTTGCTGCTGTTCTGCAAGTGTTGGCTAGTAATGTATTCATGTTTGCTTTTGAACAGCACAAAATACTGCTAATCCTATCAAAGCATAGAAATAAATAATAGTGTGGGGCAGTTGTGATCATAAAAGCAGCTTTAGCTTCTGGTGACTGCAGAGAATTGGAAAGGATGCAGTGGCAAAAAATCCAAAGATTGTGTTAAGCTTGATGGTAGAAGTGGGGGAAAATTGAAGGTATAGTTCCTCTTGTGAGGGTATTGTTGAAAGCAGCAGGCTAACAAGTTGCTTCATATGAAATTTTCAGCCTCTATCAATCTATCCATTTACCACAAGAGTGCAAGAAAAAGGTGCCCGGAGTGAAACAGCCTGAAAACCTCTTTGTTTCTATTTATCTGGGAACTTGAAAGGGCTAGTTAATGAACAATGAACAGACTTGTTACTTATTGATCACAATAGTAGCGATGTGTGTGCATGATGGCAAAAACAATATGCACCATAGTGCAAGATTAAAAAGGGAATTTTTTTTAGAAAGTAATATGTAACTTTATCAGAGAAGTTACTGTTGACAATTTATTGGTTTTAGGATAAGCTCTCACACATAATGAGCAAAGATTACATATAACGTAACATTGTTAAACTAAAAATCGGAGCCACATGAATCATTTGTACAGAATCATGTTGAGACCACTGAGATTAGCTAGCAGAAGTAACAGCATACTTTTCAACTGCTCTCAGTCATGGGACTCTCAAGCTAGAGAGCACCAGTCTCAGGATATTCCAGTGTCAGGACGTCACCTCAATACTCTCCCATTTTCACAACCATAGCCAGTATTCTGCAGCTGCATTAGATGCACATTGTGTGACCTTTGTGGATCCGTGTGAGGTAGGCAAGGGAAGGCCTGTTGCCGCACAGGACAGCAAATGCCACAAGCAACCTAAACTAACCACGCTGTTACTTTGTGCCACTGTAGGACAGGTATGTAAAAGAAAATGCAGGATGTCATGTAGTTTTTATGCGATCTCATTAAATGAGGCATGGGAGCTGTGATCACACGAAGCAGCGGAGCTGGTCTCGCATACTGCTCTTTCTGGGTTAGCAGAACTTGCTACTCATTTTTCTCCTACCCTTTCCAGGCATCTTTCTAGACACTAGTTTATTGTCATTAAGATCTACACAGAAAATTATATCATGGCCCTAGCAAGGAGAAGTCCTAAATAGTCATAAAACCAGGCCTTTGCAGTGAAGCCTCTCACTGCATTCAAAGTCAAATATGTCTGTATAGAGGCAGCCATACAAGATATATGCACTCTTCTATCAGGAGGCAGATTTTAAGTAAGGCAATGACATTTCCAGTATTTTGCTATAAAAAGCAATCAGCCAGAGTGGAGCTGTCTTGAACCTGGCATTCAGCAACTTGCAACAGACTCAGAATATTGCTATTTCATATCTTCTATTAGAGAAATATTTCCAGTCTTACCATAGCTATTGTTGCTATGGTTGCCTATGTTGGAATATATGTTTATCTACACATTCTCTATTGCTGAGGCTACCTCATATGATAGCAAAATGAAAGGAGATGCACATTTGAAACATTCATCCTCCAGAATGGGGGAGTCTAGGGTCTGCTGATGTAGACTACTTCAGAATACTGGCCTCAAGTACACTACCAGGTAGTCTGAAAGAGTGATTTACGACATATCTCAGTTTTGCAACAGAATGTCTTATAAATGCATAAACTTAGCTCTGAACAAGCTGGTTCATTTTTATAGCACAAAAAGTGTGTCCCTGTAATAAAATGTGGTACTACACAGAGACTTTTCAGCTCGGTCCATGCCAGTTAGCACAGATTCCAGAAACAGTATTGTCTGCTGTTCTGCTTGGGCAGTCTCTTTGTCCTATTTCAAAGTAGCTTTCAGTGCTCTAATGCATTCTGAGATACTGGCTTCTCTCCTGAAACTAGCAGAATTGTATCAGTATGACTCTGCACCACCACCAGTAAACTCGGCCCCATGCTACTATTGCTTTACTGCTTTCAGCAGACAAACCAGTTTATATGGAGTGCCTTAGGTAGCCTCACAGTAATCCTTGGAGCACCAGAAAGGAAAAGAGCACAAGAGGAAAACAGAGCCTGCACTGGGACTGTCCTTTAATTAAAAACAGAGTTAAAGAGAGCAAAACATCAGTCAAAGTTCAGGATTTACTCTTCAGGGTCTTTGCCAACAAAGTACAAGGTTGCTTCTCTCCTCTGTGTTCCACATCTACATGGTGCAAGAAGAGAGTACTTGATACCAAGATACAAAGGCTCACGGGCCTCAAGGATGCTATCCCCAGAGAAGCAGCTCTCCTGAAAGAGGCTAGGATGGCTGTGAATACACTTCAGTTGAGCCAGGTTCACTTGCAAACAAAGTTCAAGTGAAAAAAAAGAGGGAATGGAAAAAAGAGCAAACAATGTATTTATTTAGTTCCCAGTGACTCTCCTACTCACTGGCTCTGTTGTCTTACTCACTGCTGAGAACAATTCAGGAGGCAAGTCTCCCTCACAGAGCTCCACAAGGACTGACCTTAGCATTTACTCTGTTATCCCCGTGGTGAACACTGCATAAAAGCCCAGCATAGCACAAAAAGTGCAAAAAACCCAGCTGAGCTAAACCCTTGGGGGAGGTGTTCTTTGTACTCTTCCTGTCCCCTATAGTCAAGCAGGAGCCTGTCAAAACCTCTCTCTCCCTGGTTGTTGCAATATGGGAGAGCTTTCAGTCCAATCTCTTCCTTGTTCGTTTCCATGCAGCACTGACCTAAGCATGCTCCGTGCAGCAGGGTCACACAGAGCAAACAATTTTTTGTTGGGGCAGAATTCAGCCATGTTTATTTATATAGCTACACTAATCACTGCAACCTTCTGATGGTCACCATGTGTCTGGCAAGCTTCAGCTGCGGTGTTCTGGGAAGCTACAGCCTTGCTTTCTCCCATGCATTCCCCTATGCAGCCCCAAATGAGAGAGGGAGCACTGGGAGACAATGAAAGTCCAGCTTCTATACCTACATATTAGAACTGCTGAACTTTTGCTCCCTCCTTATTCTTCCTGTCCACATCCTGCAAATCCAGCAACTGCTTGAGACTGTTCTTTATACAGAGTACAATCTGAGGTGAAACATTGGTAAGAACTAGTGCTGCATGCATTTTCACATGAACTATCGCACTTAGGAACAAATGCTATTTAAAGTGGATTGTCCCAGGAGTCTCTCTCAGTTAGCACAATGCACTTTCCCAGAAGGGGTTCAATTTCAGGTCTTGAACTTGTCCCACGCTCCCAGACCTTCTGGGCCAAAGAGTGTGGCAGAGTCATTAAACCCAAACCCTAGCTGGGAGCTGGTACTCTGATAGCTCAGTTCTGGGCCATTCAAAAAATGAAGTTTGTACATCCAAAGTGGGAATCAAACTTGGCCTTCCTCAATCAGAAGCCGACCCCCTCCACCCCAAGGAGGGGAAGTGGTGCTCTAACCACTCCTGGGAAAGAAAACAACTGTCCTTCCCACTTTTTCCCTTCCCAAAGCAAACACCCAAGGACAGCCATAATTACAAAAAGGGGAAAATTTTAAAAAGCAAACTGAAAACTACAAGGATTTTTGCTATCATTAATTTTTGCTATAAAGCTATCTAGAACTTGAAGGACTTTGACAGTAGTCAAAAGGACAGTGACAGGACTTGAAGTACCTGATTTATTTTTTGTGGTGCTAAAAATCTGCCTTTTGTGGAGAGTGTCCAATTTTGAAAGCTATAGGGGTTGAAGTTGATAGGGAATGTGAGGGACATAAGGGGAGGGGTTCATCAGTGCCTTGCAAGAGAAGGCCCTTTGTTTTGAATATTCTCTTCTTTTCTTCTGTTTTCTAAAATTATCTGGCAAACAATGCAGATAGATTACAGCAGTCTGTTTCCTTTCAAATCAGTGATGCTGTGCTGATTTGCACCTCTGGGGAAACCCATGAAGGTAGCGACAGTCTAATACATGTAATCATCTGCTGCAGTCTCAAGAAAATTTCTTATCAAAGGTTTTTGGTCTGGCTTTAAAAAGTATTATTACGATTTTTCTATGTTCAGGAATGCCATGCATCGGCCACTTTATGAGGGTTAAGAAGATGGGCAGCTGAGAAACAAAAGCTCAGTTTTGGTATTATTAGTTGTTTTCAACATGTAAGATAGAAGCCGTGGGTTCTCAGGAAACACTTATATTAATGTTCTGCGGGAAGAGGACAGATTCACCCTCATCATCAGCTTTCCCTGTTTATCTCCACGATACGTGTTGCTGAGTTTCCTAAACATCCACTAAAAAGAAAAGAAGCTGGAGGTTTAACCACTGTCTGGGAATCTCAGAACATGGACCAGGATAAAGCTTGGTATCATGGGGCTTCCATGCATTCAAAGATAAGATAATTGATACAGAAAAGGGCATACCTATTTTAGAAAGGTATACCTTTCTAAATACTCCTGATGGTCAAGAATAAGTAAAGCCAGAGAAAATAAATTGGAACATGCTTTTGAACTCACCAGTGACACTTTAGGAACTTACCAAAAACATACCCAGTGGCCATATTGGTAGGGAATCAAGCATCAAGCTGAGGAGAGAAGGAAGTTAGGAGGGAGGGAGGAACAAGAAAGGTGGAAAGAGGCAAGCAACACATCAAGGATTTTGCTCAGACGTTCAACATGCAATGGGCACTTCCTCACTGAGGCTGCAAAGATGCTATGCAGAGATGTTAACAGAGACCCTTTGCTCAAGCTGGAGGGACAGCAATAAAGTGGACTGTAGTGTGGATCTTAGTATAAATCAGCAGCTACAGCACAAAAATCACTTGACCTGACTGATGATAAGCATCAGAAGATAACCAGTGAGTGCTCATCCATGGGCTGCAGAAAGGCTCACTGATGTTCGCCCTAGCCACCAAGCCATCAGTATGGTGTGCTGGTGGGGAGAAGTCCTGTATTAAAGGAGATGTATGCACTATGATAGGACAGAATTGAGTTAAAGACTATTGCCAAATGTTATTCAGGGTGTGGATATTTCATTAACTACTTACATATATTGTTACTACCTTTTCTTAAGCTGGTATCATGGTATTTTTCCGTAGAAAGTCCTTCCTGGTTTTATGTGCACAGTGGAAAACATTGCGTAAGGACTATACTGCTTAGTGAGGGAACCCAGGAAAGAGCTATTACCATGCACACCTGGCAGAATTTCCATTTCATTTGTTCCATTGTTCTTGTATGTTGCAAGTACCTGACTGCAGAAGAAATGACTTAATCTTAAGCTCAGATAGGCTCCTGAAAAATCAATTTTTAGACTAGAAGGAACCTTAACAGTCTCAGAGACTGAACTTCTGCATGCAAGTGGTAGGGTTGGCAGACAGTAGATCTGTGTATTTTCTGCTTCTAGCAGATATTCAAGGTTAATACAAGAAGTACTGCAAGAAAATGAGAATCATTAACAGTGATCTTTTAGCAGATAAATGGAATGGCCACACTGCCATCTCTTTAACAGCTGCCCTATGTTTTTTGGCTTTCTGTTGCAGCAGGCAATGACTAACTGCAATCTGTGCATGTATTGGTACTTACAGACTGGCAATTTAATTTGTGTGAAGTACTGAACTTTATCCTAGTAATTCAGTAGCCAGTTATCTACATTTAGTAAACTACGGAGTAATTTGTAACTAAATGAGTGATTTTTATTTTTTTTTTAAGTCTCAGAGCAATGCTCCCCAATTATAAACTCACCTATGAATTCCAAGATTTTTATACAGTGCTAGAGTTTGCAATGTCTTTGTTAGCAATTTTGGAGCTAAAGTCAAGGATCTGTTCTCAGATGGAAGGCCTCATGTATCTCCTCTGGTAGTGGAGAATGGCCAAGAGACCCTGGTAATAGTCCTGATACTGAGAGCCTCAGAACTGCCCCAGTGTGGTGACCCAGCTGGGCTATTTAGCTTTACTGATACAGAGGGTACAACTACTGTGCTTCAAGCTCCAGGATTATATTGCTTCAGGGCAGTGCATTTCTTTGTGGAAGAACAGTCATGAGCAAACACATTTGATGCTTACTCAATGGCCTTTTCATCTTGACATATCCCCAGAAGTTTATGTTCTCCTAAGGGAGACAACCCTCAGGGCATAGGCAGGATATAGAATGAAATGGGGTCACAGAACTATGGTTTAAAATCTTTCAGCAGATTGAAAAAAGTTTTCACACTACTATTTTGAACAATTCGTGTCATCTCTACCTACACAGGCTTTCTGGGCTAGTACTCAGGCAAAACCTCTATTGGTATGAGAAGATAGGAGAACATATGAGAAAGGTTGTGCCTGTTTAGACATTTGAAAGGTTAGCAGTAATCAACAGTGATTTATGCTGCTTGCAAATTCCATTTGCAGTCTTTAGTTTAATCTCTTCAAATCTTTGATATCTTATAACACTAAAGGTGCTTATAAACCTGATAGAGTGGATTTTTAGAATGTGGAGCTAGGTAGGAGTTAAACTGGGCTCTAGATGTAAAGAATCTGTTCATTTTTATTTTTATTTCAGTGGGACTTAAAGTTCAGGAGATATATTTCACGATATATATTCCAGGATTTAATTCATCCCCTGGGTCCCAATTATGCTCTTATTTACACTCCACATAGTTCCACTAAATCAGTGCTCCTACTCCACTCCCTATCTCTAGCTACCAGTTAACGCTGTGCTTGTTCTTATACCATGTCTTTCCCAGAAAGCTGTGCAAACCCTCTTTTTAATCAGAATATAGATGATGTGCATTCTTGACGGGCAGAGAAATGAAGCAATGAGCACAAATCCTGACACCAGGATTTTTCTTACAATGTATGGCCCCGTTGTTAAACATAGCTGCTGACAGCACATATATATGCTGAAGGGCACAATGCAATTCTCACTACATAAAAGCAAGCAGGAGAGCTTGGTGTGCAGTAATTATGTTTTCCACAGTCATCTCCCCTGTGGTCCCTTCCTTTTGAAAATATCCATAGAAGAGATTCAGTTAAAGTGCTTTCAATTACAGTGTTTAAAAGTAAGTCTTTTTTCACCTTCCCTCAGACAAGTGACACATACCAGCACTTTGCTGTCTGAAAGATGCCACCTGCCCTTTCAGTGAAGCAGAAGGATTAGAATGGCAAACAAACAAGTTCTCCTGGTGAAGTAATTTTGCTTTTCCTTTATCACTAAGAGACACAGCAGAGAGTGAATGGTGTTTCTTCTGTTTCAGAGGAACCTTGATTTTTGTCCACATATTTAAATAAAAATAAAGCTGCTTGGTAGCTGTGCCAGCATGTGACACTATTTCTTGCTGCAGAGTCATGAAAAATTCATGCATTATGTATTGGTTAAGAATGCCATCCTTTCCTAAGACCCAAAAGGCAATACTTCACTTAAACATTGATTCAAAATAAAAATATCACAGAGACTTGTCCTCAGCATGGTACATTACACAAGCACGTAAAATGAAGAAAGGAAGAAAGGTCACATTAAAGGGAATGCAAGATGTATTTAATCTGGTTAAACAGACAAACTCTCCAGGGCAGGAACTGTCTACTTATGTGTCGGTGTAGTGCCTTACACAGCAAAGCTCTTACCCAGTGGAGCCTTCAGACCCTTGAACAGCAAAACCACTCAGGCTTATGAGAGTTAAGGGAAAGACTGAGACCCATGTTTGATTTTCATTGGCATAGCTGATTTCCTCCGACCTTTGTTTACAGTCTTTGCATTTCACTGTACTTAAAATACAAGCAAATCTTACTGCAAGTAATATTACAGAGAGTATGCTATTAAGGAATACCATTTTCTAATATTTGTTAGTGGGATTCTTGTAGCACATAGGCCTTTCAGTCACATACATGGAGAAATGTAAGAGAGAACTAGGAAAATGGAAAAATAATTGCATAAAGTATTTTAATGAAAAATCCCCAAAGAGGCTCAGTTTGTAATATAATTTGAACTACTGAATTGCAGAATAGAAAGTTATCTGCCTAATAAAAACATCACTAATTTCAGCCCTGATGTGAGTACCAACTTATTGCCTCTTAATCTACTAACAACATCTACACCAAAAGCTATATATCTCTGTAGGTGCAGCTAAAAAAATCATTTCCCAGTTATAACAATGATGGTCTCTAACCAGTGACTTTATGCAAAACAAAACAAGTCTATGAAGAATTTGTGCAGTTGTCCATGCTGCCCAGCAAAGTGAGAGTCTTGCTACACACACCACCTACCCCAATATGGTCTGGGAGCGGAGTGGCTTTGCTGCGTAAAAGTAGTGAAGGGGGAGGCATTGGCAAGCTTTATGGATAGAACTAAAATCATTAGACCAGATAACATAGTTGAAAAGTAGTAAAAATGTTTTTTGGCAGAAAAACCCTTCTTCAGGTTTTATAGCTCTTCAGTCTAAGAGTCCATCTAATTTTTCCAAGTACACTAGCTGAGTCTACTGAGTGACTGACTTGTGAGCCTACCATCTAAACCTTGCCCTCTTTTGTATTCCATTTTGTCTTATACACTTCTCTAACCAGCAAGTCAAAATCATGCAATAATAACCCTGCTTCCCCATTTCAACTATTGCTTCGCTGCTGTGGGTATTTAGGCTTTGGAACAGATGAATACTAAAATTTATCATTTCTCGCAGAAAATTTTGTGAAATTGCTTTCTTTCCCCTCTTCCAAAAGGTGAATGTATGTTTAAATAAGTCTTGACTACCATCTTCTGAATGTTTACATTCTCTTTTAACAAGGGACTAGCTGTGCACTAAGTAGCAGAGGGTTAATCTCAGCAACTTTTTATGGCTCAAGTGATCTCATCTTAAAAGTACATGGGTTACAAAAGACAATAATTAGACATTAAACAGTTATGAATGCAGAAGATGGTGCTCTTGTATTAAAAGAGTACAGAATTAGTTTGATAGCTCTTATCGTGTGCATTTGTAATATTTCCTGTGGGATTAAGATAGCCTGTCCAATGAGAAAGTTTATCCATATTCTAGTAATTTGTTTCTCATTGTCTTGCAATTTAAAGAGTCACTTGATAAACCCTAAATTGTGCACTTATATGGTAATGTTCTCTTTTATTGTTCTGCTAAATTTGCATTCCAAACAATAAGTATCTTTCAGTGCTGCCTAGGTTAGCCTCAGAGAAGTGATTTTTCTACCAGGAGCGGCAGCTTTGCATTTGAGAGTTGGCACTGTCATTTTTTCATTACAGGATCAAACCTAATTTAAATCACATAGATTCCATCTGTCAGTTTATTTTTAGAATTTAATATCTTAATATTTGTCACCCATGATTAGTATGTTAGGGAGACCATGGGGCTCTTTTCAACTTAAAGAGATAGTTTTATTATGTATAGCTCCCACAAACACTGTGTCCTTCTTTGTCCTTTTCTAAAGAAAACTCACCTCAATCATTTGGGAATACAATGTTTCTGCATTTGATGTATAAACACTTGCCTGAATACAAAGTCCTCCGTTAATCTCCTGTAAAGAAAATAGACATGAAATATTTCAATTAGAAAGTTTGCTAAAAGCTACAAAGAAAGCTTTCTTACTGACTGTCATGTCCTGTGTGGTCAGGTCAGTGGTGTGTCTTAAGAGGCATCACACAGGGAAACCTTTTGCACTGTTCTTCACAGGGAGAAGACATCTTTGCCTATGTCCTTTGACTGGAAGTGAGGAGATTATTAAATCCATCCTATAACACACCTATTTTGAAGTTTCCCTTTTTGGGAATGAAGTACTAAACCAGGTACAGATTTAGACTTCCTGTAACTTAAGCTTGGTGACGCATATAGCAACCTGTCCTTCCCATCAAAACTTCTGTCCTGTGCTACCCAGAAATGCAGTCCCTCTCCCCTCCTCTCAGGCAAGTCTAAAATATTAATAATTAGACTTTGTGATGTGAGGCCATTTCACTAAATAAGATCAAGAGTTTTCTATCCCTTTGAACTAGGTATGCCCTCCTTCTTTTGGACTATATGTGAGAATCTTTGATTTACATGGATGTGCATGATCTATCATGACCTGATCAATCAGGTTTCTGTTGGGTTGACTGTTATTTTGGGCAGGTAATTTAATATTACTGAGCACAGCTTTTTCTAAGTTTGAAGTTCATATCCATTACCCCCCTCCCTTAAGTTGTGGGAAGGTACCTGTTTAGGTCACTGCCAGTCAAAGATCTGTAGAAACCCACTTGCATGGGGCAATAGACAAGACTCTGGGACTAAGATGACAGTCCAAAGATGGTGGCAGGACAATGTTTATATTGAGTGGCGTTGCTAGTATCTGTCAGGCTATGTTGAAATGTTTGGCTCCTAATTGTTGGCAATTCCAAGCAAGTCAGATGGTGGTGTTTGTTTGGTTAAACAGAGAAAGTAAAAAAACCCCAACTTCTAATGAAAATCTTAATTCAGCTTTCTTCACTTGCCTTTCACTTCTCACTATTAAGTTCAAAGACAAAGAACTCCTCTGAAAATACTGTGTATTTCCTTGTCCAAACTGCTCATGGCACAGTGGCTTAATATTTGAACCTTAAAGGCAGTTTGCCTACTCTTTTATTATTCAGAATGCATGTGTTTTAGAAAGAAATACACAGATAATATTAGCCTGTTAATATTAACTTCTCTCACAGAGCAGTAATTCAGGAATAACTTGACCGATGTGGGTCTCACCAATAAAGAATTTGTGTTAGTGAGATAAGAAAATGACTGCAATACCAGATCTATCCAAATTGTCCTCCTTGCCTCTAACACGCTGTATAAGTTATGCCATCCATACAAAATTCTGCCCAGAATCCTTATGTGATTATCTGTACAGAACCAGTGACACTTTAGAAGTTTTATCCTAACCTAAGCATGATTTCCAATGCATTTCTTTCTGACAAACTTTGACTAGATTTAATTATAACAGTAAGAAATGTACAAGACTTGTAAGGAGACAGTGTCAGTAAAGGTTTCGGTCACCAAACATGCTAGGTATTTTTCTGTGCTTTCTGCAAGAATAGCTCAATGCTTTGTAATGTAATTTGGCTTTCAGTTTAAAACCAAACAAAAAGATTGCTTGTAATTCTCTTCAAAACCCATGTAAATACTTCTTTGCCCTTTTGCTGTGCCTCCCAGATCAAAAGCATCTGCAAATATTTTACAAGTATTGTTCCAGCCCCCTTGGAGGCTAGCTAATTAAATTGCATGGCTTTAGAGACATATGTGGAAACAGACTCCGAGGTTAGGTAATGTGCCAGAGAAAAGGGCAGAAGTGTGCATCTTAGTTATGAACAGAAGCCAAACCATGCAGCTACTAGCCATCCATTTCAAATTAATGTGACTGCTTCTCTTCTTCTTTTGATTAGAGCTATTTCTTTGACCACAGACACATGGTAGTACAGTGAAACCTGATGAGCATTTATTTTCCTCACTGTGATCATTTAGAAATGTTCGTTCCTGTATGCCTAGTTTAACACACTTTTCTGGTATGACCCCTTGGTGGAATGATTTTGACACTCGCTGTCCTGACTGTTCCCCAGATGCAGTCCCTAACGGTGGCTTTGGAGTAAAAAGCAGCCTTGTTCTTTTAGAAAACATGATCTCCAAACTGAGTTCTTGTGACCAGATTGATTTATAATTGAGGCAATTCCAATTTTACACCAGCTTTACGTTTGCTGTCTAACAGGAAAGCGCTTCACATGTACAAAGGAATGAATTTGCTGCAGCTAACTGCTTTCTCCGACAAGCACGCAGGAGTAGCAGATTCAAACTAGTGGTTTTCTGCTAGCAGCTCACAGCTCGCACCACCCGCGGTGCCTTCCCTGGCACCATGCTGGGAAGCTCAAGCCACAATCCTGCACCGCTGGTGACACTAAATGGAGGAGGTCCCTCACGTTTCCTATTGCAGCAAGGCTTAGATGGCTTTTGCCTTGCGCTAGCTCGCTCTCAGCCCCTGACAGAGCAACTGCCACAGCTTTCATTGCTGGATCTGGCAGGACTTGTGCTGGCAGTGATGAAACCAGGACACTGGTAACAAAATTTTCTTTGCCAGTTTTGCTGCACAAGGAGTGGAAGCAGATTCATCCTGTTCAGAGGTAGCAACCCAGTATTTTTTGTGGCAACCAGGACTATTCTAAGCACAGAAGCCGTCAGATTGCAAATATTTAGATCAGGCATAGCAAGAAATAGAATACAAAAGAATCCTACTGCTTTCTGATTAACAAAATATTAATCACCATCCAAACTCTAGCATGAGGTCAGGCACCAGTTTGTCACTGTATTAATCATTTTTATGTCTCAGCTCCAGCCGCAGAAAAAAAGGAGTTAAGTAACTCAGTTTACAACTACTAAAAATAAACTTGCAGACTTGCTGGATTCCTCCACATTAAAATGTAAACAACTGTCAGCTCTTCTGGAAAAGCTAGTTTTGTCCTGCCTATGACTTACCCAGGAGAATTTCTGGGTTTTTAAAAAGTTTTATGCTGAAGATTTGTTTCCATAATTGGGACTGGCTAGTTTTCTCTCAGAAAAATGAAAACTAAACTCCTTCCAATTAAAACAATTGCTACTAGAACCACGGCACACAGACCATGTAGAGAATGGTGTGAGCCGCTTCAGTGGGGATTGCAGCCAATCATTTTCAAATTTGGGTGCCTCAGGAGAGGCAGCTAAATCCATATTTAGACACCTAGATCAGAAGTGCCTGGTCTGGCTTCACTGCCAGCACCCACAGATCCTATGAGTGTCTTCCACTGTCTGTCAAATCCAGGATATTTGAAAGTAAATCTATTTTTTTAGGGGCCTACATTAAGAAACATTTTTGGCATTTTTAAAAAGAAAACCACCTCAGGCCAAAATTTTAAACGCTTTGTTCAAAATGTTCTTCTTATGTTGTTACCTGCTTTCTAAAACTACATCAGACCTAGTGTATTAAAGCATGTGCTCATTGCTTTAGAGCACCACATGGCGCTACCTGAGATTGCTTGGTGCAGAAATAGAAATCCTGGGATAAGAGAACAGATAAAATATAATTGATATACTACAAATTGATTGATATACTGCACTTTGCTTTAGGTTGGGGAATTTTTGCATGGAAATACTTGGACTGTTTTATCAAAGCATGCCCAAATCGTTGTGTAATACAACAGTTAGCCAGTCAAACCATTCATCTGACAAGCATATACTTTCCTACTATTTAAATTGGTTTGGGAGGATCCCTTTTTTAGTGCTCCTCTGCATGGTTTAGATTGCAGAAACTGTACCTATCAGTCATGGATAACAGTTATCTTACAGAATACACACATTACATTACATTACATTACAGAATACACACATACAGAGTTCACACATCGCACATACTTTTTCAGATCTGGGCAGTAATGGGTTACAATGTAGTACACCAATTTAGATAAATGGATAGGAAGCATGAAAGAATATAGCTATAAAAAGCCGAAGTAAAAGAAGAAATAATGTTTAATCTCTTACTTTAAGGAGAGGAAAATAGCAACAGAACAGATATAAGATTAGAATATCCCTTAATAAGCATATAGACCATCCTCATATCAGTGTAGCATCACCCAAGATTACTGTCAGTTCTGTGATATTCCTGCTATTACGTAGTTTGCAGACTGAAGCCTATTCCTTTTTGTCCTAGGAGAACAGTTCCTTAACTCTATGCAATAGCCTTTCAGGTACTTGAAAACTTATGTTCTCCTTCAGTGATCTCCTTTTTATTTAAAACAACAAGACTTCAGATCTTTTGCTGTAAATCTTTGTCTCCTATTCTCTGATCTTTCTCTTTGCTCTCACCTGAAGACTTTTCAATCAGTGAAAATCTCTGCCAAATCTGGACACAAAACTGCCCAACTCTGTGACAAGGGGCTTTGTAAGTTAAGTAAACATTGTTTGAAGAATCACTCTTTTTTCTTTAGAATCTGCCACTAGCTAGTTTAATTTGATGTCTCCTCATTCAAGCACTAGAAAAGATGGTGAATGCTTTCTGTAATATGCTCTTTTCTGCATAGTGGCATGTCAGTTGCCTCTTTTCCAGACAGGGTAGCACTGAACCAGTTAATTACTCATCACGCTGAAGCTGTTCTAAAACTTAGATCTCTCTCTGTACTTTTGTGTTATTCCCTGGATCCCTTTTTAAAAAGTCATCTTGCCCTTCCCATTGCCACCTTATACTGAGGTGGCTTTAAGTGAGAAGTTATATACTCTGGCTAGTAGTTCAGACATTTCATGTTTGCATTCCTTTAGAACTGGGGCAGGGGCCATCCAGCCCTGGTGGTTTGAGTATTCCGTCAAATTGTTCTATAATCTGTTCCACTGACACTTCAGTTTGTGACAGATTCTCTAACACCTCCTCCAAAAAGAACGGTTTCAGCGTGGAAAATTCCCTAAGTTTGTCCATGGCAAACACTTTTATGCCTTTCTTATCTATTGGCTCTCATGCTTCTCTGGCAAGCTTTCTGCTCCTGATGTGTTTGAAAAAGAATTTATTATTACTTTTTATGTCTTTGCAAGTTTTTTCTCAAAATCTACTTTGGCATAATTTCACATTTAACCTGCCAGTGCTTGTGGCCTTGTCTGATACTCACACTTGGACAGGACTTCAACTTTATGAAGGCAGCCTTCTTGTTCTTAATAACTTCCCTTTACCTTCAGTTTAGCTATCTTAATTTTATTCTTTTAGGATAGGTGGCATGCGTCTGATGACAGCTTCCTATATGGTCCCTTCAAATAGTCCCTATGTCACCTGCCAAATTTCATACTTTGGACCACCCCTTTTACTAAAAGTTGGAAGAATGCTTTTGATTTAATCCCTAGGGGGTCCATCATCTCAAATGGTGTTTGATGTTTTTCTTCCATTCTTCTTCTTTCCACCACCCCCCCCCTAAAAAAAAGGTTCCTGTAACATTTTTGATCTTAAGTATTAGCAGCTGGTTTCCACTTTGGTTTATATGAAGTCTTTATTCCCTTTTTGTGCAGGCTCCCTTTGTTTCTAAAGTTGTTGGGTTTTTTTTCCCAGTTCCCAGTAAATCTGACCCTACTTCATTTTCTCAATCATGCATTGCAGTTTTTTCTTTTCTGTCTCCATTTGGCCCTCAGCATGGCAGGAGGATTTCAGAGACTGTGACTCTGAACATCCTGTTTTGCATGATTCAACTTAACAACACTAACTTTTGCTGCAGAACCTCCCTCTCTCCTATGCCACTGCTGGTTTGAAAGGGCAAAGAGGTTAAATCTTCCACTTTACATACAGTCTTACTCATCTGCATGCCATATCAGGATATATGTGGTGAGAAGATTACGGAAATGTGCTTGCAGGCTCCTTCAATTCTTTTTATTTGCTGAACAGATTTTGATTAAAAAATTTGCTTCTGCCCAAAACAATTAGCTAAGGAATCTATCTCTGCTCTTTAACCAGAAGAGTGCATTTTACAGATTACACTATTTCTGTATATTTGTGCTGGAATCAGGTTTCAAATCTAATTTAACTAAATTAAGACATAATAGCACAGTAGCACTCATATAGGGAAATAATCAGTGCAAGCAGTCTACTGAAGCAAAAATTGTTCTTACACCAGCAGACTTAATTATATCTCGTATTACACAATATTACTGTTGGGCTTCCAATGCCCTTAGTGAACATTTCCATTTAAATTATTTTGCAGTGATTACATCTATTTTTATGTTATTTTGGAATTAGAAGTGAAGTCAGTACAAATTATTTTTGTGTTCTATCTGTCAATACTTCTTGTTATGTGGATAAAATTTAAATGATTTTCTTTTATTGTTTCTCTTTTTTAAAAGTTTTGATTTTTTTTTTCTTCTGTTTAGTACTCACTACTTTCATTTCTGAAGATCAGGTAAAAAGTAAAAATGCCATTAGTCAGCCTTAAAAATTAAGCTAAATGTTAAATAACAGTATAGGTAAAAATCCCTAAATATTTTTGTAAAAATGGAAAATTATGAGGTCAAGTATACTTTTCATATAACTGTTCACATTGACACACAAGCATATGTTTTTTAATCTAAAATAATAGATTAATTGTAATGTATTATGACAAAGCAATGTACTGGGGATGGGTATTCCAGAAATCTCCAACAATTTTGCTTTACTATGCTATCAGTGTTTATTCCAGGAAATTTTTTTCATTCTGAGCTTCTATTTTGTATAAATTTCATGCTCTTTCAAATTTTCAGTGAGTTTGTCATCTTTATAGTTCATAGGCTTCAGGAAGAAAAGAAAAAAAAAAAACCCTAAGAAAATAGTTGTATCTAAATAAAGAGAAAAGACATACTAAGAGTCACTGATCACTTATATCTTTTCTGTCAAAATTCACCCAGTAAGCCATGGAATAAAGGCCCTTAGACACATCTCAAAAAATTACAATTTTACATATGTTTTGGTTCAGCTAGTCATTGAAAAACTGATTTCCTAAAGATACAGAGCTGTTGAACTTCCAAATTTGTATTGGAAATCCCCTTCGATGGTTTTGGTAATATGCAGCTTTATATTTGGCTCCAAAAGAAACAGTTGGATCAACTCATCTCTTCTAGAGAGCAGGAGCAGGAGCAGAGGGAAGGGAAAATTGCTTGAGGATTTCTGTGTTGTGTTTCTTCTGAGTTCTCCAAGCACTGGGACAAAGCTCTCATCCAGTGAAACTAGGCACAGTATATGCATCCTCAAACTCACAGATCCTGGTAAACTTCAGAAGATACCCTCATGTTTACACAGGTCATACAGCATCACACCATTTCAGTGCTGTTTTCTTGTGTCACGGCTGTGACAGAATCTTATACCAGAGCCACCTCCCAGTGGTGGGAGTTCACTGGGGGGTCCCAGTTCATGGGAATTCATCAAAAGGAGGGATCAATGGGAAAGAAAATACAGTCATTTTTCCCTCTCTAGAAGTTTTTTCATATTGTGCTTCTTTGCCCATTGCAAAAAGGTTACGCTATTACCTACTGAATGGCAATAAAAAGTTCAGCATTAAATTGAACATATATATATGTGTATTTTTTAAAAGGAGCATCTTCCAAGTAGACAAGGTAATGCTATGATTATAGATCAGTATGTCAGCTCCAGTGAAAATCAGCATCTGTTATCACGAGCAGCAGTTTCACCTAAACATAATCTAATCAAGAGCTGGAAAACTCTTTCTGGCAACAGCGCTCATTAAGGTGTTTCAGCCTTCTCTTGTCAATTAGAGTTGATTCAGTATAGTACACTGGATGCAGACAGCAACCATAAACAACCACCTGTGCTTTTAAATGAGGTTTTCTGGGTTCAGATCCTCATCCACACAAATAATTGTACTCACCCCAGAAATCAGCTTGAAAGTCAGCTGAATACACTTGGGAGAATATGTTTATATCTGGCATAAACTCCAGGACTGCAGCTCCATCTGCTCATACTTTTTGTCAGTTCAGGTTCTATCCCTTCACAAAAGAAGAGTTGACCCCAATACTTTATAAGTACTTTTTATGAGCATTAGTTCCCTTAAAATGTTCATGAAAAAATACTTCCAGATGCTCCATTGCCTTTGATACACTGCACATACTATGATTTCCCTGTTTCCTGCAAAATTTGATTGTTCAGTAGAGGAGAATCATCAAGGGATTTTTTCTTGAAAAATAATGATTTTATGAACCAGTTTTTCAATTTGTGATTTCTTTTGTGCAACTGCCTCAGATGATCTTGAAGTCATGTCATCTGTTTAAAATTCAAAATGAAATTCAAATCTCTAACATGTCAAGCTTTTGAAAATCAGAAAAAAAATCATGACAATCTTAACAGAAACCATTGAGACTAATTGAGAGCAGCCCAGAGGGCACAATAAGTATCTAGCTGGCTGGACATCTCTGCAAAGAGCAAAAGGAAAGGTAGTTTGTCTCTCTGAAATTTACTGCCAGAGCAGGCCTACTAGACATAAGAATAGAAGTTAGAGATTTTGGCAGGTTGCTCTGAACCACTTTATTATGCTACTATAGTAGAGTACAGTGCTATAATTTCTGCAGAGCAGGCTGCTTCTGCCACTCTGCTTGAGATTTTCCACCCAAACACAACAAGGATAATGGGAGTAAAATAGGGTAATTATTCATGTGGGTAATTATTCATGTAGGTAATTTAGTAATATGGTAGTATAGGCCACAGAAAACATGAAAAAAATACGTAACATTGGAACTAATCAGGTCAGAAGTTCATAATGAAAAGCCATTGCTGGACAATGAATGGCTAGCTCATGTAAGATAATGCAGTATTAACAAGGAACACACTGACCAGGCTCCAGTGAAAATTAACTCTGAAGAAGAACAAAATATTCTCAAACCATCAGTCTACCCAACTTCTCAGCAATACTACAGTTTTCCCCTCAGTTCTTGGAATGCAACTGCTTCTGGCATTAGAAACAATAATAAAGTGAAATGGCTTCCACCTGAACCACGAATACTCGGCTCGTATGAAGCTGGTAAGCTAACAACGCAGGCACAGATACATTTGCTTTTTTTCAGTTCAAACCTACTTGAACACTATCAGTTTGATATGATGTGGCAACTATGCTTCTTAAGGCTTGCATAAGTTGCAAACCATAGTTGCAAACAAGCGCTTACCATCAGCAAGAACAGAACCAAGCGTATTTAGTCCAAAAGGCTGAGGCATGGAGTTGGTTGAGAAAGTTTTCCTTGGTTGTGAAACAGTTGTAGAAGACAGGACCACTGAAGGGGCCCTAGCCTCACGTCACAGTCTATTACACACTCTCCCCAGGAAGGTTCTGAACACATGAACTTACAATGAAATTTAACTGTAACGAGATAGAGAAGAATTGTATTCCTACTTCAAAATGCCCTTCAATTACTTCAAACAATCTATTTATCTGCGCCTGCTTGTCTTCTATTTATTCCCAAACGTGGCAATTAGGTAACAGATCGCATTGCCATGTGAAACTGAAAATGCAAATAGTCTGCATTTTTTAACACTTTTGTATGAAAGTTCCACAAAATGAGAGTGTGAATTGTGATTTATGTTTGTATTGAAGCTAAGTGGGATCCTGCTTTGGGAAAAGCAAAAAATAGCTCCTCTAAAACCTGCAAAATTTACATAGATGTTAAACTAATGTGATAAAATAATTAGGTGATATTTTAAACTATTCTGCATAAACACTCTCACTTTGTATCTAGATATAAGGTACATTTATTTTGGCTCATAAGGTCGCAGATCAAATATTAACAGAATTTCAGGTACCTGATTTGAGTAAGACAATGACTGAAGTTAATGAAGCTATATACGGCTACTAAATAATCAGACAGAAGAAAGTCTATATGCAAGACAGACCCCATAAAATTTCACAATTATCTTAGGAGATAAATGAGACACATTTAAATTTAAAACAGAATGTCACTTCCCCATCTTCTTCAATTCCAGCAGAAGTTTGCGGAATGATATTTCTTTTTTTTTTTAAGTACTCAAGGGTAACATCCACTTAATGGACTTTGTTATGTGTTCAGAAAACATGCAAATATAGGCTATGATTAAATTTTTATCTATTTGAAATTAATCCTGTGAAGGACAATCAGAAATTTAAAAAAAAAGATAAGATAAATATTTTTATCTTAATTATCAACTAGTGTGTATCACTGTGGACATCTGTATGTGTTCAAGCTTTTGACAGATGTGATGGTATTATTTTTGTTGGATGCATAATGAAACCATGTATCGTCTACAAGCCACAGTCATTTCTGGATACATGCCAAAAGAATGCTGTCCATGGAAAACAGCAAGAAAATCCTGGCTTCCTTTTCCTTTGAGGACAAGAAAAGCTTTTTTTTTTTTTTTTTTAAACAGACAATTCATTGGGATGACTGTCCCATAAGGAGACCAAACAGCAATAGAGGAGAATTAGAGTATTATGACAATTCAATATACACAGTAGGATCAACCATGATTGTTGGCAAGTCTTTATATCAGGGAAATGAACAGTAGTCCTCACAGGAATTTCAACCCTGTAATAACCTACAGTTATTAGTGGCCTCAAGACAAACTGATGAGCAAGGCAAGTGTGAGGCAATTGTTCTCCCTTCATATGGCAAATGTAAAAGTCTTATACACAGTTAAAAGATGGGCTTGTTTTGAGAGCAAATGATCTTTTCTGAGAAGTTGAAAAGCAAGTTACTTCTTGTTTTATGACTTTGAATAACCTCACTCCTTTAAATCAAAGCAAAATACATATTCTGAAACAGCATTCCATTTTCCTTCTTACGGTTACTTGTACCTGGAAAGTCACTATGTATTTAACCTTCCTAATAACATTATATGTAGGAGTTTATACTTGACTTAAAAAAATTCTCCTCCTCTACAACCCACACAAAATGAGTTACTGATGATTGTTTTAGTCTTTAGATACTGTTTAGAAAAGTAAGGAGAAAAAAGTTTCATAATGGATTAACCTTCATATCTTGTCTGAAGTAGGAGTCCCATGGTAATGAATAATTGGCAGTTCCTGGCTCTTTCAGATTCACAAAACCTCCCCGCATTTCATAGCTTCAAAAATCTGTTTATTTGGTGTAAAATAATACTCACATTTCTTCCAACAAAGTCCGTTTGCCAGTAAGGTAGGGAAGTAAAATAGAAGTATGGCTGTATTTATTTTCATCTCTATGCCACGAAGACTAATATGTTTAAAATAGGACATTGTTCTGAGAATGATACAAAACCAAGAAACTAAAATGAAAGGGAGACAGACCTCAGAGAACACAATGTAGGACATTTTTACATTCCGCTTTACACTACTCCTCTAAAGCTGAAAGCACTCGCCTACATTTTACATAAGACACTGTTTCAGTGGCCAGTGTTGGTTTTAAATAAAAATTATAAAGACTGATATGCAGGAGTTGATTTTTCAGTTAGTTCCATCAAGACACAGTTGACCCATGTGCTTGGTGTTATCCATATTAACGAGCTCATGCGAGCAGAAGTTCTTTGCTCTTACCAGACGCAAGAATTGGGCTTCTACCTTTCATTGAGTTTGACAATGCTGAGATTTTTTTCTGGGTTTCCAAATAAGCAAAAACTGATTTGCCTTTCCAGTCACACCAAAAAGGAACTAGACCAACTTCCCCTTACTGCTCTAAAAACACACAGGAGATATTTGTATTTTAAGGCACGTATGAAAAAGAGAGCACAGAATTTGAAGTGGTCCTTTGGCACATCAATAAATCCCATCTAACCAACAGTTCATTTGTCCCTTCACTCCCATTCAGTGAAAAAAGCCAGTGATCTTCGCAGCTGCTACTTTTCAAGACAGACAGCATCTCAGAGATACACATCCATCAATATGTCCTGCAAACTTTTAAATGTTCTAAAAGGAATATGTTTTAAATGTTGTAAAGGAATAAATCACACAGTAATAAATACATCATACCATATTTGGAGATGAGGTTTGTGAATATACACTGTTATTTAGAGGAATAGAGGAATCCTGAAAACACTTTCTACTGCTTTCTTTTCTTTCCTATGTTTCCAAAATTAGTACACAGCCTGCAAGCAGAATTACGTTTTTTCTGGTTTTTTGCATCTATCTTGGGTTGCCATCAGATAACCAAAGGAAAAAAGCTTTCTTTTGCCATCATCTGCAAAGGAGGGAGGCATAATTAGGCTTGACAGCAATAATTTTGAGAAATAGATTCAGATATTTAACAGTTAATTCTAACAAATAAGTAGTTTTTCAGTTGTATATTTTCAGCCAGAAAAATGCAAGTCTTTGAAGCTTCCTATTGCATGCAGCCTCACATAAATAAATATAAAATCTGAAAAAAACCCAGAAATTTAATTTTAAAGCAACAGAAAATTTTAAGTAATAATGCCACTACCATTGCCTCCTTGCCTCAGCAATGAATTGTATCACAGGCAATGAGTTCAAGTGCCCTGAATGACAAACACTAAGTGTGATTTTGAACAAGTCAGATTTTCTTTATGCCCCAGTTCCTTCTCTGCAACAATGGGATAGCAACACTTTCTTCTCTCACAGAGAGGTTATCAAGACAAATACATTAAGAACTGTGAATGATTGCCAGATAGACCACTCCAAGTATCTGACTAAATATGAAATTTAGCAAGATACATGCCTCTGTGATAGGGAAATTTATTTCTTCTTATGAGGGGAAACCAAGTACAGTTTTTCTCTTTAACATGTTATGTTTCTTATTCTCCTATCCTTTCCACTGAATATTCTATTTAAGTTCTTCTGTAACAGTTATTACAGGGATATGCTAACACCACCCAAAAGGTAGTCTGACCTCCCTTCTTTAGCCTCCAGTCAGAGATGTAGTTTTCCCTGTTGTGGTAATTTGAGTGGGAAGGTTAATATAACCTCATGAGTCTCACATTTGGTGTGCTTATCTAGGGAATAGTTCCAGGATGACATCCCATTTCTGAACATACCAGTTCTATACTTGACACAAATGGATCCTGTGGCAAGCCACTGCTGTGGCTGACCACAAGGTGAAGTTTGTCACATCAATTTGAGCAGCATTTTGAGGGCGAATACTTACAGAAGAGCTGGACAGCTATCACACAGATGCAGGGAAGGGAGAAAGCACTTACAGGGTTTGCTCACATATCACGTTGTCATTGACTGAACTAACTGTAAAAATTGCTATGTTAAATTCTCCCTCCTTTTTTTTTTTTTTTTTTTTTTTTTTTAAGGAATACATGAGAAACAAATCAGTACAGAATCACAGTTAAATTCTGCAAGTCACTGTAGCTAAACTGGAATGCTGTATATAGGAGAAATAGCATTTCCTTCAGGAATGAGTGAAGAAATATAGTTATTTCAGCCGTGGCTGTGTGAGCAGGCAGAAACAATTGAAAATTGCTGGAGCAGAGACCCTTAACTGGTCTAGGAAGAAATACTTTCTGGGAAGACCATTCTTGTAATGACCAGTTCTTGACATCATTCATGCCCCAGTAGTAAATTGTTTTTTTCTGCAGTTCTACTTTAATCTTTGTCCAGTTTCTGAGATCAGTTAATTACCAGCACAGCCAGGAGATAATACCATTTATGCATGATAAGACAGTGAGAGTTTTTCTCTAAGTATCATGAGAATTTTGTGCAATGCTGTTCACAGTCTCTCTCTTGGCCTCATCACAGAAATGCCAAATACATTGTTGGAAGGGATCCTTCTGCTATGGATGAGAATTTATAAAACCCTAGCTTTTCTACTATCTTGGAGGTAGAGGGGCTACAATACAAAAGGAGCTGATGAAGGCTGCTCTATCTGATTCCACCTTGCTCTTCTCTTAGTCCCTGATGTATGGGTTGGGGAATTCTACAGAGAGAAGAATAGATACCAAGGTACCAAAAGTGTAATGCTCTTTTCCTGCTTCCACTTCTAGAAGTTTATACAGCTGGAAGATAAATCCACATATTTCCCTCTGGTCCATAATGTAAGGAAGAGTGTATTTGGTCTGAGCTTCCCCAAGGCACTGACCCTTATAAGGCAGGCAAGCACAGCTGGTAGGTGTGTGCTTGAAGAATCTCTTCAAAATTACGGTATAACAATGTACAGTTATTCCACTTCCAAACAACACGCTGCCAAATGACAAGAAAGAAATCAGGTCAGCTATCAGTCAGTATGTCTACTCCTTCCAGCTAGTCAACTGGGGCTACAGAGTTATAGTACTTAGACTGATATTACCTGTTTTTTAGTCTGCATTTAAACAGCCAAAATAGAAGAGAAAGAAGTATTTGACATGGCTGCTCATTCTCTGCATTTACATAGGACAGGTAAAATTTCCTCATCTGTAAAAACAATCTGTAAATACACAATTCAGTAGCATCTATACTTGGGATAGACACATGAGAGTCTTTCCCTGTCAGACACACTATGTGATTATTAGTTTCCCAATTCAAACTGGGTGAGAGGTTTTCTGAAAATAGAATGAGAACCAATGAAGACAGAATTTTGTCAGAAAATGACTTCCTGATCATAAAGCTCACTAGTTACTGTCGCTCTGAACCAGTAAGTAAAGGTGGCACAGTAAAAAACTGGGTACACATAAGAGAAATATTTGGGTTAAAAATGCAATTGCGACTCAAGAGCTAAATTCTGGCCACATTCTAATTAGTAGAACTGTGAAGCAAGTGGGAAAGATCATGAGAGTCATGTAATTTTTATTTAAAAACATAGAGGCTCTTATCTTTAACAGGTTTACTAGTAAAATAGAAGGCACTATATTTTGTGTAAAGAAACAGAATGAGACAATTACTTTTTAAAACCTAGATTTTAAAAGTATTAAAAAGATGAAAAAATGCATCTCTTTCATTTGTCAGTCCTCATAATATCAATAGATAGTAGACAGTGACATTGTTCCTATTGCTTTAATGGGAAACTTCTGCCAGACAAAGCATACTCTTTCTTGAATCTGCAACATGCAATTTAGAAACAGCACAAACCAGAGGGGACAGCTGTATGGCACAGCCAATAATTTAAGTAAATAAGAGTTTTGACAAATAAAGTTAGGCAACAGATAAATGGTCAAATATCACAGAAAATATGAAGAAATATTTATGCCATTTAAATCATTTGGCTGGTGAGCCAGTTAGAAATTAAATTTAGAAATTGGTTGCTAAAAAAAAGAACACCCTGAAGGAAAAGACTGGGAGAAAATTCTATTTCGACAAAGATTAGGGAATAACCACTGACACTGCAGTAGTAATTATGGCTTCTATCATATGTACTGAAGAGAGATTACAAGAAGTGGTAGTAAAGTCTCTAGCCAATTCCGTTGGTGTAAAATAGTCAAGAGTAGAAGCAGACCCTCCACACAATATTCTGGAACAGTTTATCTTTTCTAATGGAGGTGTACAATGTCAGGATGACCTATTGATTGTTTGTTACAGGTTGTCGAGGGTAAGTAATGGCTCCACTTTTTTGTTTAAATATTAGCTAGTGGAAGGTCTAGAAATTTGTATCAAGCAATGCAATCAGTTTACTAAATGCTATGGAGAATGAAGGGCTTATCTAAGAGTCTTAATGGCTGTGTTGCAGTCAGAGAAAATGGGCTGAAGCATATACAAGCATAAGTAGGAAAGAAAATCTGGTTTGACTGATGTTTTAGTAGATGTTCACAAACCGTGAAGCCAAGCCCTGAAAGACATAGTCTGTAATAACACTGGGTTAAGAATTACCTCAGTAAGAAATGAGTATGTCTGGAAACTTGTTCCAGTTTGAACTTGTGAAAATATCACTTCTGATCAGATTTATAGCAAAATTTGACCACTACACAAAGCAATTCAGTTGCAGAGGCAGACAAAACAAAGCAGGTCTCTTAGAAGTCTCTTAAATACTGTATAGCTGTCAACTCTCATATGGATTGGGACAGATGACAATGTTATGAGATCTTAATAAGTGATTTGAGATTAAAAAAAATGTTCAGATGTGTGGACCATCAGGTCCTTTTTCCCCATTCAGACAGATGGATGATATTTTCCAGTACAGAAGAAAACTATATTAGTTAATGATCCATAGCTAGATTTGGGAACAGAAACAGAAAGGTTGATGATTTGTTGAAGATAAACTGACAAGAAGGATTCCTACCCTCTTTGAGAGGAAGGGTGTTCAGGATGGACTTGTAAAATGACAAACACAAGCCAAACAGGAAAGAGGAAAGAAAAGAAGTAAAACCACTTCATGAAAATTATGTTGTGTATCTAATGGAAGAAAATTATCACAAAGAGCAATGTTTCCAAACAACCATGAAAAGCACTTTTATATTATTGTAATTTCAAGTGGATATGTACTGTACAGAACTCCATTGCCCAAACTCCAGACTGAGGGAGTTAAGATGCTACTTTTTGTCCAAGAGGATCTGATATAAAAATAATTGTAACAATTGAACAGATCTCCAACACTAGAAAACACGATCTTTTCATAAAACTGCAAAAGTAGTCCCAGGAGCAGAAATCAGAATTCAACTTTACTTCCTAAATGAGAGTCCTATCCCTTATGCTGTAGAGGCACGCTGCATCCTTTCTTCTGAATCAGTGAGAATTAAACTCTGAATTAATACAGCCTAACAATTGGGGTAGTCTTCTCACAGGTACGTATTTCAACTCCATAGGTGGGGAACGGAAAGAGCAGCAAGACTTTCACATTCCTTACAAGTGTTCGACCCCATAAACTGTTTCAAAATTATGAAGAGTAACCCCTACTTTGAAAGGTGGAGAGAGACCTACTGTGAGAGGAATCTGGGCTGTGGATCTCATGTGGACCTTCCAGCCATCAACTTTAGGAGCTGAGAGTCTAAAGCTGTGGCTTTCAGACACAGCCCTGTGTTCAGCATTTTTTGTTACCTAGCTGTTGGCCATTTTATAATAAACTGTATTGACAAAAGGCAATGGTCACAAGTTGCAGCAAGCAAAATTCCAATTAGTTATAAGAAGAAAAATTCTCTCACAGTGAGAGTGGGTGAACTCTGAAACAGGTTGCCCATAAAAGTTGTGGAATCTCCATCCCTAGAGCTGTTCAAAATTTATCTGACAAAGCCCTGAGAAACCTGATCTAACTTTGAGGTTGACCCTGCTTTAGTAGGGGAAGGCAGAGTTGCTCTAGATGATTTCCAGTGGTTTTGTCTAACCTGAATTATCCTATAATTCTATGATGATTTTGTTTCCTTTAGAACCCACTGATACCACTAAGTCTTCTCAGATGGTATATAATGAATGTTAGTTCCAAATACAGGGCAATGTCTATGCTTACATGGATGTTCAGGAGTCAAAGAATTAAGCTTCTCAGTGGGTGACTGTGAGTAGTTAATATAGGTTTACCAAGAGTAAAATATGTAAACAGACCTGTTTGCCTTCTACACTAAAATGGCTAGATGTATAAATGAGCAAACAGCTGTGTATGCTGTCTATCTTGGCTTTAGCAAGGCCATTTTGACACCATCTTCCACAGTATCCAAGATGGAACCTCATTTTCTGAGTGGATGCATGACTAAATTGGTGAAAAAGTGCCTGGGTCATGAGGGTAGTGGTTAATGGTCTCTACTGGAAATTCAGTTGCAAATGGATTTCCTCAAGGTTCTATACTGTGAACTGTCCTGCTTTGTATCTTCACCAATACCTTGGATGATATAAGACTGCTGGAGCAGATGATACACTAAAGGACAAGGCAGCCGTTCAGAGGGACCTAGACTGACTACAGAAATGGATAGACACAGAATTCACACAATTCATACACAGAATTCAAAAATGTCAAATGCAAAGTCCTGTATCTGGGATGAATCAACCCTCTGCATCGTTACAGGCTGGACACTGCCCAGCTGGTTAGCAGCTTTGCTGAGAAGGACCTGGGAAGCCTGGTAGACAGCAACCTAAATACGGGTCAGCAGTGCTCCCTGGCAGCTGGTAAAGCTAACAGCGAGTTGGACTGTACTAAGCAGAACATAGCCAGCTGATCAAGCAAGGTGACGATTCCCCTTTACTCAGCACTTTTTAGATCACAGCTGGAGTAACATTTGAGTTTGGAACTCCCTCTGTACAAAAAAGACATTGATAAACTGCAGCAAGTTAAGGGTAGGGTCACCAACATGGTCAGGGGCTGGAGCACAAGGTACAGCAGGAGGCTGAGAGAACTGGATTTGTTCAGCTTGGAAAACAGAAGGTTGCTCTGCCATTAGCAACTTTCCAGTACCTATGATAAAACTACTGAAAAGATGGAGCCAAGCTCTTTGCAGTGATGCATAATGGGAGAATGAGAAAGAATGCTCTGAAATTAGGAGGGAACTTTCTGACCAGACACAGGGAAAGCATTTTTACCAGAAGGATGCTCAAGCACCAGAACAGGTTTTCTGCCCAGGAAGGCTGTGGCATCTCCATCCTCAGAGACATTGAGACCCAACCAGACAAAGTCCTGAGCAGCTGGCACTGAATTTAGTGTTGATCTGGCTTTGAGCAAGGGGTTGGATACTTGAGCAAGGGGCCCAGTGATTTTATGGCTTAATGGTTAAACTGGTGTGTCTTCTTGATTGAACAAAAGACTTCAACATGGTAAACCCCAATTTAAATGGATGAGAACTTGAAATCTGCTTTTATATCAAACTGATATTTACTTCTTTAAGAGCTCAAGCATGTCACTATTTTAACAGAGCTCTGCTGTATCAGTTTTCTCAATGCCACTTATCCACCATAATTTCTACAGCTTCTCTGATTGTGAACACAGAGCCCAGCATGGTGTTCCCACTGCTGCAAGGTACATGGAAATCTGGCCAGGTTCTTTTCTCTATTACCCTCCTGTAGAAGTCTGGTTTTGCAGACAAAGCTGTCAGCAATGTTACTTTCTTCCTGACTATATCAAGATGTAAATTAAGGGCACGTGCAATGGAGGAAGCTGCATTATAAATAGGAGCATGGATTTTTATTGTTCACAGCTGTCTTTCTCTCCTCAAAAAAATTCTCTTCCTGCCCTAAATGTTCATCATAATAGCTAAGAAATGGAGACTGAATTGCTTTTCAGTTTTAATAATGAAACCGCAAGTGGAGGAAATAGGTTTTGTCTGCAGTTTCTGAATTTTTTTTAAGAGCAAAAATTGCTTCACATAATTCATTTATGTAAATATCCCCATGGAGTAACTGCATCAAACTCCTTGACAACTTAAAACTGCTAGGTTTGTGTTACTGCAAAGCATCTTGCTGCCTGACGGCTTTTGGCAGAAATCTGGTGAACAGACATAACTCAATTACATGAGTTTTAATACAAAATTGAATTATTTTATTCATAACATTGGTGTTCTATGTGTTTATTAAACTGTCCTGCTTTTCTTCTGTGTTGATTAAATGGAAGTCAAACTGTTAAAAGAATCATTTGAACATATTATGCTGAATTCTCTGCTGATATAAATTGGCATAGTACCAGGTTTGGTCCAATATATTCAGCAGAGCAGCAGAAATTTAACAATCATGCCTTATAGCCTAGGCAACTTACACAAATTGAGCATAAACTTGAGAAACTAAGCAGCAGACTGAAGAACCCAACTGTCTCTGGTCTGTTTCCTTTGGTTCTTGTAATTCTACTTTATGTCTGAAAACAAATGGTTGCTGGAGAAGAAATTCTAAGAAAAGGCACATATAAACAATTTATTGTGGGCAAAAATACCTTTAGAATGAAGGAAGATATATTGTAGCTCTAGCAAAAAAAGCACCATCAACAAATAAAAAATGTTAATTTCTTCCTACCAATATCCACATGGCTTTAGAACTGATTGATGGATGCTGTCACATGCCAAAGATGATGGTGGCGTTTGTGCATTTAATAAAAGCATATATTCCTTTGTCCTTTGAAAGTCTCATTTTATCCATGTGCACTGTGGGTACCTGACTGGAAACTATACATTCCTGCAGGTCCAGAGCAGTCTAGGTTGTTACTGCAGGCAAGAAAACTCTCCCTGGAAAGTTTTTGACTGGCCAGGGGAATTTATGAAAGCTCATAATGGGCAAGCAGTTCCTCTAGCTTCTGAAAAATTTCTTTCCCTCTCTCTCCACATATATGGCCCCTGCTACATCTTAAGCATCTAAAAGCAAGGTACCACCTTTTAGACTAAATATTCTGCCACTACTACTTTTGAATGCGAAATGGTCACTCTCAAATACAGGAGCACAGAGGGAGGTGCTGCCTTCCACAGAAGCAACCAAATGCTCCATGAACAACTTCAAGCACCGTGTGGGCCAGGCTGACTGAGCAGTTTCTGGCCCTGGTGATTCAGGGCTCCTGACTATCAACCGCTGAATGCTGAGGAACCATGGTCCTACTCAAGGGCAAGGTAACATCTTGTTCCCATGCAGGACTAAGTACATAATCTGAAAGTTTCCAAGGAACACTTTCAAACTCTGGATCCCACTTATGTTGGGTGGAGCTGTTGGCAGTTGATGATGACTACAGAAGGTAAGCACCTCTAAAAAGCAGATGAGTGGAAACATTCTGTAATGCTTCTAGCACTTCTTCTGTGGTTTGGGAATCTCTGATAAAATGAACAAGATAATAATTAAGGTAATCTCAGACTATACAGACATTTTCAACAAGAGCATGCAATAATATCAGGATTAGATTCAAGTGTTTTTTATGTTAGAAAGCTCTTAAAACTTCTCAAATTTTATTGCTTGGTAAGTTTGGAACCAAACAAAACATTTTAAAAGCAAACTCTTTTCATAATTTTTCAAAGCTATATCTAAGGCAACCTTTTATGCTTTTTGTTACATTATTGTACTATTGCATTCAATGTGAAATTGGGGACTAACCCTTTAAAGCAAGAAACCAAGCAAGAGGTTTCATGGTTCCTGTTATGCATAGTCCTCTGACACTGGGCAGAATAGACTGACTTTTCAGCACAAGGCACCTACTCTCTAGTTGGAATCAAACACCTAAGTCCTCAGTATAAGCAGAAAAAGGGAACAAGGAATACACTGTGAGAAGAAATTGAACAGGTTGGGGTCCCAGCACTGACACTGGAGGTGCACAAAAAGGGGGAAATGGAAGCTCTCTCTGTTAATAGTGGGTTTCTATACCAAAAGGAAAGGCAAAAGGTAGTACAGTTTCTAAGACTGGATAGTTCTAAATCTATGTGGTTGCTTTCCATAGTTCATTAGCTTCAGGGATTACTGCAGACATTTTCTTCTGCCTTTCATATGGAAATGAAATATGTGGGCAGAGGAGTTTGACTGACCTAACATCAAAGAACCAAGCTTGCAATTTTGCAGCTTCCCTGATGGGTGGTTGGTGCACAGTGCATCATACTTCAAAACAAGGCTACCAGGAAGGAAGTTAATCGATGGGCTAGACTGGGGAGGTCAGCTCTGTGATGTGTCCCAGAGGCCTTTACCATTATTTGTCTGCACAGGCAGCAGGCTGACATGCACTGTTGCATCCTTCCAGTCCGCACACCTCTTTCTCACAAAAAGCAGGGCATAGAGAATGGGGAAGGAAGGGATGGCTCCCTCATGACAGGATGTCACTTTTGATACAGTCCTGGAACACATATGAATAATTTTGGTATAACTGTAGAAGACTTCAAATTCCTCTTGATAAACAGTCAGATTTATCAAACCAAAGTAAATGTCTCTGTCGAGATTGAAGATCATGGGTAGCCTCCAAGGAGAAAAGAGGGATCAGAATATGCAAGAACAGAGATCCAAGGAAGAAAGTTATGTGGGGTCTGAATTAGTATCCCACAAATAGAATATTTTAAGTGTCCATATGCCAAGATAACAGAGACCAAGAAAATGACACTTTCTTGGTACTTCTGTTGGGAGACATTAGAGATTTTGTCAAAAGCTGTCAAAAGCTGTTTTAATTGAAATTGAGAGGCGGTAGCTGAATGGAGCACTACCTAGAATACTACTGAACATTCAAGGGCTCTGATATGAGAAAAAAAAACAAATTATGAGTGATAGCTGCTAAGTTCAGAAATTACACAAACTCAAAATGAGACTTACATTAAACCTTTGGTTTTTAATTGCTCATAGTGGTCCAAACTTGTTTAGGTTGGTCCTTGTGAAGAAAAAATTCCATCCTGGACAGAGAGACAAAAAAGATTTAAGACACTTTGGTTTTTTTTCTTTAAAGGCAGGCAAGATTAAGCCTAGCTTTTACAATACAGAAAAGAGCCAAACAGAAAGCTAGAAGATTAAGGGATTTGCAGATGGGCATAGAACAGATAAAACATACACATCTGTAGCAGAGAAATAAGAAAGAACAGAAGGCAAACTAAAGTGGGGAGGAAAGTCACATACTGTTACACCCGCTGTCTTTTGATGACTCATAAAAATCCCATTCAGTGAGGAGGGCAAAGTCTGAGAGAGTGGTCATGACAGGGAAAGCAATGAGTCTGACTGTCACAGGCGCCTAATAACCTTGCAACCTAAGACTGCTTTGCATAAACAATGGACATGACAAAAAGCATAGAGTAATGAAAGTCTGTTTATGGGTTTCCAAAATGCTCTGAATTATGAAAGCATAGTAGCTCTGAATGTAAGCACTAAGGCATCACTTAACGTGTTTATGTTTTGCTGAGCTGATATATATTTAGTTGCATTTGAATTTGGTCCTATTTTGATCCACTGTGAGCATGAGCATGATTCTAAGGTTGTTCCAAAGATGGATCTACTGACAATCCAGAATGGAATTGTCTTGGAGTGGTGAAGAAGAACTGTCTTTGAACTGCCTTTGTATGGTCAGCCTGCAATGTAATTTTCAGCACTGACTCCCAAATCTTGTCTGCACATTACTGTAAAAGATCAGACTAATGGACATGCTGGCTCTAAGAAATTCTTGTTTGCTGTTGTTTCATATTTTTGTTGTACACACTGTTGTACAGAGTAGATTGTACCCTAATTTTTTAAATGTTTCTCTCATTCAAAGCTAAGGCTGACATGCTTAAGGAATCTAGCCAGAAAAATGACATATTATAATAGTGATTAAAACTCTATTGTAACCTATTTTCAGTTACTACTACCAGGAATGTTAAAGGATTTACACAGTAAATGAACAATTGAAAGAATTAGATATATGAATAGCCTAGATATCACTGGAAACAGGATACAGAACTATGGTGAAGCAGCAGTAATTCTGCCTTCATAGCCCAAATGGAAACAAAATTATTCTGTTGTTGAATGTTTGAAATACAATGGCTGTATAATTTGCTAGGAACAAACATCATTAGCTTAGGCGATACTCATAACTCTCTTCATCTCAGTCTTCACATAAATCAGATCTACCCTGCCCTCAGCGATTTGTAGACTTTGAACAATAATAATATTGACATATTCCTAAATATTTCTCTCAGATACTTGCTAAATTATTGATGACTGTCAACTCAGTGATTATTTGAAAGAAGGATATTGACATTAAACTCAGGTTAAGTTTGATGTCTGTGTCAACAAAATACAAGTAATAAAAAAATCAAGTGAAACATAACAGGCTTTTAAGGGTGGTCTGGACCACAGCCTGAACAAGGGCTGCATGAAACAGAACAACTTGGGATTTTAAAGGAAATTAATATTTGCTGAATGGTTCACATTTCTCTGAAGGCAGTCAATTGTCATCAACTTCTCCAACAATTAGGTTGTTTTGAGATAATTTCAGAATATGTTTACAGGGATAATAATGGAATACCCTTTCAATTTTTCCTTTGATGAAATAGTACTTGTCTCACAGGGCAGTCTGACCATGAGAAGGGTTTCCTCTTACTTCTCAATTACATGTTTGAACAGTGAAGAGAATTAATTTTACAGTGAATCTTCAGTTTCCTACAAATACCTGACTGGGAACTTGTATACAGAGGAGCTGCGGTGATCTAATGAAAGATGTAATGCTAAGGCAGTTTATGTTAACTGGTGCAAGTTTGTCTGTAAACATTTATTAGTTTTGTTGCATCTCTCTTTACAAAAATGATAACAAACTTCTCTTGCATCCCAGAGAGAAACCACATCACACAAAGTACTTACTGATTGTGTACAAACACAGAAGATCCAATTACAAACAGACTGGTCTTCTGACTGGTTTCTGGCAGCTCACAAAACACAGAACATACTGGGATCCACCACCAGCCTCACAAACTATTTAGAAGTTGAACATTTAACTCTGGTGTTTAAATACCCTAGTTTATTTTAGCATTAGCTTGCAGCTTTCTTAGGGACCTAGCCTCTCTCCCGGAGCCTGGAGCTAAGTGGAGCTCTCCCAGAGCCCTGAGGCTCCCCTGTATGGCACATGGGGCACTAGGTATCCCAGAAAAATGCTTTTATTTATGGTCACAGTCAGCCCTTCCTGCTGGCTAGAAGGAGAGTCCCAGATTTCACCCCACCCCATCCCGAGGGCTGTGGGGACACAGCTCACTTCACTTGGAGATGGTACTGCAGAGCTCTCCCCCAGACGCTGCCCTTTGAAAGGCAGTGTCAGAGCCTCAGTGGTCTCTCCCGTACCACAGAAGTAAGAGGACCTTCCTGCAATGTGCCAGAAGAACTCTTTAGTCAATGCTGTAGATTTTTCACAGGTGAAAGTCTATTTCCCTTTCTAAAGACTAGCCTGTTATCATTAGATATGTTGTTTATAAGGTTTTGAATTTTAGGAAGAGATAACTGGTAGGAAAGGTAACAGCCTTTTCCAACTTCAGGCACCTAGTGGGCAGGAAGTGCCAAAAAATACTGAGTGTAGCAGAATGGAGGCCTACCCACCCTCCTCCTTCACTGCCCTTCAAAACTCATTTAAAAAAATCAAGATCTGCAGGTCAATCAAATGTTCTTTGTAAACAAGTACTTTGTTGCAGATTTAAAAGGTATTTGGCTCTTACTTACGTAAAGAGCTGCTTTGCACTCTCATTAGTGTCACAGAAGTTACGAATAAAACTGGGTGCTCTACTGAGCACCAGATGCAGAGTCCACGTGCATGCCCTAAGGTGCACAGGGTGTGGGTGAAGCGAGACCAGCTTTATACTACTACTCCTTTCCTTTACTTGACCTTCCTTCATGTCTGAGTTTCCATGTGAAAAAGACAGCAAACCATGACGGGTGCAGAAGGCTCAATCTACAATTAAAGTCACTGAAGTCTGGAAAAGTCTAGTATTACAACATTTTTTGAGAACCTCTGTTTGTCTGCTTCTGAAAGACATAAAATGTTTGGAGGCAGGGTTTGCCAGTCCTGATCATGTAAGATTATCTAGAAAAGGAGGTTAATGTTGCATAGAAAATGAAAAAATCTCCCATTTCTCCAAAGATTTACAAACATCTGCTCCATGTATTTGCCATCTTGTTGCTTACTGCTTAAGTAGGTACCTATTCAATTAGTGCATCATGTGTAATGTTTTAAAGATGTTAATATCTGTTAATATTACATTGTTAGGACTAGCTTACCTAAAACCTCTATTCCTCTCTTCTCCCTGAATGTTTGAATTTGCTCTTCATTTAGGTGGAGAGCTCAGAGGCAGGAATATGTATGTTCTGGCAACTATGACGTCAATACATACTGGGTGCTATATAATTCAAGCAAACTAAGAAATGGTCCCTCTTCCTATTTTTTGTTCTAATTTCCACTGGCTCAATTTTATTGTATTTGTGTACATATAGATACTCTGTTATATAGGGTATCAGTTTATTCACACATGAAGTATATAAGTTTCCAGAATACTTAAGTATTCCCTCAGGAATAAATCTGTATTGAACTAAAAACAACACACAATCAATTTACTAGTCACTTGAGCTATCTGGCTTCTTATATGTTATATGAGTAATGCTGCTTTTTCCACTTTTACCTATGGCAAAAGTCTGTCAAAGGAAAACTTCACAGCAGTTTCCATGATTAACCCTTGTGCACAAGTACACTCTCAATAGTGATTATCGGGAACTGTTATAGGAATCATATCAAGCTTGAGAATGTTTACCTGCTAAAAGACATCAGGAGATATCAAGTTTTTGAATGTAGTCATATGATCACTGAAACAGATTATTTCTCCACACTGCAGAAGTGACAGTAATAGGATACAACACCACACAGCTTCACAAGTGGCAATTTTCTGGTATCTGTTTTCTTAGTTTTATTCTGAACTACGCGACAATGTTTTCATCTCAGTACCGATGAAAATTAAAGTCAGTAATTTACAGATGCTTAACCTAAGGTGACAAATTGGGAACTTCTCTGAATGATAGCAGGAAGAGCAGTGCTGAAATGGCAGAATGGAAAATGCATCATTAGATAGGAGCATTACTGATACTTCTAAAAGAAAAACTTAAAGAGAAAATCCAGTAGCACCTGATATACTGTCAGCAATTAACAACTCTGATAGCTGTTAGCAGTGTGCTGGCCACATATCACAGAACTATAAAACACTGCACAGGAGGAATAAATTAACTGATCATCAATTCCTCCTGGCCTTTCCACTGCACAAAGAGGTTCTGTGCTCTCTCCCTCCATACAAATATGCAAGACAGGCCAGAATGGCCTTGTTATTAAACAAATTCATATTCCTCTTTGGTTTGGAAAAAATAAGTGTTAATTAAAATTGCATTCATGAATTCTAGTTCTCCATATGGAAAGGATCTCTAACTCCCATAGTGTTTATAAACTCACTTTTGAGCTCCTGAGTTCACTCTATGAGTCCTGCTACTGTGGGCCACCATACTCAAAAAAATAATAGTGTGATTTTGTAAAGTTTCATATAACATTCTTTGACACTGAATAATCTGATCAATGTAAAAAAGGGCTCTTCTTGAGATCACACTGAAGATGATCTCTTGTACTTCAATATTTTGTATTAGAGAATGAGTTCTTCCTTCCCAGACTCTGACAAAGCAGTTAGTTAACTGAAAAACGAATGTCCTATCAAATTAATATAGATGTCTACTTGGGAAATCTGAGTTACTGTTTACGCTAGAGTAGACTTTGCATTAAAAAAAAAATAAAATACTTGTTGCAGCATATTCTCATCAGAAAAAATAAATTTCAAATGCCCTGTGCAATGAATCATGCTTTATTTACAGTGTCAATTTGAGGAAAAATATAACAATAGCACTAATAAACAGCATTGATCCAAAGCCTATTGGATGAAGTTGAAGAACTGCCTGTGGCTTGTGTGCCGGGCTTAACTGGAAGTAGTTCTAAAACCAACATTTTTTTTTCTGTATCCTTATCTGTACTGCTTTCCAAGTATGAGTTTGTATGGATTTGCTTTTTTTTTTTCCTTAAAAAGTCCCTATTGTTTATATATCAGATTGCTAGTATTTGAGGAGGGGTTTAAACTATGAAAAACACTATGTCGTTGGCAGCACAAAACATTCTGGCTGTTCATAGCAATCTACAGGAAAGGTAATGACTGCTCCCATTTTGTAGAGCAGCTAGTGGTATTTTGTTGCATAGAATTGAAGATGCTCAGATCTGGGCTAGCAAAATTCTTGTGTGCTGAGTTTATCTCCTACTCTTACTGTCATGTAATCCAAAATGGCAGCATTAAGAAACAAGAGTTCATACTGAGCATATCCAGCTAAAAGAATATTTTCATAAATGCATATAGTATGCTTATTAACACTGTACAAGCTGTTCTACTACATTGCTTACTCTCTGCACAAGCTTATTACTTCCATCTGATTGCTAAAGTTATGCTATAGGTGAACTATTACTAATTGCATATAGTGACTGTCGTCCAGAAAAGTAACTGTAAGTAGGAAGAAGAAGATCATAACTTTACCATAATGTCCTAAACATAATTCTGACTGCCACAAGAACACATTCTTAGTCATGTACTTCTCCTATTCATGTTGAATTCCACAATTCAGGGTCCTCCCTAGCAAGAGAGAAATACATGACCGTATCCAATATTAGCCTTAAGATACATTGCAGACATTCCCCTTTCTTTTCTTTCTGAACCTCCTCCACTGAGGCTTTGTTCTATTTATGTTGCTAGAAATAGTAAGATTTTTTAAAAATCAGTACTGATGTAGCATTATCTACATTCACCTCCACATTTTGCTCTCTTCCTGAATATTAGTTTATTGCTAGCATTGATGATAAAGCACTGGTATTTCTGTAACTTTCGGCTTCACATTTTGAGGCAGAACTTTGCAACTCTCCAACAAGGAATCAGAAACTGAAAAGCTGGTGCTTTAGCCACATAAGATTCGGTCTTTTCACCAGTTACACTAGCAAGTATTTCCTCTGCCAGCTTGTACTTTACAGCTTTCCTTTTGATTTCTGCATTTACCCTGAGCTGTAATAAAAGTATGTGTGAAACATGGGAACATAGTCCATAAGTATTTACGTGCTCAACTGACTAAAAAAGTCAGGCAATAGCTCTTTTTCACATTGCTCTGCCCAAATTTTCAAGCTAGCTGCATTATCAAGAATCAAGGCTTTCAAATTAACTCTGCTTTTCATAGACTTTGAATATCATCCATCCTGTCAAAGACGGCAACTTGCATTTTTCACTGAATTTCATTATGCTGAATATATAACTGGATAAAATGCCAATATTCTGCCCAAGTTTGGCTGCAGTACAGTGCAATTACTTTGGTAAAGGAAGTACAGACTGAACTCCCTTCATTTTAGTACAAAGATGTGCACATGCTGTGCACGTGAGGTGTTAGTCCACTGGACTCAGGGGATGTTGGTGCAAATCTGAAAGGACTCATTCAATATGAAGATAAGTATTAACTTTCCTGTCCCTGACCCTTTAAGATTTTTCCATGAAGTGCATCAACTGTTGGTAAAGAGAGTATCTTGTAAGAACCATGTTCTCTCACGCTGGTCATGGACATACTTTTTTCTATTGACAGATACAATAGATATCTATTTTTACTTATGTGTAAGGATAAAAAGATACTTTCTTGCCGCCTTTTTGTTGTAAAACTCGCACACAGTGCAGCTGTAAAGGGCAGGTTTTCTACTGATGATCATTTTAGAACATGTATCCCCCAAGGATGGCAAAACAATGCCATTTTTTTGAAACCCATTTTCAGCAACATTCTTCAATACTGATACTTTCTTTGCTCTTTTTTTTTTTTTTTTTTTTTTTTTTTTTTTAGTTTAAAGGAGACTAACCACTGAATCTGAATGGTAAAATGATAAGTAACGAGAGAAAGAGCTTCATGAAGTAAGACAAAATCTGAAGACTTTCTTAAAGCAGCAGGAGTACCAAACTATCATGCGGGCAGCCTGGAGATAAATTAATAGATTCAGAGTGAAATTCAGCAACATGGGTCCCAAGCACATTGCTTTTCATCCTAACAAACTTTTCTTCTGCAAAACTAAAATGCTTGTTACGTGGAATGAAAAAACCCTGGACGTGTTATTTGACAGTGGATATGAAAGACCATTATGCATACACTGCAGCTTGAAATAATGTTCCATATGTGCCTCAGTTTCCCTATGAGCCTGAGCACAACAATTTCTTGATGGCTGCATAATCAGTGAGTTTGGTGTATGATGGATGTGAGAGCAAGCTTGTGAAACAGCAGTTATGCAAGGACAACTGACCACCAATGGGACCCAACTCCTTAATGTACCAAGATAAAAACCCATTTTTCAGACTGATTGAGTTTTAATTAAAACATGTAGACAAAACTGGTGCTAGAATTAGTGATGGAGTGGGGAAGAATGTCTAGAGAAGCATAGACTAGATTGCTTCACTTAAATTTGCAAGACAAAAGCTGAGTCCTCTTTATAGACATGCAGCCTGATGTGTTTTATGTAATACCAGGGAAGAAAAGAACTACTGAAGTTATATGAGAATTATGTTAACAGCAGAGGAAATTTTAAAAAGCCAAACTTGCTCTGCGTAACTTCAGGCTGGAAATCAGAAAGAAGTTTCTTGCTGTTAGAGCAGCAAGGGTATGGAACAATCCTCCACTCAGAGTTGTGCCAGGCAAAAAAAAAAAGCCCTTAATTGGTTTCAAGACTCATAAACTGATCAAGTTTAGAGGAATTATAAAAGCATGTTGCTTACAATAGCCTGGTTCCAGCCCACAGCTCGTATTACAGCTCTGGGCTCCTTTGGGAGTGTACTAGCAAGGATCAGAAGCATTAGAAGTGCCAATGTGGTATCTGTAGCCAAACCTCCCCCAGGAGAATCAGAGCTAGTATCAAAACTACCTGGACTGGTATACATCCCCTTGTATCTGGTTGCCTGTCTCGGAAATCACAGAATAAAACAAATGTGGAAGCCTTGATCCCAGTTCTGTTTGTTTTCAGAATAATTATTGCTGCTGGCAACTCTGACAGAGAAGGAATGACTCAGAGTGAATCAATATGTCCACAAGCAAAAGCAGAGTGTTTACAGCTAAAACAAGGCACAACTACCGTTGCATAAGCATATCTATACTAGTCTAGTCATAATAGCGAAGCCTATCATACATAATACAAACCAAACTTCTTTCTCCCTCACTTCCATATCCTCTATCAGTACATGTAACATGAGGAATCACATCTGGATTGTTGCTAATGACAGATTTTTTCAAGAAATGTCATGCTTGTGGTCTTTCAGATGTTGCAACATCACTTAAGACAAAATTTTGAGTTTCAAAGATGCTTTTAAACAGTATCAGCAAAGTTTGAAATCCTGGACTGCACAATTCATCCTGACTAGAAAAAGCAATCTCTGGTTTTCTGTAGGGAAATAACAATTTATAAAAACCCTTTTTTTGGTGTAAAAACTTGCAACCCCCATTAGAGTGTGGTGAAAAAATCATTTTTTGAAATCTTTACAGTAATTTTCAAATCAAATTCTCCTCTGGTCAGCTATGTGACAAGATCAAATTTGCCTGCCATTAATGTGCACAATGCACACTAAACCTAAAATATTATTATATTAAAAACTTTGACAAATAACTACCTATTATTCTGTTTTGAGTGGATGCAGGGTGCAAGTGATGTTAACACCAGTTTTGTACTGAGACAAATCAGGATTTGCAAATTTCAAGAATTAAAAAAAACACCCGAGGTCCAGAAAAAAAGTTCACATAACTGTGGCCATGACTTGTGATTATAATACAGTGCAGTCTAAGTTATTGACCCCTGCTCTCAGAGCAGTCCACATTAATCAACTGCTTAATGTAAAGCAGCCTTAATCTCAGGACTCTCTGATCCCATGGAGTTTCCTGCACTGTGGCACAGTTCAACCAGGGGAAAAAAAGCATCTGTCTCAGAATAACATAGCATATAGCTTGTGGGAACAGCACTCTAATGCAAAGTGGAACACTTGAGTTGGAAATCCTCCAGGCTCGGGAAGATCTGACACTAGGTTGACTTTCTGGTCTAGCCCCTTGGCTATGAAGAGGAGGGTTATCGTCAGTCACACGACACATGAAAGTAGTGGCTGGAGACAAGGCTAAAACCAGAGATAGATCTGGGCTATTGGAGCATGGTTGTGTCTGCAAGGGCCTTAAAGTCAAAAGCAATGTGCAATGGAGTTGAGGGACTGAGCAAGTTGTCTGAAAATAACAGTTAAGGATTTAAATAGAACTTACGTGCCTAGTTGTGCTTCAGATCAACTCCCCTATCCCTGGGTTTTATTATCTAACTCTTATGTGCCCTGTGGTACTCACTAAAAATATACAATGCCTGGTCTGCCCTGGTTTTGCCTCAGATCTTTGTTAGTTGCTACATTCCAGCATGCTCTTTTCCATCCTTGGCAAGATAAATCTTGAGCAAGGCTGGGGTAGCAGAGTGTCCTGGTTTCAGCTGGGATAGAGTCAATTTTCTTCCTAGGAGCTGGTATAGTGTTGTGTTTTGGATTTAGTTTGAGAACTATGTTGATAGCACACTGATGTTTTAGTTGTTGCTAGGTAGTGCTTATCCTAAGTCAAGGACTTTTCAGTTTCCCATGCTCTGCCAGTGAGCAGGTGCACAAGAAGCTGGGAGGGAGCATGGCCAGGACAGCTGACCTGAATTAGCCAAAGGGATATTCCATACCATAGAACGTCACGCTCAGTATATAAACTGGGGAGGGTTGGCTGAGAGGGACCAGTCGCTGCTCAGGGACTGGCTGAGCATTGGTCAGCAGGTGGTGAGGTTATATTTCACTCTCCTGTTATCTTCCTTTTCATTACTATTATTATTTTTTTATTATTTTTTTTTTAATTCCAATTATTAAACTGTTCTTATCTCAACCCATGAGTTTTACTTGTTTTCAGTTCTCCTCCCCATCCCACCGCGGGGGGCGTGTGTTTGTGTGAGCGAGCAGCTGCATGGTGCTAGTTGCTGGCTGGGGTTAAACCACGACACAGAGCTATGTTTAAAAAAACTGTTAAGGCTATTCAGCCTTATAGCCAATAGGAAGCAAAGGAAATTTATGGTGAGCTACTCCCTGTATGATGGCACACATGGAATATTTACGAAGTAAAACACAACCTTAATGAAAGGCCATTTTCACAGCTACTGTTTAACATTTAACCTGCAATCGTGGGTGCATAATTTGTCAAGTTAAAGCCTTAAATATCTTTATGTCCTCTAGCTCGCCACACCATTATTGAGGGTTGAAATGAGGTAATGCTTTTTGTTTGTTTGTTTGTTTTGGCAAACAGATTTTAAGATACTAACTGCTTGCAAACAAGGGCAAAGTCACACCCAAATGAAATGTTGAATTAATGGTCACCAGGTAGTTGTTTAAAAAAATCCCTACTAGTAGGAAAAACTCACATTACATTACCAAATGATGTATTTTTTCCAAAGTACATATATTTGCAGTTATTCAACAATAAAAGCCCCCTTCTATAGTGCTAATAGCTGCCTGAAACCTTGTGGTGCCACTTTTGATACAGAATCATTTTCTGAAGATGCTGTGGAAGACTGGAGAACAGCTCTGCCACCAAATCAATCCAAAGAATTTATAGCAAGTTCTTTACATAATATGAAGAATCCTTCATACTAAAAATCAGCCTAGGGTACTAGCTGCAACAGTTTATGACTACTACGAACTCCTTGCTGATTCTTTTGAGTGAAGTATGAGTTTACTCAAATCCTTGCTGGAACATGGCAGAATTGCTTTTGTTAAGCGCCTGAGACTTTCAAGTATTAAGATTTCGGACTCAAACTGACAGCTTGTGTGCAAATCTTTTCTTCATTTAGGTCTTTGCATAGAGGACCAGGTGCATTGCCAGCAGGCTGTTTTGTTCAAATGATATGCAAAATACTTGGCTATACACCGGATAAGTATCTGTAGAACATAAGGAAACTGGAATTTATATACAGGTCAACTCAAATCTTCATTTGCTGGGCAAAGGAGCTGTCTCTGGACTAATTTGTCTCTGGAAATGCTCTTCACATGAAGAGATGACACCTTGTACTTTCCGCATTGCTGTTCTGTGGCTTCATTGTTGTTACCACTAAAAATGTCTGAATATTTCCACTGTAGATTAAAACAAATGAGTTCTGAATTCAAGGAGCCCTAGAAGTCCAGTTTCACTATTCTCTGATAGGAGATTTGTGTCTAAGACATATTGCGCAAGACACTCACCATCTCTTCATCCATGCAGTAAGGAGATGGCTTGTCCAGTGTTCCCTGTAATTTGATTTATAGCTGAACTCTTCCTTACATGGAAGAGAATAGTCATTCCTATCCAGGTTAATGGGACAGAAACCTCTATTAATAAAGGGTTTTTTGTTAGACTTTAAATAAGCTTATTAGTTAATTTTGCCAGTGGAAAAAATTTCCAAACTAGAAAATGGAAGACTCTTTTCATATATTTGTATTTTTCTATAGCACAGTTTTATTTCCTATAACAGCAGAAAGAGGTTTTAGCAGATCATTGAATATATCTCTAGCTGTCCAGAAAATTAAAACAACTTTTTCAAAGCAAAGGCTTATTGGGCAAAAAAAAAAAAAAAAAAAAAAAGAATATAGAGCATGCTTTATTTTATTAGTATGATAAATTCTTCATTATATGAAACACAAGTCCTGTCTTTTCATCCAGCTCTTCATCATCTGGCAGAAACTTGCTACATTTTTTAGCGTAATTCATCCACTTTTGGGTATGGACACTTTTTGATACTGAAAGGTACATCCACATATTTGGTTCATACCAGGTGTGCACTTTTAAAGCAAATCTCCTAATTGCTCGCACTTACTGTTTATATATCACAGAACAGCCTTGGAGTACATGAATGGGTTCCTTCTGGATGAAATGCAAGCTGAAGATGGACCCTAGAAACCACCTAACAGATTCTGACCACAATTGACCGTTCAGTCCACAGGATCTTGTCTGAAGCAAAACCCCTTGAGAATTGTATAGTATGGACATTAAGGGCCTGATGCCAACCAGCCCTATTAGGCCACAAGATTAGCCAATCCAAGTGTAGCCTAAGTGCACCCCTGTAAGGTTTTGTGGATCTGGAGGTTAGCCACCCGCAGACCCACTAAGATGCTTCTGACATATCCGGAAACAGAACTTCAGGTGCCACAAGAAATTTAGTACAAAAGCATTCAGGTCTTAGAATGCACAGACTTCTGACAGGCTTGGCAGCAGCTGAGCACTGAACAACACTAACAGGCAAAATGTTTTAGGTACTTAAGACACAATCCGGTCACCAATGTTCCCAGTTGGGCAGGTTATAGCTATTTCAGGGTTCTTTTGTTTGTTTGTTCGAGGAGCCCCTAGCAATCTCTGTGCATCATAAAAGAAGTCTCAGCACTCAAATAAGAATGTTTTTCCTCCTGCAGTGGACAAGCACCAAAGTGAATTGACTCAAAAAATTCCTCAATGCATACATATGTGACCCTGCATCACTGCAAGAAGCTGTTATCTGAGATACTAGAGGTGTGCATTAGCACACCACTGTGCCCAGACCAATTTATCCTGCTTCTCAGAGGACTGCCCAGCCTAAGTGGCACACCCTCCTGACACCACTTTCTTCCTTCCAGGACCACCAGCTCAGCATCACATTCGACAGCACAGATGCAGCTGCCATACAACAGGGCTTTGGCCTTATGTGACTGAATGTCATAACAAAGGCCCACCGAAAGGGGGAAAAATAAAAGACCTGGCAATGGTGGAGGTGGTCACCTCACTTTGTAAAAAAATAATTGCAGACTGCTCCACAGACAACCTCTTCCAAGGGTATTATTTACATCTGCTTTCAGTTCTTTGAAGTGGACCTGGACAATTGAATCACTACAACTCCGTTGTGTCAAAAAGACCAGTCCCACACAGCGACAAAAACACTATATACATATGCAACCATAACTGGCAGTAGCTGTCTGATAAGAAAACCTGGCCATGCCCATCACACTCCAGACTTCCATAAAGGCACCAGCTGAGGAGACTTCCAGCTTCTGTCAGGTGAACTGACACTCCTCCTCTGCAATAACTTTCACAGGTAAATTAGGACAGGGATAATTTAACCTACAGCAGCCTGTTAACACTTTCTTGGCCAGTGTGGAGCTTGTATTCCTCATCAGAGAATGTTCTTCCATTTGAGTTTCATGGTTTTATTGTAATGCTACCGAACATTGCTTTACGGTGGACAACCTACTCAGTAACTACACCGTCAGCCTTTTTTACAGTTGTTGCCCCCTCTATACGCCCTCACTGAATCAATACTAGTAAATTCAGAAAAAAGGAAAATATGTACATTTTTGAATCTGCTTCCTAGATCAGATGACCACTTCCCATCAAAAGCAGTGCGTGCTTTCTGTTATCTTCAGTGGACTTTTATCAAGATCTGTGAACTGCCACCTTCTTGCTAGAAAATCTGTTTCTTACATATAGGATGTTACATATTTTAAACTTTGAATTATGTTAATGACTTCAGCCAAAAAAAGAAAAGGGAAAAGAATCCCAGATATTTCTTGCACCTTGTTTTTACTTGTAACTCTGGCAGTCTGGCATCCAAGTAACAAAAGGGACACTTAAAAAATGCTATGGTTTATCTTCATTACAAAAGTACAAATACGAGCCTCTTTATTGGCAATGCAGTTTCAACAGTGACCCTGCAATATCATCTGTTGTTTGTCTTATGGTGGTGTAAGACACCCACTTTTTCTTGCTGATGTCAAAACAATAAATGAAAACTGAGAAATCCTGGCATGCATTGCTACATATTCTTAAATATAGATATGAAAATAGATATCACTCACAATTTTGTGGAGTATAATCCTTTGATCCTCTGACAGAGAAATGTCATGGATAGATATATAGTCTGATCATCAAAGTTATTGTATACGCCTTCCGCTATGAGCTTCAATAAGGATGTTTGCACAGGCAATGGAAGCAGTACTAGGTATATTCCCATTACCCCATTTCCAAGGCTTGTCCTCTGGAATATGATCACCATAATTCTGGCAGTGCCCCACAACCCCAGGCAGAAGGAGGACAAGCTGTTCCACCCTGTACCAAACAGTCACTGATGAGCCCCATCTCCCCAGAGCTACTAAATGTATTTCACTAATTTTCTTTGTAGATCTAACCTCAAATTCATTCTCTGCAAATAAAAATCATATATCTTGCCTGAACCAAAGGAAAACAAATGGTAGTATGGATTAAATCTGCTTAATTTGTTTCCACACAGGCTGGTAATATTTTATGTTCTTAGCCATTCCAACTTTTTGCGTGCCTCTCTCCTTTCTCAGTGGGAGCTGTTACTGGTTGTATGCTTCTGGATGTATATGCAACCTTTGCTATCTGGTGGAGTAATCCAGGATTTGGGGTTTTTGAATGGAGCTCCAGCCAATGCCATTAATTTATACATTAAAAGTGAATTTGCTGTCTCTGACTAACAGTTTTGCTAGACTGAAAACATTACATTTTAACTAGCAAATACTCATGGGATTCATATTTCCAGATATATTTGATTAATAACTGGAAGCATGAAGTAAGTCTCATATTTGATCCTTGTTCACAGGAAGGATTTATTTACATAGGAGCAGACAATGTCAATCTTAAATGAAACAGCTAACAGCCATTGCTGGGGGGCTGGATTTATTCTCAGCTATCTTTTACCCAGTGCCTTGCATTGTCCTTTAAACAATGATCCAGTAACAGAGCAGTCTCACAAACTGTGGATGTGAACCAGCCAATTTTATATCCTTGCCTCTGAAGAGGCATACTGTTTGCTTTTGGATCTGACTATTATCTGTTGGGTTAGGGGGGGCAGTTAAGTCCAAAAATAACTGTAGAGAAATTAAAATGCTATGTTGCTCTGCCAGCTACTTCTATTATTACATCTAATTATCGTGAGAACCTTTCCTCAGTTCTCACCAGTAATTTTTTCACTTAAATAACTTGTCATAATAGCTGCCATCAAAGCTCTTCTTTGATTCAACTATAGTTATTTTAAATTCCCTAAATGACACTTGGAACTTTCTTGAGACAAGTTTTACAGTGACATATCCACTGCACAACTCTGTCAAAGTCAGAGCAAAACCTTACTCCCTGAGTCAAATTTTTTGCTGAAACTGATTGTACTGAAATTCTTTATGCTATGGATAGGGTAGGAAATTCAAGTTTTAGTGGTAGACTTAGATGTGAAATCAGCAGAGGAAATGCATTCATTTTAATGTGTATTTAACTATTAATATTAATAGCAGTATAACACTGCTATTAGTGTATTTTCTTTATTGCATATTGCCCTGACTTTTCAAGTTCCTTGTATTATAAAGCAAAAGTTATGAAATAGTGGAGAAGTGTATCACAGAAAATGTAGGTATAAATTATGGGTGCTCTGTGCTGTCTTAATAAAGAATATTTTCTTTTACCTATTGAATTCTGTTACTGAGGCAGTACCCTTCAAACAGATTATAAATATTTTCCTTATATGCCCCAATGAATCATAGAGTTAATTTTCTTATATATAAGCACAAATTTCACTCCATGTATAACAAATTAGTTCTTTTTTTCCTGTTCTATTAATAATTCATTTGGTATGTTCACCTCCTAATATAAAGCTATGTGAATTTACACATATATGGTTAAAAGTCATCATGAAGTCCTAGCATCAAACAATAGGAAACATTAGACACAGAGTTTTGCATGGATGTTAGGTAATTAAATCTGAGTCTTGGTAAGCTGTTTCATTTACATTACTGCTTTAATGTAATATAGACTCTTGGGACTTGTTCATCTGAATAGCAAATGCTTGTAGCAGGTGAACAGCACAGTTAAGTTTTGGTTGAGGCTAAGGAGATGTCACATGAAGGCTTTAAATGTTCAAGTCAGATAAATAAATTGGATTTCATTCCTGAGCCAAACTTAGCTAAAAGAAGAACCTGCTTTCTATTAATAGTATTATTCACCTATTCCTATTTTGGTAAAAGAAATATATTTCATCACTTCATATACCAGCAGACTTATGGAACTACTCAGCTGGTTACTAGTTAGTTTTGGCTGATCTACCGAAAGAAGCTGATTTCTACTGAAAGACAATAGCCCTAGGAAACAGAAGCTTGGCTTGAAAAAATCCAAGTTCCAGCAAGAATCAGAAAATTTCAGAAAACTTTCCATTGGATTTTCCATAAAGATTGAAAAGAGTTATATAAATATCTGATATCCTCCAGTGTGACCACCAAGCTTGAGTTTGTCTGGTGATACGGTATCTCTGGATTTGCCTAAATAGCTCAGCAAGTCAATTACATGGCTGGTACTTTGTTTTACCCTCAGCTCTTGTACATATACTGATCATCCCCTAAAAACACAGTTTCCCAGGAGTTTATGGAATTAAATAGTTCTTAATATAATTGAGTCTTGATATTTTAATTAAGAGATGGATAGTCACAAAAGCAGCAAATGAGGCACGTTACAGATCAGCTCCAGAAGAATCTTTGAGCTTTTTTACTTTGAAAAGTTCCTATTTTTTCTTCTGAATGATTACAATTAAATTTCTCAGACTATTTCTAATATTACAAAAGATAAAACCAAGTAATCATGTATTCTCTGTGTTGTAGTGCACTGTTGCTGTAGGAGGAGTGTTCCACCTTCACAGTGCTTCTAGGAAGGCAAAACACTGTCACACTGGGCCCCTTGTCTCTGTGTCCTGGTCATAGCTTCTTGCTCTCTTAACTAGTCCTCAAGTTTTGGGATACAATACTCAATTAGCTACAAAATACGCAAAGCAATGATGACTGCTGTCCAGTAGAAGTGATAAGATTTTATAATCCCATAGTTGCTTTCCAGACAAGTCTGTAAGAACTGTTCAAGCCTGACACTTCAGAATCAACCTAGAAGGCAGTTCCTCTACCACATTTTTATAATCAGTTGTATATTTTTATATTTTCTCATCTTATGTCATCAGCAAGGCCTTATGTCACTCTCTGGCTACATATTACTACATAAGCTTCAATAAATTCTTTCTTTAAAATGCTGTGCTAAACAATATCTTAAGAAAGCTTCTGGATAGTCTCACTTGGTCTGTCAAAAGGACTAAAAAAGTTTACTTAGTACTTTGTCAGATTATGATTATTTTTATGTGGCTTAAATGCTACTCCTATTATATATAATCATGACATGTTTGAATAGCTACAAGTGAAATAGCCAGTTGTACTCAAGATACAATGTTTGCAAATCTTGAATAAACCATTTATACAATTTAAGCAGAAGTGGAAATCAACTCTGGCATTTTACTGCCTTGCATGGTGATTTTTCTTTTTTAAGACAAATTATACTTTCATAACTTCTCATAATCCAAAGTACAAGCAGCATGTGAAAGGAACTTTACTTTTTGTTATTATTTTCAGGTTTGTTCCATTGCAGACATTAACAAAGGACCAAAATAATGACACTGGTTTTAGAAGATGGCAGTGTGTGTAGTCATGGCAACAGAGAACTTGGTGTCACCTCCCAGGTATTTACTGAATTTGTCAGGTGATGTCAATATGCACTGAGTTTCTTGCTCCCATAGCCACATTTTGTCAGTACCTAAGATGGTTAGGTTAGTACTAACTCAGCTACAGCCCTGTGAGCAGCCAAGGTGTACTAAAATCAAAGCATCTTCTCCTTCCAGGGTTCACAGCCAGCTGTGCTGACTCTTCTGTGCACTCTGATGTTCAGGCAGAAAGTAATCTGCCTTAGATTTATTGAAGACATAGTTCAACCAGGAATGTCAGTGGAGAGGAAAAAAATAAGACGTTGCCCTCCAAATTACAAAATCTGTGGGCATCATTGCACACCTGCCCTGAAAGTATTAAAATGACACAAAGTTAAATGTTTGGAGACAGTCAGATAAAATACAGTATACCAATCCAAGTCAAACGACCTGAAAAGAAATGTATTGTTTTGTTATTCCTGATAAAAAATGAAAAAAAGACAGAAAAAGCAGTCTTTCTGAGCACAATTTCAATGTTGTGCTCTCTGAGTTTTCTTAAGAAGTATTACTTTTAACTGCTAAACAGTATTTTAAATGATTTTAAGTTGCATTGTTAATGTACGTGATGGAACAGGAATGTATGCAAACACGCTTAGAAAAATATTTTTTGCATTTGTCCCTTATGCAAAGACTTCTTTTGCATTTGTCCCTTATGGTAAGACTCTTTCAGCAACCAGTCTGTGGGTGACTCCTCTCTCTTTCTGAGTTGTGTCTACTTACAACAGTCAAAAGAAGGGGTAGGGAAGAGAAGTGCTGCAAGTCAAAAGGATTGGAATTTTATGTTAATGCTTACAAACTTCCTGTGCTCAAGTAAGCTCTTACACATAAATTCTAAAAACTTGGCAAAAAGGAACGTTGTTTACCTGATACCAGAAGTGAAGCTGGTTTTCCAGGGGCACTGGGGAGGAGTCATTACAACCTTAATGATCATTGAGTATGGATTTGAGGAAGATCTTAAGGTCAGCCATAGCTGTCAGTGTAAGTAAAGACCAATGAGTTACTAGGCTAGGGGTTTTCTGACACAAGCCATATATTGATAGAAAATCATATCATAGAATCACAGAATACCAGGTTGGAAGGGACCTCAAGGATCATCTCGTCCAACCTTTGGCCAGTTAAGAATAAGCCCCAAGTACTGCCCTTGCCCTTGCAACCCTGAATGGATACTAGCAGATTCCGAAGTCCTTGCTCAGCCATATTTTCGTACTTTCGTACTTACCTTTAGTATATAAGCAAATTACATTAATCATAGAAGTCCTCTTTCTTAATGTTTATGCATGTTGTCCATTAGCAATATTACCAGAGGACCTGCCAATAATTTTTTTTTTTCATTTTTCTATCCCTGAAGCCTCCTATGCAATTAGTCAATGTAATTAAAGTCTGCAAATCACAGGAGAAATGTTCTGAGTGTACATCTTTCAATATGTCACATTACCAGTAATGGGCTATAGTGTTTCTCTCCCTGATTTTTAGTAATCTCCATCAAATTTTCTACAGACCTATTAAGTATAGTACCTTGTCTCAGACCCCTTAGTTTGTGCATTCCAGCTAAACTGGGCGATATTCCATAATTGTTCCCAAGATCTGTCATCAGCATCCACTAATAGTAGCTGGGGGCACAGGAATGCCCCCTGGGCATATTGGGAATATTAAAATGTTCAAAATATATATATATATTACATGTAAATGAGTAAGTACACTAGTTTCTTAATCAAGTGACTTAAGGTGTTTGGTTTTCTTAAAAAAAGAATCATATTATGCATATGACGTTCTTTATTGTAATCAGTGGCAAATACCCTAAACTCTAGTGGAATGGTTGAAGCTAAAAAAAAAAAAAGAAAAAAAAAAGGAAGTCTTAAGTTCACTGGTATTTTTAGATATTTGTCAAACAGTATGAAGGATTTCAAAAGTTTGACCCTTTGAAGCCCCTTCCATCTACGCAAACTTGTAACCCAGTTTTTCAGTTCACAGAAAACAACATTTTTCTCCTGTTTTACTTGGCTCGAATTTCAATTGGAACTTCTCTTTCCCACAGTGTACTCTGAAATGACAGCGAGCGAGAGAGAGAGATCTCAAGGGTTTTCTTAATGGATGACAGAGTTAGCAGTAAAGGTCTGTGACTTGCTAATTTTCAGTCAGCAACCTCTTCAGTAGTGAATATGCTAATTCATCATTATGCTCTTCAAATTTGAAAATGCATTTATAAAGTACCCTCAGGAAGTGTGCCTTGGCCAATCTGCTAGCCATGCGTTAAAGGAGGAGTAAGCACAACAACCTAACCTTTACTGTAGGACATCCAGCCAGCCCCTGCAGAAGAGGACAGAGAGGCACCCTGTACCAGAGCAACTTACAAAATCTATTTATCATCAGCTACATGGATTTCAAAACAAATTAGTAAAATGTTCTAAATCTTCTCACTGCCAGTTGGAACACCCAACGAAAAAGCAGGCTTTGCATGGTTATTTGAATGTCATTGTATATGAAGTTGTGGTTGGTTTATAAAATAAACTACTCTGATGAAAAGTAATGATGCGGTTCATGTTTAAAGCTTGCAATAAGACCAGCAAGTAATAAGACAGAGTGAAAAACCTCATGTTACTTTAGTCTAAGTAGTTTGTTTGGGTCCGATGCAAAGTCATGCATCTCCTAAATAAAAGGCAAAACAGGGGAAAGACAACGTGCAGCTCTGGAAAAGCTCCAAAAATCGTGGCTTATATATATCCCAGGAAGGATCTGACTGCATCTTCACTGAACAGCGGTCTTCACTCTTCAACTGTGAGAGAGAATTCAACCGCACAGTCTCTGTTTTCTAGCATTGCTCTGGATATCACATACTTATAGCACTGTAGCTGCAGCACTATTAAAATCAAACTTTATCTTTCTCATTATAACTGTAAATGGGCTTAGACTATCAGCTAGCTATTAACATACAGGAAATGCTCTCTGACTTGATCATTGCTGTATGAAACTACAATGCAGACAATTGATTATGCCTGTATATCAGTATCAATTGTGGTTATAACCTCTTTAATTTACTTAGAAAACAGTAATATAAATTCTTGACAGGTACTATAATTCATATTTCCCAAGCTGCTGTCAGCCATTCTGATAAGAGTAACACTGTAGTTTACTAGAGTAGCAGCCAAGTTGATGCTTATGCGTAAGCACACAAGATAGAAAGCCAGTCCTGTGGGAAGCTATGTGCTGTACCCAGAGAAGCATTTTAGTGTGTGTTTATCTTTGAATACAAGAGCAACCTCATTATTTCTGTGAGCTGACTCAGATGTTTAATATCAAGTATATGCTGACCAAGTTGGCAGAACTGAAACCATAATACTATGCACTTTGCAAGGCTGAGCCCAAAGGGCCTTTCATCTCAAAAAACAATGATTACTGATCATACTGCAAGGTCAGCCACTCATTACTGTTACATGCTCAGTATCACTCAGCTGCACAAAATATATCAAAAAGCATTTAGAATAAAGCTTTGAGATTATTTAATAATTTGTTGAAAAAAACTAGGCAAACTAAAAAGTTTGAGCCAAATTGTATCATTGTAAGTTTACATACAGCTTCCAATGACTTCATATCTGCTGACTGCAGGGTAGCCACATGCTTCTGTCTGAAAGTAGAATTTGGCTCTATGACAACTTAAAACCAGAAAGAAGCCTTTCAAAGCAGCTGGTGGATACATACTTTGTACCAAAGGCCTTTGTATTTCAACGAAAATGAATCACCACACTTTCTGTTTAGACAATACTTTTTCTAATCAAGTCAGTCTTAGGAAAACCACATAACCACGTATTTGTATTAAAACACTTTTTTTTTTGTCTTTCAAATTAGCAGAATTCTAAACACCCATGACCTACATAGCTTTTTTCAGCTAGATAGGAATTAATTATATTTACAGGGCACTATACTAATTCATCTTTATGTTCTGATAGCAGAAAGCCTGTTAATGGAATTGAGACACTATAGCAACTATTTAAATGTTTTATATATAAAACATATACAGATGGGATGAACTCATTTAGATTATCACATCTGATTATGAACCACATTATTTACCCTCATTAGTATGATTATACACAAGCTAATAACTAAAGAGGGCAATCAGACCACAGGGTTGACCAGTGGCTGATCAACTTCCACAGTTCTAAACGTTACCGAACTTCCTGGTGTGATTTGGACCTGCTCCAGCTAACCTTTTCCCAAACAGTTCAGTTGCCAGCATGGGCCAGGGACTGTTCCCAGTAATCAATCTGCATGTGATCACCTTCTGACGGTAAGAGAGTTTAGGTGCATGGACATGAGTAAGTATGTCTCAGGGCCAGAGAAAACTCCACGGCCCATTAAAAATCACAAAAACATAGAATAACTTCAGTTTGAAGGGACCCCTCGTGGTTACCTCATCCAGTCCCCGCTCACAGTAGGGCTAACTTCAGTTAGATCATTGCTCAAGTCCCTGTTCACTTGAGTTTTCAGTATCTCCAAACACGGAGACTCTGCAACATCTCTGGATCACCTGCTGCGGTGTTTGACCACCCTCACTGCAAAGATTTTCTTCCTTTCATTAGTCAGAATTTCCTTGATGCAGTTTGTGTCTGTTATCTCACCTCCTTTTGCTGTGCACACTGTGAAGACTCTGGCTCCACCTTCTCTACAGCCTTCCATGAAATAGTAAAGACACCAAAGAGACTCCCCCCGAGCCTCCTCTTCTCCAGACTGAACAAATCTAGGTCTTTCAGCTTCTCATGCATTATGTACTCCAGCCTGCCAAACATTCTGGTGGTTTTCCGCTGGACTCTCTCTAGTTTGTCAATGTCTTTGGAAGCACAAAAGTGGACAGGTACACTCCAGCATAAAAATTTCTCCCCCACCTTGGTGCCATTTGTTAACTTCCTGAGTGTGCTTTTCCTTTTTTTGTGAGCAGCAAAAGTTAATGGCTCCCATGAGATATTGCCTTGACAATTCCTCTGCAACATCCTCAGTCTGGGCCTGTGACAAGCAACAGACTTCTTGAGATTACTAGTGTAGGGGTAAATGGACTCTCATATAACTGCAGTAGCACATATTCAAGATAATGATCTATATTAATTGTTCCCACAAAATCTGGTTCAGGGTATCACAGCTGTTTTACATAGAGTCATGCTGGCACTAGACTGGATACTAGAAGCAATATAGCAACAGTTCCATTGAAGCTAATCCAATTGGCATTTTAATGCACAAATCCTATGATGAAAAGTAGTATAAATTAATCCAAGCAGAAATCTTTGCTAATTTGGTTTTATTACGCCCAGTATTCAAGATCCTCCATTTACACATACCTCTGGCAATTCTACATTGTACTGCAATGTGCAGTATAGACATAGTCTTCAGCTGAGCCGACTGTATTTGCTGTGACTAGAACCTGAAGAGCCTTCTTCTCCTGCCAGATGGCATAGTTTTGGCTCATGACACAGAAATGAACTCCTAGCTAGTCTTTAATGCATTAAAAAAAATGCATTTTACTTCCATTTTGAAATCTGTTTGCTATCTGTTTCTTCAGTGCAGATAGTACTTCTGACAGCCCACTTTATAATTAATCCTGACATCTTTGATGGTCTGTTTCTACATGGAGAAATGGTGTTTTCTTGTTATACTGGCATTTCACATCCCACTGAGTTCAGAACAAAGGTGCTTTTGCTGCGTTGCTTGAATGCTAAGTTTAGAGTAACAGATGACAAGGTGAATGTAAGCCTTTGATTAGGTGGATCCATTTTTAAGACATGATTGATATATACAATCTGCATCAGATTCTTACAAAAAAAGTCCTGTCCTGTTAAAATCCACAGTATTTCCTAGAGCGGTGCATTAAAATGCTAAGTACATACTGCTATTGGTAAGTTAACATTATGTGCTAGATAACACTAGTGTTAGCTCTCTTATAATCATTACAAGACTGGTTATTAGAATTTTTTCTACTTTACCCATATCTGGAGCATGTAATTTTGTTTCAAGCTGACAAAAATCAATCTCAGGACCTTTACCACAGGTGAGGCAGTAAATACCTGAAACTTGGAGGCTTTAATTGTGCCCTCTTCTAACTCTGCATGCTCTCTATGCGGTGGCATCAGAAGGTGTAGGATATGGCTACCTGTACGTGTTCGGGATAGAGGACCAAGTAAGATGCAGAACCTGTTCCCTTGGCTTTACTCCAGCCAAGGACAATTCAACACTAGCTGAACTGTCAGTTACGAGCTTTAAAGCTTCGGTGCTCTACCATGTAATTCAAAAGGAATATCCTATTGTCTGTCTCACAACATATCTCACTAAGTTATTTTATAATCCTTTTCCCACAGCTTTGCTGGAGTAGTTATAGGGGTTTGGCAGGTGATAGAGGTTTAATTTTATTCCTTTGAAGCCATGCTTATTTGTTGATTTTGTACTGTAATCAGCTAAGGTAGGTGTTGGGATTCAGCTTTAACTATCATTACGGTTTATTTAAATGATACTGAAGTAAGGCTTATCATCATGTAGCCAGTAGGATCAGCTTTATTACAGAAACCTAGTGCCTTTATTAAAGTTAGGAAATCTAACTGCTTATGTGACATATATATTTATCCTAATCCTAAGCAGTATTAAAGATCATCCTCCATCTATTTTATATTTTAGTGCAAAATCTGTGCATGTACAAAATCTGCATCAAAACAATACCAGACAGTGGTGCATCTGCCTTGAATCTGTAATTAAGCTTTTTGATCTATTTACTTAATATTATGTCACAGCATAAACACCAAATTCATCTTTAAGTTTTAAGTATAAACGGGACAATGTTAAGTTCAAGCCTCTGATAATCATAAAAAATCCTGCATATTCTGACTATTACTGTCCTGTTTCTTATCAGTAAGACATATCAGCATACAGCACTTTTTAGCAGATCTGCTGAAAGCAACTATAATCAAACCAGATTGGCCATGTCCACTTGCACTGTGTTGTATAAATTTAGTTTTGTATATAGTTTTTTTTAGATTTTTCAAGCTATTTTCTCATATTGCAGATTTACACCAACTAGCAGACTGAAAGAGCTATGTAAAGATAAAGACTCCAGAAAAAGACCTTGCTGCAAATATTTTTGTAACCTTCTGAGATGCATGTCTCATACTGGTGGCCCAAAAATACACGGCAAGGGTACACCACCCACACTGCAGCACTTCTCCTGCACCAGGATGTGGAACAGAGAAGGATTATCCTTTCTTCATTCTGCCCATTTTGAGCAACTGACATCTTGTTTGTGCAGTTGTAAAGAGCAGGAGCTTTCCTCTACTATGGGATATTGGATTCTTTAATTTGCTGAAACAGGATTCATTTATAACCTGGGATAAATGGATTAGATGATTTTCTATACATAAACACATACACACATTTATAAACTTACTTCTATGCATAAGTAAGACAACTGTTTAAACTCCTGGATGTCTTCTCTGGTTTGCAAGACCAAAGAATTCATGAAGCAACTGACTTTGACTATATTGATCCTGTAGCACCGTACAAAGCAAGGGAAACAGTTCCTAAACTTGCATGTTTATTTTGATTTACTGCTGAGAAGTAAAGATGAGAAAATTTAGCTTGGCTCCTGCTATCTTATAAATTAATAAGTTGCCATACAAAGCTAGGGTCTGAGTTTGGGAGTACGTACCTCTGCAAAACACTTGCTAAATGGATCTGTGTACATAGACTGAGTCATACTATGGATGATCAACACTGAAACTCTATGTTGTCACTGCAACAGAGACTTCCAGTGATATTTGCTGAATAATGATTTGAATGCACTGCAGCTTAAAAAGGAATACTATATATATCCTCCCATGCCATGCAAGAAGGGTTACAAAGCCCAGTTTTAATATGGTGAAGAGGGGAAGTTATGATGGAGCTGTTTTCCATTCTCATTACAATAATTGTCATTCATAACCTGCCATTTTCCATTCCTGTCAGAAACTTTGCCAGAAAGAAGAGATTTTCTGTTTAAAATCAAGATGCCTAGAACCCTCCACTCTCTCTAATGTTTCTGTGAGAGGTAGTCAGCATTTCAGAGAGCCTAGCCCAATGCTTCCCATATTCTCTAAAAGACTGCAGAAGGGTGAAGCAGTATGTTCTTTCTGTGCTTCAATTTTGCTCAGTTGGCTTATCCTGATTTCTACTATAGGCTGAAAAAAACTGTCTGAGAGACACATAATAATCTAGCCATTCAAAATGAGGTGCTCTTAAAAAAAATGTATATATAAAGCCTATATATAGGCATATACACCTACTATAATGATATACTGTTTCTGAACACTTGAAAAAAAAAACATTTGGAAACAGACTTACATATGTATTTCTGAAGTGTGAAAGGCTAGAAACCTTAATTATATTTAGCATACATCATGCAAAAAAAAATTTCTAAACATTATTTTCACAAAGCTTTTGATCATCTTATGCATTGATAGTTACCCAGTTATACCTTACCTTCCAGGTGGCTTCTGAAAATTAGTACATAAAAAATTTTGAAGTGCTCAAACATGGTAAAAGAAACTGCAGGGCACTAAAGATAGGGAAGGAAAGAAAAACTCAAAAAGCTACCAGAGAAACAGAGAGAACGAAAGAGAAAGACAGAACAGGCTCAAATCCAGCTAGCAATACATTCATTCCATCTGTCAGTGGTAGAAAATAAGCAGAAGTAAGAATTTAAGGTGGTCAATAAAGGAAAACAGTAGCTAAAAGGCTTATTCCAATGTAATACAACCCAGAAATTTACCCTAATCTCTCTCTTACACTGGAAAGTCTTCCACATTAAATAAATTGCTCAGTGTATTTTTTACAATAAATTTGTGTGCTTAATTTTAGATGGCATGGAGAATTTTTTCTAAAGCAGATAGCTCTTGAGTGGAGACTTCATAGTAATTTGCTGAAATTTCATGGACTGTTTTCTCTAGCTCTGTGAACCCTTATGGAAGTCAGAAGGCCAAAAATAGGATTTTTTCATAAATTCTTCTATTTCAGTTTTTATCATAGGTTTACTGTTCTGCAATTCCTAGCCTTCCTTTGTCTCTATTATGCAGCTTTATTCAACAAGGCTCTACTTGTACATGTATTATATTTTGTTACAACAATTGCTTCCTAGAATTATGGCAAACGGTTTTTGCAACATCTTCTGAATCTGTACTAAGCTGCTGAACTTTTATGTGTTAACCCATAGCAGGAAAGCATGAACGTTCTTCACAGATTTTCAGACTGAAGCAAACATTACCAAAATAAACAAAACACATTGTGTTCACAATTAATTAGTTTAACCAGGGCACTTTTGTTTCTCATGAACAGAAATTTGAATGAATACAAAGAAAAATAATTTAATTATAAATACACTTGCAATTGAACATAATGGTGCCATCAATTTTTTAGCAGACTCCACATTACAGTCCATGGGGGATCTGTTAAAATATTGATAGCAGGATATGGCCCATTATGAGGACACACAATGTGTTCTATTTTAAACAGAGAATTAATAAAGATTTGTTTGAGGAGGATGTAAGAAGAATAAACTGTAAGGTTTATTTCAGTATATCACTGGAGCTTATGAGGAAACCTAAACTATGGCCTTTCGCTCTTTTTTGCCTTGCAACATGCATGTTATTCATAGAAAAGGGAAAAAAAAAAAAGATCAGAGTTAACTACAAGATTTCTGTTATGTAATATATATATATATATATTTTTTTTTTTTTTTCCTTTCTTATATAAAAAAACCTAGACTCCCCAAATGGACCAGAGTACTCAAGGAAGTGGAATTTTTTTCCTTTATTTTCTGCTTTTACCTCATCCAGGTTTACCAGAATGGCAAAAGATGTTTCCATTGTTCTGAGGGAAGGAAACAAAAGCCTCCAATTTTAATTCAACCTCCTTACAGAATGCATAACAGACACAGACACTAATATAGTATTTCATATCTTTAATCCTTTTCCTGTTCCGTAGAAATAACTGAGATACCTTTTATAAATGTTTTCTAGATAATACTTTTTCCAATGCTCAAAAGAGGAGGAGAATATAACACTGGTGGCAGCTTAGTCTTTGGAATTTTTATGTTATACTCTTTTCTCATTTTATATTTTGTTCCCACACAAAACATTCATTCCTCCCCCTAATTTATTTCCTCTACTGGGGAATGGGAGAGAAGCACAAGTGTAATGAGGAAGCGGAGGGTAATACAGCCTGTCAAGCCAGCATAGTCCTTAGGACCCAACAGTTCAGACTGACAATCTCCTTCTGTTTGCTGTACACTGGGTTCATCTGCCATTTTTAGGCAGCCTTAAAAGCCTATTTTGGAAACAAAGGGAATTTATCACCTTCTAGACAGGGATCTTGAAAACTGATGATCAAATCCTTTATCTTCAGGTTTCACACTTCAAATAAAGTGGAAGCTTATGTAACTTATTGTTACTTATTTTAGCTAGCACAACAATATATGAAGATAAGCTATGTGAAGACAGATAGTTGACAATGACAAGATTTTGGCTGAAGCAAGCTTTTGGCTTTCCCTGTCAGCAGGGCTGGGATATCTCTCAGAGCAGTGATTAGGAGTTCAGAGCTTCCCTTGCCCCCTAGAAGGGACAGAAATCTGGTGTGTGTGTGTGTGTTGCAGCTGCCAAGTCTGATTTGAAGTTGGGAACAGTTTATGTCAGGTCCACTATACAAGGGCAATTAGAATTGATAGGTCTTGGAAACATGTGGCACCTGTACAAATGCCAAATCAGCTCATTAAAATTGGTGAGACTACATTAAATAATCATTAAACTAATCAGATTTGACTGAGCTATCAAATAAAGGGAAAATACATATTCCTGAATCCCCAATATCTAGAGTTATCTCAGCTTCTTGAGTTTCCTGTTTCCTTTTTCTCCATCTTTTACCTGTGCTGTCTAAGTCTAGCTAGTATATGGTGGTTTGATTCTGGTCTTGCTAAGATCAGTTTCAGCAGAGCTGGGGTTACAACCTTGAACCTATTCAAACACAGCAAATGAATAAGCTCCAGCTGACTGCAACTTTGTACGGAACTGAAACCAGCAATCTCAAAGAGCGTCATCGAGTGGGGCCAACAGTCATTCACACTGATGGAGTTGTATTAGCACCTGGTGCTGGGAGGATGTCCCCTCCTTTTACAAAACAGGTCAAGAAGTCAAGCATTAAATCCCAAGGGTTTCTCTCTGGCAGCTGCATCACAAGATGCAGTTTTCTACATCTATAGTTCTGTGCCTTTTTTACTTTTTTTTTCTTTTAACACAAGCCTTGATATAAATACTTAGTCCTTGTTTACATGGGAAGATGTTTATATGGAAAGATGTTTATATGGAAGATCTAGAGGCCTCTTGAAAACTGAAACACAGAAGACCAAACTTCGTGAGGGAAAAAGTTATGCCTGGTCTAGTATGGCCACATAAAGAAATGGGTGGGAAAAGCATCTTTTTTCATCTCTCTGAGCCCCTCTGCCTGCATCTAAAATGTGGGTAGAGACTATACAACTTCTCACAGGAGGAAAGTGCTAGCAGGTTGGCCATTCTTCATGAGGGCTCTTGGTTTCAGAAAATATGCATAATACCACATCTGGGATTTACAGAGATGGTATAAAGACTGTATTTCCCCATAGATTTTCTATACAGAATTTTATCCTAAAATTGAACTTTATCTGTCTTGCTGATGGGCGAGAAGATATGCACAATGTATTTTAGCTACAATGGAAATCATTTGGTTTCTGTAAGTTATGAATGTCTGACAGAAGTGCTCTTGTTCAGTTAAAGAGGTGTACAGCCATGATCACATTGTGTGTTACAAATATGCCTCTTGCAGCTCTGCATCAGGCAACATGATAGGGATACTCTTTTGATGTCAGATCATGTTTTGTGGTGGGACAGCATGAAAAGGGGATTTTATGAGTTCCAGCACTAAGATAGGAACAGAAAAAAACTAGCAGAAAGGAGAAGGGTAAATCTCAGAAATCCTTGCCTTCAACTCCTAATAAGATCTACGGGAATTATAGGCTAACGTTTCTATATTCGTCAACATTCCTACAATCATCAAAATGCAGATTAATTAATGTAACAATAAATCAGTAAAGAGAAAATAGATATAATGAAGTTTTGATTGCACAAATTTAATTGTTTGCACAAGTTTTCATACAGGGAACATATCAAATAGACAATTAATTTTCAATTTTGCTTTGTAACAAAGCTAATTTGTCTAACATTTGCAGACCTTTTTTTGTTAAACAACTTTTAAGGCAAAAAGCTAAAGAGAGCTATTGAATAAATAAATTTATAGTGTCTAAAAGATAAATGCCAAGGGTCTGCTGTACAATTTGGGTTCCACTTGTTGGGTCTTAGAGAGAAAGGCCACGTACTAAGGCTTGCTACATAAGACTGACAGTTACTTTCTCTATTAGCACACAGTCAAGATTTTTTATTAGAATTGCCTTAACAGCTGTGAAAATACTGCTCTGCTGAAGTGAAATTAGAAACAAAATTAAAAATTTGAATTGTTAAAGGAAGGTATTGGGAGCAAAGGAAGAGAAAACATCAAGCTTTTGTTTAACAAATGGTCTTTTTAAGCAAAGCATATAATAAGGCCAGGTTGGACGGGGCTCTGAGCAACCTGATCTAGTTGAAGATGTCCCTGCTCGTTGCAGTGAGGTTGGAATGGATGACCTTTAAAGGTCCCTTCCAACCCAAACTATTCTATGATTCTATGATGCTATGATAAAAGAGCTGTGGTGATCATAACTGGGTGTTTGTGCTCACAGACACAGAAAAAAACCCAACAATTACAGTTTTGCTTTACCTTACAACTTTAATTCCTGCCAACAACAGAAATATGCAGAAATGCAATAGTGGTTTTGGTTGGATGCTCACTATTTAGGATATGCTATAATGAGGTACAGAGGTTCCCAAATTTCTGCTCTGGAGACGTTCCTTCGCTTTCAGGAAAATGCAGACAGCTTATGAGCCTCATCCCTACAGAACTGGCTGCATGCCTAACAGGGCTTTACAAGTTACTCTTGTCTACAAGAGCAGGCACAGAGATCATGGGTCTCTGACAATCTATGCTTCTCATTTCAGTAGTTAAAATTTCTAAAACAGAAAAATAATGAATGAATCTTTCTTGCGTACCATCCATCTATCCCAGGAGTAGCACTACTGAAGTCAATGAAGAATGGCATTCAGTAGAAATAAAATAGTGAGAGCAGATACTGAATTTACATGTCACCTTACATCTTTGCCTTATTTGTGTATGTCATGACTAGTCTTGAACTGAGCATTTCTGTACTGTGAAGAGAGTTTTGCACTTCAATTTCTTAGGCTAGTCTCTTTTGGATATAATGATAATGTGTGCTGGCTTTGGTTGGGACAGAGTTAATTTTCATCATAGTGGCTGGTATGGGGTTATGTTTTGGATTTGTGCTAAAACAAGTGTTGATGGCACAGGGATGTTTTCATTACCACTGAGCAGTGCTCACACAGAGCCAAGGCCTTTTCTGCTTTTCACCCCACCCCACCAGCGAGGAGGCTGGGGGGGCACAAGAAGTTGGGAGGGGACACAGCTGGGACAGCTGACCCCCTCTGACCCAAGGGATATTCCAGACCATATGATGTCATGTTCAGCAGATAAAGCTGGGGGAAGAAGGAGGAAGGGGGGGACGTTCGGAGTGATGGCGTTTGTCTTCCCAAGCAAGGGTTACACATGACGGAGCCCTGCTTTCCTGGAGATGGCTGAACACCTGGTGCCCATGGGAAGTGGTGAGTGAATTCCTTGTTTTGCTTTGCTTGTGTGCATGGCTTTTGTTTTCCTTATTAAACTGTCCTTATCTCAGCCCACGAGTTTTCTCACTTTTACCCTTCTGATTCTCTCCCCCATCCCACTGTGAGGGAGGTGAGTGAGCGGCTGTGTGGCGCTCAGTTGCCAGCTGGGGTTAAACCACAGCATAATGGTAGGTGGGCTTGGAACTAGTCCCTAAGTAGCAGCCCTTTTTATCTATCAGAAACTTCATTTTTTCCAAAAAGTCAGATGGAAATAAGAAGTGATATGTTATATACACTGTATTTTGTGTGCCTGCAATGCCCAGAACAGCTGCCTAAGAGAAGACAACACAAGTGAATGGTGTCAAACAGTCTTTTTCGCCTTAAGTATGTAATGTTATTACCTGAGCTGAGGCCAGAAAAATGGATGCAAAGTTCCTAAGACCTTAAACTGCAGAAATAGAACAACTGTTTTTGTTGTGTTGGGTCTTTTTCTTAACAAAAATCCGTGAGAAAAACATTGGATAAATGTTTAATCCAGACCAAAGCAGTATATTACAAGACAAACTAAGTAAGTGTCTGTCTTTCATAAGAATATCGGGCTCTCAGAGTATGATGCAGTGACTACAGATGAGGTCTTATGAGATAATTACGGCAATACAGTTTACTGACTGATGAATAGTGCTCAGATGTCCTCCCTGTTAAGAGAAGTAAGTGGTGGGAAAGCAGGTGAACTTTTCTGAACTGGAGCTTTATAGTCTTCCATGATCTAAGACTGATCAGCCAAGGTTAGCATTTAGTTGTGACGTGACTCAGCCTGTGCTATAGCTGTAAATACCCACACCTACACATCACATCGGCAATATCAAAGCACTTCATGTATACAATCCATTTAACAAAATAGTAAGCAATATAACCATAAGTACTTCAAATATGGTTCAAGTAATTAGCACTTCATATGATGAACTCAAGAGTTTATCTACATTAAGGACTGCAGAAATAAAAATATTTCCTTTGCAATAACAGATAAATTCATTGTTCTGATATCATCCAGGGACAGGAAAGTTAAATAGCTTTAGTCAGTGCCTGTCAACCCCTTGTATAATGCAAGCTACATTCAATCCTGTGAAATATTCCTCTACATAGAAAAAAGCTCATTCATTATGAACATTACAATGTGCATATTCATTCTCATCCATAAAGGAAATGTAACCATTGCTCCAAGTCTATGCCTATCAGAGTAGGACACAGTGAATCACCTTTTGGAACACAGAAATCATATGGAAATAATTGTTTCACTTGGAACCTGAGATACAATATGCTGTATGGTGGTGCAATACAGTATAGTACTGTCATGTTGTATCCTACTTTAGAGGAAACAATGGAGAAGAGCAATAGTCTTTCACCCAAATAAAACAATGAAGTGATCATAGCAAGAAATGTCTTGGAAGGACTAGCCAGTGTCTCCTACACTTACAGTTTACTTTTTGCACAATCTTCAGCAAGCATTCCTCTAATCATCACAGTAAGGAATACCTTCTTCCAAACCAAAGGTAGACTTCCCATTGAATGCAAACAAACATTGCCAAAACATGTAGGCAGACCACAAGATTTTTCACAGACCAGAATTTCACAAACTATAGCCTAGGAAGCACTGGGACTCCACAGAGTGCTTGCTAGTGGTTTGCAGTAATTCAGATGACTTAATGATGTTGCCCACTCCTATTTTCTAGCAGCTGAGTTGCATTACAAGATGTCTGGAAAGACAAGGAATGCTTTCCTAAAGCTGATCCACTATGGAAACAACTCCTGTTGTTGTCACAAAAACCTGAAGCAGCTGCAGATAAGAAGAAAGATGTCTGTACAGATGCAGGTTGGAGGAGCAGCACATGCAATTTACCAGGCAAGGTCTGGTTTAAAGAACTCATCTATGTGAAAGGCCAAAAAAGAAGTACGTCTGGTGACTTTTCCTGTGGTGGCTAGAAGCCTTGAGAGATCCAAGGTAAGGGAGGGCAGGAGGGGAAGAGACCAGCCAGCCATGAGGCAGCCACAGTCAGGAGATCAAACCAATGTCTACTGCATTGTAAAAAGATAGGATTTGCCCCAGATACACAACTGCGTTTCCTAAACTTTTATGACACTATTGAGTATATTTCCCTAATCATGTTTAAAAATTAGTTTGCCTGTGTGCTATTCCCTCAGGAGGTTAGAGATGAAGCTTTTCTAATGAACAAGTTCAGTGGCCATAAAACTGTATTAAACAGCCATTATTCAAAACCATTTCAAAAGATGTCTATCTATGTACTTAACTACACCAGGAAGCAAAAAATATGATAAATCACCTCTACGCATTGTATCTATATTTAACCTATGTTTGCTTTCTTCTTTCTGTGAAATTTTATACATGACTTTTCTGCTGGTGATATTTTACAAAGTAAATAGAGGAGATCAGAGAGAGGAACTAAAAATATTCAGAATTATTTCTTCTCCTCCCTCCCTTTCACGCTTCCCATTTTCTGTCAGTTCTGTTTAATTTTTTCTGTTTCTACTTTTTCTGCTTCTAGTAAATCTGTGTCCTTTCAAATTCAACCAAACCTCCAACATTGACACTTTATTTTTTTTCTGGTATACCATTGATAATAAAGATTTTACGGGTCAAAAACTTCTGTTACTTACAGAAACATAAGCCATGACTCACACATTAGATAATCAGTAATTTCCATAAAACCTAGTATTCTTTTATAGGTAAGATGCACAATGTTTCTTAAATTTCAGAGATTAGCAGGCACATGCCCTCTATACAACATTTATTGTTAGAATTTCACAGTGTTTTGTTATTTGATTGTTTTTCTTTTAGTCTGCAATTCTGAAGTCAAAGGTTACATCTAAATCTCACTTTTTATTTGAAAACCAGAAGGTAATTTGAATAATTAAAGAAAATTTAACATGCTATTTAAAAATATTTTTCTTGTTAAGCTAATATAATAATTATTTAATATTCAAAGCTCTTCTATTAATGCATGGGATACTAGGAGATAATATATTTGATGGTTATAACAATTAGGTCTTTTAATTCTCTAGGAGCTTCAATGAAGAGCCAAAATTTGAAGTTTACAGTAGTCTCGTTAGGTCTTCTTCATCGACAAACTCTTCACATACCACATTAAACTCCATGTTTGTGAATAGACCTAGTAATACCAGTGGCTAGATGTTTGGGGCCAAAAGTCACAAAATAGCTTGACACGGAAGAGATATCACTTAAAAAAATTACAGAGAGTTCCTCCCAGGAATGTGCTGTATTCATCTCGATGTGTCTTTTGTTAATATTCATAAAAGAGCTTGCCTCACTCTGCTAAGCTGAATATTTTGTGCAGTGCTCTCCTAAACACAGATGTGAATATGACAGGTACAAAAGAGTACTGCCAGCCTAGATGCTGAAGAAAAAAATTATTTTTTTGCTCATGACTAAAAGCCTTTATCTCTCTTTCAATAGAGTCCTTTTGAAAGTGCATAATAAGCTTTCAAATAGGCCCCATCAATGCTTCAATTCATTTAGTATATTACATTGTCTGTCTCAAAAAGTAATATATTTCCCATAGAAGAGGATAATTACACTTTTAAATGTACTTTTCTGCTGGATTTATTTTCTTTTAACTAGGAAAGATAATCTAATCTCAAGCATATAATCTATTCCAACAGAGCATGGGAAAATATATTCACTGAACCAAAACCAAAGTTAATAAACTAATTCATCATTCCAAGACTCAGGTGAGAGACTTTTGGTTGAGAGGCATGGAAGCTGCATGTGAACAGAATAAGTCTGCAAGGTTTGTGGATGCTGACCTCATCTGTCTTCCCTCCTGAAATATGCTTTTGTGTAGTTTTCCATTTATCTATAGAAATTGAAACATACCTAGTAAAAGATGCTGTAGCCCCTTGAAAATCTCATTTCATGTTTTCCCCTTTCTGCTTGGAAACCTGTTGAAAATACACTATTCATATAATAATATATGTCACATTTAATGTATTTCAATTATATATTTTTGATAGGTTTATTTGCATTTATTTTAGTCCTTCTTCCACTGGCCACAGTGAACTGGTTCAAGTTCTGCCTTTATCTTGATCTTATAAGATACTAAGACAGCAAAATAGTAGCTTTTTAAGTTTCTGCTGGGTTTGATTCAGGGTATGGATAAAACAGACTAGTTGATTTAAAATGCACATTTTGCACAAAAAAATAAAGCATAGATTACAAATATGGCATTTATAGAATCATAGAATCACTTAGGTTGGGAAAGGCCCTTAAGATCATCGAGTCCAATCATTTATGCTGAATATCAGTTTCTGACACATCCGGTAGCAATCACTGCAAAACCAGTGATGGCAATCTTATTTAATATTTTAAATAGCACAGGATAACATAAAACTGTAGCTATGGTGTAAATCTGCACAGGCAGGGATGAACAGTTTTTTACTTTTTACTTTTGAGAACTGGTTGGTTTCCTCATTTGTTATTTGTTTGTGAAGTCTCCCCTATAATATAGGTTGATCATTTAAAAATATTTCTCAAACATATAGCTACCCTCTTTTCCTTCCCCTCATTCAGGGGGCCTCCTGATATTTTCCAAATTAGGAGCAAGAAGACCAGATGTGCTGGTTTTGACTGGGAGAGAGTTAATTTTCATCATAGTAGCTGGTATGGGGCTGTGTTTTGGATTTGTGCTGAAAACAGTGTTGATCATGCCGAGATGTTTTCATTACCACTGAGCAGTGCTCACACAGAGCTGAGGCCTTTTCTGCTTCTCACCCCACCCCACCAGCGAGGAGGCTGGGGGGGCACAAGAAGTTGGGAGGGGACACAGCTGGGACAGCTGACCCAACTGACCCAAGGGATGTCCCAGACCATATGGCGTCATGTTCAGCAGATAAAGCTGGGGGAAGAAGGAGGAAGGGGGGGACGTTCGGAGTGATGGCATTTGTCTTCCCAAGCAAGGGTTACACATGACGGAGCCCTGCTTTCCTGGAGATGGCTGAACACCTGCCTGCCCATGGGAAGTGGTGAGTGAATTCCTTGTTTTGCTTTGCTTGCGTGCGCGGCTTTTGCTTTCCCTATTAAACTGTCCTTATCTCAGCCCACGAGTTTTCTCACTTTTACCCTTCTGATTCTCTCCCCCATCCCACTGCGAGGAGAGTGAGCGGCTCAGTTGCCACCTGGGGTTAAACCATGACACCAGGGAAAAAAATTGAAGTGTTCTTTGGACTAGGATTTTTAGTTTTGTCATTGTACCTTAAAATTCATTATTTAGTTCTTTCTGAATTTAGCATAACAAGTAATCAAGCAAGTAGCAAGGAATTCCATAATATAAATCTGTTACTCGGTGTCCTTCTCTGACTGATATTCCACAGGTATAGCAAGAGGTACAATACAAAACACAGTACACTGTTGTATCTTGCTGCATTTCTGTACATCGCTTAGGAAGCTATTATTGACAGTAATCCTTCTACACACATATCCTACTCTCTGTAGCCACAGTCAGTCCATAGTGATGAACAAGCATCCCCCAGTATGCTTCTCCTGTGTCTTTATTCTGAATATGGAATCCTACACTGAGCTATCACTTTTAATGTTGACAAAATGCCCTGGCTAATAAAGTAACTTGCATGTTAAAAATACAACTGACAGTTTAATGGGAACCAACAGTTTAATGGAAACATAGGAGATTGGATATCTTTTTTTTTTTCCAATCAGCCTTTTCCAGAATAATGTTGTTTAAACAAAAGTAGGTCTTTTATATTTTGATTGGAAGACAATACATTGTTCCATCCAGTTTCGTTCATTACCAAGGGATATTGACTTTTTCACTGGAATGTCTCAAGTGCTCAGTCCTTCCAGCAGTCAGAGAATAATTAAGTCCAAAAGTCCAGAAGTCACAGGATAATTAAGAGCATAGTTGTAGGGTTTTTTTCTCCCCATACACATTAAGATCTAAAACTAGAATGTAGCTAACTGCATATATTTTTCCATTATTTTCCCAGCCATCAAACATCTTTTGCAACTTTATCTCAAATTCATCTGCCTGTGAATGTTTTATTTCAAATATGCTCATGTGTGAATACCACCTGCTATTACTCTGTGCATAAGTAAGTCAGTGTCATGCTTGGACCCAAGGCAAGAAGTCCATTCGGATGCTTTGAGATTCCTGCTGAAGTCAATTAGTCATTTCAGCTGTTGCTTTACAGACCCACACCCTCACAGAGAGGTAGATACAAAACTGCGCACCATAGTCTAGTCTAGTAATCTATTTCAGAAATTTCCCACATATGGATTTCTACAACAGGACACCATCACCTGTTATTCTAGCACTGTCAGAGAGATATTAAAAAGAGACTGTTTTGCATCACAAATGACAAAACCACCTGTGGGACAGCAGCAGTTTACACATTGAGGTGATACATATAACTGAAATAGATTTAAAGCAGATGGAGGAAACCTGACCCCTGCTTAGAATGTCTTACGCATATGAATTGTCTCATCTTGAGACCTCTGTTATTGTGAGCTCTGTGATTACATTAAGATTAAAAGAAAGGAAGCAATGCAATAAAAACTCAGTTTTGACAACTCTAAAACTGTGGCTGCTAGGAAAAAAAAATTATTACAGTAGATTTTCAAATTTTCAGCTCATTCCTGAAAGCAGCAAGCAGATAATTTTTTTACCCATGAACATTTATAAGCAGTTATAAATAATCCACTCACTATGGACTTGGTCAGAAACTGGATTGACTATCTGTGCAGGTGAGTAAAGAACAAAAACCTGGCTACTGGAAGTGTACACTATATGAATAGGAAGAGCAGATTTTGTCATGCTTTTTCCTGAGTGTAGGAAAGGATTGGGAATATACTATTTAAATGATAATCTGATTCTAGACATGTTTCCACCACACACAAGTAGGGTGGCTTGTAAGGTGTCTAGTTCAATCTGATGTTAACTAGGAAAACTCAACTAGTAGTTACAAAGAACTTAAAAATGCAAGCAAATGGTACAAATTAAGCATAGAATATCTGGGTAAAAAAGAAGTGGATGAAAATTCTCAACCTGTTCTAGAACATTTTTGGTTGTAGTTATTTTAGTACACAATCAAAACCCATCAACACAAAAATCTCTTCCAACAGCACCAGCTCCAAACAGTTCAGATCTGAGTGTAAGGTGTGGCCATTCTGTGTACTAACACAAATTTTGCGCTCAAAGTCAGCATAGACCAACTGTAAAAATTTATTCCAATATGGTAGTTCTGACACTTCCACTGATCCCTGATTCCTATAATTTTGTAACAGGGTGGTTAATATTGAGTATAATTTAAAGCAGCCTTTAGGCTCTATATGTTGACTTTCAGGAAATTACAGTGCATTTTACTTTGTAAATGTGATACAAAAATGTATACTCATCAAAGAATTACTTGCTTGTGGCTGAGGAGATATTAGGAGGAGTGAAAAATAGTAGGTTTGTAAAGCCGGTGGCTTCCCATTTGGAGAGGTTAACATCAGTTTCATTTTATGTTGCCTGCCCATACCTCTTCTCATATGCTTTCAGCAGCCCACTCTTTTATCAGAATTATAACGTTTTTGGAAAGTGCAGAATTATTTTCTTGTTTTAGGCAAATGGCATTCAAGACATACGCATTTGTAGATTTGAATAAAATGAAGCTTTTACGGTTTTATTACATTTGAAGTTAAATTACATATTAAAAACTGAAATATTAAAAATTAAATCACTGTCAAGGTTACGTTGCCGTTCCTACCTGCAGCTGTTCAAATAGATGAGCCACCGCCTCCAGAACCTCTGAAGTGATTCTTCATTCTAAAGCTTACTAAATTAAGCATTTTTTGTAGAAAGGATGGCAGGTAAACAATCTTTGTGAATCTTTTCTCCCTGGTCCTGAAACATTTTTCCTTATTTGGATATGTGCTGGAAAGGTCTATTAATAAGTCTTTCAACCAAAAAATCAAACTGAAGGAGACCAGGACAGACCAGGGTCATGAAACTATCTTTAAATTCACCAACACTTTTTTTTTTGCCTTGGCTTTTGATTGTTTGTTTTGTGGTGTGTTTGTGTTTTTCCTAATGAGGAAAGATTACTAAATACACTTCTGAGGTTAGGAAAGCATTTATAAAGAGACAAGCTTTCACATACCACCTACAAATGATACTAATTAAGCTACGATGCTATTTATATAGTGCCTTGCTAACTGAAAAATCCATAGCTTTGTAAATAACTTAGTCCATGGTGATGGTGCCTATGATAGCTATAGAGTGGACTTATTCCCCTGGGGGGAAGATCAGCCAACTTCGCAGCCTCGTTTACCTAGCCAGACACCTAAACACACTGTAAACAGAACAAACCCTTACAGAATACCCAATAGAAGGTCTTTCCATCCTCCACGTTTTCACTTTAAAAACAGGTTTTAAAGTGAAGATTTTTTTTAATTCAGGTTCAAGGTAAAGGAGCTGTGGTTCTGTTACAAAAAAAGTCACAGGGTGATCCTGGTGGCAGCATCTGGGTGTGCAGGAGGAAAGTGAACATTGGCGCATGAGTCTGTAAGACCACGCATGTGCTTTGTGTTTTCCTCGTTGCTAGTGTCGAGCACATAATTTGAAAATATTACAAACACAATAAAATGTACTTTTCACCTCACCTTCTTAATGTTTTTCACCTAAGGAGCTACCTCAAGAAAGTCACGTTAAACGTAATGGTACTAAATAAGTATGAGGGGAAGTGATGAAGCTTACAACAGGTGCATATGATCTTTACTATTTGAGGAAGAATGCCTTTTAGTCTGCTGGCTGAAGGATATTTTTACTTCCATTTTAAGGATGCATGATCCATCTGTGCAAAACTCCTCTAACATAGAGCTCTAACTTCCAGGACCTTTTTCATATCAAACTAGTTATAGGACTGGCAGTATCAAAACACATTTTTGAAGCTTTTTAAGTTCTCCCCATTAACTTTGTGAGCAGCAGTTTGGACCGTACAAGCCTAGGCAGTGCAGGAACATATTTTTACTATTGACTATTTTGCAGCAAGTGCAGTTGCACTTGGTGTAACCTAGCACTGGAAATTTTCATAGAACAGCTAATGTGTATGGAATTTGAAATTCAGAGGCAAAAGAATAAAATCACTCAAGTGATGCTGCTCTCCTATTACTATTCACATTTTCTAATACTTACGTATTTTTTTATCTTTTGCCAGGTAGCTCTTCTTCTGGCTTTTAGGAACTTGGCTTCTTTTCTCTTTTCCTTATTCTGGTTCTAGTCATTATATTAAGTCAATTTCAGACTTCCTTCTTTTGTTGTCTTATGATCATATTTAGTTATTCAAAACTGAGAGCCTAAGTATTACTTTGTACTGATTTTATACAAAGAATTTACTCCGAGACTTATTCCATTGGAAAGGTCTACAGAACAAAAGGAGTGTCAGGCTCATTATAGGACAATGTGCACTACAAAGAACATCATCTACATCAAACTACATCATCTTTGTGATGACTACAAGTGTGAGGTAAAGGAAAAATGACAAAAGTTCGTGCCTAACATAAAACAGAAGGTTTCTGCAGAGATGTGGGACATATTAAAAATGACTTTAGGAATTTTTAGAATGAGGGAAAGATACACATATATTGGGGGGGTGCAGGGAGAAATCAACGTTTTATTTTGTAGAAAATCATAGCTTAATGTGTTTAATGTGTCAAATTCAGGTGATAATATACTTTCATCTGTAGTCAGTCTTGAACTAATTAATATGTGGTGGTTCTTACACCATCGGTGCTCAGCTGACATAATGCATTGGGCTTCATAAAGATTACTGGAATAACTTTTTTTCCTGGTGTTATTTCACAGGAAGTGCTCTGCTGCCGCCACAGAGGGAGGCAGGAGGCAGTTCCTTTGTCAGTTCTCTGTAAGACATTCCATTTCTATCTCCCTACAATAAATATGTTATTCCTTACCAGAAAATGAAAATGAAGAAGCAACGAAAGAAGCAATGAAAGAAGCAATGAAAGAGGAAAGTTACCTGAAGCGGCCTGCACTATTGCTGGGAAGTAAAAGAGGAAAAAAAAGGGATGGATGAATTCGATGGGGGTGGGGAGCAGGGAAAAAAGGGAAAAAAGGAAAGATCTGACTGGGAGGAAGAAAAGGAAAGATCCGACAGGGAGGAAGAGGAAAAGGAAAGATCTGACAGGGAGGACAAAAACTACAGGAAACTCCTTGAGACTGCAGTTCCCATTTGCTTGAGTGCTCCCAGAGAAGAAAACAGGACTGCCTTCATGTGCAAAGTCCACATGAGAAGTCCTGTGAGAAAGAGGTTCCTTCTTTGGTATTTTTCTATTTTTCTCAAAAAGAATAACCTGAAAAAAGACTGAATTATTATTTTTTTTTCTCCATATGAATTTTGAGCTAGGTTTCCATTATCTAGCCACGATTTCTCTGACTAGATGAATTGAGGTTAATGAGGTCACTGTAGCTCAGTATTTATTTGCATTTACTAAAATTAAACAACACAGTTTAATGGGGCGGGGAGGGGGAGGGTTTTCATGCTTTTTCTGATGAATTAGAAAGCCAACTCCAATCAGTTTGTTGCAGTATGATGAGCCTATTCAAAATTTCCAGAATTCAGTAACAACTGCTGAGACCTGGATTCTGCTGATGATAATACCTTTGCTCTGTAAGTAGCCCATTCATTGTAACTCCATGCAAACCAAGCTAAGAGGTTTCAAACTAAAATGATCCAGGAACACACACTGAAAACAAGAAACCCTACCTTGTTTACAGTATGGTCAGTAAGTTTTGCCATGGTAGGTAATTAGAATAAAAGAGAAATCTTTATCTATACAAACCAGTGTTTGCAAAACTGAGGTCAACCTAATTTTATTTGCAAATGATGCTCTTGCTTTCTCAGCAATGATGATTCAGTACTGTGTTCCATTTTCTTTTGACACAAAAGGATTTCTGGAATAAAGACCCTCTAAACTACTCATGATAGTTTCCCACAAAATCAAGAGTGGATCCCAATGTTTGCAAAACAGTATCCAAAAGAGAAGCTTCATTAATTCACTGAAGAATGTTTTCATAAGCGATTATATCTACAGAAAATTGAGAGATTATGTGTATAAGAAGTTGGATCTTAGCATATATTTGTACTCTCACGGCATCCAAACATGTGAAAAATGACTGGAACCCATTGTACTTGACACAATGCAAACAGAATCTCCTTAACAAAAAGCGAATGAGTAATTTTTATAATGATGCAATTATGAAATTTTATCTAATTTAGAAGATCAGAGATTGAAATATTGAATGAGAACTACTGTTATGCACAAGAATAATGCTTATTTTCAATAATGCTAAGACAGCAGATAAAATGAGCACGTCAGATGTGATTGCCAACTTGCTCACAGGGTTTTTTTCTTACATTATTTTAACAGCTGAATTAAGCTGATATTCAGAGACTGTGGAGAAAGGGTGGCATTACAGCAGTGGACTACCATACATGAAAGAAACATTTCTCAAAACTGAGCAGTTTAGAAATAAATATATTTTCTGTGTAACTGACTACAGTATCAGTGAAAGGCTGTTGAATAGCAGGGAAATCAGTTTGGAATGGCTGCATTGTCTCAGCACAAGTTTTCCACCACTGTCTAATATAGTTGTGTCTTTCCTAGTTGCAAGAAGTGCATTGAGCAGATGAATAAACCAATCTTTATATATCAAGAAATAACAAAACTTTTGGTAGAGTTGAATTCCCATACCTACAGGAATCAATTCACTAACCTGAAGATAAAATGTGAAAAAGGCTAAAAATTATTGCAGCATAAATGCACTTGATGGTTGGAGTTTGCTCCCTGCACTCCTAATTCCCTGAGTCCTGTGCTGCCTTTGGGAGCACTCTGCAGCTGCTGTCCTGCCGCCTGCCTGCCTGCCTAGGCTTCCTTTGAATGGAAATCAAGGCGCAATGGAAAAGAATGCATTTGCAGAGCTCGTCCAAGACAAAGTCAGGGTGTCATTGGGGCATGCACCTGGAGCAGGGAGCTGTCAAATTATTCCAGATCACACAGCACAGGCATAGCCAATGTTTAGTAGAAGGTATGACAAAGATTTCATAACAACTCACTTGGGACAGGAAGGATGCCATAACAATTTAAATTAGAGGAGGATGCAAAGAGTTTGCAATTACCCAAGCTGGAACTTGTATTTAAAGTTGAAAGCTTCCTAAACATGACGTCAGAAATGAAACAAATTTATCCTCTGGCCAAGTATCACTGCTTCCTTGTCTACAAAGGGGTATTATTACTTGATCAGTACAAACAAGCATTACACCCATCTTCCAACTGAAAATAAGAATGTTGGGCAAGAAAGCAAATCCAACGGGCAGGAAGATGTTCCCACGGGAAGTCTGACTACCTGTAACTTCCAATGAAGATGAAGGCTGAGAATCCTATTTATCTGTTGCTGCTGTTAGAACCTTTGTGATATTTCTGTCACTCTCCGTGGTAAATCACCATAAGAACTTCTCAAAATTGTCTTTCTGTACAAGATACAGACATATTGTCAGGAGACACACAGTAAATCTAGCCTGCCCCTCAGGAAACAGCAGTTTACCAAGAAAACTTGCAACAGCAATGAAAATCCTTTTGCTCCTCAGAAATCTCGTGTTCAGGACAGCTTGCTTGCATGTGTATGAAGTCTAAGAAAGAATGGGGAACCTGTGCTTTTATTCATTCATTGAAACAAAATCCTTCTTCAAGGCAGACTTGAAACTCTGCACAAAACTTTCTTTGGTGAAAACATAGACATTACTCCTGATAAATGCTCAGATCTGACTGACCAAAGATGAGTAAGAATATGACATGTACTATTTGAAAAGGAGTCTTTCAGTGGAAAAGGGCAAAGGAAAAACATATTAATATTGGTAACCTTTTGAAATGTGGTATATTTCCAAGCAGCAAGACACATGTTCCCGAGGAAGGTAATTATGAACTTTAAGGATAAGTAATTTCTAACTGAGATGATTTAACAGTGTCCAGAAAGGGACAAATTGAGGTACATGAGGATAAATCACTGAAACCTTCTCTGATTCTGATATAATCTTAATAAGTCCAGTAGACGTCTTCAAGCACATCAGTGGTAGTATGTTTTCCACAGTGTTTTCAACTCCCTATAGCAAGAACAAGTGAAGCAATAAAAGAATACTAACCAGGTGGCAGAGGTATCCAAAACCCACAGTTAATCTCAGTTCAGATGCATTTTAAATAGTGCAAAATTAAATTAACTCTTCAGTTTGCAGCACACCTTTTGGCACTTAGATTGATCTTAGAAGGCTCTTAAAAAGACACAGTGTATGATACAGGTTTTTTTTAGGTTTTCATATTCTCATCTGCCTTCAGGAATAATTGTCATTTCTTGCTCTGTAAAACCTAATTTGATTACTAGTGCCATGGATCAGGTGACTGTCACCTTTCTGTGTCATGTGCACCTCCTCTGCACTGGAATGAAAAGCTAATGTGTTCCTCATGTGAGTCTCCAATAAATGTCATTGAATGGCAATACTGAGAACGTATCATTATGGAGTGGAATAGAAATTAAAATTACAAACAAGAAACATTATGCAAAACAAAATCAAAGCTACAAAGCCCAGCATTATAGTTAAGGCAAGAATTAAGTTTGCCCATGCCTTGAAAAAAGACGCACAGCATAGCTGCATCACTCCTGGGTTCAATAATCCACAAATTAGAGGTGAACGGAGCCAGGGAGTCCATGAGGACTCTGGCTGACCAGATTCAATTCAAAAGCTGAAAACCTGAATCAGTGTAGTACTACACCTAAATGGACTACTAACTGGAGCACTGCACAGTTGCAACAACGCTATTTCTAGTGTCAGTGATAAATGCAAATAATATCATTTGGGCTGCAATAAACATTATACAGCCTGCATTAGGAAAAGCACAGCAAACAGGTGGAGGGAGGCAATGCTTCCCTTCTACTCAGCACTGGTTAAACACATCTGGAGCGCTGGGTCTAGGTCTGGGTTCCCCAGTTCAAGAGAGATATGGACTTACTGCAGCGAGTCCAGCAAAAGGCTGCTAAGATGATTAAGCGACAGCAGCACCTGACATATGAGGAGAGGTGGAGACAGCTGTGACTGTTCAGCCTAGAGAAGAGGAGGCTCGGGGAGATCTTAGCCACGTGTATAAATATCTGATGGCAGAGAAAAAGAATAGGGAGCTGGGCTTTTCTCAGTGGTGTCCGTGAAAAGACAGGAGGCTGTGGGCAGAAACCGAAATACAGGAAATCCCATTTAAACACTGGAAAAAACTTTTTTGCTGTGAGGGTTGTCAAACACTGCAACACGTTGTCTGCAGAGGTTACGGAGTCCTCATCCTTACAGGTATTAAAAACCTGCCTGGACACTGCCCTGAAAGATGTGCTGTAGTTGACCCTGCTTTGAGCCGCAGGTTTGGACTAGCTGAAGCCCAGAGGTGCCCTCCAACCTCAGTCTTTCTGCAGTTCTGTGATCTGCCAGCATCTCCAGCCCCACAGTGCTGGTGCCTGAAGCCATCAAGGCTGAGCCATCAGCTGCTCAGCACCACAGCTCTGGGCTGCAGCTTTCTGTATTTTCAGAAATTTCAGTTGCCACGGGGGAGATGATAAATTTGAGAGGTGCTTCTTTGAAGACATCTGATTTTGAGAACTTGATTTAAATACAGCAGATGCCAGTAAATGGCAGTTGAGGAGTGCTAATTATGCTCTGAATGATGATGCCCTTATATTTGATTATACATATATCTTAGCATCATTACACATAATATAATCTTTCTATTTTATTGGTCAAAAAGAAACCTTTAATTTAAAGAAGAAACTGAAGAAAATGTAGCCATTTTTATGTGTGACATAAGTGTTTCTTGATGGAAACATGTTATCTTTCTGGTATTTATAAGATCTTATGGAAGAAATTTATCTAATCTGATTTTGTTTAGAGAACTAACTTTTCAATGGCTAAAGTAAAATGCATAGTGCCTTATATTAATATTTCAATTAGTATAATTTGAAATATTCTTTTCTTCTTCCAAATACTCACTGCAAAGATCTTACTCATAAGCATTTTCTTTGTTTTTTATTTGGTGCAAGTTTGCAAGTCATTACTAGTACGCACGTAGCGATTGATGTGATAAGGACCAACAGTGGCTTTTCTGGAACTCTGGGAGACTTTTGGGTGCTGACGATCCAGTTACTCACCAAATGTCCAAATTCACCTTTGTTGCCTAGCATTAATTTGTCACACTGGGCACAGCAGGTTTACGCTGCAGGGATCATCAAATCTAAATTAGCACAGCGCATCCTGGAACAGGCATTCTCTGTGCAACAGAAGCTCTTACTCCTTTTTGGTACAGAAACTTGATAATGGAATTCATTTATATCAGTTGCTCAGAAGCTGGTTCTGCTTTTTTTTTTTTTTTTTTTTACAGAAAAAGCTGGTTCCCTGAGGCAAGAAAAGTGAGACTAAACAGAACAGCAAGAGTTAGGGTAGTTTGCAGGTGATGGCAAACATTAGCAAGACTGCATCTTGCCTTGAGACTAATCTTTGTTTCTGAAGGCAAGAGACTGCATCAATACATTATCTATTAATACAGTAGTTTTATGAGGTACACAATGTCTTAGACTATTTAGCACTCAATTAGGCTTCACATTGCTTGTCAATAACTTCAGAAATGGCAACAAAATGGGCTTTGGCAGATTATTTTCAGCTGACTAACCGGTGGTTGAAGGAATTCATCAGTTCTTTAGCTGACAGGTTTGTCTTCTTTTAACACTGCAGGGAGGGAGGCATGGAGTGAAGCAGATATATTTATTAAATGGTTTTTCAGTTCTGACAGTCAAGGAGGCAACAAAACATACGTGCCTTGAGCTTTGATACCCTCTCTTGTGCAAAGCTGGTCTGTTCAAAACCACTTGGAGATGTGCTGCTTTTGGTTTGGTTGATTTTGACTCTCTATTCCGCTCTAGCTTGTTAAGCTACAACGGTGAGCTACAAGACCTTCCTTTTCTTGCCATGTAGGTATGGTGCTCTTCCAAACTCATGCTTCAGCTTAAAACAGCTCTTTTTCTGGGTGAAATATTCTGTGTGCTTCCATGTGACTTGATAAGGCAACTAGTCCTACTGTGAGGTCATTCACTGTTATTTGTCCAAGTCCAACTATTTCTGACCCTGGGCTTCCCAAAAACCATCCAATGTTTTCGCAGTGAAAATACTATGAATACGCTATGGTATCTGTGTAGATTTAAGAACCATTGAGCTGTCGTTCTGTTTCGATGGTGGCGTGCAAGAATTAAGAGTATGATTTCAGACCTGGGCAACTCTGCAAAAAAGTGTTTTATGAATTCGTGTTCTAAATCGAACTTGGGTCTCCGATATTCCAAAGCTGTTTGAATGGTTTCTGTTTTCTGTGCTTATTTGGAATGGTATTGTTTCCCTTCTGTCATCGCTTAGCTATCCGTTTCAAGAGCCGCACTCCAAAGCTACGGTAAAAACGTACATATTCTAGATTGCACAGAGCATCACCGGCAACAAGTAAATCAAAGGCGTGGTAGAAACCGTGCACATCAAACAAACACGGTAGCCCACGATTTTCGAACTGAGGAGTATTTGGAAGGCTACTTGTGCGGAAAAGACATCATCGGTAACCCGAACGTCTTGCCACCCCTGGTGACACCGGTTCCGACCCGCGCGGAAGCCGACTCTGCACAAGCTGACGCTTCCCGAAATCTGAATTCCTGCGGTGCTGCACGGAGCCGGGGAAACACGCACCCTCGGCGCGGCAGCGGGGGGCAGCGGGCCCCCCCACGCCCTCTCCGAGGCCCAGCTGAAGCCCCGCGCCACCAGCGAACGCCGCGCCCGGGGCTCGCCGCGCCACCGGCGCTCGGCGGGGCGCGGCCAGCGGCGGACGGGCCGCGCAGCCGGGGCGGCAGCGGGGGGCAGCGCGCCTCCCCCCGGGCCGCCGCCACCGCCCATCGCCGCGGCCCGGGGCCGCCCGCCCCGGCCCTGATTGGGCCGGCGGGGAGGCCCCTCCCGCCGGGCCCCCGCCCGCCCGCCCGGGCGGCCCCGCCGCCGCGCCGCGCCCGCTCCCCAAATACACCTTTGCGGCGCCGGGGATCGGCAGCGGCGCCTTGCCTAGAGCCCCTCCGCGGGGCTGCGCGGCCGCGGGCAGCCCCCGCGCCATGGTGAGTGAGCGGCGGCCGGGGCGCGGAGCGGAGCGGCGAGGCGCGGCGGGGACCCTGGACAGCGCTGGGACGGGGCGCCCGGCCGTGCCCGCGGGGAGCGGGGCGCTCCGGCCAGGGCCGGGGCCGGGGCCGGGGCCGGGATCGGGGTCGGGGCCGGGGTCGGGGCCGGGGCGCGTCTCTCGCCCGGCCGTGCGGTGTGGGGCTGAGCCCCGGGATCGGGGGGGGGGGGGATGCGGGGGGCGCGGGAGGCCCGCTCCCCTCAGCACCCCCAGCCCCGTTCGCACCGTGCCCCGGCCAAATACGGTCTTGAGCGAAAGGTGCAGCGACTGGGGGCTGGAAGCAACCAGGGAGCATGCTGAGGTCTTCAGCCACAAGGGGTACTCGGGCGGCCTTTGTGCATTGTGAGGCTTTCTAAGAATTTGCTAACTGCTAGTGCCCGTCGAGCTAATTAAACCCATTCAGACTAGTTTTACTGCATTATACTTCGCTAAGGTTTCTTATCTGGTTTGCAGAGTAATTCACATCATTGCACTTCATCAGTTAGACACGAACCTGATACTTAATCACATACTTGATGCTCCAACAATAACTTCAGTTTTGCATTTGTTATTTCAGTCTATTTTCTAGGAAGAATAAATGAAACCCCAAACTGTGGTGTATTCATTATGATGGGCATTTTACTTTTTCAGTCGGTTTTCTTAGCTCCACTATTCTTTCTATTTTTTTCAAGACTTCAGGCTTATAATTCCTTTTCTGAGTGGTGATTGTTTCTGTGCCTAAAGTTCAGAGACTATTACTAGCCTAGGCGTAGTAGTCCCTTTATAAAATCATCTCTATGTATAAACATGAGACACTTGAAAAGTTTTTATCTCATATGTAAAGCAGTACTTTATACACCTTATGTACTCCCTCAGGCTTGATCTAACGCTGCTCCTAAAATGGCTCTATTTTCAGAGCTGGTCACTTATTGTGTGTATGTAGTGAGATGGCTTTCTAAGTTCGAAGGATGAATTAACAGGAAAAAAGTCCTAAGCAAGGATGCAGTATTACTAAAAATGAGTATTATGGTGAAATGAACTGTTTGTAATGCTGTGTTTGGGCTATGCACTTTCACTGAGCTACAGGTTACACTATGCTGCACACAGGTTGGTCTAAAGAGACATGGAAAGACATTTGATAGTTGAAATACTAGTAGAAAAAAAGAAATTTTTATTCACTCAGATTTTCCACTGTGAAGTCTCAGAATACGGAGTTACAGAAAAATGTAACAGAGCGATTTTTCATAACAAGTGTAAGAGTTTAATTATCTTTCTATGAATAGAACAAAGTGTTTTACTTATTTGGAAATCGTCTAATCTTACAGTTTTTCCTAAGACAAAACTCCCAATGGAGCCACTCCCTTTTCTTGTAGTTACGATTAAGATGATTTGTTTCCAAACTGCAGAAAGTAGGTGCAAGGAAGCATACGCTTCACATAAATGGGTCTACTGCTTTTCTAGGGTTAGGAACAAAACATGGTGACAGCCTATGCTGGAAAGAGATTCCAGTAACAGACTATTTTACATAATTAATCAGAGAAGTTAAGCAATTTATGCAACCAGAGAATGCGTGCAAATATGTTGTTACAAATGAAAGCACGGGAAGTTCTCTTTGTTGTAGAGAAGTTTCTTGCTTGGATTGTGTTGCTCTGGGGCACTACATATGGCCATACATTCTGCAGCTCTGATGACTATTCTCTTTGCCTTGCCAATAGCAAGAACCTTAAATGAACTAGATGATTGTAAGGAAGCATGAGGAATACTGTAACGGTGATAGAAAAGATTTCATGTTCCACATTCTCAGAAGAGAAGAGCAATTGCTGAAATCATGCTGATCTAAAGCAGGCAGGAAAAGTAAGGAAGGAGAAAGAAGGAAATCACATCTTCAGATCTCTTCGTTGTATTTTTTTCCATGGAATTATGCAGCTTGCAGCTATTATGAGTCATGACCTTGCAAGATCATGAGGAAACATTGGAGGAGAAAGTAAGGAATTTAGTTCTACAGTGGGTTTTTTACCCTTTTTTGACTATCAATAAAATGGCTCACCATCCCCTCTCCCACCGGTTCACTTGCTAAGTATTCACTTAAATTATTCAATTAAGTTTTTGATGAACTGTTAAAAATGAGAAGTCAAGGTTAGTCTTTAATGCCATGTCCATAAAAGTAAGTACTAAAGTCTTGTATATTAGTCTTATTCTGATTAATGCTTTCTTTAAAAAAATCTGTCTTTAACCATTCCATTACAGTCTGTTTCAAAACAGATCCCATAGTGAAATCAAAACATAAGTAAGAGTTTATAATAAAATATAATACTCAAAACAGCAGCAGCAGTCAAAATCTGGTTATGTCAAGTAGTAAAAGGTAAAATATCACAGCCATTATGAAGATAAATGCCATCCATCTGTTTGAAATTCTAAAAAAATACCGAGACTCAAAATAAGCAATCCAAGAAGTCAGGGTAGAGTTTGTAGCAAATACAGTTATATTCCTTTTAACTGAAATGAGCTGTTAAAGCAAAGATGTTTTAAATTTATATCTTACTTAAAAAAAAATAATCAAGCACCTCAGTAATCTAAGGAAACAGACACAACATTCTAAATTATCCACAAGGAAATATGTATTAGAAGGTACTGGCCGTATTTTGTATGTACTCTGTAGACAAGCAGCAAGTTTCCTTTTTTTATATGAACTTATTTGTTTAAGAAAAGTTCAGTATAGGTAAAAGGAAGTGTTTTTAAATAGTTATTGGAAACTACAGGACATGTTTTAAGGAATTTGGGGGTAATGATATTTAAAAATCATTGTATTTCAGCTTGCACATTTTATTAGCAAATGAAAATTGAACTGTGGAGAGCTGCCATTAATTAGAGTTTCTTTGCTGGAGTTCCTTGCACATTTTGCACTATTTGTTTTTTAAAGATCCTTTTTGTCTGCATTTGTTAGAATTCATGGCATTTATTTAGATGCTTAGTGTTGCAATTAAGGTTTTTAGCACTTGAAATTTAAATTAAGCCAAATCTCACATTTGACATTACTTTGAATATTCTTTTCAGCATATTTTCAGCATCTGAGATATGGCTTTAATACGTATGATATATATTCAGCAAGTCTTGTATGACTAGTTGTACCAGAAGTAGAGATTCAAGTTTATCATTTAACAGATATTATATTTTTAAGTCAGTGTTCAGGGCATAAGTCTTTGTTCAAGAAAGCAACACTGTTCAGGACATAATATTAATATCTATTTAATTTTAAAATTCCAGTAGGATTTAAGCATGTGCATAAATGGGCTAGGGCTTCTAGCTAGGGCATAAGCAATGGATTTTTTTTTGTAATAAAGGCAGCAAAATTTGCTAAAGACAGCAGGTTTTAATAAGGTTTTTGCTTGTAGATCCACTTGCTATGAAACAATTGAAAAGACCATGTTAATATCTCTAATGAAGCCTTTTACTTGTAACACAGGTATTGATTGCTACTCATTTTGGTAACGTGCTGTTCTTCCAGTTTTTTGGTTGTCCTACTGAGGTGATGCCACTCTGAGGTCAGTTTCCTTGACATTTTGGCTCCTCATTTATGGCCTGTAGCTCATACACAATGCTTATTTATTTTTGTAGATGCGGAGTCTGGAGCAAGCTGACATCTACTCCCTTTTCGTAGGAGTGCAGGTTTCACTGCTGTCAGTTACTCTGCTGCTTCATAACCTAAGTCAGAGCAAATACATTCTCTAGGGATTAATTTTACTTCAACATAGAGAGACCTCACCGAGTCCTGTTCATTGCTTCAGACCCCAAGTAAATTTGAGCTTTAGGGCTTCCACAAGCCTTCAGCCTTTGGGAGAATTTCACCCTATCAGAGCATAGTCTTTTCTGATACTCACTTCCACTTATTTTTCATTCATATTTCCTATTATGTGATAGTTTTGTTCAGTGGAATCAATGCCCTTGCTGAGAATATTACTGCTTTCACATTTAACTGCGGAGTATTTTAACTAACATTCTCATTTGATTGAAATGCCCGCTTCCATAGTTCAGACCCCTCCCTGCTACTTTTAGGCACCCTCCCTGCTCCTTGAACTTGGCAGTATTGTGGTACCCATTATTCTTGATTTTACTGCTCTGACTCCTTAATTTAGTTCCTTTGAGTTACTTAAAGCCAACTTTTGAATTGATTTGCTTCTTGCATATTCATACTAGAAGTAGCTGTTCCAAGAGAATGGTGCCCTGCTAGCAGAAGTATTCAAACAAGTCACCTCCTCATGCAAGTCAGTACCAGTAGGCTAATTTCTTACAGGCAGCACACTAAGCCTAGACAATAACCAAGCTGTGACCTTATGTATTATTTCTGAGAGGGTACTTCTTTCACAAGACCCCCTGTCTGTACCTCCTATGCATATGTATCTGCCTGAATGTGAATGAAATGCTGTACTGTCCTTGCTTGAGTGCCAAGGCCACATTTTCTCTGCTCTAGGGCAAGGGGAAAAATGCCCAAAGACTTGTATCCCAGCTTGGGGCTGTGGGGCACAGAGCTGTCTGAAACCCTCTCTTGGGACTGTTTGGCTATGCCTTGCACTTTACGCATGGCTATGCCCATTGATTGTTTCAGCTAAGTCCATATGGAAAATAGGTCAGCCATGTAGTGGCTCAGGAAGAGAGCTTTAATTGTGTGGGTTATAATCTAGAAAGCAGGGTGTGTGCATCATCATGGAGGAGGCTGGAACCAGTTCCAAAGATTTTATCAAGCATTGTGGAATCTAGCCCTTAGACAGCTATTTGTATTAAGAGAGTTGCAGGGAATATCCCATGCAAGTCATCCAATTGTTTCAGTGTGAGTAAAAATTTCTTACTGTAAGGCAATGTGCTAAAATCCTTTGATTTCTCCTCCACAAATGGAAATTGAAAGAAACATACATTTATGAAGTGAACCTCTTCCTCAGCCCTATTCTAAGGTATTCAGAACAAAAAAGTATCACTCTTTTGGGGAAAATATATATTGTGTGAATCCTCCTGGTGTAATTCTAGAATGTCATCAATTCCAGAGGGTGGAGTAAAACTTACAGTTTCTGTAATGCTACATACAGTAGTTGCTGCTAAACTCTCCACTTTCAATGAATAATAGCACAGTTATTTTTGAGATCCCAGAAACAGGTTACTCTATGGTATATTAGACGAGAGTTTGGTGAGTCCCTTTCTAATGCTGACCAAGGTAAACGTGTGTTTAATTTCATTTTAACCTTGCATTTCGCTTGGCACTTGATACTGATGGAGACTGACAAAAGTTGTTCAGGGAGAGCTGATTTCCCTCCTCGGCAAATACAGAAACTCTTCACACATGAAAGAGCATTAGTAAAAGGCTGACTACAATGGAGGAACACCTCAGCAAGATTTCCAGTTTGTTGCCTGGAAAAATTGGGACTTTGCATTTGCTCATAATTATTTCTATGATTTGAAAACACAAGACAATATACCCAGTTGCTGTCTTCTGGTTAATAGGGAGGGGTGTCTGCTTATATTAATAGCTGTGTGGCTCCCTAGTCCTGACTGCAGGCACCCTGGAGCCTAAAATACTCATTGCAGTTCCTGTTTTAAATAGCACTGCTAAAAATGGCAAAATTTCCATGTCTTTGGAGAAAGCATGCATCAATCTAAATTTACTTTTTTTTCTTTTTGCCAAAATTGTCTTCATAGTTGTGTATTTGCACTGGCAAGCTGAGAGTGCAAAACCACTCTCCTCATGTTGAGAAAAATATTTGGTGGATTGATAGACTGTTCAAATCTTGGTGAAAATATACCCATTAGTCCATTGAATTCACAAAGCATGTTTAGAGGTAGGAATTTACAATTTCCACATGGGAAGAATGGTGTGAAAGGAAGGATAGTCATGTGGCTTAAGAAGCTTAGCAAGGCTTTTGGTCAATGTGGAACTGATTTTTTTTTTGTCTCAAAAACTTCAGGAAATCATGACAGGAATAATTACGATTAATTTTAGATTGAATTAAATGCTTATTTTGATGCAGTTAAAGTTAAAGGTTCCCAAACAGGTTGCATGATATTAATAAAACCAGCCAAGAGGAAATGCCTTTCCTATAAGCAATTACGGAGCCTTCAGAAATGAGAGAATGAAGTTAAACCTGGTGTGTGTCAGGCATGAAGCTATTGGATGAGGACACCTTCCTTGTTCTGCTTTTATATGTAGCACCTACACCCTTTTATGAATCCTACCTGCAAAATCTATTTGAATTTCACTTGTAGAAATGTGCAAGTGTTTCAATCCCATATTTTTCTTTAAATCTGGCTGCAAATTTTTATAAATCATTTTTTATTTTTGTAAATCACTCAGATCTACTAAACTCCTGGCCAAAAAGACTGATGCAACTCTGTTCAAGAGATGTGGATTCACTTCTTCGCTCAGCTGCAGTCTTTATTTTGTGATCTCCGGTATGCTTATTTCCTCACTTCTAAAAGAAGCATCGTAATGCTTCCTTTCATATCCCATTTTTCTGTCTTAGCTATTCAGAGGGCAAACCCTTCAGCTCAGACATCATCTTTTACTGTATATTTGTGTATGGCCCTGGTCTTAATTTAGGCCTTCTGGGAGGTTAAACAAATAATACACCTAGCAACAGCAATAGAGAAAAAGCAGAATGCAAGATAACATTGGCACAATTTCTCTGCTGAGCAACCTGCTCAAGGATGAACTCACCAGACAGAAGGTTAAATACCAGTAATTGAGTTTAAGCAAAGGCTCCATAAGAATTTTCACATGTTGACCAAGTTATCAATCTCACTGACTGAATGGTGGTCTACATGAATGCTAAAAGGTGATGAAATTGTGCCCTTCCCAGACAAAAAACATTTGGTTGTGTGGTGGCAATGAAATAGCATAGAAGAGACCAATCTTTCAGTCATGAGTTGGGCATGGCTTGCAAAACATTCTGATAAGCTCATGAGGCAGTGACTACGTTTGTAGTATCACTCTGGAAATCTACAGTTGATCTGAAAATTAGTATCAACATAGATCAGCTCTGCACTTACGCAGCATGTCACATGCTCCAGATCTGTGGGAGATGCAGCATGATAGTCAACTGTATGTGGAAAAAGTCATTGACCATAACTATAGTAAATTTTAGAACCACCAGAGTCATGGCTTAGTCAAAGTTTGAAGTGTGCAACTGTACCATGCATGAGATAGTGGTAGGCATCATGACAGAACAGTTATTCTCTTGGAAGATTAGAGACTGGCACTAGCAAATACCAGTAAAAAATGTTTTAAACTGTTGATTAATATAATATAATATAATATAATATAATATAATATAATATATAAAATGTGGTTTCATTATATCTTCCTTCCAGTTTCTCTTTGAAAATAATTTGCAGTTCTAAGCAATGCTAAGTTCTAAGCAAAAATAGGTTTAAGCGATAGATAGAGGGGGGTTAAAATGTAGAAGTATCTTTTCAAATAGGCTTTGAAGCGGTGAAGAACAAGGAGTCCTGATGGAATACAGGATTATGACTTACATGTAGCAAAAGCTAAAAAAGAACATCTATCCCTGCCCATGTCGTGGCCAGATTTTTCTTAGCAATAAATTGGAATAGGGAAAAAATAAGAAACTGAAATGAGAGTAGTAGTGGCAGAAAAGCATCTAATGGGGTTGATGTATTTAAAAAAAATACAGTTGGATTTTATTGCAGTTGCTGTAATGTACTGTATTGTAAATGGCTGATCTGTCTAATGCTGGAATAAATATGCAAAAAAAGGCAGTTTATGCAAGTATTTATATAACATATCCTCACTTTTTTCTTTCTCGGCTGTTACTCTACAACCATGGAAAACACTCATAATCTTTAGTAAAATATTAATAAATGCATTCAGATCTTTAATGCTAAGCTTAGGTTTGGTACTGTGTCTTTCAGCAAAGAAGCTGCATTACTTAGGAATGCAGTCCTGTTGTCAGTTTAATATATTATGGGCAGTGTGGGATTTAGATGCCCGTTATAAACAGAGTTGAAAACCCAGAGCAAAGGTTTACAACATGAATATTCTGCAAAGATACTTGTGATACTGTGAGAACTTCATTTCTCCATTGTCACAGGAGACACTTGTCACACTTGTGAGGTTAGTGCTTTTGTCTTGTCAGAACTTGCCAGGTACAAATATTTAAAACAAATGTTTTGAATTTTCAGCATCACCTAAACTGTAAGCAGAAATGTCGAAGGTTTCTGACCCCATGTAAAGGAAGACTATACACAGTGCAGCAAACTTTCTTTCCTCCCCCCCTTTGTTTTTACCTGCTGAGAGTGCACACTCCATGAGATTCACGGTGCTTCCAGATGCTCCAGAATACCAAAAGGCTTAAAATATTGTCTTCATCTTGGCAGGAAATTCTTCATGAAAGAGATACTACCTTTCTTTATCCTTAAACTTAGGTCTCTGGCTATATCCTCTAGGAACTCATGCCTCTCATTCCCTCCCTCTGCTCCAACTATACACACGGTCTCTCAGCCTTTTCATCATGGAATTTCATGCATTTCTAGAAAAACGGAGAACTTCTTATGTAGCATCCCCTTTCTGTGCACATACACAAACACAGAGGTGGAACCTATTATTTGTTATGGGATTTCGTTTATCAAGAAGTTCAGTGTGGATACCCATTTTACAGATTAAGAAAACAAAACATACCGACTGATTGTTCTTTAACATTTTGGTGGGAAATAGTACTTGAAGGGCCTTGGGTGTGGAACAGCTCCTACACTAAAAGTGAGTGTTATGGTATCTGGGTAGTTTATCTATCATTGCACAGGCTGAAGTGTTGAGACGAAGATGCTTCTCAATTAGATTTGATATTAGTTTTGGTTCTCAACAAAGTAAATCTGAGATGACCCCATAACCTCAGTAAGGGCAATGCAGCCAAGACCCTCTACAGTCATTGCCTGCCACTTCAGGGTTCAGATTTCAGCCTTCAAGGATGACTGGCACTTAATGTCCATTGGTCAGCTGTCATTTCCATATGCCTACCTGCTGCCACTTCTCCTTAGCTGATGCTCTCATTTGCAGCCCTAGCCTCTAGAGCAAGACTCTCTAGCTGTGTTCCGTCCTCATTGTGCCTGAGGACTGACACCCAAAGACTCCCAGCACTGAAGCATACTTTGCCACACCTTGAACTAAGAACTGAGTGCCTTTACAGTCTCTTACCTTCTGCGGTGACGCAGTGGGAGGAACGTCTGGCTTGCAGTTACTGGTGATTGCTGACAGTAGTGCAGTTCCGTGATGCCTCACTGGAATGCAGGTCAGGGACTTCAAGGAAGCCAGGTAAGTAGTGCTTCCATCCTGGGGTCTCAGATGCCTGTGCAGCACTAACTGGTATTTGAGAAGGCCTGATGGAGAGAGAAAAGAGGTTCCTTACAGACATATTATAAAAGAGAAGTGAAATAAATATCTTTAAAAAATCAAATGTAAAACTATGAAACCTTAAATCAGTAACGACGTATATCTGGCCTTTAACTTACAAATCAGTGCCGTTTAAAACAAAATACTAGAAAATAACATATGAAATGTCCAATTCTAGAAAGTTTTTGCTTCTTTATTAACACAGGGTAACCTCATTAAACAGTGCAGCAAAACATGGTATGTCAGTCCCTGCCTCCCATTAGATGCCAGTGAGGTAAAACACTGAAACTAAAAATTGGATCTTGGCAGCCAAATCAGGGCGATAAACACATATCCTTCCTTAATTGTGCAACAGAGAGTAATATATAACCAACAGAGTTGGTTGAAACACAAGCTGTAACTACCATGAAAAAATTTCCCCTAAAATCTAAAATATTTCTGCAAAGCTCCTTGAAATCATCATTTCAACATTTTGTATAGGCTATACTGACAGATTACAGAAAAATTATTTGCATAAGTACCCACCATACTTCAGTGGATTTGTTGCAATCCGCAAGAAAAAAAGCAATATATCAGTAAGAGAACTGTCTTGTGCCTTTGCAAATTGTTTTGTTCTATTGCCCATGTTTTCCTTCTTTCTTATGGATTTTTTAATTTTCATGTCCTTCTGTAGGCTTCCTTCTCTAGTTTATTCTGTTTTTTCCTCCTTGCTCCTTTATTCTGTCTGTATCTCCCTTCTCTCTTTTTTCTCTCTCAGATATTGCAAAATAATGCTACGATAAATGAGAAAAACTATGCTATCTGAGAAATGGAGGAAAGCTTTGATCTTTCAGACTTTGGTAAGAATACTGTGATGTTAACATCGTTGCAGTCAATGCAGTTATACAGGTTGTGAGATGAAGAACCGTGGACAGTTCTAGGTACTCTACCTAGAATAACTCTAGGAATATTACTCTGTGGTTCATACAACGCACAAAGTTCAGGTTCTGTACCACAGAAGCATATTAGTTTGGATGACAAATATATTTTTTGGTAAGAGTTTTTCATATGATTCTAGTCTTTTGGAAAATCCAAGTCCTCTGGTGAAATCATCTCCCTTGTTTTATGGAAAAATTATCTGCATTTTCCCAATGAGAGAAAGACCTGAGGGCCTTGCCCAAAAAGTAACAAAAGTTTGTGGAAAAAGTAGAAGGAGAAACCTTATGGTTAAAATACATTTAATTTAACTCCATATTTAAACCCTGAATTTGTAGCTCAAATTAGAGGCTGGTGATTGGAACATCTGATCAGAGATCCGCACTGTGTTCTTTGTTAACCCTTTCTTGGATTTCCATTCCTCCAAATCTTTTAATCTGTTTACTCTCTGTTAATCTGAAATGCCTGCCACAGAAATCAGTGAATTGCAATGGAATTTACAAGCATTTCGAGCCAAGCATATGTTTCTGTGCCAGTCTGTGCCTAGCACTCTGGCACTAAAATACCCAGAACTGAAGCAGACACTAGAGTTTCAAAAAAGCTGGATGACATTATTTTTATTTTTGTGGGATTTAATATTCGGCTTTGATATTGTTACAAGAAGCTGCAATTCAACAGCTAATGCGCTTGAATCAGTATAATGCACTGTTTGAAACATGCTGAATCTTTCTAAATGCATCTGTTATAACTGGGGGAGCAGCACTGACCGAGGCTTCTACTACTTGATAATATTTTTTAGCTATAAGCATGGTTATTTTCTCTGTTGTTTAGCACTACTGCAGGTTTGGAAAAGTAGCATATATGTCATGTATTTTCCTCTGCATCATGATCAATGCCTCAATGATCCTCTCATTGTCACTGACAATATTATTAAAACAAGAAGCTACATTTTAATAATGACTTGAGAAATTTCTTTTTAAAGGATCTCATATTTCTATATCTGAATAACCTAGATTTCTGCTAGTCTGTCCCACACATTCCTTTTGTTTTTAAATAGACGTGTCAAAGCTGAATAACCCATAAATATTTTCAGCTTATTTTTCCGCAGGGCCACATTTTCACCTCAGTCTTTACATCAAACTGCCACCAAGGCCAAGGGGAAGTTCCACATACAGAATATGTGGTGAATACGGCAGTTACCTCTGAGTTAGTTTTGCATGCCACCTTCTCCCTGCTGCTGTCATTGTAGAATGAATCATAGAATGGTTTGGGTTGGAAGTGACCTTAAAGACGATCTAGTTCCAACCCCCCTGCCATGGGCAGGGACACCTTCCACTGGACCAGGTTGCTCAAAGCCCCGTACAGCCTGGCCTCGAACACTTCCAGGGATGGGGCATCCACAACTTCTCTGGGCAACCTGTTCCAGTGCCTCACCACCCTCACAGTAAAGAATGTCTTCCTTACATCCAACCTAAATCTACCCTCTTTCGGTTTAAAGCCATTACCCCTTGTCCTATCACTACATGCCCTTGTAAAAACTCCCTCCCCATCTTTCCTGTAGGCCCCCTTTAGGTACTGGAAGGCTGCTATAAGGTGTCCCCAGAGCCTTCTCTTCTCCAGGCTGAACAACCCCAACGCTCTCAGCCTGTCTTCATAGGAGAGGTGTTCCACTCCTCTGATCATTTTCGTGGCCCTCCTCTGGACTCGCTCCAACAGGTCCATGTCTGTCTTGTACTGAGAACCCCAGAGCTGAACGCAGTATGGCGGGGGTCTCATGAGAGCGGAGTAGAGGGGCAGAATCACCTCCCGTGACCAGCAGGTCACGCTTTGCATGTGCTGACTTTTCCTGTGCAAAAGTAATCTGAGAAACACTCTGTGCATGCAATTTGATTTCTTTCACATGCTTAAAAGAAAAGTAGGATAAATGGAACAGAAGTATTTGAAAGATCAGTAGCTGTGATAACTCCAGCAATTGCACTGGAGACAATAACAAGCATCACAGAGTGAACATTCTACAGGAAGCCAAAATCTGCCTCTTGATTTATTTAATTTTTAGTTTTGTTACAGAGGTGGTAGACACTCACAGAAGGCTAGTGTTAGTCATTAAGTGCATATTTACTGTCATTAATTAACACTATTAATTTCTCAGAATACCACATGTGCAAGCTTGGTATTTCATAAAACATCTTATCTTTACTTTGCTCCATCATTTTAGTGAAAAAAGAAGCCTGTGTTTTTAAAGACAATACAAATTCACATATTTACCATATTTACTTAGCTTTCTCTGCTTTCAATGCATATCTGCTGTATTTTCCGGAAGAGTATTGAAAAGCAACTAAGTGATATATTCAACAGGGAAACTGGTATTGTAATGTATTCCTAGAGCATTCAGCCTTGCGAGATGTGCTGATAGCCTTTGGAACTGTGCTTTTCAAAGGTAAGATCCACTGCTTTTGTGTACTCAAATGTTTTTTAAAATAGCAGATTTTGAAAGGGATGGGCTATGAATACCTATAGCTGCCCATACATTGTGTGAAAAATGACAAGTCAATCAGCAAAATAAAAAATGAAGGTACTAAATTACAGTGCACATGGCCAAATCAGCAATTTCAATTATTTTAAACATATTTTGTAGCAGAAAATGTCTGTAAGCATTTAATCAAAAGGAAGGTGCCTGCTGGTCCTGCCCTGCAGATACCATGGAAGAGAACAATTGGGAAAGTAGCTGATTTCTCCTCTTCTTCAGAGCTGCTTTCTTTGCCATGGGCTCTAGCTAAAGCAGAATCAGTAGCTGCATGATGGCTGTGAAAACACCTCTTCAACCATCTATTCTCGTTGAATACACCTCTTCAATCAATATATTTTTTTCCCTATCAGAAAATTTACAAGGACATGACTTTGCTGCTGCAGGATAAACCATTTTCACTAATTAGAAGTTCCTGTTATATTATAGCTTCCCATGCATAGTTTTTAACTTTTCCAGAATCTCACATGACCTCAGTTCTGTGTTTACCATACATCTGAACACCTACCTGCAAAACCCCAAGATTAAAAAAGCCAAGGCCGTGTTTTGCTTCAAAAATAAGAAAACATGCAAATCAGTATTTCTGTTGACACTGTTGTCACAGACTTGTTAGGTTTAATCCTATTCCTGCTATATCCAGAAACCTGCTATTGATTTCAATGGGAGTTGGCATGAGTGCTTAACTATGAATAAAGATGAAAGGTAGTTGTCAGTGATTTTCAGTGTGAAAATGATTTTGTAGACATTGTAAACAGAAGTGGCAGGTGGCAAATATTCACTCAGAAAACTCTGCGACTGAAATCTACTAATGAAACACTTTGCTTTCTACAGACCTAGTTTTCAAACAGTTCTCTAAGATCTATAGAGTTCAGGGAAACTTTTAGTACTTTTATTTATAAAACTTTTAGTACTTCTATTTATAAAACTTGCTGTTCCATTATAATTTAAAGCTGTGAACACAAAGGGAATATTTAACCATATGCACTGTTATAAGACACTACAATCAATGTTTTATATTGCTCTACAATGCTCCAGTATCTTTGGGAAAACAATAACAATAATGCTATTTATGCAAACCTTTATGTCAGTTGTGTAAACAGTTACCCACATTCAACTTCAGTTAGATGAATACATGCATGTACAAGTCTCAGCAAGATAAGAGTCCGTGAAGAAGTATGAAAATTATTTTATCATCTCTGAAGATGCTTCACAGTTAATCCAGACCATGGTTCTCAAATGAGAAGTTACTTCATGCGTTAGAAATTTGGAATTTTTAAATAGTTTATTGTTTCATTTATTATAGAAGATGCAGCAATCCTGGCTAAGTCATGATACGAGCTAAAGATTTCAGTAAAAAATAGTGTGAGATAAAAAGTTGTTAGATTTCACTCTTATTATAGAATAATTACGATTATTTTTTACTGTCTTTGCTCCTAAAAAACCTTTTGATCTATGAACTAAATAAAAATCAGATTTTGCAGACATTTGAAGTTAGAGGTCCAGTTAAATGAGTAAAGTTATATGCATTGGTAAGTTTGAGAGATTCAGCAGTAAATAGGTATTTGGAAGGAATCAGTAGGCACAACAATGCCTTCATATTCTAGAATCACAGCCCTTCTCCTTTTGTGGATTCTAATTTACATTCCATTGGCTATGGGCAAGACTTCAGTCTTCACATTTAACTCCTGCTAACTGTCATGAACACCACATGTCCTCACAACAAATTTTAATTCTTGGAAAGAAAGGGTTCTGAAAACATAAATTTATTTCTTAGCTTTCCTCTTACGATTTTCATGAAAGTATTGTACTTTGACAGACTGCAAATGCAGATTAAATGCTATATTTAAAATACATTCCTTTGAAGTGTGAGAATAGTTTACAGACACTTTGGATTGGTTTTGGTTTTGCTGTTTCAATTGCTTCCTCATCTGGGTACCTGGATCACTTGAGGTATCACCAGTTACGTCAGTTCAATATCAGGATTTCTCAAAAAAAAAAAAAAAAAAAACCCAACTGAAATTATGTGTTGTGGTTACATACAGCCGGTTGTTTCTGGTGTTTGTGAGGTATCTTTAGCTCTGCCTGAGGAGAAATGCCCATGAGCAGTCAACCTCAAGAGCTCCCACAGTGTAAGGAGGCTGGGATTTTCGGGGGTAGTATCTCCATCACGAGTTGCTTAGCTGGTGGTACAAGCCATGCTTCGGACGGGGTGAGGGTGCGAGGATGTGCCACAACCAAGGGCTGCTGTTTCCGCCTGAGCGCGGGAGCCGGGAAGCAGAGAATCGGGTGCTATGAGGCTGCCTGCTGGGCTTGCTATGGAGTGTTGTCACAGATAGGATTGACTCACAGGAAGAGAGTATTTTTCCCACGCTATCTTCTCAGCGTGCCTCCCTGATATTTGGTCCTAGCATAGGAAAAATATTTACCCTATGAAAGTACATGTGATACTTAAAATGACAAATATATATTTTATAAGCAGCATTTGGGAATCAGTCCTTCTTTTAGCTACATGCCAAAACAGGGGTGCAGTAATTAGGGTTGCCCCCGTGCCTTTAATTGCAACCAGAGATGTGGCTGCAATATAACTTTCACATCTGGAGTCTGGGCTTCTCCCAGCGCTATATTTGGATCCAGGGATTTGCTTCAAACCATTAGAGGGAAATGAGTCAGTCACAAAATCAGTATCAGAAATTCAGTGATACTTTAAAACTAGGGGATTTCCCTGTCTTTAAGAACACTGGTTTCTCTACCAAAGTATAAAACTTAGTGTTATTACACAAATGGTAATATTTTAAAGCAGCAGAAATGTCTGTCTCATGATGACCTTAAAATAAGACATATTAGCAGTTTTGAAGTTTACTTATGTATTCCGTGAAACCTATTTTCTGTTGATTACAATAGGGACAAGATGGAAAAGGAGATAACTTATTTTCTTCTCAGAAAACAAAGGTAATTATTTTCTTCATCTCCTGGCTTGGTAGCTGTCTAATGTTGCAGCAACACAGATCACGATCCATTCGACTTGGAGCACAGAGGAAACACTTGACTGTGTTTCTGTTTCTTAAAACACTTCATAAAGAGAAAAAGGTAGAAAAGGTGAAGAAATTCCACATTATGTGGGGAGAAGGTCTTTCTTGTAAGCAAGGTCTAGATTTTTAGCTTGCCCTGAGCAGTCATATAGGGTAGTCACTGGGATAAGTTGCAACACTGAATTTGGATTTACTAAAATGTTTGGACTGTTAAAATAATAACTGATTGCTATGACTTGTATTATTTTATCATAGCCGCTTTACTACCTTGTACTTAGCTTGGTAATCACTGCAATTCCACTACATAGTTCAGTAAGTGCGGTGGTGTGCTGTGGTATTTCCTTACTATCAAAGGTATGCTGTGACTTACAGAAAAGTTTTGAGTATACTCTTAGAAATAGTCCCAAACAGAGCTATGTCTGGCAGTAAGGACACTAGAACTGGGCTTGCACAGCACACAATGGCAATTAGTGCTTTGGAGAAAAAATAATAAGGCTACTCTAAAGGGCTCTGGGATACAGACAGATCAGAACTAGGGATGACTTGTCAGAAAGAAGGGTTGACGTTTGGGGGAACAAGCAGAAAAGTTAATGCCTGACAAAGCATATTCCTTTTGAGAGCTAGAGTGCAATTTGAGATTGCTGAATCTAGTAATTTCTTGGGTACCAGTAGATTATAGTGAAGTCCACTGTCCAATGTCATGTCTCATCCTGATCTACAGAGAGGACAACAACCCTTTCATCAGTTATTGCCTTTGCTCAAGTAGCAAAATACTGTGCTGTGAAAGAGCCTAGAATCTTGCTGGCAAAAAAGGTCCTACTTTGTAATGTAAGTAAAGCCCGTATCTACATAAGGGTGGTAATGATTTCGGATTGAATGGTCACCTATATTTGGGATTTCCTAGACCTCAACTCCTTGGCTTTGCAATTTTCTTTTTATAGAGTTATATTCTTTATGCAATTTGGTCTGATTAATATTTTAATCACATTTGTGTTGCTGCTGCAGATTTAGAAAACCTATCCCTACTGTGCACTTTACCTAATATGCAAGTTACACATGATACAGTTTTTAAATTATTCTTGTGTAATGACACAGTTATCCCCAGGTAGGTTAGCAAATGTATTTACTGTGTTAACGACAGGACCAAATTACTGGAAAGGGGTAAATGAGGCATCTTCAAATTTCAGTTGATGGGTTAGTCTCTGACTGGGGAGATACAGGAAAACATCTCACTCCTCTTCCCAAGGACACATCTTTTCCAAGATGTCCTCTACCTAAGTCAACAATTGGCAGTTTTCTATTAGGTATGACTCAGTACCACTTAGAAACTTGTAAACAGATTTGCCTGTCTCCTCCAGTTACTTACATCTGGTGCTCTCCAAAGCAGCCATACCCAAACAAATTAATGCTTTGAAGGTGTGTGCACTCTGAACATGTTTTACAACAAAGCAGCCAAAGAAAGCTTACTTATTTGTACAGGATTTAATAAGACTAATAAATACTTATATTGACTTCTTAAAATATTAACTTATATATTGATGCAGACTTGAGCAATTTTATTTTCTCTGTGTATTTAGAAGCCTCCTCAAAATCCGTGGAAACGGACAAATCACCAGGGCTTTGATTCTGTTGCTACACACAGCACTTGAAGCAGAAAAATAAAGTGCAGATATTGCACTTCAGACTAATAAAACAAAATGATAGGATTTAGCTATTTTCCCTGTGTTTCTCTGCTGACAGGCACAACAGCTGAATCCACAATGAGGTGCCAGTGATAGGGTGATGGTACTAACCTGTCTCACTAGAAGCTGCTTGTGTTTTGCCTGTGCGTAAAAGTAACAGTTCCTGCCTTGCTCTGTGCAGAGGCCTACTAACTGGCAAAGGGCAAAAAGCAGTAGTTTCTGAATCCCACAGAGATTATAGAGCTGAGTGGGAATTGCAAGCCTCCGTTTTACATAAAGGCAAGACAGAAGTTAACAGCTGCTTCTGTTGAGGCAATGGCTCCCAGACCACACTGAGCTCCTACAAGTGCTGTAATCACTCTTGTGCTGCAGAAAGTTAGATCCAGTCAGTGGTATCTTCTGAGTGCTGCAAAACAAACTAATTTTTTTTTTTTTTAATTCTTGCTCAACATGCAGCAGTTCACCTAACAAAGTGATTAAGATAAATGATTAATAAATGATTTCACCTAAAAAAGATGATTAAATATAAAAAAGTGACATTATAGCATAATACCATATTCTGTCCTACTCTGAGCAAAGGATGCTGCTTGTAATAAGAAAAAAGTATTTAATGTTGCTTCTAATTTTTGTGCCATGTCCATAAGCTAAGATTATAAACCAGCTTTAGCTACTGTTAACAAGTTGTATTGCTTAATTCTTATAAATGGCTGTGTTAATAGTAGGGTGTTTTGCTGTGTGATTGATTCATTGCACCATATTTCATGGCACTGTCAAGGAAATGTTTTAGCAGAGGAAAATATTCAGAAGCAACTAGTACAAATAAGCATACAGGAAGGCATTTTGGCTGTAAGACAAGTATAGATGTAAGTATACAATGAAATGTTTGCACAAAGCATTTTGAGCACTGTTAAGTTATTCTGCTGCTATGACTATACTATGAAAAGTCATCTTCATTTTTCTGAGTGGCATAGTGCCATGTTGCATTCAGCCAGACACTGAATAAATTGGTTGCTTGTAGTTTGATCCCACGGCAGATTATTTAATTTTAATTTTCAATTTGCTTCCCAAGGTAAATTATGACAGCAATTAATATGGCAGTGATGGAGAATTCACATTAAACACTGCTGCTCCCCCGGGATGAGCTCTCTTAAAGCATGTTTGGAGAGGAATTAAACCCAGAAACTTTTCCCATGTTTCTTAATGTTTCATATTTTTTTTGTTATGGTCAGAAAATGTCTTAAAACGTTCTGAACAACGGAAGGGCTGGTGTTCCTCATCCTTGAAACACATCTGCAAATGTTTGACTTAACCTGTGATGTGTGCCATCATCTTTCTCATACCTTTTTAAGGTCCATTATACTGCTGAAATTCCTTCTGTAAACTCTACACTGGCAATTCATTATTGTTCTCCTGTCAGACCTTTAAAACCACTGTCTAATTACTGTTTGAGTGAGACAGGTTTTCCTATAACACAATAGACTTTTTTTCTGAATTTTAGTTATATTAAGTACAAGATGCACTTAGGATACCAGATGCAAACTTGATGTTTTAATAAAGGAAGACCTAGTATATGCATGTTTTTTTCAGTATTTGAAGTCTCATGGAATTAGGTTTTCTACTTTGTTTCTTTAAAGATGTGATTTAGGGGGTTTTGTCATTACAGAGGTTAGGAGGAGTCTTGAACTGGTCACTGCTTGAAAATTGTTATGCCTATTAAGTTGATACGGGTTTTGAACTGGGATATATGTTATCAAAGGACAATCCCATTTTTTTCTGTGTGTCATGGTTTAACCCCAGCTGGTAACTAAGCACCACACAGCTGCTCTCTCACTCCCCAAACACCCAGTGGGATGGGGGAGAGAATTGGGGAAAAAAAAGTAAAACTCATGGGTTGAGATGAAGACAAGTTAATAGGACAGAAGGGAAGTAAATAATAATAATGATAATGATAATAAAAATTACAACAATACTAATAAAAGAATTGGAATATACAAAAAAAGTGGTGCACAATGCAATTGCTCACCACTTGCCGACCAATGCCCAGTTAGTTCCCAAGCAGCGATCCCCCCCGGCCAACTCCCCCCAGTTTATATACTGGGCATGATGTCATGTGGTATGGAATACTTTGGCCAGTTTGGGTCAGCTGTCCTGGCTCTGTCCCCTCCCAACTTCTTGTGCCCCTCCAGTCTTCTTGCTGGCTGGGCATGAGAAGCTAAAAAATCCTTGACTTAGTCTAAACACTACTTAGCAACAACTGAGAACATCAGTGTGTTATCAACATTATTCTCACACTAAATCCAAAACATAACACTATACCAGCTACTAGAAAGAAAATTAACTCTATCCCAGCTGAAACCAGGACACTGGGAAAACAAGAACTTCAGGATACTTAGAAAATAGTTCTGCAGGAAGCTTTCTTTAGGAACTGTGTCTTCATTATTTGGAATTTAAAGATCTGTACATTAATGATACTGGTTTTGTACAACAGTATTATTACTAGAAATGTCATGGATCTCCACTTTCTTCCAAATCAATGATGATTTTATCATAAATAGCAATTGGCAGGAGCCCAAGGTCATGTTCAGAGCAAGGGCACAGATTCCAGTCCCCACCAGGGCAGGAAGAGGCTGAATGTGGATGTCCTGCAGCACAAAGAATGGCAGGCTGTATTACAAAAAGAAGCTGCAGACACAGTAGCTGCATGTCCAGCAGCTTCGTCGACTCAGGGACCTTCACATCAGTGCCCATTTTGCTCCTGAATAAGTCCTGCCCCGTGACCATCTTCTAGGACCTCTCTTTCTCACTTGGCAGCTTCTGGAGACTTCAGGTTTTCCAGGTGTAAAACAACGACAACACTTCCTTCGCAGAGCTGATTCTACCTGCCTGGATATGTTTCCTACCACATCAAATGTAATTTAATTAAAATACAACATGCTAGCATGGAAGTGAACCCCCAAATAATTCCAGATTATTGTCTTCTAGAAACAGAGGAATAGTTTCACCAGCAGGAAAAAAAAAACCAAACATGAAAACTATTGGTAATTGCTGAAGGTCATTCACTTCCTTTGTTCTTAGTTTAGTGCAAATGCAGTAAATATTTGTTGGTATCTAATTTAATCATTAATTCAGTCTTACATTCAATCATTAATTCAGTCTTACATTCTTCACAGAGAGAGAAATTTTTTTTTTCTTTATTTTTTTTTTAAATAGCAGCACATACAAATGCAGTATTCCACTCACTGGGAGGTGTTTTAAATGTTTTATTATACATTCTTTTTTCAAAAATGTATTTCAGAAATTTTTTTTCTTCAAAGCTGCTGGTATACTTGATTTTAAAATTTTAGTAGTGTTATTTTATAAATTCAAGATTTGTCTTGAAATTTAAGGCCCAAATTCAGCAAACCACGTGAGTATATATGTGAGATCCATCAAAGCCATAAATTTTTTTATCCTTTGACAATGGTGCACATATGTATTTTTGGTACTATTTCCCTTAACAGTTTATTTCAGTACACAGATCAGTCTAATTACAGAAAAGGTGGTTCTTTTCTGCTTTTCTTTTTTTAATAAAGTAATACAAGGTTGTATAATGGCTTCTGAGTAAAAATACTTTTACAGATACATAACAATGCTTACATTATAAATAAAAGTATTACGTATATATATGTATTGCGAGTGTGGTTCTTGCCTGAAATTTTTCACTGCCTCATTTGCTACACAACAGTATTCAGCAATAAAAAATAAAGCATTACTGATATCCATGCAGTAGAAACAAATGAGTTTCTGTGTAGAAACTGAAATCAGAAATATAGAATGTTACGTAAACATTCTTCAGCCCGTTGTTCTTAGCATTATGTTTATTGGTTCTTAAAATAATACTTTAATAATTTTGATAGATGTCCCCTAGAAGCTGGCCTGACACCATCAGTATTACAGCATACTTTAAGAGGGCCTTTTCTGCCAAATATATTTTTTTTTCAGCAGCAGGTCCAGCCAAAATAGCTTCTGCCTGTTTCTCCTCTTATCCATGCCACTCGTGCTGGGTCTGCAGCACTCCTCTGCTGTGCCATTCATTCCAGCTGTTTCAAAAGAAGCAGCTGATAACCTGTATCAGGGCGTTAGCTATTTTTAACCCTGGTACAGTCGCTGTGTGACCCTAAATGCCCTTTGGGTATCTCAGGGGCAGGAGTAAGCAGTGTGATGCGCAGGCAGATTAAAGCCATAGTGCCTCTGAAAGAAATAGTTATTGTACTGGATCTCCCAAGAGACAAATGTAATACTTCAGCCGCTTCCAGAGTCGCCAAAAGCTCTCAAGGATTACCTTGTTAGAGTATTATATGAGGATGAGAGAATCTGATTCAATGAGATACAGTCAATAGAAAATTAAGCCCTTAAGGGAAGAGCCTTTTTCAGATTAAGTCTTACTGAAATAAATGTAACAAACGGAACAATTATTAAAATGAAAAGTTCAGCCATTTTTTTTAATGTGTTGTTTAAAAGATATCACCTTCAAAAGCATAAAAATCCCTTGGTGTTTCCAAGCAACTACATCAGGTATGTGGTCAAATTCCCATGATGGTAGTTGTCACCAGTCAGTGGCTTTTAACAAGGCACTAACCTTTGGTCTTGGATGGTTTGCTGTTCCAGAAGTGCAAGTACTAACTTTAGCCATACATTTCTTTATTACAAAAAGGGTATCTTGGTCATCAATTAAATTGAGATTTAAGTATCCATAACAAATCAGTTTCATTGTGCCATATCAGGTAGCTTTTAATAGCTGCTTATGAAGAATTAAAAAGGTTTTCTCATTAGAATTTTGCTCTCTACTCTTTCAGAAACCTCATCCATCAATGTGACCAAAGAGATATCAGATAAAACAACTCCTCTGCCTTAATCACTAGAGCCCCAATTCAGCCAAGAACTTAACCATGCATGTAACTTTAATTACCTGAAGCACTGAAGTCAGGAGGGATTACATGCTTAAAATGGCACATGAGCTTAAGTGCTTTGCTCAGGAAAGCCATTATTTTAATGCACATATGATAAAACCGTCACGTCACAGGAATTTAAAAGAGAAAACAAATGTTTTTAATTTTTTTTTCTTTCTTCTTGTTTTGTAGGGTCACACATTTGTTCCTGTGGTGATTTATAGCCTCCAATAATCTTCCACAGTGGTTGCCTTATCTACTATTCTGGCATCTTCTGCTCTTGTTAGTAAACAGAAGAGAACTATAAAACACAAAGCCAAGTACTCTCAATCTCAAGAGAAAGACTTTGTACAGTATGTTCTGTACAAAACTGAAAGACTTGAAGATCACAGGGGAATGTCCTTTCTCCTTACTGACTCAAAGTCACATTACTGAGGAACATGACAAGGACTGCACAGAAAACAGCTCTAAAGCAGCTTTGCCCATCTGCAAAGAAGTTCATGAAAAAGATGCTCAAGGAAAACTTCCACAAAGGAAAACAAGCAGAAGTAGAGTGTACCTGCACACATTAACTGAAAGCATCTGCAAACTAATCTTTCCTGAGGTAAATAGATACTGCATAGTAATAATAATAATTTAATAGCATTTAATTTTAAATATTTAAAAAGCATTTTATGCAAGCCTTTAGACGTGAGCCTTTTGAAAGATGTTTTGACTTCAGAGTTTGTGTTCTTACGTAGTTCTGCATAGTTTAAATCCTCATTTCATCCTTTTCCATTCCTTCTGGATACAATTTTGCCACAATCGGTTTTGTACACTTCACACCATCCCTTCCACTGTATTACCCTATATTTTTGCCTTGTATTTGCAACCTTCCACTATCATTTTAATTGTTCCTTTTAAATCCGTGTATTTCTGTAGCAATTTTTTACATAGAGATACAGTTAGAGAAACTCTGCCTTGCTACCTAATTATATAAATTATGTGGTCACGTCATCAGTTCACCTAACTGAATCCGTACTGCTACATACATTAGTCATTATCACAATATAATTAAAATAGCTGTTTCACCTGTTATGATGCTAATGTCCTGCCATACTATTTTTAAAAACATTATTGTCTGTGTTTACCACAAAGGTATTCTTATGTCTCTGCTCAACTCAACTGCAAACAGGTACAGTGCATGCACAGTGGTTTGCTTGGGTGGAGATGAATACCATGGTTTGTCTCTGTAAAAAGAACATGAAAAATGAAGCTCCATAACATTCAACACTTGGGCTTGCCTCAAATTCTGCGGAAAATATGAAGGAACTGACTGGTATATATTGGGACTACAAATGGCAAATGGCCAACTCTGTATAGTCAATTGATTACAATGCTATTACTTGACATTCAGTGTACCTTACTAAATGTGCTGGAGCTTGGTTAAATCTATTTGCAGATCTGTTTTCACAACTCTTCATCTATTACCTTTTTGTTAAAACTGTACATTATCAATTTTTGATAGACCCCTTTTTACCTCTGCTGCACTTACACAGAAGAAATTCATCCCTTCAAACTGATCTTTAAACACATAAGGGAAAGGACTTTTAACTCAAGAATGAACTGGCAAAGCAACCTTTCTATGGTGTCATGATTGCTGTATTGCTTTTCTAGTATATAGTTGTTTGTTGGATTTTTAATGAAATTATTGGTTTTTTTTTTTCTTTAAAGAGTGGTATAAATGTATGCAGCTGCCTATTGTATAATCACGATAGGCTAGTTCATCAGCTGGGACAAAAGCTTGGTAAAGTCAAGGATATTATGACCATGTACCCCAGGAGCTACTGAAGCTCGAGGTTATTGACACTATTCTTTACAGTTATTCAAGTCATATCCATTGGAGCTTTGTCCAGGTATAGTAGTCTGTTCTCATGCTGATTTGGGGTCAAGACGTAAGCATTTTCCCAATCCCAGTTCTCCATAGAAGGGTTTTGCTTGTTTAAAAACATATTTTTCATTGCTTAGATACTTTATGGTGCCTTACTTAACTATCAGTGACTAACATCATCTTCTTTCCAATTGGAAACTCGAAAAAAGGGGCTGCATCATGACCCCTATTGACTCATGAACTCATGAAAACAGTGAGTTGTGCATGGAAGTTCAGGGCATAGTGAATCCAGAATAACTGTTGATTAAATCTGAGATATAATGTAGTGCATGTGATTGTTTTATTTGCTCCTTTGGGTGTTTACATAGAGAACATTGCTCAGAGGTAAGTAACGAACTGGATGGCATTCCACTTCCTGTACCAGTTTATACACAGATGTAATTTACATTGTGTTCATATACATGGTAGAGCAGTTGTTCAGTTTAGATTTTTGCTTGGAAAAAGTCTCCAGAATATATTGCCTTTCTTTCACATGATATTTTCTTCATGTGTGCAAACTTTCCTTTTGAAAATAGGAAGTAAAAGTAAAAATACAAGTAAAAGATGCAGTAGAAAATGCTAGTTTCTTCAGGGAATGAGAACCAAAGAAAAGCCAGACCACAGCAAGCCTCAAAGCCAAATTCTATCATGGCAGTATAGTACTATTCTTTATGGGAAGTTTGGGTTTCAAATGATCAGAGACTACATACATAAAACACCTCTACTGGCCCCAACAATTTAAAATATGCATGTTTGGAAAGTGTTGTATCAGTTCCAACTAGGAACTACAGAAGGGATATGGAACCATGGATCGAGGTTAAGATAAATCGAATTAAGGTAAATCTTCAGGATACTCTAAAGGGTCTTTTATTACGGAATCCTTCTACAAAGGTTATCTACAGTGACTAGATTTTCATCTGGAGGATATTTGGGTTTGCAGCATACATAGCCAAAACTCTTCTTCTTCTACAAATATAAAATAAATGGTTCTAACATTGTCTTCAAATGCTAGAGTCTTGAAAACAGACAAGGAGGTAATCTGAAGCACAGAAGCTATCTTGATCTGGATTATAGCTGCATTTGAAACTCTGTTACCTTTTGCAGTTTCAATCTTGAGACTTCTGAAAATTGCCCTGAAAAAAATTTAACTCTTAATATCCCAAGAAAAGTTAACTAGTTAGCAGAGCCACTTTTTAATGTTTTGCTGTGGGCATAATGGAGAATATAACTGGCTTTTTCTGTTAGGAGAAAATATTTTAAACTAAAAAGATTTCTTTCTACATTTTGCATCCATCGTAGGGTGTTTTTTGCGGGGAGGGGGATGTGTAATAATAGAAAATTGGGTTAGTTATACTTATTTCTTAGCAGCACTGTCTTTATTGCCATCTGACAACTTGGAGGTAAAGAGCATCACTATACTTAAAATGCACAACCACTGGCACACATCAGCTAAGGGGCTTAATTATAGTGGTGCTGGAGCTGAAGACATCAACATAAACTAAACCTCAAACACAGAAATAAGATGCTGTTTCTAACATCTATACCATCTTGAAAAAAGATGTTAGTCCCAAGGACAGCAAAATAATTCTTCTCTGTATAAAAATGTTATTCTTATGATTAAATTTTCAGCAATGACATTTTAATCAACATACTTTCTTTTCTTCCCCAGTTTGAAAGGCTTAATCTTGCACTTCAGAGAACACTTGCAAAACACAGAATAAAAGAAACCAGGTAGGGATGTGTAATGGGTTTGCAACTAACTTCAGAGCAATGTTTTGCTGACAGTTCATAAGGACTCGGGTGGTGACTGGGAATCAGGACTTCTGGAATCTGTTTTCAGTTATCTTGACAAATTGGTGTGTAACATTTCATGTAGTGTAAGTTAATAATGATTTACTTTATTTTAAAGTATTTACAAATATTTAAATCTCTCACAAAGTTGACTTAATGGGCAAATTTAGTCATTTGTGCAGGGAAACAGCCAAGGACTTTTTTTAAAATGAGCAAATGTTTTGGAGGAACTCAAGAGACTACGCAGGCATAGATGGAAAGGTAGATAGGATTGTATGTGGATCTAGCCCAGTGTTTCTAAGATCCTGGGAAAAGAATTTTAAATGCAAATGATTAGTATTATACAAAAAAAAATTGGCTTCTGATACAGTGAACAACCATACGCTACAAATACTGACATACATGTTTTCACTGGGCTCACTTGGCTTCTGTTTTCTGTTTTGGAGGAACTCGGCTTGATTTTCAGCACTCCTTAGTACTAATCCAATATTAATCATTTGAGCCTTGTACGGAGTGAGAATTTCTTAGTGTCTCATTATACACTGAGGATTCAATTTATTGAATGCATCTGAAAAAATAAGCCCCTCTGTTTAAATCTCCTTTCAAAAGTGGAGGAAAATAATGAAGTTGGAAACTACACTGTTGCTCACCTTGATAAGAATAGGTAATTACAATGTATCTTTTAAATTATACTTGATATTTTCAAAGCACTTTACATGCATTGACTAAACCAAAGGTAGCTGGTCAGATGTGTATTGCAATTGCTGACTGGCTTATTGATATGAATATTTTCCCTATCTTTAATTATGTGTTGCTTCCTGGAGTAGTTGTTTGAAACAAAAAATTACTATGCTATTCTGAATGATGTAATAATGCAAATGTAAAACAGATCTAAATGTCTCTATTGCTTCTGCATGTAAATATATCTAAGATATTTCAAGTGAAGACATTCAGAAAGCATGTATCAAAAGCTTATTGCTTATATGGAGGTTAATCTAAGCTACATGCCCTTCTTATCATTTTGGGTCTGATATTCAGGTTGACGTTTATTGACCTCAGAGAATTCAGAGGGCTGCAGTTTTGTGTCACAGAATCTGGATTACTACCAATGAACAAGTAATTTTGAAGTTAATAGTTGCTATTGGTATTTCCTCTCAAAACAGAATACCTTCTCACCTCTTTTGAATGTAATGCAATGTAATTCCAATAAATGCTTGAATATAAATTCCAATCATATTTTACAATTCGTTATGAAATATAGTTCTGGCTTCAAGCAAAAAACCCAAACCAAACAAAAAACAGCCCTGTTGCAACCTAAAAGCTTTTAATCAATGACAGTCTATAGCATTTGGCCTCAATCCATAATCTGAGCTCAGACCACTAAAACTTTAATTTATCAGAAATGCACTGGATTATCTAAGATCCTATCAAGACCCTATTTTTAATTAATCAAAACCTGCCTATTTGATCAGCAAAACTTGGTCTGTACACATTAAAGACAGTGTAGGTAACTTCAGTTACTATTTTTACCATGTTTTACCCTGATTTTTCAGGGGGGTTATTTATATTTTTATGATCTTTACAGAAAAACTGGGGATAGAGAAGATTTTGAAAAAATAATCAGTGATCATGCTAATGCAGCAGGTAATGTAAGCTTGTTTGATAATAGATATATATATAAATATATAGATTATATGTAAATTATCTATATAAAATTATATATGTATATATAAATTAGTCTTGTTACTAAGAATAATTTCCTCCATGTAAGGGCTGCATTGATACTGACAACACAGAGCCTAAACTGTAATCTCTGCAACTAACATTTCAGAGTGTCTAAATTTGAGCTGAAGAGATGAGTTTCATCTCTCAGCTGTCATAAAATCATCTACCCCTATAATCCAACATCTAGAGGGAATTGTAACATACATTCAGTAATAAGTTACAGTTTTATACTCATGAAAAACTGTTTGATCCTTTTCATCTTCTGAAGGACTGGAGTCTGTTGGAAGAGAACTGCTGTAATTTGCAATATGGAACCCTCTGGCTACATCTGTAATAGTAAATTAACATTTCCAGGAACTGAAACATGGTCTGTACACCTAAACTGTTACCCTGGTGCTGGCACACAGTTGGCTTGTGACAGATAACCCTTTTCCAAATGATTTCCAGTAATGGTTGGGGAGTTGGAACATTCCCCATAGTCAGTCTGCATGCAGCTATCCTGTTTAAACAAATTTACTAGCAAAGATGTGCACTGTTCTGTGCCAGTTGGCCTCAGTGTCCTGGAATATTCCTAGGGTCATTTAATTTATTGGATCAGGCATAGTACTTATATCTGCATTTGTGCACAGATCCTATTTTATTATTAATTTTTATTCTTATTTTAACTTTTTAAATTCTTATTTTATTTCTTCATATCAAGATAAGGGAATTGGGTTAAATCCTGTGCCAAAACGTGCATTCATTCTGTCTACATCTCTACAAACAACACTGAGTCTTGGATCTTTCCAAACTACAACCTATTGTCTCCCTGTTTTCCAGGCAACACAAGTATGTCTTTGGTTAGAGCAGGACTCCTAAATGAGAGGGCCCTCAGCTGTCAGTGCTGAATCAGGGAAGGATATTGCTAATTTGATTTGGTCTAGCATGAAAAAAAGTGGAGGTTAGCCTGAGATTCAGCGTGATGAGTGCAGTTCTGACTAAAATGTAGTTTCATGCAGGTGTTCCCGTGGAGTCTCTGCAGGAATCTCTTGGTGAAGAGCTATTCAAAATATGCTATGAAGAGGATGAACACATATTAGGGGTTATTGGAGGAACCCTTAAGGACTTCTTGAACAGTTTCACTACTCTGCTGAAGCAGAGCGGCCACAGCCAAGAAGCAGGAAAAAAGGACAGACTTGAAGACGCCTCCATATTATGCCTGGAGAAAGATCAGGACTTCTTAAATGTGTATTATTTCTTTCCTAAGAAAATTACGAGTCTTATTCTATCTGGTATTATTAAAGCAGCAGCTCATATTTTGTATGAAACTGAGGTGGAAGTGATGCTCATGCCTCCTTGTTTCCACAATGACTGCACTGAGTTTGCTAATCAGCCTTATTTGCTGTACTCTATACAAGTCAAAAGTGCAAAACCTTCGTTATCTCCATGTAAACCACAGTCTTCACTTGTGATTCCTGCCTCTGTGTTCTGTAAGACTTTCCCGTTTCATTTTATGTTTGACAAGGATATGTCAGTTCTTCAAATTGGAAATGGGATAAGAAGACTTTTGACCAGGAGAGAATTTCAAGCTAAGCCTAATTTTGAAGAGTATTTTGAAATTCTTACCCCCAAAGTAAGCTGCACTTTCAGTGGAATAATGACAATGCTAAATATGCAGTTTACTGTACGAGTCAGAAGATGGGATAATACTGATATGAAATCATCCATGGTAAGAGACTTTTTATAACCATTACTTCTGTGAGGAATTTGTTTTCTTCAGATAGAGTTAAAATAGCCACAAAACATGGTACACTTTGCATTGTCTACCTCTCAACATCGCATACAACTGAATAATAATGATTTATTGAGGGCACTCTAATGTAATTCAGATTCTGAAGCCAATATTCAGTCAAAATTCTGCTTTAGGACTTTTACACAAGTAAAATCTGACTGTTAACTTGATTTTACTAAAAAAAATAATTTTGAAATACTGATAAACTCAGTAAATTGAGATAAAGCCAATGACATGCCATGCTGCTGAAAATAAAGACATCTCCAACACAAAGACCACAAAGCAGGGAAAGCTTTATCAAAGTGCCCCTCAATCATCTGGAAACAACAGCTCTAGGATTTGGGGAAAGAAGTAGACATTTCCTGTGCTCATTCGGCCTTTGGTATCTGGTATTTTGATATCTTTGATATTCTGATGTTTTCATCAGATGTAATTGCCAAAGGTCCCACTTAGTTTCAGCTGATGGGATTACTTACTGTTTTTGCCAAAGCTGGGTCTGTGGCAAATGACCTGGGACTGTAAAAAACATTGAATATTCAATGACTGCTTTTATTCATCACTGGCCCCAGCTGAATTCCAGCTTATATACACCCGAGACACTCCAGGATGAATTACCAGTTCAGACTCAACACTCCAAGAACTTAAATGAAGAACAGTAATAAAGGTTTCACCCAGTTATTAATGAAATGGGAAAAAATGTTGCACTGATTAGCTACTTCATCTCAGATCCGTTTCTGCACTAGGCAACAGTTTAATGATTACAAGGGGTAGTAGACTCTGCTTTGCTTTTGCATGTATTTACATATGCAAATGTCTATTAGCAAGTAACAGGTTTTCTTCAAAAAATGGTCTTTCAAAGCAATGTGAAGTGTAGCTCTGCAGCACCTTGCACATTACACAACTGAATACAGAAATGACATAAAAACACTTCACAAAATATTTTGCTTTTTTAGATCATTAGAATGGGATATTTCTGCCATTTACGCCTTTAATTTTAAATTGCAGTGAGTACTGAACGTCCTATGATAAAATCGAAGCAGATTTTCTCCCTTTGTCTTACAAAGAAAGTGGTGCATGAATTAAACACTAGTTATTACCAGAAATTCATAGGCCACAGTAACATTTTCTCAATAGGTGAAAATGCACAAAATTCTTTTTTTTGTTTCTCTCTTCTTCTTAAGCTAAAACTGATACTGATACTCAAACATAAGTAGGTGTTTATCCTAAAGTTGTGGCCTAACTTTTGTACCAGAAGGCTCAAGCAAAATAAACTTATTTGTTGGCTCTATGATTTAGCACTGCATGTTTTATCTTAAGCAACTAAATGAAAATGTAAGGACTATGGACTGGTCTGATTTTCCTACGTTTCAGCAAAATGTAATTCCTCTAAAACTTCTTGCTTCTAAACCATTGCCATGCACGTTTTGCATGAATTCTTGTTTCTTTAACTGTTTCAGGTAATGGATCTTAAAGGCCAAATGATCTATATTTTTGAATCCAGTGCCATCCTATTCTTGGGATCGCCTTGTGTGGATAGACTAGAAGATTTTACAGGACGTGGATTGTACCTCTCAGATATTCCCATTCACAATGCATTGAGAGATGTTGTTCTGATAGGAGAGCAGGCCAGAGCTCAGGATGGGCTGAAGAAGAGGTTAGGAAAGCTAAAAGCAACCCTTGAGCAGGCCCATCAAGCACTTGAAGAAGAAAAGAAGAAGACCGTAGATCTTCTGTTTTCAATTTTTCCTGGAGAGGTTGCTCAGCAGCTGTGGCAGGGGCAAGTTGTGCAAGCCAAGAAATTTAATAATGTCACAATGCTTTTCTCTGACATTGTTGGATTCACTGCCATTTGTTCCCAATGCTCACCTATGCAGGTTATCACCATGCTTAACGAGCTTTATACTCGCTTTGATTACCAATGTGGAGAGCTAGATGTCTACAAGGTACACAATTTATTGCATTTCTGTGGGGTTGTGGGGCAGGAAAGGAAAGGAAGACTAAATGGGACAGAGGATAATAGAAGTCCAAAAATTATTTTGCCCTAAAGCTTCATTATAAGAAAGACATATTAAGATAAATCGCAAAACAACAAAAAAAATCAACAGGATCAGCCATTCATGCAGCCAAGACAGAAACCCATCAAACTTAAGAGTTAATTTAAAAAATTCATTTCAATGACAGTGCTGTGAATCTGGAGTAAATAGGTGTTAAATGTAGCTATGGGTGCCTGACAGCAGGTGAGCAAGGAAAAGTATTTTAGCGTCATGCCCAGCAATAAACACAAGTTGTGCAATTTTTCCTTTTGAATGATACTGCAGGATTTGCCCGTGACTTAAATAATTTAGCAGGACAAGTAAGACTCAGTCAATATGTAGGTACAATTCTTACTGAAGCCACAGACTATTCTTTTATATGTCAAACAGCCTAACAGTAAGGAACAAATATGCCTGTTTTAGGTTGAGACTATTGGAGATGCCTACTGTGTCGCTGGAGGTTTACACAAAGAAAGTGAAACACATGCTGTTCAAATAGCATTGATGGCCCTGAAGATGATGGAGCTCTCAGATGAGGTGGTGTCTCCCCATGGAGAGCCTATCAAGGTCATATATTTTATTGTATTTTATATGGTTAAAGTGGGCATTTTTGATTGTTTAGTTGCTTTGGGGGTTTTTGTCTCGAGGAAATTTTGTATCATTGCATTAACTCAGTCAAGTTGGGGCATCAAGTGTGTATGGCTGGAGAAGCTGACCTTTTTAGTTCTACGAATGAGAGTTTTGTGGAGAGGTAAAGATGAAACAGAGATTTGAAAATCAATCCAAAAGACTTAAATACAGTGAAATTAATAGGTGCACACTGACATGCTGCAGTTTTTGTCTCAGTAGCAGTAAGTTTGTCAGTGGCATGGAATATCCTGTTACTGTTTTCTAATGAGGAGACTAATCCTCTCTCAAAATTACACCCAATGAGAACATCTAAGTCTTTTAAAGTAACAGGTATAAATACAAATCATCAAAGACATGTTCCAATTGCAGTAATCCACGTATCTTTAAAGGATTCTGTTGCTGTTCTCGTTTTACAGTCAGATACTGAGCCGCTACCATAAGATAATGGTGTAAATACTGTCAAAGCAAATGTTAGATTCAGTGATAGTTATATTTATGGCTTCCTTTCAATGAGGACTTACATGTGTACTGAACTTTTCATGTAGGTTTTCCTCTCACTGAGAAAAAAAGAGAAAGGCCTGTGTGCATGACAAATGATGTGGACCTTCTACTAAGTTCAAATGTCCTGGAATGGGGTCCTATTATTTTTAATACAGGTGTCCTAGTTCATTATTTCATTCATTTGCTGATTTTTAACATTTCTGTTCATTTGTTCCTTTAGAAGACTTCAGGCTTCTTTGATTTCAGATCAAGGAATATTTGTATTCCAAGACAAAGAAAATAGTTATTGAGAGGATTACATGCTCCACATTTATCACAGAGAGAACAGCAGTATTATATTATAAATAAATGTCGTTTGTTTTGTATTTCACAATATCAAATTAAATTACACTTAAAAAATCTGGAAACATCTTGACAATGTTATAACCTGTTTATAATTTCCACGCAAATGCTACCTCTATAATTCTGAATGAGGAATGCTATTACATTTTAAAAAGTAATATTAAAATAAGGAGAAAAAAATTTTATAAATACCTACTAGAAGCTTCTTAGAAGAAAATTGAATCTTTCTATTTTTAATGAAAGCATGCATCTATTTTAATGAAATGCTTCATGAAAGCATTGGCTGTTTTGCAAAGCAACAAATATGTCACAGAGTCTACTGTCATTTTATGTATCAATTGTCAAAGAAAAAGATGTAACTGCAAACCTCTTACTTTAAATCAGACTTGTATATTGATGTACATATTTCAGCCATCTTTGCTGTGTGGGTGGATTTTGCTTTTGTTGTAGGCTTTTCTGCTTTTCCACTCAAAATTAGAAATTGTGACTTCTTCATAGTGATATACTATTCTCTTGATATGTAAAGCATAGCACAGATAGTAGATACACAAGCTTCCCAACATCATGCCATTAGTGCGTCAGAGTGCTATTCTGAAGAAAACATGTCTACATATGTATAATGCGCATAAGAACACATGTAAAAAAAAAAAAAAAAAAAAAAAAAAAAAGGAACCTAGAAAGCAGCACCAGCTAGAGCAAAACTCAAAAATCTGAGTATGAATTACAAAGAAGAGATATCGGAATGTTTCAACTGTTGTATAATTTGATTACTTATCAAAATTCTGTACTCCGGGATTGGGATTTACCCTATGTGCGACCTTGTCAATAGAATTCAGTTGGAACTACAGCATATACATACTGTCTTTGCTATTTCCTAAGACTTGTCTTCCGACTGTGACAGCAAAGCAAGTGCTATTCATTAACTATCACCAGTCATGTAATTCCTCCCAGAAAAGTATCCAAGTGTCATAGTAACTCCTGCTGATGTTTCTAGATCAATTTACTGACACAGAGACCAGTGTTATTCACAGTCATATCAGATGAAGGATTACTTACTATAAATGCAAAGCAAGGTAAACTTCAGCTAGTTTCCTCTCCATAAGAAGTGATGACCGGAATACAGACATTTTAAGGAGACTGTACTAACTCAATTTATATTAGTAGCTCTTTTTTTTTTTTTTAATAGACAAGAATTTCTAAAACTGACTTTAACCATTTTATTTTACCTAATAATGCTGTTTTCTGTCTTTTATTTAAAGATGCGTATTGGCCTTCATTCTGGATCTGTCTTTGCTGGAGTTGTTGGGGTTAAAATGCCTCGTTACTGCCTTTTTGGAAATAATGTAACTCTTGCCAATAAGTTTGAATCTTGCAGTATACCTAGAAAAATAAACGTCAGCCCAACAACTTACAGGTACAGTGCTTCATACCTGTAAAATTTCCACCTGAAGTAGTTACTGTAATAGTTGATTATCTTCCTGTTCTTCCCCCCCCCCCCCCCTCTGAAATACTGCTGTTTATTTTCCTTTTTCTCTTTTTATCTGACTGCTCATAAATGCACCATGGTTATTTTTAGTCAGAATACAACCAGCAGCAGTGAGAAAAAGGGCAAAACAGAACAGCTGATACTTATTTTTCAGATGTTACATTTAAAATAAATGGACTGCCTGGGCCAGTTTTGCTTCTTACCCTGCAGCTGTACACCTGTTGCTTTTTTTTTTTCTTCTCTCATGTAGCTGGCTCCTCTTTGAGCTATGTGGCTTTCAGTGTGAACTGGATGCCAAACTGGCTGCAGGTGCCCTTGAAAGTAACAACCTTACTGAAGAATTGTTAAACATCACTCTACACATCTTCATTCTCTTGGTTAGGGAAGATTAATGAATAGATTGCAATGAATCAACTACTCCAGTGTTTAGTTCATACAGGTCTTGATCCCAGCTCAGTTTAAACCTTTTAGTATGGAACTTAGGCTGTACTATTTATCCACTCAGATCAGACATTCTTAGTAACGTGTACTATGTGATTATGCAGACAGCTAGCAGGCTCTCCCATGGGAAATACACCATCTTTCCTTTGTCCTTCAAACCTCATACTCTTTTTGTATTATCTGTTTAATTGTACTTAAAAATCACCTTACAACATGTTCATGGCCAAGAATAGTGTTTATAGGTGCCAGGCAAAATAATAGGAAACTGTTTTGAATTTGATGGTAACAGTCTACATCTGAACTCCAGGTCCAGGTCTGAATTTTATGCCACTGAGCTGATAGAGACTATTGTTTCTTCTAGAGTGGCCAAAAGTTTTATAAGAATGAACTGTAGAGAGTTAATCTACTAGTAGAAAGTGATATTGCTGGCTGTGTAAAATTACCAGGAATATGGATATAAATTATTTTTTCCTTTTAAGGAAGCTCTGCTACCTTCACTGCAGCCTGGACAGTCAGTTAGTTGTTCCTACTCTGCTTGTACCCACTGCCATATATCTGATAATGTCTTGTGGCAAGATTCTGTGTCCAATGTCAGACTGAGAATTTGGACCAGGATCCTGACATCCCCTGCAGCATGTGCTATGTGACTTACAGGATGCCAAACTTTAGATTATCTCATATAGGTGATTTAGATAAAAGTAGCACAGGTATTCAGGCACACAGTAAGTAACCTTTTCAATCATGCACTCTAAACAAATACAGAGATAGCATTAGCATCGCTGGTGCTTATGTATGTCAGAAGAACAGTGCTGGCCAATGCTGATTTTTTTTCCACATCCATACGGAAAATAATTTTGAATGATACTGACTACAGTCTTTTCTTAAAATCATTCGTCCACACAAGACTTGCCTATAACTTGTGGCATACGTAGATTTCTGCATGGCTGTGTATTCATCTCAAGACAATATTTGAAATGACTATACTGTTGAAAAAAAAAGAGAATTAATTCTCTGAGTGCCTAGAAAATAGGCAATTTGGTTAAACTATTGTTACTGTTGTTGTGGTATGTTTGGTTTTTTCCCTGAGTGAATGATGTGTTAACCTCCTTTTTGTTTAGTGTTTTTTTCTTTTTGATTTGTACACCAATTCTAAACACATATTGCTAACATTATGGTACCTTGCACAACTCCTGTGTATTGCAATAATTGTTTGGAAGCTTATATACCAATCATCAGTATTTATACCTACAGATTAGCAATCTGTGTTTCAGATACAGAAGACCACTGGGTTTAGTGGATGCATGTGTGAAAAAGCAAAACTATTAGAATTGGCAAGAGGATCTGAATAGTTTAATTAATAAGCTTTTCAGTCCTTCATTAGTTGAAACATTAATTATGGTGCCAGTTTCATGTGCAAATCTGAGCTAGCTTTCAGTACTAAATAATTTTTTTAAATATTTACAACAAACATAGCACTTACATGCAAAACATTGACAAGACAAAAACAGAGAGCCAATATTTCTGTTTGCACTGGTGCACAAGTTAATAGATTATCAAGGTTATCAAATAAACAGTATTTTTTTATATTATCAGTAAATAACTTATAAATATTAAATTAGATTCTGCCCTGCTACATTCTGCCCTGCAGTACCTGAAGAATTATTGAATGTCGGCACTTGTAGTAACAATTAGTGACTGATTCATTTTTAATCAAGACGATTCATTTTTGTTCTAGGTTGTTAAAGGAATATCCGGGTTTTGTGTTCACACCTCGCTCAAGAGAAGAGCTTCCACCAAATTTTCCCAGTGATATCCCTGGAATTTGCTATTTTCTGGATGCTTATATTCAAGGAACAAACTCACAGACTTGGTTTCAAAAGAGAGATTTGGGAGACGGCAATGCCAATTTTTTGGGTGAGGAAACAGGAATAGACTAAATGGTACATTCACAAGTGTATAGAATAAGTTTATAAATATTTTGATTTTTTTGTATGAATTGCAAATTTTTAAAAATGTATGAAACATGAAAGCACTTTAGATTGTTAACACCTGAAAGCCAGTATTAAAATTTCAGGAAGTATGTCACTGACTACTTTTTATTTTTTCCTTTGCATAGGAACATAGTCACTAAAATAATGTTGCAACTTCACTGTTGAAAATGCTACTAAAACCTACATTTTCCCTGTGGTAATCTGTAAGTGCGTAACAACTCTCTGAGTTCTCTCTGTGCTGAGAATTCTAGATGTATTGTAGATGCAGCGTGTCAGGAAATGTAATGTGCAAGTGATGCAGCCACATGCAGTGTTGTGAGCTGGTGCTTATCAATGACTATTAAAATATATTTTCTTAGTGATTCCATAAGAAAATGTCCATTAAAATATTGTTGTTGCTATCACATATGCCTTCCAGTGCATCATTTGGGCCATATCCTAGAAGCTGCTGACCATCTTCTAACACTGATTGGAGTCAATGTGTTGAGGGTGCTCAGCATCTTCTGGATCAGGCTGCTAACTGTAGCTAATACACATATACATAGCAGAGTTTGCTGCTTACTGTTTCATGAACTTTATTTTGTGTATAAAATGAATATAGATTAAAGCACTGTATAATTACATACTAAAGTCTCTGTAATCATCAAACCATATTTTAGTTCTTGGGGTTTTTAAAATACTTTACAAAAAATAATAATATCCACTTGCTATTATGTATTAGAGCAATAAATGTTTTCTTTTTGTTGTCATTTAAATTTGAAATGTTTTAAAAGTGTAATAAAACACGCTTTGAAGTGTTCGCTTAGAAAGGAAATTCCAGTCAGACTGTATAAAATTGAACAGAAGCACACTGGTTTAAAGCTATGATCCTTATTCAGAACAGCAACTTGGGTATGACATATTATTGAAATTCCTGTGGTATACTCACTTTAAAGTTGCCGGGGAATCTACAAGTCAACAGAAATGCTTTAAAACATATGAACACATATGTGAGGTATTACTATTAATACAGTACAAGCTTTTCTATTGTGGATGGTGGAACATGAGTGGAGAACTCTAAAGGGTCTGCCTCTCTAACTAGCAGATCCATCTGCACAGAAATTTCTCCATGCCACACAGTTTGATCCCACCTGCAGGCTGGAGAACTGCACTGCTTACACACATAAAATATTTCCAGTAGTATCAAATATTATTAGTTATTATTCTAACCTCTTAAACTGTTTGGTTTTGGCATATCAAGCATGAAAGTCTTTCTTCAAGCTACTTGCTACTGAATCAGATTTTGCTCTCTGAATATTTACAGGGAGCAATTACATTAGACTAAGGTGCCATTCTCTTCATTTTCTGAACTTGACAGGTTCATTCTGAAGCTCAATACACTTTTATCCTACTACGTTGCAGTAGAAACTCATACAGAACATGTACTATCAGAGCCTTGAGAAAAATCCTTATAAGGGACTAGCACTAAGAACATTTTAAAAGCATATTTTAATTCAGATTTCCTGTAAGCAGCATTTGAACAAAACTTGAAACATTGAATCCTGCTATTGCTTGAGGTGTCTTGTATCCATCCAAGATGGTTAGAAATAATTGTGACACAAAAGTGGAACCTGAAAGTCTCTCTATATATGCACATCTCTCTCTTGCACACGCCATACCTATACATGCACATATACAAGCATATGTATTTGTAACATTTTTAACAGCAGTGTTTCAAGGAACGAGAACTATGCAAACCTTGGCAACTGATCTTTGCAATATTATTTTGGTCAGAAAATTCTGTTCTATTGACACAAATACCAGGAGGCTGGTAGCAGTCCCATGTGGCTGCTCCTGGATTTAAAAATGTGGGAGTGTTTGACTACCGACTCTTAGTAGGCTCATGGTATTAAGCCAGTAATGACTGAAGTCAGTAGGAATCTATCCATCCCTGTCATCTGTTGAATGTTAAAAAACAAATAGGCTTTTAAATAAAAAGGATTTCTTTCTCCATATTTACCAAATGGGAGGGACTCTTAGGAGTGAATTTCCTTTTGTCCCCAGGAAAGAACTATTGCTGGACTGCATGATGGCCATTCTCAAAGCCAGATTTCATATAAATCTGTCGTTCAGTAGGATGTTCATCATGGCAGTTCCCGACACCTTCCTAAATGTATCTCTGTAAAATAAAATGTGCCCTTGGCCTTAGTTCTTATCAAAGATCAAATTCATCTTCCAACATTACTTTTTATAACTCTCTATTTTTTAACAAACCCTAGGCTACATTACCAGCTGGGAGAGAATTGCTGTAGAGTTCCTTTTACTTCACTAACTTTTTTTTCTGAAAAGTTCAAAACATTCCCATGTCTACTTCAGCCTTGGTTCAGAGAAAAATCCTGATAAGGCGCTTAAGTGTACACATAAAACAATACACTTGAATCTCAGTGAAGTAAATAGGATTTAGGCAGGTATTTAAGACAATGATTCAAGAAAGTTCGTTAAAATGTACTTGAGTTCAGGCCTGTTCTGAAAAAAAACCCACAAGCCTATGTTTAGCTTTAAGCAGAACTGAAGAATTTAGGTCTCACTGAAGCGGTTCCTCTGTTTAAGTTTTTTGCTGAATGAATATGTATTTAATAAGGGACAATTATTTTTAACTAATCTTTTCACTTAGATCTTAATTAGTCCTTTCACTTTTTAAGTAATCTTTTCACTTAAATTAAAGCCAATGGAAAAAAAGGAATCAGAAAGCCAATAAGCAAATTGTTGAGATAAGCAAAAGGAAGGCAATTTAACTGATATAATACTGGGAGATTTTGCAAGGAAATAAAACAGTTGTTTTTAAGCTGATGTCTTGTATAGTATTATGTTGTATGATATTGTGAAAGTCTTCAGAGACCATGCAATGCTATTTATATAAATATACAAATACCTTAGTATTATGTCCAGAAACAGTTTTGTTATTATGTGAATTTTTATTTTATTAGTTCTTGAAGATTCGGTGGGGCTGACTCCTGTTCACATTTACACTATGTGATGGAAGATAACATTTTTATCACACTGCAATTTCTTTGCCAAAGAGGTGTAAATGGCCCTTGAAATAAATAAAAGGTGGATCCTTTGAATCTTAACAGTGACACAGCTAAAGTACAAGCTATAGCCAAGCTATAGCAAAAGAATTCAACTACTTTTATTTCATTCAGGCAAAACCTGCTAGGATTTTAGGGACATGTTGGAAAAAAATTCTCATTGCTGGTATCAGAAGAAGTGCAATTAGTGTGGAGCTGATGTTTTCTTTCTCTCTGAACTACTGTGCAAAAACAAAGCAAACAAACTCACAGAAGCTGACAAAACAGTGAAGTGCACAGATAATCGAGATCTACTTTTTCTTGTGAAATCTTACAAAGGAAGAATTCAGACCTCCCCCAAAACCAGTTTATTTCTCCCATCATTTTCTTTTGCATTCTCTGCAGAAACAGCTGCAACAGATAGTACAGGAGACAAAATCAGTATTTCCAGCTGAAAGCCATCATAATTAAGGGGAATTTCTCCTGAATCTTGGCAAGGGCACCCCTTTTTCAAACCCCACCCATCCTATAACCTACCAAGCCACTCTAGCTGCTACCGTTCTTTATGCCTGCTCATTGTTCTGCAAAAGCAGTGGAAGGGGAGTTTTTGTTTCCTGCAACAGCAATAATTTTTGTGGCTATTTGCCATGTAGCATACAAGGGACTGTGTTGCTTTCAAAGCCCTGCTCCAGTTTATCAGAAGTCAGCTTGGCAGGAACCAAATTTAACTTTGAGGCTGTTTCTGAAATGAAAGCCAGGACTTTCTTTTCCACTTCTAAAGTCTGTAAGACGTGTGCAACAACAGTCTTTAGAGACTTCTAAAATCAACCCCAATGGTATGGCTGCTCACAACTGCATAGGAAGGAAATAATCAGATATAAGCTTTTTTTTTTTTCTTTTTTTTTTTTTTTTAAATTTAATTTCCCAATCCCATTTGCATGAGTTCACTGGCAGTCCTTTTCTGCAGAGCAAAGGGAGAGAGTAAAACTCACTGTCTTACGTTACTCAGCATTGCTCTGATACTGAAGCACAAATAAAAGATGGAAGATTATCAGTAGTTCTGGAACCTCTGCTACATCCAGATGCAACAGTTTAAAGATATGTACTCTCCTGAGCACAAACAGTAGGATCTGAATGTTAAATACGCAGTTAGGGTGGAACATGAAGCTGGAGAGCCAGTCAAAGAAATAATAAACTGTGCAAGAATCTAAAACAAAGTAAACAACCTTATAAAGTTGTGTGTCTCATCTGCTTCAGCAGATTTTTGATGCTGACAGTAAAGTCAATTTGAGCCAGTGGTTTCCTAATATAAATGGAAGAGAGCACATTGCTTTGCAGCCCCATTATAAGGCCTCCTTTGAAGATCTGTGCTGAAACTGTTTCCCATCTTCTGAGCAGTACAAATTCTTGTGCCACTACACCAACAAATGCCATGTTTATATGAGTATCCTGCACACACAGCATGTAATGGGAAATAACCTAGAGGAATACATGCAGTAACGTCCCAAGGATGTGAAAAGGGGCAGATTAAGTCACAGATACGCTTCCACTTTTCTGAATTTTTCAGCCCAAGCAAAACCTGCCAAAGAAATGGTGAGAACAATAATGTTCCCAGGAGCTTTGGACTACAAGCCTATGAAAATGAAGAGGAGTCTTTCCACTGATTGCAGAAGGTGTTAGGGAAGATCTGGACATACAATTAGTTTGCTCTGCATTGCTAAAATTACATTCCTCTTACAGGAGGATGCAAGACAGCTCACAGAGTTTCTCAAATCTGCACAGGTTATTGCATTACAGAACAGCACTGACCTATTGAGGGCTGTTTCAGTCATAGCTTGTCAATACCAGTGTTGGAAAATGAATGTAATGGTATAGTGAAATAGTGTATAGTGGTACAGTAGAAATAATGAATCTTGCTGAAGTCATCTTAAGAGCATATTTCTGCACCAGAGAAGTATTATTATGACAATCCCACATGTCAAGTCTCAGACCATTATGATTTGAAACAGATAACTAGAAAATACCCATAATTCAGTTTGATGTCAGTAAAGTAACTCCATCTTCAGTAAGTGAAATTCAGCAATACCATATAAGGCAGCATTTTTATTCAGGATTACAGTAACAATATAAACTGTAAGAGCAAAGTCCAAAGTAAAAAATGCAACTTATTAAAATACTTTCTTTGTTTTATAGTGCTTGTGTATTAACACAAACCATATTGAACTGAATGTAGATGTTCTTGGCCAGCTAGGGGTTTTCCCAAAGTTACTGTCTCAGCAACTGCCCTCTCATACAGCATAAAAGGATCCTATGCTACTTTCTGCTTTCACGGATCTCAACAAGAATTTCCAGATGAAGTTAGCATCTCAAATCAGGAAAAAACGTATATACCACCACTTAAAAACTACAGCGGTTGTTTTTTTCTTTTAATCACTGACTGCAACTCTTTTGGCTTTCTGATGGCCAGCTCAGGAAACTACTCCTGAGAAACATGTTCAGGGGACACAAAGTGGAGAAGCTGCCTTGTAGGATTTCGGTTACAGAAAACACTTTCTAAAAGGTTCCTTTCACGCCAGTGTTCCATCCCATGCACGTCCCAGCTGTGGCTAGTGCCACAGCTACCCTCCCACTCCTGAATACCAGAATGCAGCTGGGCAGCAGGTCATGAGCTGTACCTGGTACATGAGGGCCCCCAAATGGAAATGAGATTGCGCGCTATAGTAAATAAGCTGCAGGCTTTATGAAGTGCGTCAGTGTGAGAGACTGAAAGAGTTAATGTCTCAAACATTGTGGTGGGGCAAGTTCTGCTTAAGGACTAACTGCATAACAAGGAACTCTGCCTAGCAAGGAACCACAGGTGAAGAGAAGCAGATCAGCACCCATCAGCGACAGGAGGGGGAGGGTGTGCTGGAGGGCACACAGCTCCCTGTTCTGATGTGCTGTTCTGATGTGCTGAACAGGGCAACTCACCATACAGGGAAGGGGAAGTTACTCCCCAAACGACCCCCAAGCCCAAAGGCTCACAAACCGCTCATGACACCTAATTAACCTAATGCCCGCCCAAAGGAGGGGCAAGGATGATAAAAGGACACAAACTGAAGCTCCACGTGCACAAGCCCACCGGAACTGGACCCCTCGGCTGACTGGACCCCTCAGCTGACTGAACCAATGCTGGACCCAGGATCTTTCTCTGTTCCTTTTTCTCTCTTTGTCTTGTTCTTTCTTGCCTTTTCTTTTTCCGTAATCCCTACACCTAATCCCTTTAGACATAAACCGTTGACCAAGTCTGGGACTAAGAGCGGATCCAGCTGCCCCTGGGCTCCTCTCTGAGAAGGAGTCTAGAAAGCAAAGGCGTCCGCTCTGAACCTCGTGACTCAATGGGAGGGCTCTCCTTATTGTCTTCCCAGAACTGATTTCCAAATAAGCAAGGCCTGTAGTATATATTTGGTGGTGTATGGTTAGCCCATGTTACACAGTTTACTGACATATTTTCATGCCAATTTTTGTTGTAAGCATACCAGTTTTGGTGGTGAGCATGCCAATTCTTGTTGTGAGCAAATAAAAGTTGAGTTTTGTGAGTTAAAGGATCCCTGGTGTTGCTTCACCTTAATCCTGACCTGGGAATTGGCAAACCTGGGTCATTGTCCTGAGAAATTGGGGTGTGACAATCAGATACAGTCCAAGTGATTGCGTGATGTGTGTAATGCATGTGACCTAATAGTCCTGGTACTGATAGGGTTGGGTCTTGAAAACACAGCCCAGTACTAACAGCTTGGTCTGACATATACTTTATCTTGTTGACTTAGAGCCTTTCCTTCAGCTGAAACCAAATCTTGCCTAAGACCTACCAGATAGTCTTGATTCAGCAGGCATCTGGAATGGAGCCTGGTCCCTCTCAGCAAATCACCTGGTTCAATTCTTCAATTCAGCATCTTCCAAAATTTTAAAAGGGGATCCCTGTTTTGGAAAACTACATCAATCATTGCCTGCTTTAACTCTGCCCATGCTGTTTTCAGTTCACATTTTACAAATCTCACCTCGGATGCTAGAACTTCCACTAGTACAACAATGGCTTAATCGCAAGAACAGCCCGCGAATGCGATCTACCAAGCCTGATCCAGATCAGAAGAAGAAAGGCAATTTCACAATTGTCTAAAGCAATTTTGACCTTTGCAGATATCAGCACTTTTGAAAAAGTGTCACTCAGGTACACAAAATTGCCAGGCTAATCTACTTTCTGAAAACCATATCCAAAAAGAATTTTATGTAATCTCTCTAGTATCATTTTCTGAGCATGAGGGTTTACCCCATATACAGACTGAGCAAGTAGATTCCCTTGAAACTTATGAAGAATGGGAACGTTAACACTGATTCTCAACCCAGTCTTCTTGTTTCCTGCCTGGGATGTGCAGTCAGGACTTCCTTGACATTTTGTATCCTCAAAACTATTTTATAGGTGTGTGGAGAGGAAGGCTACATAACGTCAGAGGGCAAAACTCCCAGGTGTTGTCTTACACTCTTCCAGGAGTGTAGATTCATTACCACCAGTAGGCACACAAAGATTACAAAGGGCACGTAACTACAACATTGGTATTGTAGGATATGTTTTCCCATTTTCCCAAAACTCCCTTCGTACCAAATAGGAAAAGTAGATGCTGACCTGATATACTCAAATCCTAGCTAATGGTGACAAGCTGACTCTCCTCAGCTGTAGGGAAACATAGCCTTTTGTCTGGTTACAACAGCATGATTTATTACAACATCTCCGTTGCCAGTTTCCTGGAGACTGAAGAGATTCTTAGAGATTTGCATCTCTTCAGTTTTTATTTGGTTTTCTACACAGATATCTTCAACCAGTAGTTTGGTTATTTTTTCTAAAAATTTTCTTTCCTCCCTTCAAAATTAGCATATCATTTGTACAGTTTTAACTGGTTATATTGAAACTTTTTTTCTTGGTCATCCTTTAAAAAATCTAGAATTGGTTTTCCCAGTAGATTTGGAATGTGTTAAACTAAGTAGAATTGACCTAAAAGCAGGGTTTCCCTCAACTGTTCTTGGAATGCCTACTGAGATGACGTTTGCCAAATTTCTAATGGCTATCCGTAATTTGCCTCCTCACTTACTAGCAATTTTAACAGATCTTAACACAGATTCAAAAGTTCACCAAGCAACAGATGAGATTTCAAAAGATTTTAAATGCTGTCATTTGTTAACTTACTTACATGGAACACACATACTCCATCTTTGGGTTTTTAGATTTTTTTTTCATAAAGTATGTGAACAGTTCAAATTTGAAACTTATTTTGCACTATCTTACTAAGGTTTGAACTTTTGCAATTTCACTTACATCTAGAATCCATCTGGATCGATTAGCATCTATGGCTCTGCTGACTTCATGTAGCAAGGTCTCTGCCCAAGAGCAACTACAGTATTAGTCCATCAAGTATTCACCCTATAATCCTTCTAGATAATCTCATTCTCTCTTGAATATGTTTTGACTCTTTTTAAGCAAGCAAATAAAATCAGCAGTCTCCTTAGGATTTTTATTTCATATGCTGAGGCCAGGTCTTTAGATGGTGCAAAGGGCTTTAAACTGAAGGGGTTTTTCAAGTTCTGCACTCTTTTTTGTTCCATGTTTATGATAACATATGAAGGACAGCATGTTATTTCTGAACTGTCCTCGGCATGTTGTCAGCAATCCTCTGCTCAACAACTCCTGTTATGAAGGTCATACCTTACTTGGAGGACCCTTTAAGAATCCGTATGCAGCAGGCTACCGATACAACACAGTGTTTATTCACATTAGCTACTGGCAAGGGCTCAACAACACAAAAAAAGATGATTACTGAAAACGCTCATTATTATGCATTTAACTTCACTAGCCTTTGAAAAACGAATGCACAGAAACAGAAATGTCTGAGGTCATTTTGCCCCTCAGATTCTTCACTTTTTAGGGGGCATTTATCTTCCTAAAAGCTAAATGGTTGTATTGGGATATGAAACAACTGAGGGAGGAAGCATTTCTGCTCCTGCAACGGCAACCACTGCAAAGGGCACTGACACCAGAGCGCACGTTGCTCTACACGTACCTACCTAATCCCTAGGAACCTGCCAGGCACTCTGATTAAATCTTCTGACTCGGTGTCAGGCGAGTCCCAACGACTCCAGCTGGAGAAAAGCTTTTGGAAAATCCTTTTGGATGCGTAGGAAACTGTAAGACAGAGGTTCGAAGGGGTTCCCCGCTGAGGCGAGCATCGGCGGGAAAAAACCCTAGAGGGACGCATCCTATCTCCTAGGCCTGTCCCTCCTTCCCTCGCCCACACACGCCGGCCTGGGGCGACAGCAAACACTGTTATCCCGCCGACCGCCGCCCCAGCACCTGAGGGGGAGCGGGGCGAGCCGCAGACCTGGCAGTGCGCATAGGGAACCCACCCAGGGACCGGGGCAGCCGGCCCAGCCCGCGCCCTCCAGCTCCCCGCCGGGCGAAGGCACCGGCGCCCGCCTCAGGCAGCTCCGCCGACGGCGGCTGACTCCGGGCAGGCGGCTGGCCGCGGCCCTCGCGCCCGCCGCTCCCACTTCCACGCGCCCAGCCCCCGCCGCGCCGCGCCGCGCCGCGCCGCGCCGCCGCATCCCGCAGCCACCCGCAGTCCCGCCTCCGCCTCTGATTGGAGGACAGCACGGCGGCCGCGCCCGCCATTGGATACTAGAGCAGCGGCCGCGCTCGCCATTGGCTGTCGGCGGATGCCACTTGGGGCGGTGGCGGCTGGGGGAGGCGGTGAGGCGATCGGGTCCGATCTTCTGCTCCGCGGCGGCAGCGGCGGCGGCGGCGGCGGGGTGACGGCGGCACCATGGTGAGCTCCGCCCGGCCACTTTCCCGACCCGGGAGACCGGGGCTGAGGGAGGACGTCTGGTCCGGTCCGGTCCGGTCTGGCCGGGCTCGGGTCCGGGGCCCGTGGTGGGAGGGAAGAGGCTGAATGCGCTTGGGAAGCGGGAACCGTGAGGGGAGCCGGGCCCCGGCGCTTTGTTTTGGGGGCAGATGGGGGGCGGTGGGCTGTTTCGGAGAGATTGCTTCCCGCCGGGCTGACCGGCACCGGGGTGGGGTGGGAGGGCTGGGCTGGGTGGGGTGGGCCGGGATGCTGCGGGGCGGCGGAAGGGGCTCCCCCGCCCGGTGCCTGACCGTGCCGCCGCCTCGCCCTGCCCCGCAGTACGGCTTCGTCAATCACGCCCTGGAGCTGCTCGTCATCCGCAACTACGGCCCCGCCGTCTGGGAGGACATCAAGTAAGTGCGTGCGTGTGCGTGTGGGTGTGCGCGCGTCCCCGTGCGTGTCCCCCCGCCCCGTGGCGGGGGCGGGCTGGGCCGGGGCCGCCCGCCCGCGGGGGTCCCTGGCAGGGCGGCCGCGGCCCGTTTGCCGCCCCGCGCCGCTCTCCCTTACCGGCAGGTCTGTATAAACGTCTGTTGTCTGGCAGCGGTCCCCGGCCGTGACGAGACCAGCCCGGTTCTTGCCGCCTTTCGTCCCGCTCGGGGCCTTTCTTAACGCCGCAGAGACCCGTCTTGTTCCATCTTTACCGATCTCCGGGAGCCGCAGTGGTGGCATTGATCCCTGCGGTTCCCTCGATAACACAAAGTATATGGCAGAAATAATGTGCGGGCAAAACGTCCCAGAAACCACGGAAGCCCTTCCTTGAGTCAGACCAGCAGATGAACCATGCAACAGTTACATCTCTTTGCGCTCCTGAAGGAACTGAAATACAGTTTTTAGCTAGTAAACTCTATCTAAAACTAGTGTGAGATTCTGGTAATGTGCTCAGCTTGAAATTAAAAGAAGTCACTGCTATAGAAAAATACATATAAGAATGTATGTATAAGAATGGTTTTTTGCTTTCTTTTCTTGAACCTGATTTCTTGTGTCCAACCCTTGTTTGTCTGGCAGTATAGCATTTTTCCAAGGAGATGACTGTCTTCACTTTAAACTTTTGATAAATTGTGAGATTGTACAAAAAGTTTGAAATGGGTAGTGCAAACAAAATTCTATTTACCATAAGTATGGTAGTATTGATACTTGGGTAAAACTACAAGAAATATTTTTAAAAAGACGTAAGCGCCTACAGAGCTGTGAACTTACTTTGTAAGGCTTCAGGTAACTATGTAGTTAGAAGAAAGGGTTTAATATCTTTTGATATTGTAGGGTTTAAGGGAGGAGTAGATTATCCAACTTGGAGAAAGTGGTCTTCTTTCAACTGGACACCTTCTGCACTCCTCTCTCCCATTTATTTTGGGCCAATTTTAATATGCCAACATACCTGTCTTGCCATTGTCCTAATACAATTTTTGGAGTTAAAGGCCTGCTCTTGACTGTGAGATTTTTGTGACCATGACACTTTTTTTCATTAATCCATTCATTAAGTATGTCGTAATCTATTTATACAGTACCACGAAATCAGAGAATTATAGAAATGTTGGTTTGAAGGGACCTCTGGAAGTCACCTAGGCCAGTCTCTGTTCCAGCCAGGACTGTTACCGGCACTAGATCAGGGCTCAGCTGTGACTTTTGTCTAGCTGAGTCTTTAAAATCACCAAAGGCGGAGGGCCCACAGTTCTGGTTCAGCAGACATTCACTGTTCCAATGATCCCTGACAGTCTATAACACTCTTTGCAAATCCAGTTCTATAGATTGCATAGATGAATCTTCAGTGAATGCCACACAGTTTTGTGTTGTAAGTTAAGTAAGCTATAAAAGTTTATTTTTCTTACATACCTTATCTAAACACACTGATCTAGTTCAGATTCTTATGGTTTGATACTGGTTTTATACGACACATGTAAGTTAAGAGACAATAAAAAAAATAGTGATACATCATTTTCTATGAAAATTATAGTAAAATATGTATAAAATATAAGAAGGAACTTTTACACTTTCCTGGCATGCCATCCCTTACCAAGATGCCTTTGAGTATTATGGTCCACTTTTGTCCAGATTACCCACTGAACAGAATTTGTGTTTAAGATTAATCCATCTGAGAAGATACAAAGTCTCATCTTCTAGTACAAGATCATGCTGCAGACTGCCAGAACTGGGTCATAGTTCCTGATGCGTCCTATCTCTTAAGATTTTACACACATCTTATAGAATACTGAAGATAACTAAAGCCTATGAGGAGTATTACTCATTTAACGTTTTGGACAAATTTAATGGAAAGATACAGAATACTTTGCTAAGGTCAGCTGTGAAAATTCAGGAAGCTGCTACATCCTGTTTCTGTTTCAGCTGAGAAACATTTCTGTCATGTAGCAGCCCAACAGCGAGGCTCTGCTATTAACTCACAGAGAAGATGGCTTTCTGGAAGGAAACTGTACCATACCACCACCCAAACAGAAGAATGGTACATGATCTGCAACAAAGAACCAGCATATATGCAACAGTTGCCATAGCTCCTTATGCAAAAGGTGTTTGCAACAAAGTATTTATTCAGCAGGATTTATCTTAGAAAGTAGTGTATCCTAGAGTTTAGAAACCAGCAGACAAACCCCTATATATCTAACTGGAACAGATTGTAGTGGTGCTGGTTTAGGGGATGGCACAGGGTCAACCGATAGCCACTAAATGTTTGTTGGTTTAGGTACTTCAAGTTCCTGTGGTGCACTTACAGAGACATTGTGGAAGAGGTTAGATGTTTTACCTTATGTAAGCAAATACAGACTTCTTGCAGTGGCTTTATTAGAACTCTTAATCATTTAGGAAACAGTGGGAAGATACAGACCAGTGTTGTGGCATGCTGGGTTGAATCAGCTGACTTGCTGATGATTGAGTTGGAGGAGTAATTGTTGAAGTCAACAGTCTTTGGCTGTTTAAAAAAAATGAGAGGAACTTTGCACTGTTAGTGTGGTTGAATTTGGAACAGCTTAAGCATTTCTGTGAAGCAGAAAGGCCTCTGGGTAGTTCAGTACAAAATTTGGCATCTAAGCTTTTTTTTTTTTCTTTTTTAATGTTGAACTGATCACATACTGCTATTTTGTTCTCCCTGAAGTCACTGCAGAAGTTGTGAATCAGCATTGCAGAGTGGTGGGTTGTGATTGCTGAGTGATTCTCAAGTGCCAGTGGGTGAATTTTTACTTAATATTGATAGAAGTGGAAAGAAAACATAGAACTGAATAAACTGAAGTAATGAAAACAGGTCATTCTTCAAAAAAGCACATTCAGAAGAGTTAAATACTGAATTGAAAGAAAGCATGAAAACTCTTGTCTTCTGTAGCTTCTTTGGTCAAAAATGACATTGAATGAAGTTCTTAAATATAGAATTTGGGAGACCAAGTAGTTGAATTTGATGCTCTTATGAGAGTGGTGTTTTTATTGCCATCACTTACTGTTAACTGAGTCAGATTGATGATTTCAAGTCTCCATTTCTGCTATTTAATTAATTTTCCAACATTCTTGTGAAACCATGATCTATCTGAAAAAGATACATACTGATTTTGTTTTTAAATGTCCCAGTGTAGAATTCTTGGGAAAGTTAGACTCCATGTTTTTTTCATTCACTTTTATGACAGACCACAACTAAACAACAGACTTTTTTTTTACACATCAGGCAACCTTTACAAATAGGGACTACGGTCATGGAAAAATTACAGTATATACTCTGAAATTTTACTGAATATCAATTTTGTCAGCTCAATGGAAATATGGCTTGGTTTTGCTAAAGATCTAGAATTAAAATGCTTAAAACCCAAACCAATTCAAACCCATGTATTTCTGAACCAACATTGTTGATCCCAAATAGGTTGAATTCCAAATAAGATGAAGAAAGCTGGCATATGAGCAATGAAAGGTAGTCGTGATTTATGGAGCCTTTATTCATTTTCACAACCGCAATGTCTCAAAAATTTGTTTCTCCTTAGTTTTTCTCTGGCTACCACTCATAGAATTGAGAATTTGGGCTTGTGGACAATTTTTTTGTGATGAAGCCCTAGAAGAATTAGAGGGATTTAGCAAAGCTGGATGGGAGAGGAGAAGTGAGAGCCACTTGGGAGGGTCCTGCAGTAGCAGATTTTTCTTAGTGGAAAGTGAAGATGATTCAGCATAATAATTTTTTTTGCTTACTGGCATTTGTAAGCTGCATGTACACTTCTCATTATAGTTTACTCCTTCGGTCCTTGGAAGGGGAGACTTATGACCTGGAATACATAGAGACATGCTTATTTGATCAGCACTTCACTAGCTCTGCAAAGAGTTATTAGTAAGTAAATTGTTACTTAGAGCTGTTAACCACATTTTTGCTGAGAAGACACTTTTGATTTGTCCCTTGCCTGCTTAAGAGGAAACCTCTCTCAAATCCCTTATTTTTGTCATTGTTACATCCAGAGGACTATTTTAGATTGTGTGGCCACAGTTGCAATGGCTTGAAAAGATGGTTCTCAAGATTCCTTTGGCATTAGATATCTTCAATTCCTTTGCAGCCAACATAAACACTAGCTAACATAAACTAAAAATTGTCAGGCCTGACCATTCTCACATACATGCAGTTGTGTGCTCATGTCTGATCAAGGCCAAATTTGTACTGCTGGATGATATGGTAGTGTGTGAACATGATAGTAAGTAGTGTGCGTGGAATTACTGTCTATGTATCTGTCCAAAACAAAACAGAGAGATTACTCACATTAAAAAAAAAAAAAAAAATCCAAGGCATATGAAGCTCTGTCTTTGCTGGTCTGTTTTTGTGGTGGACATATTTAAACAGGTGCATGGTTACATGTTTTTGAAAGGGGCTTCTATCATGATAAAATCTGAGCTCTTCTACAACTGGTGTCACATCTGGCTGAGCTGAATGAACAGCCAATATATGTGAAATTCTGCGCACTCCATTCAGCAGCTCTAAAGGTTTAATTGTGTAACAAGCATTAACAGGGATGTCTTCTTGAAACAGCTCCAGGACAATATGTGGGAGCTAGAGCAATGTTGTCAGCAAGGGAGTATGTAATAGTAATTTATCCTGTGTTTCCCAACAGTATCCCTCTGTGTTTGACTAAATGAATACAGGGTTTTCCCACGGGCTCTTAAATCTGAATTTAGGCCAGGTTAGATGCTCAAACTGTGACACTTTCAAATATATTACCAAGAAAAGGAATGGAACTCAAATATCTTATTAAGAAATGCATTAAAAAGCTTCATCACAAGACTGTAGAATAAATTAGTATTTTTCCCACAGAGGTACATGAAAGATATGGTTTTGGGAAATGAAATGGCACAACCAGTCAACTGCAGTCTTCATCTTTCTTCTGTTTCTATGGTAGAAGTCCCCACAAAAACATGTGTAGCCTGATGAGCATGGAAAAACTAGATCAGAAGTTGGAAACTCTGTGTTTGCAAAAAGTAACTACCTAGAGGTCAAACCACTTTTTAATTGATTCTAGAAAATAATATCTGTGTTGAAGCTTGCACAGTAGCAAAATAGGCATTTTGAGCCTCAGGAGCCATGTATCCTTTGCTGGCTGTACCTTAACGTGGGATGCAGAAAGCAAGTAAGAGTCTTATTTTTCTGGTGCTCCGTGCTTGATGTAGAATTAAGGCATCATCCTGGCTTTGCCCTTTTTTGTCCTCTTTTTGTGGGTTAGGCTGGTATGTGCTGTCCACATATGCTCTTAAATGCCAAGACTCGAGGTCTGGGGAGCCTGCTAGGTGGCACAAACTTTATGTGGACCAATGATCTGGAAGTGCACACAAAGGAGGAGCAAAAAGTCAATCAGTTGTCCTGTGAGGAAGGAAATTTTTGTTGTTCTCCCCCAGATTTCACATGTTATCATCTACCAAGGTTCCAGGCTAGTTGACTCTTCAGAACTTGTTTGCTGTAACTGTCCTTTTGTGGTTAAAACGGTGAAACACAGGGTTGAGGAAGTATCCTGGTGCAATGTAAGTGGAAAGCTTCTCTCCTCAGTCTCAAACTGGGTTCAACTGAAGTGATAGAAAACTGTACAATTTTGGGGAGTGAAATAAACTTCAGGGCTATCATTTGCCTTTAGAAAAGTAAACAGACATAGAAAATTCTGCATCATATTAGTAAAGGTTAACATAGGTCAGACTTTAGTTACTCAATGTCGCTTTTGCCGTAAAATACAGGTGATTTAAGAATACATGTTTACTGGGTAAATTTTCAAAGGCATTCCTAGCAGTTAGGTACATCAGTGTTGTTGCAGGTTGGCTAGTTAAGTCAGGACAGGTAGATGCTTTTATTTATTTATGCATTTAAAAATGTCCTCCACTGACTTTCACTAGAATATAGATACTTAGGAACTCGTTGACAGGATGTGATATTCTGATTAATTTTATTTGCAGTTATATTCCAAAATAGTAAATCATATAAAATCAAATAATGTAATAGAAAATCTACTCAACTCTGCCTTTAAGAATATATATTGCAGGTTTTTTACGGGGGCAGAATTGGATTTTTTTCAAACTTGCATTGTTTCCTGGGAATTTCTCACATAGCAAAAACTGTCCATTTTTATGCTTCTTTAACAAAGCAAAAAATTAAAAAACTTTTGTAGCTGCAGAATAAAGGCACTAGCTTGACTTACTGTGTCTGTGTACTGAGTTCAGAATGTCACCTTGTCAGAGATGTTTTTTTCTGCTTACTAATATGGCAAACCAGAATTTACATTTGTTGACAAATCCTGTAAAAATCAAGGTTTTACCTTATTACTGTTGCTTAGCACAATGTTTAGATGTAATAATAATTCATACTATAGTATAGTTTGCCTTTTCGGAAGCCTAGAAAAATATGCACAAAAGCTGTAATGAAAGGCTGTTGTTACAAATTGCAACAGTAAGCTCTTGGGAGGTGTTGGAGTTCAGGTAACTTGTAGGTCTGATGCTGGTGTCACGTGAAGTCCATGAAAGCTGTGTTTTGAGCATAAAAAGTGCTGAGTACCTTGAAAAAACAGGTCCACCTGTCTCAAACTGGGCACCCAAAATTAATGAAACTTTTTTGATCTGTGATAGTCTTGGCCATTTAAAATGGACATGGTATAATTGGCCTCATGAGCTTGTTGGAGAGCTAATTAATGCTTGTGCATGCAAATAGTATAGGGATCAATTCCACAGGAAGGCTTGTTAGAAAGGAATAAGTCTATCTTCAGAGCTGGATTTGAAAACTATGCTGCAAATCCAGCCTGAGGTTATAAATCAATGAATGGGATAAAATAAAATATGGAATAGTTGTGCATTAAATGGGTACGATCTAGCCTCAGTACTGAAAGAACTGGTACCCTGGAGGAAAAGGAACAGGTTCTGTGGGCTCACAGGTGTGACTGGTAGGTTGTGTCATGCAGGCTCAGGGAGAGGCAGGGAGATGCGGCTTGCAGCAAACTTCACTAATGTTGCTATGAGTGGTACCTGAGTCTATCTTTCCTGCTTTCGCAAAACAAGAAAAAAAAAAAAAATGCTTATGGCTCTTTATGAGACACTCGTTTTATTTCTTCATAATCATTCTGGAAAATGTCATGTTTTCTAAGTTTTCAGCTGACTGTAGTTTCTATATAAGGGGCAACCCTTCTTAAAAAGCATGTGAAACAGTACCATAGTCTATACCAATCTGTCTACAGTGTTATCAGTGTCACTTCTGCTAGGAGACAAGATGGATAATCATCAGCTTAGAATGTAAAGTTTTTGGAGAAACTATATTTGTATATGTAGATACATATGCATATAAATATTTATGTGTATGTATATGTGTTTGTGTGTGTGTGTGCATGTTATGTCTACATAACCACAATGTGGCCTGGGCAATAAAAATGCAAACTAAACCAGAGGTAAGAGTCAAAGATCTGTACAAAATGTGAGGTGTGGCATTTCAGTTAGTTATCATGTGTAGTTGAAGTGACTGAAAAGTCTTCCAGTTATATGTAGTATTTCTCAACAAGGGCTGATTCGCAAGAGAACCTTGGTGCCAAACTCTTTTTCAACATGTAAGTGTAGGTTTGGATGTGCCTAGGACTTCAATTTTTTTGATCCTATTAATGCCTTTGGGATTTCTCCCATCAAATTGCTCGCTTTCCTATTCCTTAGGTACTTCTCTTGCCAGGAACTGTACAAAAAGTCTGGGTGGCTAACAAGTGGGTTATGGGTTTTACCACATAGACATGTATAGCTGTATATTGCAGTGGTGGTCATCAGTCCCGTGAGAATCATCTCTCCTGCTTTGTTGAACTGCTGTGAGTTTGCTCAGTATGTCCCTTTCCCAGCCCACAACTAATTTATTATAAAGAATGCTTGCTTTACAGTTTACCTAAAGTTGCTATTCTTTCATGCTCAAAAATGTTGCAGACATTCTGTCTTAATTATCTTAATTGTCTTCTCACCACTAACACTGATGAAAAAATAGACTATTCACTAGAGTTTTAGATTGGAAGTCCATACTTATTTTGGGTCATGTAGGACTCAGTTATAATCAATTGCAGTGGTCTGTGAAAAAACATGAAAACTTATTTTTCACTGCCTTCTCAGCACCATGTGGGTTTACCCAGTGCTGAAGATGGAGTGTTCTATTCAATCAATCTCATAACAGTTTTTAAAAAAATGCAGATTACTTATAAATGGATGTCAGAAAGATACTTTGGAAAGCCATTAGTTATGAAAGGACAATAGATTAATTTTTTAAATCCATATACCTCTTAACATTAATGAGTGTTTATCCAAAAAGTGGCCTTAAGTAGGAACATTTATTGTTGTTTATGTTTCTAAGTCCTTATTTCATACTATTCCAAAGGTCTAAGCAGTATTTTTTTAAGTTTTCTTAAAACTAATGCTGAATAGATGATTCTTCATAGGTCTGGATGTTAATATGCACAAGATTTGTAGGGTCAGTACACTATACTTCCTGCTCCTTCAGTTCCTCACAGTGGAAGGACCTGCTTGGAGTTCAGGAGTTTAAACTGTGTGGATGCCAAATTCCTTAATTCATCTGGGAAAGACTTGGCTAAAAGGAAATAGTGGCATGTTGTGAAACATGGTGTGAGTGTTCTTGCAGTATCTCTCAGGTACTTTGCAGTTTTCCCAGAACTGGGAAGTGTTTTTAGACCTGTCAGGATACTGTGTGTTATATCACTCTTATAAATGAAATGTTTAAAAGAGTATTTTGTAAATACCGTTCCTTTTAGTCCACTTATGTAAAAGGAAGCAAAATAACACCAGCTTTATATTTTTAATAATATTTTTAGTATTTGGAGTAGTAGCAAAGAACTTTTGTACATTTGTTAACTGTATCTTCTAGGATTATCTTGTTTTGAAAACCTACATTAAACACTCTCATATCCAGCCTGTAAAACTGGGAAATAGCTTAGAACTCTGAAGTCTATAAATACACCTATTTACTTTACCCAGAACGTCATTTTCCTGGACAGATTCCCATTTTTATTTAATCTTGTAACTTAATATAATTTATGTTTTTCCCAGCTGGGTGTTTTAAAATATCTCTGGACCATCCACAATATGTATGAGTCTATTTTCTTTTTTTCCTTTTGGGAGGAGTGAGAAGAGTGGTTCAATATTTTTTAATAATTTTTAGCAAAGCATCTTTGTGAAATACATGAAAAAAAGACACGAAGCATTTTGAAAACACAAACCATCTGTGAAGTAATATAATGAGCAGTGAGTTTGCCATTTTAATGTAAAAGAGATGTGAAGACGATGATTCTGATTTCACTGATACCATCTTTAGTTCTGACACATGTAATTCTGTTTAATAGTGTTACTCTTGGAACGGAATTAAACTTGACATGCCCCTATCAGTGAGATCAGAACCATGCTGGGTTTCTAAGTGCAGTAGTGTTATTTTGTCATTAAGATTGTTTTGACTGGTCTCTTCAGTTTAATGAGCACTTTTTCCATCCCTGGTACACCAAGAATAGTTAAGCACAATGGTGGCAAAAGTCCCAACAGAAACAATACCTATCATGGAAGAAGTCCTGGAGGTGGTCATGGAACTAGCTGTTGTTGTGGTGTGTTCAAGGTGACACACCCAGGGCATGCACTTCAGACTGGAGTTTAGATAGGAAGAGATCCAGTTGTGCTTTTGGGACACTAGGTGATCTGTTAAAGTGACACCAACAGCTTCTAAATAATAATGTTGTGTCACAGAGAAGCCTGTGCATCTTCAGGATACAAAGTTCTGGTTCCATGCAGTCTTGTACCATCTTTTTTTCCTGTTAGTATCCATTACATTTTCTCAATATTTACTGCATGCTAAATTCTGTAATGGAAGGGTTCTTTTTCTGTAAGAATTTTTTTTTTTAATTCCAGCTTTGACTGCAGAGACAGGATAGCAAGTGCTACTTCACAGGAATAGAAAAGTTCTGACAGAAGCAACCTTCTTCTTGATTATGATTTACTCAAATTCCCTTTAAATACTACAATCTGACTGCAAAACTAGACTAAAATCCACTTTGTGCAGAATGGGCTATTTAAGTAAGACCAACCTGACGTGGCATCTTGTCCTACTGTGTTGTCTGTAAAATCTCTGAAGATGGCGAAAGTAATCCTTACTACCTCAAAATAGAGAAAATATTTCCTCTATGTGAAATAAAAATATGTGCAATCTGTGGTTAAAAAATCTGCAGTGCAAGATCTATTCTGATTTTAAGAATGGTTTTTGTCAGAATGTTTGTCCACACTTAACATTTCATCCATCTCTGTGAATTATTAACATTACCTTTGAACATTAGTAGTGTGTTTTCAAATACTAAACTAGGTTCACAATGGGAAAGATTTTCAAAGGGCCCATTGTACACATGTAGTATCACCTGTAACGCTATTCTGTGCTGCTAGACCAACAGCAGTTTGGGGGGGGGTGTTAGCATGACTGATGGAGGAAAGGCTGCTTTAAGCCTTGATCCTGCTTTGATCTACTCAATAGGAATTTTTCCATTGATTTCAAAGTCAAATCTGTACATGAAAAATGGCCTCTCTACAGCTGTGTTATTTTCCATGGTGCAATGGTTAAGGTTCTTTTTTCCCAGGTAAACTTCCTCACATTAACCTGGATAACGTAAACATTCTGGAGGAAAACAAAGGCATTTTAGAAAAGTCTGGGCTGGAATCTTTGTTTCCCACAATTTGAATAGCTCTGTGTAATCATTCAAAATTAGTCTAGAGTAAATAAAAAGGGCTGCCAGACCGTAGCAGTTAGGACAGGCATAACATAGGATGTAAGTTTTGAACCATGAAATGTTACATCCCATGTGCTGACAACAGGAGTCAGTTTGGGTGAGAGCATTAAAATCCTGAAATTTTTTAAAGTTTTGAATGTAAACTTACTAGGGAACAAAGCACACCCTTCTTTTGTCTCTAGAAATGTAAATGAGACATTAATTGTAAATTCTGTTCTATTTGACTTAGTTATTTTGAAAGAAAGGCCATATGAAAGTTAAAGTTTGCTACTGTTGTGCTGCTGCTTCACTAAAGAATTAACCAGGGCTTGGGAATTTGCCAGAGCTTGTTGCTTTTGGCTCATTTCCAGTCAAGCCCTTAAGAAAGCCACCAACATGTTATTGCTTTTAATGCCTTTGTGATCAAACACTGCGGTCTGCAGAAAACATTAGAGCTATGCTAATTTACTCCCATAATTTTATCTGGTCAAAAACTGGGAATAAAGATTGCAGCAAAACATTTCAAAGGAAATGCCATGGTTTTATAAAAAGCTATGGGTTATGGTCAGCCAAATGTAAATTCTTTGCATCTAAGGATGCTGTGTTATATTGCAGTTCTAATCTCAGCTCATGAACCATCCATCAGCCAGGAGAGGGAAGCTGTTCAGATGAGAACAGTTGCAGCCTTCTGCTCTTTTAAAGTTCACATACTCAGGTTTGTAGCCATACTTCTCTTTTGTACACAGGCAGGTTTGTTTTCATACGTGGTACTGGTAGATTATGGAGTTAAAACCAGCTATGTCACACTGGAGGAATTACTGTTGATGGACAGCCAACCACAGCAGCTCTGCAATGCTGACAAAGCAGCCTCACTTTTAGTATTAGTTATAACGGTTTTCACAACACTCTCATATATGTCTTCATATCACCCTTGTAGAACCAGTTCCTTAGTGTAAATGCAGGCAGCTTTGACAGATCAGGCAAGGGTAAGGTAATTAGGTGAGAAAACTGCAGCCATGAGGAAACAAGCTAAGGATTGCCCATTCACCTGAATGAACATTTCAATGACTTCATCCTGTTTCCTAGACTGCTGGTGGTCACATCATAGTCAGCCTCTCTGGTGCTGATAGCTGTGATGCTATGCTCTCTGAAACAAGTTTATTAGAGGACCTGCAATTTTGTAGACTTGCTGAAGGACAAGTGCCTCTGTGAAAATAGGAGTGTTTTCACATCGCATTGGCCATTTTGGATAAGCTTACAGCAGCATTTCCCCATCACATGTAGTCATAAGGCTAATAAAATATTTCAGAGAGAAAGACTTTCAGAAGTTCTCACTGCTGTCAGATTACTGAGGGAGGCAGAAAGGCTTCAGAAGCTGCAGACCCAGCTCACTGGAGGCAGGGGAAAGGCAGACTTCACTGAACCTCTTATCTTGTCCTCAGCCACTTGGTGTGGCTACATGTTGTTCTGTATGCACAGCAACTTCTGCGACCAGGTGATGAAGCAGACAGGGAAATCCATCAGCAGAAAAATAACCCAGAAAAACAAGTATCTAACTGAATTATATTTCAGCTCAGCATCCAGCTAAACAATTGGGATGTACCAGCACAACAGGGCTTAGAGGTATGGAGAAGGAATTGTCCTGGAAAGGAAGAAAAAAGTTCTGGAGTTTAATAATTTTCAAGCAAGGCTTTAAAAAGGCAGTTTATCTTTAGACACAGGTTTAGATCAGACATTGTCATAGTATTTGCCATATTTGTAGTACAAGCAAAGAGATTTTTGCCCACATTGTTTTGAGTGAGGAGTGTAATCCTCTGCAGGAGTAAATATTTGCTTTGACAATTTTTTTAGAAAAAATTCCCAAAATAAGATTAGCTATTGTTGGATTACATTTTTTAAAATATGTTTTTCTCTGTCTTTTAAAAATAAAAATAACTATAGGGCAGGACTTTTTTTTTTGTTTTGGAGTATTAGCCTGCAGTACAAGCACTGGGTCCTTTGCTGTATGGCTGGAATACCCAGCAAGACTGCTATTACTGAGGAAGAGTGAAGCCTTAGAGCAGTGAGTTTCACCCCAGACAATTATATCCAAGAAAAGCAGATGTGATTGCTAACTGAACTGTTTTTTGTATAACTTTATCAATAAAGTTATTTTAATGGGAAATACATCATTAAGGCTACAGAGAAGATGGCTGCTGAGTGATCGATCCAAAGGATCTAGAGAAGACTGGAGAAAAACAAAGCAGCTAAAATAATCTAAATGGAATAGGCATTGAAATAACCAACGATGATTTTAAAAAGTGGTGGCTCAGAGAAACTGGAGGCATTGAAGAAAAACTTTGACAAAGTAAACTAAAGGCAAATAAATAAGAAAAAAGAAAGCATGGCTTGGTGCAGAGAAGGAAACAGGAAAAGTTCCAGTCAATGTAAGTGGAAAGAAATGTAAGAAGTTTTGAAAGAGAAACCAGCATCATCAAACTGGGTCATTTTTTAATAGAGAAAATTCTCACACACAAAAACTGTGTCTACTGGATTGTGCAAGTATGCAGTATTTTTGAGGATGTTCATTGCTTTTCCAGATGTGTTATCCTTTGTGGTTTGGCTGAGATCAGAGAGACTAAAAGAAAGCACAGTGTGTATCAGAGATGTGGGAAAGTTTGTTCACCCTTTGCAAACTTCCCTCCAAACTGTATCTGACTTCCAGTTACATACCATGTGGAATGAGAATCAAAGAATCAAGATGGTTTTCTTTTCTCATACTAATTTCAGTTCAGTTCTTAGGAAATGTAAACTCTACCTTCTTGTCCCTGACTGACCTAATATGCTTCAAGACAAAGTTTCCCACTAATAACTCCAGCTCTCCTCCTACTTAGGAAAAGAAGGAATACGTGGTATGGGACCTGTTTTCAGGAATCACTGAGACTTGATATCCTGCAGGCTGATCTGAAGTTGTCAGAGAATGGCTGGGGAGGAGAACCATAAGTACTATTTTGGAGTACGAAAATAAACACCCCCATTAAGTTTATTAATGTTTTTCATGCCATTGAATAGAGAGTGATGTTCCTTTTATGTAGAAATATGTAGGATGTTTAGTCTCACCTCCCCTATAGCCTTGTCATATTACTTTAGGAAAATTGCTTAGCTTGTTTTTAGCTCATTGTGCCCATTCATAGAGTGAGTATAAAAATGTGTATTTCAAGTAGCAGTTACAAGACTTCATTCATTAATTAAAAAAAGTAGATGTATTTTTGAAATATTAAAAACAATGTAGTATAATTTTTGGTCAGTAAGAATGTGATGAGCATGATTAAAGGAAGATAAAGAGGAAAAAGAAAATAATGGGTTCCAGACTTTCATTGATAAGTGAGCAGATTATCAAAGACTGATGATTACTAATAGGAGGGTTAAAAGACAAGTAATTTCATTTAGGTCAATAGAATACTACCATATGAGGTTGGAATCAGGCCTTATCAGCAGTACCATTTGCCATCTAGCAGTTTTAAGATGAACAAGAGCACTTAATTCTCAGACCTTTCTCCCCTTTGAGTAACACAGAAAATGTTTCTGTTTGTATGGCTGGATAATTCCACTACAACTGTAAATGCCTGAATTGTTATGGAGGCATTATTATTTTGTATTATTTAATTTGCAAAATAAATTATGCCCGCTCTAGAAAATTGGAATCTAAGTTTCAGTCAAAGAGTTTTGATTGATGGTTGATCATGTTATGATGATGGAGACAAAGATTTTGATGTAAAAGGGGATGCAGGATTTTACATAGTAGGTTTAGAATCTACTTTTTGTAGGTTTATAATTCTTCTGATGACCACTAGAAGTTTAGAGCAGTTAGAAGTATTGGCTGTTAAACTGTATGTTTGAGCTTTATCTGAAGGAGCATTTCTGTCCTACTCTGGTAAAAACCCTTCATTACCACCATGGTACTAGTAAATAATTTTTTACTCATGGTTCTCTTTCATTTATATGTTAGAAAAATAATTATTCCAGTTCTGAGCTGATAAATGTCTTGATTTGCTTGACATGTTCTTATTTTTTATAAAAAACTACCTCATCATCTACCTTTTTGATACTTTTTCTAATTCTAAGGCTTTTTCTGAAGAATAACTCCCTGTACTGATTTTTTTTTTTGGTGTGACATATGAAGCTGTGATTCAGTCATTCTCTTGTAGGCTTTCCTACCTCTTTGCCTTTCTTCTGTCTTTCTGAATTGTTCTACAGCATAAAGCTGCGTTTAGATGAAACAGTATCTTTTCTTTTTAATGAGGTAGCTGTGACCCTCCACCTGCAAAGATCCTATCAATGCCACGATCATATTCATTTTGCTGAGCCAAAATACATTCTAAGCACATAAATTAGAGTATGAGTACCTTCAAATGTCTCCTCTTTTGTCACTATTTCTGCAGAGCACATTGTCTCTATAGAGAGTCATTGTAGGCGAGACCACAGAAGGTGAGCAGCTATTATAAAAATTATACTGAGAAAGGAGGCTATGCTCCTTTGCCAGATGAGGACTTCAACAAACAGAGCATGGCTTCATCAGAGACCACAGTGTGCCTCCTGCACATCCCCTTCTCTCTGCTGAAGGAGAATGTTCCAGGGGATGAGGAGCAAACACAGAAGTGACTTGCACTTGCAACAGGGCAGAATCATGGCCACATCCACTGGCATGCTCTATGTGTGGCAAGACCAGCTGCACAGGGCAGCTGGCCCTTCAGGGTCCTGGGGTCTACTTGGCCATGCAGGTGCTCCTTGTCTTCCTCCCGAGAGCTGGGACTCGGCCACCGCTGCAGCACCAGTGGCTTGGCTCCTGTGTTAAGTACATGGGGTAAAATAAGGAGGAAGACACTTGTGGGCCCTCTCTAGTAACTGACTTGTGTCAAATGCAAGGCTTCGAAGGCACAACAGTTCACTGCCTAGGGATATCAACTTGTTTTCCTCAGGAAAAAAAAAAAGCCTACAGTTGTGCTGCCTTTTGGACAAGCTGCTGACTCAATGTTCAAGCTGAAGAGAATAATGAATGATCCTGAAAAACAAAGGAGTTGTTTGGTTTTTCTTTTTACTTAGCAGCAATAGTAAGTGTACACGTGACATACGTGAGTCTTGTCTTAAACCTGGGGTTGAGAATTGTTTTCTTTAGTGAAGAAATGTGTATTTTTATTGTGTTCTAGCTAAGTGGTGACACTTTTACTCATGAAGAACTGACGTGCAATGTGAAAACAAGGCCTTACAAAATCCTAGCATCTTTTTTTTTTTTTTTCTATCTACTGGGCATGTGCAGAAGTCTGAAAAAAAGGTATTCAATTAGGTACCTACATCTGAATTTTAGATTCCTCTTTGAAGATACATGCAAATGGTTGCTAAAAACATCCCATGCCTTTTGTAAATAAAGTGTAATCAAAATTGGAAGGAATGAAAACACTTGCTTAAAAAGTGTTTAAAGAGCCCATCTTGGGCTGGATTATTGGATATTCCCCTATTTTAAAATGCAAATCCTGTCTTTGTTAGTTCAGCAACTTCTTTGTGAAGTTCTGTACTGAAAAATTGTGTTTATTTTCTCACAGCTAATTACTATTTTCAGAACACATGTGGTCTGACATATTTGTATTGTACCTTAATGCCTCTGAGATGATCAATAAACAGATTTATTTGCAATTTTCTATCTTAACTAACTTCTTAAAGTTAGAACCTACAAACTTATTTTATTTAAAAGACTGGTATCAAACAATATGTAATTAATTTATCGATATGGTGCTTCTTCCTCAACCAACAAGATTTTGTTCTGTTTTCTTTTTAGGAAGGAGGCACAGCTGGATGAAGAAGGGCAGTTTCTTGTCAGAATAATCTACGATGATTCCAAAACGTATGATCTGGTTGCAGCTGCAAGCAAGGTCCTCAGTAAGTAATACGGATATCTTCTTTGCCCATTCGTCACATAAAAGATAAACACCTCCACAAGAATCTGTGTAGCAGAGAGAAACAGGATTTAGCACAGAGGAAGTGAAAACAGGGTATTGGTCAAAAAGAGAATTTTTCAAATATCTCAGAAGAAAGAATTTTATATTTTTATCTAAGACATTATTCCTTTTGTTCCTTGAAGTGATTTTTATTGCTTCCAAAGTATTCCAAGTTGTAGGTACACCTTAAACTGCAGTAATATACCTCATCCACAGAGCATAGTCAGTGTTACAAGCAGTCATGAGGTAAAAATACACTGCTGTAACTACCTTGCCAGTACACCCAGGTTTCAACCACTGCCGCAAGAGCAGCCTGTGAATGAATCCTTGCTGAGTTACATAAATGTTTGTGGCATGGGCACATCTCATTTCATATCTGCCATTGATTTGGGTTCCATTCATTTTCAGTCATTGCAGCTCTTGTCTGGAATTTAAAAGGTAGAATTATGCCTGTCAGCATTATTTTATCTGCAGACCCAAGTGCGTTATGAATTTGTTCTGAATCAGTAATTAGCCAAGAACCCATAAGACTGATGACTGTAGTAGTTATGTTGAATTGGAGCAGCTGATGTGGTTTCATGCTATTGTAAACCAGAAATTACTCCCTTGAGGCGAGCATTACTAACAACTGAGTTCCTTTATTTTCAAGTAGGGATGTCTCATCTGTATCAAAATCTAAAATGCTCTACATGCATGAAATGCACAATGTGGCAAAGTCATAATGGTAATTGGTAAATCCTAATGAAATTCCTGTGTTGAATTCTCATTATTTGCCATGTGGACCCTGAATCTTGTTTTTATCGTATTCTTGACCTTCTGGATGTTGGTAGAGTTTAGGTACTGTCTGTCTTTTTTATGAATACGAGACTGAAGTAGTCAGCAAAGTGCATGAAATGCAGCATTTGGACTGAATCATATTTTCCTGTTTTAACTAGACCTAAATGCCGGGGAAATTCTTCAAATGTTTGGGAAGATGTTTTTTGTGTTTTGTCAAGAATCTGGTTATGATACAATTCTACGCGTCTTGGGCTCAAATGTCAGAGAGTTTTTGCAGGTAAGAATTTTGTGCAAAGTTATTTCAGATACCAGACAGATGTATGGTCTAGTCAACAGATCAGTTTGAGATTTGGAGATACAGGTTGTACTGTATCATCTTCCAGTTATTTGTGGAGAGGTATCTGAAAACTTTCTTCCTTGGTATTTGTATTCTACAGAGCTTTCCACCACTCAGCAGTTTTGGCATTGTTGTTCTCTTTCCCTCTCAGTGAATATATTATTCAATTACCTGATAGAGTAATAATTTTCCCATAGCATCTTTGACTGTTCAATTTCATAAAATTGTGTGCTGTAATGAGTTTAAAAACACTGAACTGATTAACATTTCATGGGAGATTGCCCAAAAGCTAAGTGAAATCTCTATTGATTTTCACTGGAAATTTAGCAGCCTCTTGTCATCTGTTCCTTTAAAATCTCTCCAGCAATAATAAGTGAAAAGAGCAGAGTGCATAGTTTGCTGGATTATTAGAATATTTACTTCCATGTCTCACTACCTGCCCCAAAATCTGGATTGTTCCAGAGCATCCTAGATGTAGTCAACCCAGATTTCTTGTACAAATCCCATGGATTGTAATTGCTGGGTAGACAGATGGGGTATGTGTATGCTTCAACATATGCATACCATGTGTGATCTGCATACTGTTGTCTGTCTATGGGATGTGACATCCTTTATATTTCGTAGCTTCATTCACAGGCTGCCCTCAAAGCAAGCCTTCAGATAAATGTAATTTTTAAAGATGACTCAGGACTGAAGTTGCTGTTAGGGTTGAGCAAGAATGGGGGAGGAGGTAAAAAAAGGATGTAGCTGGCCCATTGCCCCATCACTTTGGGTACACATGGATGAGCCAGTCTTTCCCTATTCCTTTCCCTCATCCCCTTTTCCATATAGTATACTTCTCTTTCCATTCCTTACCATGTGTGATGATAAAAAGACTGGACAGAGTTGCAGTGCACACCAAACCTCTGTAAAAGCATGAACAGCTTACATTTGTATTCTTCTAATGACAGTATTTTAAGCTGCTTTGTTTGAATTTCAGTGTTAACAGATGACATTGGCTATTATATACTTCTGTAAATCTTAACAGGACTAATGTACTAGTAGCTGTGCCAGAAGTGCACTTTTTAGCTTTTTATTATGATGGAAAATGAACGTTACCCATGATTTATTATTTTTGCATCTTCCAGCAGTCAGATTAGGTCAGGAAACTGACTTATATACCTATTACAAAAAAGGTGCAGATTGGTTTTAATGTGCTGAACTTTTGTCAAATTCTTAAAATACATGATAGAGTTCCAAAAGGTGCTTCTCGAAATCTGTACTGAATCCAGGATATACAAAATAATTGAGTGCTGAAGCTTTTTAAAGCATGTGAAAGTATATCTCATATTTATGTTCTGTTTCCCTTGACATCTCAGAGAAAATTTATCCGTAGATGAAACACATGTACTTCAAGTTTCATGAAAGAGGAAAAAGATAGTGCAACTAAATCTAATATTTATACTTTCTATGAAAAACACAGGCCTGGAAAAATTGCAAATCATATTGAAAGACACTGTGCCAAAGAGAAGCAGTGTGAAAAGAGGTACCTCCTAAGAAACCCAAAGTGTGCTTTTATGTTACATTCAGTAGCTTTCTACTGAATGAAAATCAAACACTGGAGCAGAGGTTAGTGCTCTTATTTAGGGAATCATTTACATGGCTATTTAGTTGTTCATAATTGCAATGCAATAAATTTCAGGGGACTAATTCCTCTCAGAAAAGTTTCCAGATGCTCTGTACCATGTGGAGCTGAACAGCATATCTTTGTATTTCAGGTGCCAATCACAACTCTTTTGCTTTTAGACAGGCCAGAATCTGCCTGATTTAGTATCACTGCTTCTTCTTGCTTGGAGATCCTTTGTTTCACCATGGAGCTGATCACTGCTGTCCAAAGCTCTAGAATTAGTGTCTCTGGTCTCAGCACAAGCTCTGGCATACATCTGAGCAGTCTAGGAGCCAACAATTCAGGGAGAGAGCTTTGGCTATTATTATCTATACCTGACTGCACCTCTGGCCCGCAGCAGGTGAACAAACCCGCGAAAAAAGACACATTTGTTCTTCCAGAAGCTGCAATATCAATTTAGAATGGATGAAACACAACAAAAAGTAGGAGTGGGAGTGACAATGACAGTGTCTAAATGACAGGATCTGGGAGTGATTGCAGTTCCTCGGTCAGGAAGCACATCTCTACTGCTTGTTGACTGTGTTGTAGCAAGGTTCTGAATACTATAAGCTCTTTGCTCACCCCATAATCAGTAGGCATAGGAAGAAAAGACACACTGGGGACTGGAAAGCAGCTGCAATACATCCTGGGCAAATCCCCCACTCTGGATGATCAGAGAGTAAAGACTAAAGGGCGTATCACATGGGCTTACCTGTGACACTGCTTGGACAATGTCAGTAATGGGGTAGTAGGGTGGCAAAGTGGTCTTGTAGAATGGGGCTACTGCCGTTTGTTAGCAACGCTTGTGCTGGACTTAAATGTTAATAATTAGACAACCATCTTATAAAAATTCTGTCCTTGACATTGGCCATTTCCCATAACAAACTCCTTTTGAAATTCTTCAAGTGTTGATGACTGTGTAACTGGAAGATTATAATCTTTTCCCATGTATCTCCTTAAAAGTTTTTTTCCAAAACGTCAATATATCCCAGCTGTTTCTGAGGCATGGGTACTGAAAGAGCAGTTCTGCACCCAATTAAGGAGATTGTGGGGCACTCCCTTGGAGCCAGTCAGCTCTCTTGCTCTTTTCTCATCCACACTCTTTCAAAGCAGTCTTTTCCAATTTCATTGTCTTGAACCCTGCAAAGATCTTACAGAATTTGCCTTCAAGCATTATACTTTTTGCAATTGAATGCCTGCTAACAGCTGGATTGTTGCCTCTTCAAGTTTTAATTTGGAGGCCTTGATATAGCAACAAAAACATGAATTTGAAACAAACTAAAAAAACTGAAGGAGGAAGTTCCAGGCTGAGTGCATCCTACGGAATTAATTTCTAAGAGTCTCATTTCCTCTGGAGGCCTCCCAGGAGAAGAGGCAGCTGTTTGAGCACTTCACAGCTCACATGAAATCAAGTTCAGTATGCTTCCACAAACTTGATGATCGACAGATGCTCATGAAAGGTGGAGAATGGCCCAGACAGCACATTGAAAATATTTTCACCTCACTTCTTGTGCTGGCAGAAAACAGTATGCAAAGCCTGGTGCTAGCAGCTACCTGTAGGGGTTGGAGAACAACATTTAAAACATGCAGTAATGTTCTGGAATTAAGATGTAAAGGAGTCATATGAATTTTACAACACAGATAATTATGTGGGTTGCAGCACTATCCAGCAAGGTTGCTCTAGGTTGCTCTTTCTGTGTTAAATATACAGTAAATAGTAAACTGAAGCCTTGATAATTGCTGTATAATCAAAGCCAGAGCTAGCGTTGTGTTCTAAGTGTGATTTTGATCTCACTGTTCTCTTTAATGTCCTTATTAGATATGCCTATCAATTTATAATTTGGCTTTCCTCCCAGATAGCAATTTGTCTGGTCAAAATTTAAATACATAAGATGTCCAGGACATCAGCTGGAAAAACAGAAAACCTCTTCCCTTTCTTGAATAACCTGTTCTGAAACATTATTACAGCAGCAGTGATATGTTCTATGTATTCTGTGGATTTTTTCAATTATTATCAAAGAAAGTATGTATTTGAGGTTGGTCTTTCAATCATTTAAAATCTTTACTTTAAAATTTGAGACTTTGTCAGGCTCTGTAAACTTGGGTTGACTGTTACGATGTCAGAACTAGCCTGTTTCATTGAGAATAAGGAAAAAGATTCATGTTTATTCAGACATGCGTATTTGTATCTGACACCTAAATTCACATCTGAAAAGGAGATTGTAGGGACTAGAATTTGGAAGGGATGAAAATGGATGAGGTACAGGATTGAGAGACACACACAAGGTCTTTAATCATCGGAGTGTTTCAAAATACAGCAGAGTCAAGCATAAATTCTTACTATCTGGAATAATTTTTAATAGTGCTAATTTTGATGCCATTCATTGTCCAAATATTGCCACAGCAGATAGAAGGAACATCCCAAGCTACCTGAAAACCCTGCTATGATGACAGTTCTACAAATAAGGCAAATGCACAGGGAGTGTGAGCAGTAGGAGAAAAGAGATGTTCAGATTAGACAGAATATGTACTTACTTTCTTCAGAACTAATACATGAATGCCATATAACCATGTTTTTAATTTCTTATTTCAGAACCTGGATGCTTTGCATGACCACCTTGCTACTATTTACCCGGGTATGCGAGCCCCTTCCTTTAGATGCACTGATGCAGAGAAGGGGAAGGGACTCATTCTGCATTACTATTCGGAAAGAGAAGGTCTCCAGGATATTGTCATTGGAATCATCAAAACAGTAGCTCAGCAGATCCATGGTACAGAAATAGATATGAAGGTAATGTCTGAAGGGATGTACACATTGGAAGTTTATGTCATTAGGACAAAATCAAGAAAATCAAAAGTGAAGTGATGACAAACAATCATTTTCATTGTTGCTGTCCTCTGTGAAGCAGTAGCATCAGTACTGACTCAGGAAGAGCCATCATCATTTGTGTTGCTTTAAGGACAGGTCAGCCATGTGCTGGGAAAGCCAGCACTAATTTGCAAACAGACCCAATCAGGAACAGTTCAGAACAATATCCCCTTATTCAAAGAAGGAGATGACATGTACAGAAATTAGATACTGGGTTATTTGGGGTTCTTTTTTCCACTTTATTTTATATTTGGCATATATTTCTTACTGTCTACTGTGTTCTGTGAGAACACAGACATTTTGTCTCTGTGTCCTAGATTCTTCATCTATGTGCAAACTGTGAGGCTGATGTGCGTTGATGAGGCCTCGCTGGCGAGCAGAGTGTTTTCCTCCCAGCCTGCATGCCAGGTCCGTCCCAGAACCAAGATGTGTTTGTGGGTCTCATACTACCACTGTGTGGGAGTGTGGCTGGATATACACCTACAGCCCCAGAAGTGGAAAAAATGTTCCTCAGTCACAGAGTTTACATATCGTCATGTGTGCTAACTCACTTGTGAAATGGGAAAGAGGCTTCTGCTTTGTGTCCATACAGAGCAACAGAAAGATTTAATTGATCAGACCTTGCATATCTAATGGTATAAAATCAGAGTTTGATCCAAGGTGCAGATATATCTGAGGAAAAACAGCAAATAAAAACTTTTTGGTGTTAGAAATAGTGCAACTGATATAAAATACTTTTCATCAAGTAGAAAAGAATCTAAGCAGGTACAGCAAGCATCCTTTTTTTTTTTTTTTTTTTAAACTATTCCCTAGTCATACTACATTTCTAGCACAGTTTCATTATATACTTGCTCAGAAAATCTGTTCCAGTTTCATGAGTATATCACAAAAACATGATCTTGCTTAGATAAGAGATTTACAAGGAATGCAATGACAAAGGTATTTGTACTGCTGTATCGGAGTATTTACCTTTTAGGTTTCTTTTTATAAGCTAGCTCAGGTTTATAGTGAATGGCTAGTTCTGTATAGTGATAGTGATATACTTGATGTCCTTGTTTAGATTCTACTTTGTGGAAATCCATAGTTCAAACTTTACAGCAGGTGTTAGTAATCATATACAGAAGAATGCAACAGAATCAAAACCATCCTCTTCTTAGGTCCCTGTTTATTCAAAATGTTGAGACAGACAAGGAGGACCATGTTGGAAAGTTGGCTGCAAGAGTGCTGAAGCTGTTGCTTGACAAACATTTCTTTTGGTAGCACAGGCAGCTTACGCAGTCCCTCTTCTCTTACTGTTCAAGCTTGTCCTATGACAACTTGTTCAGCTGTGTCTCTCTAGCTGTTGTGAAGCTATAAAATAAACTAGACTGAGGAAATGAACTGGGTTCAAAAGAACAGGTTTTTTTTTCTGGATTATTTTTACCCACATCTATTCCTTCATGTGGTTTGGTGTTCTCTCTGTCTGAGAGAGTTCTGCCAACATAGTCGAGAGGTCATGCAGAGACAAGTGATCAGTAGGGCAGAGGAGAAATCTGGGTTGTGCAAAGCAGCTACCAAAACACACTTTTGACCTGTCCTCAGTCTGAATGTTACTTTTTTGAGAAGATTGTATTGGACGATACTGATATCCATCTAGGAGTTCTCACAAATAACGTATGTTCCAAAGAGGTTTAAATATTGATTCTAAATTTAACTCCCATTTTCATTTGACTTTGTTAGGCTTTTCTGGAAATTTTATTGTTGCACTGTAATTAAATAGAATTTTAATAGTATTGGTCAAACCTATTGTAAGTGAGCACAAAGTTTAATTTAAATCCAAACTGTTCTTTCAGACTGAGCCAAAAGCACTTAGGTGCCTAAAAATTAGTATTACCTCTAAATTGAAGAAAGTGCATCTTTTCTATATTTTATTTTGTCTGATTCTGTGTTTTTTCCCTTGTCCCTATTAGAAAGTCATGTGCCCTCAACCCTGAACTTTTTCTTGTCTCTGCTGGTTAATAAAGCCTAGCTTTTGACACCTTCAATGACATTAAATAGTGCTTTACTCCACAGATACTCACAAACTTCAGTGGTAGATAAACAGAGTATAATCAGCTACTTGTTTCTGTAAAGTGAGAGTGCCAAAATTTGCAGCTTATCCACACAGACGATGAAAGTCTCCCTTTATTACTCCACAGGTCAACTATTAATCATAAATGGTACAGAGTGAGGGTTTTAAAGCAGAGTAAGTCTGCCATTGTGGTACCTGGCTAGTTTTACACTGTGTGAAAAAATGAGAACAGGAGAAAAAAATTGACTGACTTCTTTAATCTTGGTCCCTTGCCTCATAATTTAGTAATTTAAGGCTTTCGTGTTTCAGACTGTTAGTAATGCATTGTTTGAAATAGCACAGCACAGAAAAACAATGGAGTTGCTTTTCATCCCCTCAGTTTTTGTGGGCCAATCAATGCCTCTTCTGTAAAATTTTGGTTTGGACTTTGGTTAGAATTTTGCTTAAGAAAGAATTTTTTTTTTTTGGAACTGAGAAGAGCCTCAGTGCCTAGACCTAAGTTTCTGATGTTGTTACGGGCGTTGCCTTCCGACTGGCAAGAACAGAGCTGAGATTCCTGAGTTGTCCTTCCAAATTTCTTTATCGAAAGCATTTACATAACAATCCATTATAGGACTGGTTTAGTAAGTTATGCAGTTCTCTTTATATTAGTATAAAGTTGATACCTGCAACTTGAAGTTTAATACTTTATTATCCACTTTTCTTCTCCAGCTGTTTAGAACATATGCTTGCATAAATCTGCTTGAGAGAATGCATGCTTCTAAGTCTGTATTTTCATGAAATTTTGCTTGAATTTGTCTCACATATTACCAGTTTCTGTGAAGGTGGTAGCAGTTCTTAATTGTTTACAATAATGCTGTTTTTATTTCATTAAGTGGTTAGATTTTGTTTCATGGGTTACACAGAATCACAGAATGGCAGAGGTTGGAAGGGACCTCTGGAGGTAATTTTTTCCAACCCCAGCTGCTCCAGCAGGGCCACCTAGAGCCATTTGCTCCAGACCATGTTTAGACAGCTTTCAACTGTCTCTAAGGATGAAGACTCTGCAAACTCTTTGGACAACTGGTGCCAGCACTCAGTCCCCCTCACAGTCGAAGAGTGTTTCCTGATGTTCAGACAGAACCTCTTGTGTTTCAGTTTGTGCCCATTGCCTCTTGTCCTGGCACCAGACACCACTGAAAAGAGCCTGGCTCCATCTTCTGTGCACCTTCCCTTCAGGTATTTGTACACATGGATAAGATCTTCCTGAGCCTTCTCTTCTCCAGGCTGAACAGTGCCGGCTATCTCAGCCATTCCTCTTCTGAGAGATGCTCCAGTGCCTTAATCATCTTGGTGGCCCTTCACTGGACTCTCTCCAGTAGCTCTGTATCTCTCTTGTACCGAGGAGCCCTCAACTGGACACAGCACTCCAGGTGTCGTCTCTCCAGTGCTGAGTAGGGGGAAGGATCACCTCCCTCAACCTGCAGGGAAGACCTAAGAGGAAAAATAAATATTGAGAAAAACACATTGTTGCTTGTTTTGTCTCAAATTGTTTCTTTGGGTGGAGAAATAGCTAAATAGAAAAAAATGTTTAATTTTATCATGTTTCTGCAGTTTCACACAGAACTATTTTATATATGCATAGATACATACATACATACATACATACATATCTATATATACATGTTCTTCTGAAATACAGTAGGGCTTTATTTTCCCAGAATGGTGTCCTTCAGGAAATGTGCCTTTTCTTTTAACACCTAGGGCATGTGTGTGCTGAAGGCAAGAAAAAAAAAAAAAGGTCTCAGTTTGCCTCTGTTAAACTCTGTTAGCACTGAAGGGAAGGCAGTTTGTTTTGAACTTGGATTCACAATTCCAGTTGAATAGTTCAGGAAAGCCTAGATTGACATTAATTGATTAATTAGTTCAAATCCAATTTGCCTTATCTTCCCTGATTTGGTAATCCATTTTTAGCTAAATAGAGCTAAGACTATATAATTTTTGCAGAAGGTATTGTCCCAAGAATTGTTGCTGACTATGAGAACACACTAAGAATATTTAAGTTCTGCCAGTCTCAGTATGCAGACTAAAAATCTTCATGGTGCTGGTGACCAGCTTTGGCGTGAGATATCTCTTAGCAGCCTTCTGGCTATGCCTTCTCTTGCTTCACTTGTCGGAGGTTGTTTGTGTATAAATGAGGGTGACCTGTGGAGGTAAAGTCAGGACAGAGATTCCTCAGGCTACAAATGGTACAGGTCAACAGAGAATGTTGTACAATCCTACAAAGCCCAAAAATCTGTTGGGAAAACAGACTTCTGCAGTTCTGTTATCATCTGAGAGCAGATTATCAAAATCTTTCTTTTAGACAGGGAAGATGATTTACAATATCGAATGAGAAAAGGGGGAAATCCTTGACAGGATGGTAATTTCTGACTGTCTCATTACTAATGGCAATATAAAAAAACAAAGCCAGAATGTGACCAGCTACAGAGCTGACCTAAAAAGTACTTAGGTACTTGTGGAGGACAAGCAGTACTGATCCATACATTAAAATGCTAGCTGTGTATGAAGACAAATCAATCGTGGAGCATAATCAGCCTCTAATTCTGACATAAGGGCAGCAGGAAACTTCACTAGCTCCAGGCTCTGAGGTTCGGTGCAGTGAGAGTCTCCACCTTGAAACCAGCTGCCAGGTGGAGACATCCCTGCAGTTTTAACTTTGGGTGTGCAAAGCTAAGAGTGGTGCTATTTCCACGGTGAACTGCTTTGCCTCAGGATCACCCTGAAACAGCTGCAGTGAAATTTGTCAAGTAGCATTGCACAGGTGGTTTTGATCAGAGGAGATGAAGAATTTCATCCTGTGTTGACCTTTAAATGGCAAAAACCTGACTTTGCATTAATCTTCACAATCTGATGGAAAAAGATCCCTGTCCAAGGACATTCTGTCCCTCCCTCATACTGAGATACGAGTATGCCTTGGGGACATGCTCATATCTATAGAATTGAGTCTTCTCTTGTAGATACATCAGTGAAAGTTTAACAGATAGCATATGTTTGTTATACATGCTGTATCACAGTGATACTGCTTGATTTAATATTGTGTGTGAAGCTCACCGAATATATTAAACCACAAAGTCATTTTAAAGTAACTGTTCTCTGAATAGTCCTTCCCTGAAATATTGGTGTGACTTTTCACTTGGCTAAGCAAGGACAAACTCTGAAGATATATCTTCTGGAAAGCACAGGCAGGTTAGCAGTTAGATGTTATATATTCTCTTTGAAACCAGGAGAGTGATTTTTCCCTTCAGTTTTTAACTGCAGTTACTATGGTGATTGAGCTCTTAGACGTGGTGAAATGATGTCACTTCATGAGCTAAGACCGCAGGGGGAGGAAGAATTAGACTTGATTCCTGGCTTTGTTGCTTCTGTCACTGAACTTTCATTTGTCAAGCATTTAGCAGAGGCTTCTTCAACAATATTTAAATGATACTGAAATTCTGTGGCTTGCAAACTTCACTTGCAGAATGAAACAATATATAAGTTCTATTCTAATTAGGCTTACTGCAGAGTATCTAGGGCACGTCTTTATGTGAGATAAGTATCTGGCCAATTAGGTTGGATCTGTAGGTACAAAGGTGAAGGGACAGAAATTAGCATATTATGTTAATGGCCAGAAGTGCTTATTTTAAACTTGCTGACAAAGTGGATGAAATCATGAGATAGGAAGATTAGATAGTGCATAAATGATGTGAGCAGATAAGGCATCGCGAAATTACATATCCAGTAGGAAGTTATTTAAGGATGAATCAGTAGCTTGCTAAGCCTGGAGAGGAGTATGGTTGTAGCTTCTGTTAATAAGGGTCTGTGCATGGATGACCAGAATCAAATTCAGTAAACCAGGCATGTCCACAGCATATCAGGTTTACCAGGAGTGTGCAGCTGGCGCTGTGGCTGTTTTGTAGATATGAGACATTTCCATGTGTTTGGCCTGTTGTTCATCTCCTGCCCTAATGTGATGCCCTAGCAAAGCAAGCATTTCTAGATGCCCTGGAGTCTGGTCAAAAATAGTGTTGCAAATGAATTTGAAGATGGCTGTGAAACTTGCAGCTTTGCACTGTTACTGACACAGTTCTAATCTATAAAGGTTAGGAAAATAGCACATCATGTGTGATGTAAGCTTGTAGGATCTGTGGAGCGTCGTGTCTCAAACTTAGCTAGACATCTTGAAGCATGTAGCACTTCTATTTTTATAGGTGGGGTTTTTTTAACCAACACTTGAGTTTTGTTTATGCATGCATCATTCATTTCTAATAAATGGAAAAAAATGGGAAGTTATAAAAAATCCATTAGGTGCTGCATGGTAAAAAATCTGTTAAAAATCAGTTAAAAATCTGTAAGTACAAGTGCAGGTTGGTAACAGAATACTAGTATGCAGTGACTAAGGCGGTCGTTAGGTGATAATATTAATATCTCTGGAAGGTGATGTGCTGTTAATATGAACATTTCCTTAAAAATTATTAGATCTTTAAAAATGAATTTTAGGACTGCTTTGCTGAATGAAGAAGCTTTTCATCCAAAGTATGCATTTTTTTTCCAGTAGTGGCAAGAGCAACTCTTTGAAGTAAGATCCAAGACTGGAAATGATCTGGAAGCATAGATCAATTCTAGTGATAATTCTACACAATCTGAAAAAGGGTACTGTGTATAATCTCGGCTATCCCTCGATGCAATACTAGTAATAATAAAATAAAACCTGTGGGAGTGTGTATGAGTGATAGTAAGAACTTAAGACTGTAACTGCATTCTGTCAATCCTCAGTATGGCCACAGCCTCTTACAATTTCAGGGATAATGATTTAAAAGAAGAGGAAGACATGGAGAACCTTTAAACCCTGAATTCAGAGGAGAACTGGGTTTCCATCTACTGTGTTCCATTTTCCTAGACAAACCCACATAACTTGTTTTCCTCAGATGACCACCACATATTCTTTCCAAGGTTTACCTCTTATTAACTCATAATTTCCCACTTCTCTCTGCCACACACTGCCGTATGGATTATCAACACAGTTTCTTCAGGAACTTAGGTTTTATCATCATTAACATTTGAACTTGTTCATACATCCAGCTTTAGGTACCTACATTAGCTGGTAAATTTAGTAGGATGATCTTTCTCTAAGTTACTTACATATGCAATAGAAAGAGAAGACTAATGCAGCACATGGTATAGAGCACCTAAATCAGGCTCCTGCTCGGAACTGGCCTCCAGAAAAGCCTGTCTTTCCTTTAAATGAATAGTCAAATAGGGCATCAAGGAACACTACTGTCTTAAATTAAGTATCATTTAGCAGTAAAATAGTTCTGTTGTTTTAGACTCCTCCATTTGTATAGGAACAAATAAAGGAATCGGCACTCCCCAACTGATGAGCTAGCATGGCTGACAGTTGTGGAGGAGAAATAATTAGTAAACTAAACATCTAAGGGATCAAGTGCATTGTTTGTGCATATCCGTTCTGTTTTCATATTGTAACTGTTAATCTCTGTGGTTAGACTATGTGTGAAGGACAGAATCAGGATGCATTAGAGATTTTAAGAAGCCTTTTTTTGCTTCAGTAGCTTTAGGATCAGACTCTACATGAAAGTAGAATCAGGTGCAACATGTTCCAGAAGGCTGCCGCTAAACAATAGTGTGTAAATAGAATTGTTCTGTTCCAGTCATTAAATCTAATTAGGCTTGAGAAGAGGTGAATTTGGTCTCTCAAGGTAAATTACGTTATTCTATTAGTTACTAGCTTTAATTATACTGCAATACATGACTCTCACTGCAAACAAAATAATCCCTATTAATTTCATATTTTCTACTAACTTTGAGTAAAATTACTAAAGTGTGAAATGCTATATTCAAGACACTTATTTGAGATTCGACTGTTGTAGATGACTCTGGTTTTGCTGTGATTTCATTTAATATGGAATGCAGCTTGGAGAAGATTGTAATTGCTTTTAGTTTTATCTGTTGGTCCTGATCTTACAGTCATCACTGCTTGCATGTGTAAGGACTGTATATTCAAACATCTGCTCCATCCACCTTTCTTCTGTCTGACTGTGACATGCCCATCCTCTGGTCAGCACTGTTTGCTGTTGTATTATAGATCTTGCAAACAGCTTTCATCAAAATAAGGATTCAAGTGGTCTGTGTAACTCAAGACTTGCCACATGTTCATTCAAGGGGAAGAGAGAGTCCTGTTTTCTGGCATGTACGGGTAAAAGCAAGCATAACTTGAGCCTTGACCCATGATTTCAGGACGTGCATTTCACTCAGACTTTATAGATTGTATTTGAGCGATCTTCAATATGTTGTTCATGCAAACGGCAACTGTGGCTAAGCAAAGGCATAATTATTCACCTGGAATTATGAAGAATGTCTAAAATCAGAAATCCTTAGTAGAATATAGTATTTTTCAAGATGCAGATATCATTCTTGAATTCATCTTTCTGCTTTAAATGTATTCCTGTCTTCATAGTAGTATTCCAGTTATTAATGAGTAGCAGAGTTTTCAGTTTTTCATGTTTTCCTTCATTTTTCTAGGTTATTCAACAGAGAAATGAAGAATGTGACCACATTCAGTTTTTAATTGAAGAGAAAGAGTCTAAAGAAGAAGACTACTATGAAGACCTCGACAGATTTGAAGAAAATGGTACCCAAGAGTCTCGCATCAGTCCCTATACTTTCTGCAAGGCCTTTCCTTTCCACATAATATTTGACAGAGATCTGGTCGTCACACAGTGTGGCAATGCTATATACAGAGTCCTTCCACAGGTTAGATGATTCTCATACATGAATAATCATAGAGATTCCTAATGGTAAATGCTTCAAAGGTTTATTTTAAAGATGAATAAAATAGATTCAGGATTCTCTGTCTAAACAGTGTTCCTGTATAACTATAATTTTTACTACATTGTGCTCTTGTTTGAAAAAGGACAGTGAAAATAGCCCTAATTCTACAACAGCGCTGTTCATTATGGTCATGTCCATGTGCAGTAAGAGAATAAGCTTGAGCAGAGAAAACCTGATCACCCCCACAATTCAGGTGTTAGCTTGATACCTGATTCTTTCTTGTAGCTCACTCCAAGATACTTTTGCTATGAAGGTGGCAGATAACTCTTTAAAGTGGATGTGGGACAGTCAGTGCGACTTGGCCTGGGGTTCAGGAAATGGTCTTGCTCATAGTGCTGTATAGTGTAGCAGCAAATACATAATCTATAGATATTACTTGACAGTAATGCCTTCAAATACTTAAGCTGTCAGAGTAACTGAAGAGCAAAATAACAGAAGTTGTAGTATACTTTCTTGGCTTGTGCATCAAAGGATCAGAATTAATGAGCCATACTATGTTTGTGATATGTATATATGTGTTCTGAACTGAATGCTGCTGCTGCAATTTCCTCTGGTTATTTACAGTAAAAGAGTAGTCAGAGGTCCTTTTAATGTTATATATTCTGCATATGAATAGGATACCTCAGTTCTTGCCTGAAAGCTGACAGTGTTTCTAAAAATAAGCAACAGGTAAAAGCAATAATATGAGAGAAGCTAAAGGTAAGATGATGAAAACAACAAATGATCTTTACAATTATGTAGGCTAATGTTGCACATACCATGTTGTTTCTGAATCATGGACATACTTTTAAAATCAATTTTATGTTATTTAGTTTTTCCTTCAATTTGTTTTTGGTGATTTCTCTCTGAATTTTGCAGAAAGATTTGAAAGAAGAGCTTTGTAAGTAGTTCTGCCAGATTTTTCCCAAGGGCATTCACTGAACAGCTATAACAAACTATCCAGCCTGCTGAGGATGGCTATCAGAATCCTTATTATCGGAGTTGATGCTTTAGAGAACATAGCTCATTGAAAAGGGAGTTTGAAGGAGGTCACTTAGGAGGAAAATGCTGGAAAGCTTTTTTTACTGTAGAGTGGGAACAGTTTGACAGATAACAAATGTGATAGTCTTAACACAATTTTACAAAATCATCTTGCAGACTAGAATTGCACTTTGAAGTCAATATACTTGTGATGTAAAATCCTTAATTTAAAAACCTTGTGTTTTAATGGAGAACGCATAAAGTATATATTATCTTCCATTCAGTATATTTTTATTATAAAACATAACAATCTATTTTTTTCCTTTTTTTTTTTTTTTTATTCTAGCTGCAGCCGGGAAATTGCAGTCTGTTGTCAGTTTTCTCCTTGGTCCGGCCTCATATTGATATTAGTTTCCATGGGATCCTCTCACATATCAATACAGTCTTTGTGCTGAGGACCAAGGTAACTAGAGAATATTCACCTGGCTTTTCTTTAAGTAAGTATGCTTTGGAGAGATAAGAAGAAGTGCTGAAAGCTCAGAAGTCTTCGGAGAAAATTCTTTGCACAGTAGTACACTCAGTTACTTTTGTGTCTTGAGCCAAGAAAAAGTCACAGGCATGAATTCATATGTATCTGTTAAGTAGAATGGTATATAGGCATGATGAAGTACATATACTTCATGTCTGATGCTTTCTTTGTAAGGGGTCAACCCATTATATGGCGTTGTACCAAAGTAAATGTAGAAAGGCAATTACATTTACTTTTGCTTCATAACAATATGGGAGACAAATATGAAATGTGTTCTTGCTTGGGCCCATACATTCATACACAGTTCTGTGTCCTTTTCTCTAAAGAGGGCAGGAGAGGAGGTGGGTGATATGAATGAATGCAGCATGTAGAGTAGCACCTACTACATCAAGGAGGCTGTTTATTTATAGAAAACTGTACCTGAGAGAAACCAAGATATCTTAGATGTGCTCCCAGGCACAGATAGATCTTCACAGAATAGGCAATACTTTTGTCAAACTATTGTTAAGAAATGATACAGAAGAAAAGAAGAAGTTATGAACATGAATGTAAAGAAAGATACCATGCTTTATATCTTTGAGGTAGCAAATCACAGTATTAAAATATGGATATGTTCAAGTGAGAAATTAATTGGGGTTTAATGTAGGCTGTAACTCTATTCCAGACATTCTGACTGCCTTCTTAGTGAAGGCACTTACGTATGTGGCCTGGTGCATAACACACATACCATTGTCCTTATATAATTGTGACTTTTGATCACCAGGAGGGGCTGTTGGATGTGGAAAAGCTGGAATGTGAAGATGAACTGACTGGCACCGAAATCAGCTGCTTACGCCTGAAAGGGCAAATGATCTACTTGCCTGAAGCAGACAGCATTCTCTTTCTTTGTTCGCCAAGGTACTTTAAACCTAGAGTTCTATAACGTTGATTTTCATTTTACAGTTACTAATTTTAAGAACATTTAGGGGAGTAGTACTACAGAGATTAATTGGTTCAAGTAGTGATTTCATTGATTTTGAAGTGTTTATATGAAAAGAGGGAGGAGCATTTAAACATCAGAACATGGCTGATTATTAAATAATTCAATATAAGCACCCGGATGCTCTGGCCCAGTTTGTACAAATGGGAATTCCTCATGATTCTGTGATTTTTGGCAAGTTTTGTCCTTTGTTTCTTACTCTGAGAGTACTAAGAAATGCCACAATGATTTGGTTTCCTCTGTGGATTCATATATTTTTGCAGTAGTTTTAATGTAATAGAGCAGTGATGATTATAAAGAAGTGGTTGCAATGGGCGATTGAATGGAGGGCTTCTTTAGCTAAGAGCATGTTGAGCTAACACACCAGATTACACAGTTATGATATGTTAATCTCCTGTGTAAAAGGGAGAGAGTGGATGAAGACAGAAAGGGAAGAGGCTACCTTAACATAATCTCACTTTTATTTGTGTACTGAAGTATGTGTATTTGATATGTTCATGGAAGTGACCAATGAGAATTCTGTATTTAAATGTAAAAATAGAGCCATGTGTTAATGTGAATGAACACAAATAAGGTATTTCATAGAAGGGGTATGTTGTACAGTTCATCACAAGTTCAGAAGCGGAATCTTTCTTCTCTTATTCAGCAGCCTCTGCTGCTCATTTGAGTTTTAAATGCTCCTTTGGCAAGTTTAATTGTACCCGTATTGTTACATATTGCAGTGTGATGAACTTGGATGATTTAACCAGAAGAGGTTTATATCTGAGTGATATTCCATTGCATGATGCTACCCGTGATCTGGTTCTTTTGGGAGAGCAGTTCAGAGAGGAATATAAACTGACTCAAGAGCTTGAGATCCTCACTGACAGACTGCAGCACACACTGCGTGCACTGGAAGATGAAAAGAAAAAGACAGACACGTAAGAATCAAATCCTGATTTTGAGCTGAAACAGTCACATCAATATATTATTTATAGCTACCTTCTGCAAAAAATAACAGAATCTTGGAAGGAATATAAGAGATATTCAGGGCTGATAATTTTGGAGTCAAGAAAGAACATTTTACTTCAATGCCTCATAGGGTATTTCTTTATTTAGATTGTCAAATATCATCTGCAGTCTAGGCTGTTACAGGCACAGATGTTTTGATGGCTCCTTCCCTGATAAGGAAACATATGAGAAGTGAACTGATAATTCTTTTTGTTTTGTGAATTACCTAAACCAGTAGTTTTGCAGATTTTCTTACATGCAGTCCCTGTAGCCAAGATGAATTTGATGAATGCCCAAATGCTACTATTTGACAGAGTTCTGTAAACCAGCTGTAGACCATTTTGTCTTTCTGGACTGCCATGCTCACAGGGTAATAGAACAGGAAAACATCTTATAAGCCTTGAAAATAGTCTGTGTAAAGGTGAGGTTTTGCAATAGGCTAATGCTAGGAATTTGATTTTATAGTTACCCGTAGTAACTTTTGGGGCTATCTAGATAATACAACTATCTAGATCTAAGTACATAATAATAGAGTATATGCATTAGGCCCCAAATCCATTTCTACAGGTAACTATAAAATCAAATTCATAGCATTAGTCTATGGCAGCCCAGCTCAAGGACTACTGGCAGGTAAATTAAACAAAAGTTTGTGTGACAAGCCACGTGGGGTTGATGGTTGACTCTTGTTTATAAAACATAGTTCCCATCTCTGTAACAGAAGAATTTATAGTGGCTTATGCTTGTTTAGTAGTAGAATTAACATTTGTTGTGCTATGAATTCTATTGACAGGTTTTTTTTTGTAGTAATGAAAATTATTGAAAGGGATGAATGGAAGAGTGAGAGAGAAAAGAAGCCTAAAAAATACTTTTTCTATTCATTCCTGGTTACTTGCTTTATAAAGTCATTTTATCTTCAGGAATTCGAGCCTTCTTGGCAGCCACTGGAACAGACAGTGTCAGTTACTATATCATGTGCGAAAAGTATTCACTAATTATAACTCATGCAGTAGTGAACTTGTCAAAAATGCAACTAATGAGGGTTTGTGCAGGAGGCTGTGTACAAAATGATGCTTAAGATTGTGAAACAGTCAGAGATCTTCAGCTTGCCCACTTAGCTTTTTAAGGAGGGAAATACACCTTATGATGGCAGTTAGAAAGTTGAAGGAATATACATGAGAGTGGAGTGAAGCTCTGTGTGTGTGATTTGGATTTTATTTTTGCATAATTTCTAATATGAACAAGTCTTAATATGTCATATAGACTATTAATTATAAAAACATGCAATAAACCCTAAAAGCATCATTCTCAACAGAAGAGGAAGCATTTAGCAATGCATGAGTTGATCAAGCGTGGAAAACTGTCTGATCTCTTCATGGCCTTTTTTGCAGTTTTTATGGTTCTGTGAGCAAAACCAGATTATATGAGCTGAGGATATGGCAGAAACACTTAAGCAATAAGCAGAAATGATCCAAGACACTATTAACAGATCATGTCAGAAGAATTAGTAATATATGCCTCATTTTGTTGGTAATTTAGGTGTATTAGTGTGTGTTTGAAATGTCATGGCTTTAGGTACACTGATGTATATCAGCTCCTGTTTCCCAAATAACATATGGTTCAGTAAACATCATCTTTTATATTGCTCTTTGATGATGCAAGTATGTAATAAACACTATGAGAGGTACTAAGTTAATATTTGAAGAGTGCTGGTGCAAAGACCTTTCTCCACATTCTTTCTGTTTTGCTTGTGCCTTTCTTTTCTTACACATTTAGATTACTGTACTCTGTTCTACCACCATCAGTGGCAAATGAACTGAGACACAAGCGTCCTGTTCCAGCTAAGCGGTATGACAATGTGACCATTCTTTTCAGTGGCATTGTTGGATTCAATGCCTTCTGTAGTAAACATGCCTCTGGAGAGGGAGCCATGAAGATTGTTAATCTTTTAAATGATCTTTACACGAGATTTGATATTCTGACTGATTCACGAAGGAATCCATTTGTTTATAAGGTAAGCAGAAGATTTTCAAAGTATTTAATCTGTGACTTTTCAATAATTTACTATCCTGTCACTCTTTTCCATCCTTTGGATTTTAGTCTTTTTTAAAAAAATAGTTATGTTCTCAGTCTTTGAACTGTGTTACCTGATATTACATAGCTAAAGAAGAGTATGTTGTCTATCTCTAAATGTATGAAGGAACATAAAGGGCTTAGTTCTCAACAGGATTTCTTCACAGTCACCCATTAGGTGGATTTATAATTCTACTTCCACCTTTAGCAGATGTGAACACTTACACAAGCAGTTTGTGGTTCTGCTGACCCTATGCTTTAAGTTTTTCAGTCATATACCTGGGTCTCGTGGTTGTAAATTATAACTTATTATTCAGTTATTCAATGTGAATTTCATTCCTTCATTAGGAATGAGGTATAGTTGCAGATGCATCTGGTAGCAGGTAGATAGGGAGAGAGAGAGAGAGATCCCATATATATGTACATGTGTATGCTTGTGTGTTTATACGTATAAGATTCATTCCTAGCTTTTACTAGAAATCAATTTTATGTCCTGTACCAAGTGAATCAAGGGTGTGAGTCAAAGCAAACATTGTGCTCAGTTTCTACAGAAATTCAGAAGACCCCAAAAGAGAGGCTCAAATTCACACAATCACAATGTCATTTGAATTTGTTACATTGTGGGCATACAATAAATTCTCTTCAGTAACAAGCAGAGATGATGGGAATTAGGGTGATTTGAATGAAAGTGAAGGGAAACTATTTGAAAGGACAAGCAGTCTTGAAGGAAGCACGATGTCCATTCTAGTACTCTAAAGGCCATGATAATAAAGTAATTGAAAAATATGTATCTTGATAGGTGGAAACAGTTGGGGACAAGTATATGACAGTGAGTGGTCTACCAGAGCCTTGCATTCATCATGCACGATCTATCTGCCACCTGGCATTGGATATGATGGAAATAGCAGGCCAAGTTCAAGTAGATGGTGAGCCTGTACAGGTTAGTAAATGTGTGGGCTTGAATGAAGAGCCCATTCTTTGATATGATGATAATGCTTTGAAATATGATAATGCTCAAGTCCCAGTTGGTGCAAACTTTGTTATTGCTAGTTTTTGAGACTGAGAGCTACAAATAATATGAAAAGTCACATGTAGATGTGACACGTGCAGTTCCCAGACCTTAAAATCTAATATTGTGCTTAACCTTTTAAAGGAATACATTAGGTACGCATCATTTATGTCTGTTTTCCGATCACTTCAATCTAATCAACAAATTCCCATTGCGCATCAAGTACAATTGTTAAGTCTTCTTCATCTCTATGAACAGAACAATAATATTCCTTCACTAATAGTTTTGATCATGCTTCAGATCCTCAGCATGAGAAAATATTGCTTTAAAAAGAAAAATACAGTTCCATAGGCAGTTATGGCAATGACTACTGGCAACCATGTACATTAGTGGAAATTCACTCATTGTGGGATTTTATGAAGATGTTGTGGTATTAATTCAGAATGGGGGAGGCTGCATTGACCTGTCCTCATCAGAAGGCTTTGAAAGAAAGCAAAATAAGTAATGAGTGTGACGCATATTTCTATTTCCATGAATGTTATTGGTCTAACACCTAGCTTAGATCTGTGTACTTCACTTTGTCACTGGGCAAAGAAGTGAGAAGGTTTGATTTGGGGCTTTACAATAACTGTAATGTGCTATAAGAATGAGCTTCTCCAAACCCCTGTCCTATCTCTTTTAAATGCAAAATACCATGTTTCCTCTAAGAAACATCTTTTTTTCTTGACCTACACCATTCATTTCTGTATCTTCTGAGTACTCATTAAACGCAGACCTGCAGAGTATGCCTCTCTTTCCACTTTTTTTAATTTCACAGTACATAATAGCAGCATGGCTTGGTGCATGCTGGAAAAATACGGATTTTGTTCTTTCATGTGGGAGGACACAAAACACAAAATGCAAGGCTTTGAAGAAGCAGGAGTGACACATTGGAAAAATAAACTCTAGTAAATAGAAATGGCATAATACCTGTATTTAGTCAGAAGCATCAGATTCGTTACGTTGATTTTGAATATTCAAACTTTATTTTTTCTCTAAAGATAACAATAGGAATCCATACTGGTGAGGTAGTCACAGGTGTCATAGGCCAAAGGATGCCACGTTACTGTCTCTTTGGAAATACTGTCAATCTAACAAGCAGAACAGAAACTACTGGAGAAAAGGGAAAGATCAATGTCTCTGAATATACTTACAGGTGAGTGATGCAATATTTTTATTGGTGTTGACATCTTAAAATAAATCACTTTGTCAGTATAACATCAGTGTCTTTGGAGTTGAAAGTGACAGGACTCCTGCAACACTTTATTTAAGTACATGAGTTCTCATGAAACTGTATGGCAGACTGCATTATGATATACCATTATTGGTATGCAAATATAATAATGATCTAGAGATAGATTTGACTCTTTTGTTAATTTGCTCACATCTGTAGCATGTTTAATATTTTTTATAGTGTGTGGCGTGCATACATTTACATGTTTTCTCTTTCAATTTCAGGTGTCTTATGACACCAGAAAATTCAGATCCTCAGTTCCACCTGGAGTACAGGGGTCCAGTTTCTATGAAGGGTAAAAAAGAACCGATGCAGGTTTGGTTTTTGTCCAGAAAGAGTACAGAGACAGAGGTATGACTAAACAGAGTGTAATTTTTTTTTTTTTTAAACAAGGCATAAACATGACAAATTTAATCTAAACCACTGAGAGCCATTTGCATTTGCAAAACTAAATGTTCCCTAGAAAAAATGAAGAGTTTTATACAAGACTATTTCATTAATGCATTTACTATCTTGACAGCACATTAAGTCCTTGATTATTTGTCTTTGCAGTTTGTACAGTCCCTGAAAGAATACTTTTGTATTTTAAAAAGTCCTTGAGGGAATGCCAAGTGTTTAAATATTTATATCTCCCTCTTCTTACGGATTTCTCCACTATACTAGATTTTGCAATATAACATCCATTTCTGTTTAGCTGACATGTCTGGTTATCAGCACTTCAAAATTCACCATTTGCTTTATTACAGTGAGTGAATAAATGTGCCTTCAAATATATAGGCAACAGCCCAGCAACTACTTGCAGGCAGGTTCACACCTGATGTGTATGGTGGTCTGTTAACCCCACGTGGATCTGCTTGTTCAGAGACTGTTGCATGATAGAGGTCTTGCTTTAGAAATATACAGGGTGAAAACTGTTTCTTCTAAATGACATATGAGCCTAAATCCTCTTCTCAAAATGATGTAGGGAAAAGCTCTTCAAGCACTGAGTGGTCTTTAAGCTTATGCCTCAGTTTCAAAAGTCTGGGCATGTATTAACCAAAGTCTCATTAAAAGCCAATAAGATCTAGACTTACAAGTATGATACAAACTTAGACACTTAATCAGGTTACAGTATGCCAGCTGATTTGCCATAGCTGAGCAGGTGCATACTTTCCACCCATTGCCAACAGGGAGAAAAAAAAGGGTAAAAGTAATTTACATAGCTTGAATTTTATCTTGAAGCAATACAAGAAGAAAGAGTTTTATGCTAATGTATTTAATCTTAAAAATACACCTGACTAAAATAATGGAAGTCATCAGTTACCTTGACTGAAATAATTCTTGTAAGTCACAGGCAATTAATTATGTGTCTGAATACTCATGTGCTTCTGAAAATGAAATTTAGGCTGTTAAACTGTTTGGGCTCTTCAGGAGATCTAATCCAGATTTATTACCACTGGTACCAAAGTATATGAATACTGATTTTTTAATGGTAACTCCTAGTATTAACCCCCAGTATTAAACTTCAGGGGAGAGCCTGTACTTTAACTCTCCTGAAGTCTGTATTTTAGTATATATTACTTACAATAATAATCTGGGTGCCACTTTTGATAATAGTTTTCTATTTTTATTCTGTATCAAGATTAACTATAATTTCACGTGGCTACCATTCTTTCAAATCTATAGTTGTATTTAAAATATATTTTAATTAAACACCTTTCACTTTTTTCTGCATTATAAATTATGTCCTATCATTTGTAGCAGGGCACATTGTGATTTTAAATGTAAAATTTCAGAGGGGTACTGAGTCAGGTGGGTATTTTCCTTGTTTCAGCCTCACCCATGTTTAATATGAATATAGGGTTCGGGTAGTTCAGAATTTTAAATATTGCAATTTCCATTTAGCGATCTTGTACAACAGTTGGTTTTGTTAATCCTCACAGCAATCCTGAGAGGTCCTTGCTGATACTATTATCTACTACTCTAGCTTTGTAGACAGGGTCACAGGGACAGGAATAAACCTGACAGAAAAATGCTGTCAGCCTGATTTTCAGGAGCACTTAAGACTAACAGTTTAAGCATACTCAAAAAGTCTCTCTAATTTTGTTAGTTTTTGTTAATTCTGAAATTCGGATTAACGTGTAATTCTTATAGATAGAAGGACTTCTCCCACCACAGATACCTCTTCTAAATTGTAGTAAGTTTCGGAGGAGACTAGAAAGATACATTCATGTGGTGATTTGAACGGATAATCATTTTGTCAGAGGTGATTTTGAAAAGTGAAAGAATATAATCCTCTAATCTTTTAATTCTTTTTCACTCCCTGCACAATTTCCACTGTCCATACACAAGATGCACTGAGTTTTACTCCTTTAAGATCTTCTAAATTGTTTGCAGTTTCTCTTTGTCTTGTGAAGGTACTCTTCATGTTATTTCTGGCACTTTATAGGCTGTACATAATAGTTGTAATCCAAAAGCAGAAATCAGATAACCAACTTTTTATGTTTGATTACCAGAGTAATCGCTTTGCTTTAGGCAAGCGTGTAGTCTTGGTTTTCTTTTCAGCATCTTATTCTCTCTGACCTTTCAAACACATACATATGCTAATATATTATCATGTGCAGTACCGTTAATTTCAAGGGGACTGTTCATAACAATAAGTATGGCATGATAACATGTATTCAGAAACTATATAGTAAATTTCCTGAAAGGTCACTCTAGAATATTGCAAGAAGTGGCTTATAGAAGTAAAAATGAAAATTATTTCTTAAATCATCCTGAAGATATTTCTGTTGAATATTCTTTTACTGTGAAGTTTTCTACCTCCAATATCTTTAAATCTAGGATTGATTCACATTAGTGATATATTCTCCTTTTCATTAGATCCCTTAGAGAGTGGTTAGCTCAGCATTTGCAAATCTATCAGCATAATATTTACCCTGAAGCCCAGTAATTAATATATTGTGAGGAAAGAGGACAAAATACTTGGAGCTGGCATAAAGATGTGAAACCAAGGCTTAAAATATGCTGTCTCTCTGCTAGGCCTGTAGAAAATTATAGGGTCGGAGCTGCTCAGCGTACCTCAAACTCGGTTCCTAAGCTGGCATCTGCAATATCAGTCACCATGAGCAGTAGTTACTTCTGAGAAAGACCTGATTTACAAGAATCAGTGTTGGTTTGGAGTGCTGCTCCTTTACTTTTGTCCGCTTAAGATACCTCTTCCATGATACCATTACAGCAAAAATTATAATTGCATGAGAAATATACATAGAACAAAAGCAACTGTGACCAATTACTCATTTTGCATCTGCTTGTTTGCATGTTATGGGATTAATTATTACCATCATTATTATTTTAACAGAGGTTCAGCTGCAGCTTCTCTCTTGAGAAACAGATTTGTTGTAAAAAGTAAAGCTTGCAGAGAGCCTCAGATGTCTGACTGCAATTTCCATCATTCCCCACTTTCAAATAGCTTTCTCTTCTGTCCCATCCCCACATTACTGATGGGAAGAAGTTAAAGTATCTCAGTCAGAGCTGGTAGTTCATCAGGGAATGTAGGAATTGTACATTCCTACATACAACACATACAAAAGAAATACGTGAGTTACATATGCTGTGTTTAATTATTTTTATTATGTACTGATATCGGTTGCAAGTTGTAAAATGTATTTTGTCACTGCATTGACCCACTATGTTGTTGCTTCAAGGAAAATCCCTTACTTCTCAAATTCTACTTGCATGCACTCAAGGAAACAAAGCAAGATGCTTTCTGAGCTGAGGGAAGAGGAAGAGGACGCTGGATAGGGTGCAATACTGTCCCCAAAATAGGGTGCCAGGCAGTAAGGTTGAGTTATGGATGTTATTTCACATCATATCTCCCATTGCCATGTGCAGTACCATTGTCTTTTGCCCTACTCCTGTAGTCATACTCACCATTTTTCTCCAGGCTCGCTTGCTTTTTTTTTGTCCTTAATGTTTGGTATTGTTGTATCTCTGCTATGAGCATGTATTTCAAGCTTTCTTTTTTTTGATAGGCATTTTTGCACGTCAGTCATGTGACCCTTCCTACCACCAGATAATATTGAATAAAATTTTGTAGTATGCATGCCATAACTAACCACTTCAATCTAATGCTTCACATCTTCATCTTCATCTCTGAAGTATAGTGGTTACGTTAATCAGTGACATTTCTGGAAAGACAGGTGTTTCAGTTGTTGGGCAGAGCAATGAACATAAAGAACTATTTTTAAAAATACCTACAGCAGCATTATGAAAATTATTGTATAAATGTGGCTTATCAGATATAGTTCTGCTATTACCATGCTTCCCGTTCATTTTGTGAATAACACTTGATGCACTGTAAATTCTTGGTTAGAAAAAGGTTCCTCTTTCGATATCACCCTGCATTTTCCCTTTGTAGACACTATGTAAACATTTCTATATTGAAAGGGGGCAGTTATTTGTCTGATACTGCCATTTGAAGCATGTGCCAATGTACTTCTACTGAAATGCTGTTCATTTGCAATGTATTTCTCATTGATTTATATTAACTAAATTAAGTTGTCTTGTTAATAATAGATTGCTGGACAATTTTAGACCATCTGTAGTGCTTTGATTCTTTTCTGATGGTGCCCCCAGCCCCCAGAATTGAAAGGCATGCTGCCAGGACATGGCTGTCATGGTTGCCTTTTGTTTTGGTCTTGTCTAATTTTCAGAAATGATCTTATTTTATTCCTTGGGAGGACCTGATAATATTCTAGGCATCATGGCATATTTAAGGGATGTAAAGCTTGTAAGGGGACATAGTGTCTTTTATCAGCTGATACAGTTACTAAAAGCGGAAAAGGTTTCAGCTGCGTAGACCTTTAGTAACTTCAACATACAGTGCATTTTTATGTGAATAATACCTGTTCTTATATGACTGATAATTTCTGAATATTTGCATTACAAAATAGGATAGTGCAATTACTTTGTGTACAAAAATTGTCTATATCTAGTATACCTTATCAGCACAGAATATATATGTATAAATGCTTCACGTTAATGTGCAAAAGAAATTGCAATAAATTATTTTTTCCACTGACTTACAGAAATTTTGGGATTTTCTTCTCGGTGAAAGCTGTATTTCATTGTTTGATACAAAACAAGTATGTTCTCCATTCCATAATTTGAAGTCCAAGTTTAAATAATTTATCAAGTCATTGTTCCAATGTTTGCAAATGTCCAAGAGTCTCCCACATTCAGGTTAATGGATCGCATCCTCAGATTAAAGTAGTGTTCAAAATGTGTAGACTAATGCTCCAAAATTAGTAGATGAGGTCACAAAAATGCGTGCATTCCTTTGAAACTCTTGGACAATATTTGACAATCAAAAATTTTTAGCCGTCCACTTTGAGCAGGATGTACATTACCAACCAAAGCTTTAGGAATGGGAAATGAAGAGAGGAAGCCACATACATTCCTTTCCATCATCTCACTGTCGGACAGCAGCGCATCCCAGCACTCTGAGAGATTGCTCTCAATCTAATAGATGGACAACAGCAATTTGCATTTAAAGTTGAACAAGTTTACCAAAACTTTAATAGTGACTCCTAAAGACATAGGATTTGTGACGGCTGTGGTTGTGCATTGACATAATTCATGCAAATGGGTGTGAAGTAACTGAAGTTTCTGTATTACTCTTCAAGCTGATGGAAGATGCCATGCCAGAAAACGTATATAATGCTCTGAGTTTATATTTTACCTTCTTAATAATTTCAAAATATTAAAGCTACTGTTAAGCTACTCCGTAACATAACCAATTTCTTAAAGCACTAGAATAATAGCTCATATATTATGTTCATATAAGAGCTTTTTATCTCAAGGAAACCTGTACGATTTAGGCACTCAACCACTTTTATTACTAAAACTGGTCTTCACTGAAATGCGGCATTCAGCTACTAAAATTATACTTCAGTTAGATATTACTCTCAGATAACAGTTAAAAACTTCTGCAGTTGTTTAGTTCTTTTATGTGTGCTCTATTGCATCTTTTATTTAACTATAGTGGTTTATTTTTTCAATAGAAGCTCTCTAGCTAAAACATGAGGCAGAGTAATTACCAAAGTGTGTTTCAAAGATGTTTACAAATGCACCTGGTTTATTTTCATATTTTTTGTAAAAAAGTTGAAACAAGGAAAAGGAACGGGAAAGCAGCAATGAAATTGCAAATTATGGAATGCTTAGCTGTTTGTAATCTTCTGGATCACATGCTTTCCTTTGAATTCAGATATGCAAAAGAATTTAGGTTTCTGTGGTGTTATTAACTAAGGCTGTGGCCGTGCAGGTGACTCTGCTACTCTACTGCTATCTTAAAGTTGGCACTGCAGTTGGCTTCTGTAATACAAGGCTGAGTAGTCTGATTGTTGCTAGTGTTTCTTGGATAATATACTCCCTTTTTTGAAGGACTCTCACTTCAACACTATACATATATTGTCACATACTGTAAGATGGTTATTCAGTGCATTTCCAGAGCCATCGTATATTAAAAAAAAAAAAAAAAAAGTTGGGTCATCACATTGTAGCAGTGTGAGAAATTGAGGAGAATTTGGTACTTATGTTCTCCAGACAGTCATCAGGCAGTCAGCATAGTGGTACAAATGCGAGCTTATGGGTTATTGTAAATGAATTCTGTCAGTCACTGTGTTGGCTTATCATCTCCAAGTAAAGGGATGTTATTGAACTTACAGTCCTGTTTTATTTGAGTACCAGGGACACACAGAGGGTCAGTGTTACTATTTTTCAATTAACAGGATCCTTTCTTTCCTGGGAGAGAGTTTGAAACTGTTGTCATTGCATGCCCCTACCTGGCAATGAGGGGGGAACAAATAATAAGCCAGTAAACAGAGCCATGCTAATCTAACTGTAAAGAAAAAGTGGTTCCATTCCCCAATCTATAGCTGCACGTACAAGGCACTATTTTTTTTCTCTACTGTTCTTCAGACTTCTGGCTGTCTTTGGGTGACAGTTGTGGAAAAACTGCAACAATACGTGCTGTATCCACCAATTCACTCTTTGTTTGTTACTAGCAGGAAAAGGTTAATGTTCATTTTCATCATAACGTCAATGGGTCTTTCTGCCAATGTGGCTGTTTTGGAGATAACGACAACCAGGGAATGTAAGAACAATTTTGTGACTATTATTCTGGGATGAAGATGTGTGTTCTCTGTCATAAAGGTTTTGTTCCAGACTATTCCACATATCCAGCAGTCAGATTGACATTGCCTTTGTTATTGTTTTTTTTGCAGAGATGATCATGGGGATTTCATATATATAAAGCACCTAGTACAAATTTCATGCTACAGTATAATTGTATTTTCAAGGGAAGCAATTTTGTGTGATGAGGGTCTATGAACTTGCAGCAATCAGCCAATGCTAGCACACATTTGTTTTTATCTGTTCCTATGCTGGACACCTGTGGCATGAAGCCTCTGTGGTTTTTTATGTTGCAGGTTCTCAGGGTCATGCTGGCCTTCCAAAATTGATTTTACACTTTGATAAGTATGGTATCCTGTCTAGTGCTCAAACAACTGACTTCTGATTAAAATGACAGAACTTAGCTGAGTGCAGACAAAAGACTGAAAGCGTTCATAGTTCCTAGCTTGTGTTAATCATAATCCTGAACTGGAGACCAATTAAGTCAATAGTCCTTGAGCCATTGTTTAAAAATAAAAACCAACCAAACAAAAAACCCCACAAAAACTACACAGCCATAGTTTTCAGATGAGAAATAAAACTCTGTTTGAGTTCAGTATTGCTGGCTTCAGCCCCTACATCAGTATGAGCATAGTGTTGCAATGAATTGTGTGAAAAATCAAACCACCTTCATCAATCTCACTGAAATACGCAATGTCCTAAGTGTGAAGAAATGTACATCCGTTTCTCACAAGTCCTAATCACTGTGTGTAATGTTCCTGGAAAGAAAAGAAAGCAGGTTATGCCCTGTTATTTTCAGATATTTTGTGCAAGTCAACTTAAAAAAATGGCAATTTTCATATGCATAGTGTTCAGAAACAATCTGATTTTCAAAAAACCTTATTAGGAGGTTAAAGAGTAAGTATCCTTTTTCCACAAAGAGCATAGTGAATCACTCAGAGATTTAACAGCCTGTACAAGAAACGAAAACCTTGCCTTCTGTCACATTATAGGTGTGTTTGTGAGCAATTATGTAATTATCTAGAGGATAAGAAACTTGCCCACAAAGTGAGGATACATGCCTTTTCACAAAGCCTTCCTTTCCCACATCATCCTACCCCTCAGGTTTTATAAATACATGTCTCTCTCTCTCTCTCTCTCTTTCTCACACACACACACACACACACACACATAACTTCTGTGTAGGCCACCTTTCTTCTTTCCTTGCTGCTTGGGCCTGTGTCCAGGGAAAAAGATGATACTCATGAGGCCTATACAACAAGTATAGTAATACTGCAGAAATCCTGATGAAGGCACTGTGCAGGGTCTGAGTTATTACTTTCTAGTCCCTGTCCCTGCAGTCCTTCTTTTGTGTTTAATGTAAAATGTATGAGCAATCTTAGGAGCACAATTACTGGCACGGAAGGGTACAGCTAGGGACAGGAGAGGAACATCTGAGCTCCAACAAGAATGATCAAAGAGTGTCTCAGATTGCAAACAAACATTTTTTTCTCATCTGCAGCTCATACTGTGTAAATTTAAGGTTTGGTGTACATACATATGTTGTTAAACTGGAGATGTCAGTATTTTCTTAAGCTATAATTAATTGCTTATCATGGAGATGCCAAGAAAAAGTCAACATTTGTTTATGAAATACTTGTCCTAGGACAGGTTTTTTGCTTATTCTTATTATTGGGCATGATTCATTTTCCTGATGCCGTATCTATGGGTAAATGTTGACTTGTATTTTCAGTTGGAAAACACAGCACTACAGCTGGAGACAATCTCCATTGTCTCCTGCATTCCCAGGTATGTCACATTTTAACTATGATACTTCCTTATCTCTGGACCACATTTTTCCTGGCACCATGGCACTGCAGCAGTAGGAAACATTACTCTCTGGCTGAGTGCTATAGCCTATCAAAAAAAAGAGCCAGAGTGAACCCAACACTTCAAAAAGCCACTGATTCATTACACTTTCTTAAATTCTGGCCTCAACAGGCTAAAAACTCTCCAGTAAATTGTTCAGAGAGAACCTGCAAAATTAAGAGCTGCTGCAACATGGGAGATCATGTAGTAGCCAACCAATATATCTGACTGGGTAGCTCTTCACTGGCACAGCTGCCAGTCCTCAGTTTTCATGTTCCTTCTTGTCTAATGGAAGAGCCTGTTTTGTGTCAAATGATGTCATGTTTTATAATTAAATGCTGCAGGGTGCTAATATTTTCTCCCCCTGTTGCTACAATAATACCAGGCAATCTATGTCTTGAAGAAAACAAAAAGGATACCATATTAGACTGTTGTGTCAGGTTTTGAAAGCTCTGCAAGGCTAACAGGATAAAGCCATAGCAGTTCTTTGCCTACGAACCTGCCTATAGCTCTCAGACTCAGACCTGACTTTGAGTGCCATCCTGAGGTGATGGCAGTGAAGTTGGCAGAGGTGCTCTGTTAGAGCATTGCAGAGCATGAGTTCGGACTCCTCGAGTTTGCATCCTCCAGCGTGAGAGCAAAGGCTTCCTTCTCCACCTTCCATAATTAATAGGAATACTTTTTCAACATTTAACAAGACAGTGCTCTGGAAAAAAAAAAAAACAGAAGAGAGGTACCTGCATGTCCCCCTGTAATACTGCCTGGGTAAAATGCTCTCCATCCGAAAACAATTTGCTTTGTAAAATCGTAACAAAACAGGATGGAGGAACACACTTTAGAAAAGGAAATCCTACCTTCTCTCAGTTGAAACTTAAAGGGAGGCAATGAGATGGGTTGCTGAACCTGTGTTAGTCTTGCAAAAGGTAATGAGGCTTTTGTTCCCAAAGCCAGGACCTGCAGCAGCTCTGGACCTGCGCTGGCTCTGCTGGACCTGCGCTCAGCCTGGCAGTGGACACCATCTACTGAAGCACCACAACATTGTCAGAAACATTTTGATAAGACATTTGCTTAACTAGTCTGGGCTTCTCTTTTGTTGTTCATTAATTTTTAGCAGGAAGAGTAATTTTTCTTGGGCAGCAACTCAAAACTGGTTAAAGGGAAAGTATCACATGCTATAAAACATTGGGGAAAAGTAACAGTAGGGCCTTGCTTTGCCCTGACCCCAGCAAAAAAGTCATTAGCGATCTAACATATAACGTTAGACGTGATCTAACAGGTCATCCAAGGGTGGAACAGGAGCTGCCTGAAGAAGAAATGTGTCTGTTTTGTTTGGGTTTTTTTAAATTGAAGTCTTTAGAAGAAGGTACTGTGGACTGGATAGTTTTACCCTGTTGTGTTTTAATGTTTATTATCTGTTTAAACACAATTAGAAGATGAAGCTTTCCCTGGAAAAGAGGAGCTAATTGACGGGCTGTGTGTTTGGTGCTGAGTTACTTTATGTTTGTTAGGCCGTGACATGAACACAAACACATTGCATAGAGTTCCTGTCGGGTGGAGGTTGTTTTTCTGTGTCCTCCTGGCTGATTGCCATTGTCTTGGGCCATCACCTCAACCGAGAGCGGGGACTGCAGTCCCATTAGCCGTGTTACAGGATGTAAGAGTTTGTAACTAATACCCAGGCAAAACTCTCATTGAAGGCAGCCAGTAAATTCTGGATTAAACAAACACACAGCCTGTAGGGATAATTCACTTCCACACATAGATCATGGCTGGAGATAATTCGTAAGACTGCAGATGTTTTGCAGGGATGAGGAGGAAGAAAAGGCAAAATTAATCAAAGAGAAGCTGCACACGGTGTAGCTCTGGCTGTGAATGCTCAATTACCCTTCGTCCCCCACTCTCCAGATGGCCTAACCTTGATAAACCATCACTTGGAAAAGGAGAAAGGAGGTGCAGGAGATCGTACCTACCTACCAAGTGTGCAACTTCAGTATGTTGACCGCCATGGGGTGGGTGCCATGCACAGATGGCACACTATGTTTCTTCCCTTTTTTAACAAGGACAGTGCCTCTGGAGGTATGGATCTGTGAGCGGGTGGTGAGTAAGGCCCTTGGGAGGTGAGCTGATGCTGGTGAGTGTTTCTGTCCCAGCACTGCGTAGACACCCAAAAGTCCGATCTGCAGTCACGGGGCAGAGAGCCTGCTGCCAAACAAGGAAGGGACAAAGAGCTCGCGTGGCTGCAGGACTGTGCACCTCCAGGGTCTTGTCAACCTCCCCTACTGTCGCCATCCTGGCAAAAGGCCACAGAGGAGCAGCTGGCCATCAGCCTGGAGGCAAGGGGCTCACCTTGGGTGCTGGAGGCTTGCTTGTGGTTGGAGGTAGCAGGATCTTGCAGCTATTTGGGAAGAAGCACAGTCACCTTGTTAGCTTGTTGTTGGCTTTCTCCTGACTAGCAGGCAGTTAGCTTTCGGCTGTGCTTGCAGTACTCCTGTTTAAAAGATGAGGAATTTGTCACTGACCAAACAGGCACCTTTGGCTCTGCACTCATTTGTGTACTGCACATCTTGCATAGAGTAGCAAGAGTGGCATACAGACTGCAAAATCTAGTCAGCAGCTGTTGGAAGAACTTGCTTTCCTGAGGTACTCAATTCTCCTCCTAAGGAAGACCATGGAAATAACTGCTGCTTTGCTTTGGTCATTGGAACAAAAGAAAGGTCAATTTTGTTATACCAGAAAATATTTATTTTTGAAAGCAATTGCTTCCTTCAACATATAATAATTTGTCAAAGTACAGAATTAAATATATTAGTTTCCATTGCTCATTTTATAAGGCTGAAAAGAGAGCCTGTTTGGATAAAAGTGCAGGTTTAACAATTAGATTCCTACCTCTGTGAAAGGCTCAACCTCCGTTTTCACTTGAACCTTATTTCCTGGGGGAGTGGTTCCAAAACCATGCTGCATACCTGTTGAGGGACACTGTCCATCCTTTTGTCTTATTGGCTTTGTTTTTACTAAGTGCTGAATTCTCATCTTACCCCGCCTGCCCCTACCACCCCCAAGAAAATCACAAGCCTTTCCCTTCTTGACTTCTTTTAACTCTGCTTTGGACTTCAGATGTCAGTTTAATGTTTGTGGTTGGTTCATCTAATACTGGTGGTATTAATGTTATTTTAAAAACATATATCATGTGGTTCATTACATTTTACTTCAGGAATACACAAACCAGATGTTTTGTCTCTGAGGGATGTGTTGATACTTTGCATTGTAACAGCTGTCATGCATAAAAGGATGTAACATAACCTACTGTTTTAAATGAAGATAAAATATTCCAGTATCTACATAAAAAAATGGTTAAAATGCCATTGAACTGTGGTAACTTTTTTGGTAAGGATTACGTAGCAATGGTGTTATGTAACAACCCCAATTCAAGATAAATGAGTTAAACTTTTCCCAAACAACACACAGTATTCCCATAACTACCTTTACAGGAACTTCTTAGAAGAAAAGTTCTAGAAACAACCAAAACTAGTTACAAAGCAGATCCTATTTTAAGAGATAATTGTTTGTTTTAATTGTTGAAGACTTACAAGCCAAAGATACTATACTACCACACCTTTCTATACATTTCAGTTCATATTTCATGGATAGTTTCTCATAGAAGAATTTTTATGTCATTTCTACTTGTATAGCAGCTGATTTTATTGCCCCAGTGAACCTGGAGACTTGTGGCAACTGCAACATTGCTGCAAGACAATTAGGGCAGTACCATGATGCATTTATCTGGTCTGTCAATGGAATTAGTTGCTTGAAAGAGCTTGTCAGCACTTCAGGAGTGGCTTTTATTGTGGAGTGCTCACTTCTCTGCTAGGAGTTTCCAGTTTCTACTGACCAACAGTATCACTCCCAACGCAGGGTAGTCCATTTTACACATCTATTTCTGTGCCTTACGTTCATTTTTTCCATAGCCCTCTGGTGAATATACAGAAAAAGTTCTATTAAAACAAGTGTTACTGAAGGTGTCTCTGAATTGGAGACAGGATTGAAAATACTTGCAAAAAAAGAAAAATCAATATCGTATTATTTCCAGACTGTTGCTCATACCTGGAGTATGCCAAAAGCCCCTAAGTCTGATGCTTCTGTTCTGTTCTACAGTTTACCATCTTCAAACTACTGCACAACCTTTAATTATGAAGATGTGGATAAACTGGATGGACTGATGTTAAGAGTCTTTGCTTCTTTCCCTCATCTGTTTCTGTAACCATTCCCTTTCCCTTCTATTCATCTCAATAATGCAGATACGAACTTTGGGTTGCATTTATCAGAATTGTTTTACTTGCTCACTGTACTTGAAAACATCCATAAGTCATTAGTGTTACTAACCACAGTAGCTGGGTCAGGTTGGAACATCTCCTGCTCCTAAACAACAAACACATCCCTGCCTGTGGAAAAACAAAAAGCAGCTTTCTGATATGCAAGTAGGTGAATACTGTCAGGGCATGGCTTGGTGAAAAAAAATTGATTAACAATCAGGGAGTAGGGACCTGAGCAGGATATCAGGTGATGAAAGAACAGCCCCCACCCACCAGCACACAGCTCAGTCAGGGAATAACTAAGCACTGTTGTGGCTTTTTCATTGATGCCTCTTTCCACCCTACAGGGGCAGGTGGAACAGATAATCAGATAATAACAGGACAAAGGAGACTTGATGCTTTCTGAGTATTAGGCCTCATTTGGGCTCCTGTCATTGTTCGGGCACTTGTATGAGCAGCAGCACATGGGCTGCACCTGCCTTGCCCTGTATCAGAGGGAATGTGGCTCTGTGGGTGCAGGGGACCTGGGTACAGTGCTGGAGGCTCTGGTCCCTGCCAAGGACTTTTCTCCTATCAGTACGCAAAGAAACAATACAAAGCAATGTTGCTGCTTTTTAACTTTTAACAAGAAAAAGAGGGACAGAAGTTGAGCACTAGCTGATTCTGTAAGTATGGCCAAAGGAATTGTTGTTTTGTGAGTTTGAGAGCTGCCTGGCATCTGTTGTCTGTTCTGCTGTCCTTCATGCTCCTTAGGGCAAATATTAATCTGTTGATGCATGTGAACTGTACATTCATTTTAATTAACAAGTCCTGTATATACTTTATTTCATTAATCTGTTGTTAGTAATACAAAGCCAAATGCATGCGGTCAGAATGCATCATGTAAATCCGTTCCTCATGTTGCTTTCTCAGCAGGACAACCATTCTGTCCTGATGACTGATTGCTGAACAATCTTAAAAACTAACCCTCAACTTCTTTAAGCTCATTATTTGAAGGTAGAGAGCCTTTGGGTAACCTAGTATTTATAAATCCAGACAGTGAGACTGAAGAAAAAAAAAAAGTGGTCAAATTTTATCCTTGATGTAACCCTCCAGATTCTGGCTAGCTTTCACCACTCTTGCGTAGGTTTTTGTTGTTAATGAAATCCACATTGATAAGCGACTGTTGCATGTTTTCCTTAGAGAGCACCTTAGGGCTGGTTTTGAAATCATGTAAATGACTGATCAGTTTGTGGATGTGTTTATATTCTTTGCTCTGTCAAGGTGTATTGGGTCTGGCTGAGACGGAGTTAATTCTCCCCGTAGCAGCCCTCATAGTGCTGTGCTCCGCATTGGTAGCTAGAGAGGTGTTGATAACACACCAGTGTTTTGGCTACTGCTGAGCAGCGCTGGCACAGCATCAAGGCTGTCTCTCCAACATTTCTCCCCCGCTGGGGGTCAGCAAGATCTTGGGAGGGGAAATAGCCAGGACAGCTGACCCAAACGGACCAAAGGGATATACCATACCATACCATACGACATCAGCTCAGCAATAAAAGCTGGGTGAAGGGAGGAGGAAGCGGGGGTATTTGTTATTTACGTTTGTCTTCCGGGGCAACCGCTACGAGTACTGAAGCCCTGCTTCCCACAAAGTGGCCAGACATCCCCTGCTGATGGGAAGTAGAGAACAACATCATTTGTTTCCCTTTGCTGTCACTTTATTAAACTGTCCTTATCTCAACCCACAAGCCTTTTGTTATGTTTTCTCTCCCCTGTCCAGTTGAGGAGTGATAGAGCGGCTTTGGTGGGCACCTGGCATCCAGCCAGGGCCAACCCACTACACAAGGGAACAATGTCAGAATTATGCCGTTGAACTCTGAAATATATTTGTTGACTTAAACTGTGTAAGCTCAGTAGCAGGTTCTGCGTTTAGAAGGTGTATATCCTGTTTGGTGTTATGAGAGACAGAGGTTAAGGAAGAAGGCAAATGGCTAGGGTTTTCTTTAGCACAGGAATTGTTTGGATCCTCAGTCCTTCCAATTTACCTCAAAGAGATGAACCATTAGTCTCATCAGAAGTGTCACAAGAAATGCTGTGTTCTTCTGTTGGAAACTAGCCCTTTCTCTTCCCCAAAGAGATTTTTTCCCCTATTGGATGTATCTTTGGGATTGAATACAGTTATAAATTTGCTTGTAGTATTCTTGATTTCCAGACAGAATTTTCTGCCAGAGGTTTCTTATTGGCTTACTGTACTGAAAACTTCTCATGGGATATGCAGAAACTAGCAATGCCAACTAGAGAGAATTCAGTCGTGTAACAGCGATGAAGAATGAATAGATTGTCTCCAAATTTAGATATAAACCTCATAATCCAGTATTTGCTAGTGTTCCCAGCAGAGCTTCTGTGGGTGCATATTTGCTGGAGCAAACTCAAAGATGTCATCAAAATGCCTGGGTGGCAGGAAGCTGGGCTTTTCGACACGGTTCAAAACCATTGCTTCCCCTCCCTGCCCCCTTCACACACCAGGTGCGTAACATGTCTCCCTTCGCAAGGGAGGCTCAGAGAGAGGCATGCCCATCACTGTGGCAGTGCTGTTGCTGTTGTCTGCTCACTATTTAGGCCATCCGTTTTATGCCAAGATATCCAAGCTTTCTTTGCAAGTGGTAGGAATGGGAACAGGGTAATAGCCATTGCCTACTTACCCCACTTTCCTATCTGACCATTTAAAGCCACATCCCAAAACACTTTGGCACTTTGAGTTCAGTGCTTTGAATTGAGGGGTGAGACAGATGCCTTGCAGTTTTCTAAGGCTGAAAGACCTTTGGAACAGGGTCCGTGTTTTGTAAAGTACTCCACACAGTGGGGTCCTCGTCTCAACTGCGATACTGGAAAATAAAGAGCAACTAACAACTTACTCATCAGGAAAAATGAAGTCTCTAAAACATGGTGTTGTACTGCACCATGTGACTTTGTTTCCCTCAGGTTTTTTGTTTTTTTTTTTTAGAATTATGTAGATCTCTTAGTAACAGTTTTGCCTTTTTTTTTTTTTCTGCCTGTTACTTTTTGCTAGATTTTCATGTTTCAACAGTGAACAGCTTCTTACCATTAGTCTTAAAACAGACATTCTGTGATGTTTCTCCAGTTAAATAGTTGTGGTTTTCTCATATCTGGTTTGTTTTGTGTGGAGCGTTGTTCACCATTTTTATTCATACATTGCTCGGAAGTTTGAACTATAAACAACCCCCAAAATTTCCATTTATTCAGACTGCAGGAAAAGATCAAGATGTGATGTAACAATTCCAGACTAGAGCACGCACAATCTAGAGCATGCACAATCTATAAGTGAACTGTAAGTTTACATGGGCATGGTCTGAAGTTGTTTGGCATCTCTAGGATAGAAAATTTCCACTGAACTCTGGATCAAGTCTGTAACAAATACTAGTCCTATAGACAGTGGCTAGAAATGTTAGGGAATCATTCAGGGTTACAAGTGTAGCAGGCCAGGTGACCAACAGGAAAATATTCCAGGGCACCAGGGGTAGTCCTATTAGCCAGGAGTCATAGCAGGCTTTCTAAATATGTTTTCTCTGGCAGCCACTCCACACAAAGACCTGTTGGTTACCCCAGGAAAAGAGGTTATATTAAAATCCTTACTTAAAGTTATTGAGAGTATCAGTTACGGAAACTGCACTAAGAATTGTTTTGGGAGGCATATGGGTTGAGTTGAAAAACAACAGAAGCAAATTTTGTTTTTTTGATTAACAGTTTTTGCATGTTCTATGGCACGTGTGCAGCCCTGAGAAGCCCACGTTTTTCACAGCTTGTGTATGAAAGCCTTCCTGTAACTGTTCCCACTTATCTTTGGTTGATTCGCACTTTAAAATGAAGCCTTTAAGTATGTGACAGATACATCAGCAATGGTCAAATATATAATAGTCAATACTGCCTTGAATGTCTGTTTGCCAACTCTGTCCTGGTTTTGGTTGGAGTAGAGTTAATTTTTCTTCTTAGTACCTGGTACTGTGCTGTGTTTTGTGTTTAGTGTGAGAATAATGTTGGTAACACACTGATGTTTTAGTTGTTGCTAAGTAGCACTTAGGATAAGTTAAAGATTTTTCAGTTTCCCATGCTCTGCCAGTGAGCAGGTGTACAAGAAGCTGGGAGGGAGCATGGCCAGGACAGCTGACCTGAACTAGCCAAAGGGATATTCCATACCATAGAACGTCATGCTCAGCATATAAACTGGGGGGAGTTGGCTAGGAGGGGCCGATCACTGCTCAAGCATCATTCGGCACGTGGTGAGCAATTGCATTGTGCATCACTTGTCTTTTCTTGGGTTTTATCTCTCTCTCTCTTTTTGTTATATTCCTTTTCATTACTATTATTATTATATTTTATTATTGTTATTAAACTGTTCTTATCTCAAGCCATGAGTTTTACTCTTTTTCCCAGTTCTCCTCCCCATCCCACTGGGAGCGGGGAGGAGTGAGCAAGCAGCTGCATGGTGCTTAGTTGCTGGCTGGGCTTAAACCACAACAAAGTCTTAAATAGGTAGAAGTAGATAAGGGAACCCAATGCTGTGCTTGGATTGAGACCCACGAGGTACACGACCTGTGTTAATCTAGGTGTTCATCACTTTCAACCTAGCTGGTTGTTTTGAGTTGGAGTGGCTTTCAAAATATCACAAGGTAGGCAGAAATACTAACAACTACAATGTGGACTACAAACCTTTTCATCAAGGACCCTGAAGTGTACTGGAAGTATTACTAAATTTTCTAAGGCTCAGGTCATTTCTTTGAAAGCAAACCCCACAGTTAGCAAGGCAAAACTAGATATGCACTTAACCAGGCTTCGTGTTGCAAAATGACACACTTTTCTAGAGGTGGAAGGGTTTTAGTATTTGAGTCTGGAAAGAACAGCTAAATGTGTGGATCTCTCTCTCCCTTCTACAGTTTTGTAAAAGCACTCCTAATCCCCAAAGGAGTTTTGTTGGGGTTTTTTTGTTGTTGTTGTTTGGGGGGTTTTTTGGTTTGTTTTTGTTTTTTAAAATCACCTTGAGGGCCTCTCTCCTGAGATAGGAAATGGGTAGGGAGCCCCTGTTTGGACATCAGTTGTGTGTGTAGTGGGAAGGGCCATTTGGGAGTTTTTCTCTTCTAAAGAAGCTTCCCTTCTTCTTGTGGTGACTTTGCTGACTCCTCACTGGCAGCAGAGGATAATCTCCTGGAGGATAAAGGGACTTACGGTGCAAAAGGATTAACAGGACCAGGATGGTCATGAGCAGCATCAACAAGATGTGATGCTAGCCCTGCATCTACAGCAGTATCTCATTCATACAGAACTTATCGTTTATAACCCAGTCATGTTTCAACATTGCAGTAAGTAATTACTACAATATGAGCTTGGAGATATTTCCTGTATCCTGAGTTTAATAAGCACATCAACTGTCAGTCTGAGAATGTGTTTAACTCAGGATACAGTTACAGTGACTAGATGTACTGATGTTTATAGTGTAATAAGGGATATACACTTCTAAAACACTGTGTACTTTGACAGGCAGTATGAGTGAACCATTATGGTTTATCTTGGTCTGGGATTTTTTAGAATTGCATGATGATCCTTGGATTTCCAAAATATGGAGCAACCCCAGAGCAGTGCTAAACTGGAAAGGAGCCAAAAGAAACCAATGGGCTGTATCATGCTGTCATGGAGTACTACTTGGGTGAGGAAGGCTGCTTTCCTGAAGTTTTGCCAGCACCAGATTCACACACAGTGCAAATGCTTGTATTAAGGCTAGACGGTAGGCAGAGGTAATTACATTCAAACTTGAGTGATTGTATGGGGAAATTCCTTTTTTCCTGTATAGTTTCAGCTTAAAAAATTGGTGAGGATTAAGGAGATTCTTATTTTACCTTAACCAACACTTTCTTAAGCAACAGTAGATCATCTGGTTTGTATAAGCTCCTTAGGAGACATTTTGATCAGCTTATTTTGATGCAGAATGGGGATGGCTGGTTTTTTTTTTTTTGTTGTTTTGTTTTGGGTTTTTTTTTTTTTGCTTATTAGTTTACCTCAGAAATTAATCTAAACGTGTGGCAAAGATGTTGTCACTTAGTTCAGGCTAAGTAAAGTCAGGTTTGCTAGCAACTCCTTTGAAATATTTCCCCAGCTCATACATCATTAATCAGAGGGAAATAATCTGATTTAAATTATACTGAGTAATTCCATAACAGATGCTGAGAAATCAACTCCATGCACGAGAAGGCTTGTGAACAGAAGCCTAAGGTAAGTGGGGCATCTACTGGTGAGACGCTGCAACGAATTAATCTACTGTGTAAAAGTCTGATCAAAATCCTTCTGTACAGACCATTCTGTGTTCATTTTGCTTTGCCAAATATGCAAGCGCCAGGCCTGTTTCCTGAGCTCTTTGACCAAAATAGCAATTTCTTCTTCAATAAACGCTTACTTTCTGGCACTCCTTTGGAGATGTCTGCCACATACATTGCAATAGTAGTGTTGTGGAGTATCCTAGTTAGAAGAAGAAAGGAAATGAGCTAAAGAAACTTGTCAAAAGATGTGATGCAAGTCTTTAACAATCTCCAACCTTCCCCCACCCCAATCTATCATGGCAGGTTCTCTGTCTGACTGATTATAAAGCTGTCTTCCTTGTACCAGGAGCTACTTTGATACTCTGATCTGCTGCCCAAGGGTGTGAAAATGAAGACAATGCAACAATACTCTACAGCCATAAAATCCAGAGCAACCAAACACAGGTTGTTATCCACACAACCCAGTTGCCTTCCTCCGTTCTTCAGAAAATGTTATATGCAACAGCATGATATTCTCTACAGTGTTAAATAAAGTTTAATGACTTCTGCAGGATGCGTTTAAAAATATGTCCCATCTTTATTTTACTTGTTGTGCAACACTTACTAGTTTGGGCCAGTTGGAGGGTGTCATCTTCAGGCTGATGTGTTTCTAGCTACAAAATTCTGTGTTGCATCTTTTTGTGCACATCAGACGAGGATTTGGAAGGAGCTCAAGGGGGCTTTCCCAATCATGTCACTAGTTTCATTGTTAGGAGTAACATTTTAAAATTAAACAATTAGCATGGGAAAAGCTTGCTGATATCTGCACTTGGAGCATGGACGTGCACTTATGAAAAGGAAAAGTGAACAAATAAGCAGCAAAGTAATGCTAAATTGGGAGATGATTTGATCAAACTGTTAAAATACCTTGCTTCTGCTGCCCTTATAGATAGGTCTTCTCTACCTATCCAGTAAAGCCAAATACTTTCTTAAAACTTTTTAAAATTTTGTTGCCTTAATAGAACAGTAGTCATACATCAAGATACAAAAGCACCCTTACTTCTGCTCTGCTGCACAGCACACTTGCTATATTTAGCTGTGCTGGGGAATCAATTGCTTTATATAATCTCATCACAAGCCATTGCTGAAAAAAAAACATCTGTGACTTGACCTTGAGCAAAACACCAGTCTTTGTGCTTTCTTCAGAGCTCCTTCTGCCACATATGTTAGAAGAATCTGTAACCAAGCAGTGATTTCAGCTGTCTTTGTCAGAGGTTGGTGGAGTAAGCAAAAGTCATTTTAGTCATGTTAAACTAAGCAAAGATGCAAGTACCTTCCTGTTCCTAGAACTGGCTTTTTTTTTTCTGATTCTTTAGCATGTTCTGTGCTTCACTTCACTTGAACTTTTGGCACAGCAGAAACAATACTGGTTTTCTTTTGTTTAGTCCTTACAATGCTAATTTTCTTTTATTTAGCCCTTATTAGTAGAGGCAAACAACAAAAAAAATCTTTGTGATTGACAGCTACAAAACACTTTGATCTCTAAAATACAAGGTGTGCTAGATCACTATGTTTAATCTTTCCCCTGCTTTTCTTTTTATCCAGAAGCTACATAATACCTGATTCCCACTCCTAAAACCATAATTTCTTCTGGCTCAAGAATTCTACAGTTACAAACTGTTTGAGGGTGGGAGAACTCTTTAGAGAAATATTGCAGTATGTTTGCTCTGTTCTTTCCTATCTTCCTCTGCGTTGGCCAATGCACACCTCAGACAGTGGGGTTAGATGGACCTTTTTGTACGGCTGCTGTTCCATGTGTGTGTGTGCTTGGTAATAGTGAGGGGGTGAAAGTCCCAGCAGAAATGACCAATAAAAAAGAATGGAGCAAAAATCTTTAAGTTAACCTTAAGGTGTCTCAAGCCTGCAGTTACTAAGGAGTAAAATCAAGGCATCTCTTTCTAGGAAGCAAAACCATTTCCTGAATTGCTTATCCTAGGGCTTATGTTGAAGGGAAGCTGTTGCCAATGATGACCAAATGGTATCATTTTCATTGCTTTATATCTAACCTTAAGGACTTGGCTGCTTAGCAAGTACACTTACTACTTCCTTTGTAGAAACTAATTTATTGTTAGCTGCTGAATTTGAGTGGATGGTATGGAAGAATAGTGTGAATTATAGAGCATGGCTATGGCTGATTGCTCATCTGGAGCACTGATGTTACTTAAGAGGGCAGAGGCATGCTACTGGGCGGTCTGAGGGCTGCAGAGCCCAGGCACTGACTGGGGAGCAGTCGTTCATAAGGTATAACGTTGTAGCCTTTGTGAGCTTTCTAATGTAAAAACGTTTTGATTAGCAAAGTCTATATAGTGCTAGTCTGAAGTCTAGACAACTGTCTGTAAGTTTTTAAATAAACAGATATCTATTCTATTATATATATTTAACTGAATGGAAGCCAATGCTTCAAATCAGGATAATCCTTTATCATGTAGTCTTAGAATTAGTCTTGGGTGCATCTTTTATAAGACTGTTTTGTGTCTAACTCTCCTAAAGTGTTTCCATCCAGGGTCTGTTTGACACCTCCAAAGGCATCAAAAGCTCTGATTGATAGACTCTGGCAGGAGACTTGGGCAAGCATGGTTTTGTTTAGAACTGTATTCAGAGACCTATTTAGAGAAAGAAATGTATTAAAGATACACTGTATAGTTTCATTATATAAAGTGAAATTATCCTGTCCTATTAACTCTCACATTTTAAAATTATTATGCTGTTTACTAAGATATTGTAATTAAAAAGAACGCAACACCCCCCTCCAGTGCACATTTCTTGTTCTATGAGCTTTAGTGGGGAGGGAGACAGTCTGTTTACACTACACTATTACACATCTTTGGAATTTTATTTAATCACCAAAGCCGTCTTTAAAAACATAAAACTCTAAACCACTACTGCTCCATAGGCCCACACAGACGTAGGAAAGCACAGAAGCTTTTCTGAACACTTTTAAAGGAATAAACATTCAAGAAGCCTCATTCAGCACCAAAGCCACAAAATTCTTACTCTCAGTGATTTTTAGTAAGACTTAGATGAAGCCTTTAGTCTTTATTATCATCTTTCATGACATTAAATGCTGAACTTGGCCTATGGTTGCCCACTTGCCATCCACTCAGATGCCCTATGGTTCTCTATAGTAGTTGGCAGACTCATGAGATTATTTTTTTGATGCGTTTCAGACAAACAGATAATATGCTGTAGAAGTTGTTGTTATTGGGTGTGCTTCTAATTCTGATAGGCAAAGCTATGATGTCCTTCACTGGAAGGACTAACAGTGGTAAGCTACTAGCAAAGACTTCATCGTTATATAAGGAATCTGCTTTTTCAGCATAGCAGTGCTCCACCTTTATGGTGATTAAGAAACTTGTGTGTATTAATTTGGTATGCATATTATTTCTCCTCACTCAAAATACAGAATATTTAAAAACTGGATCAGAAATGTTCAATTGCATTGTATGTCAGTATCACTTGCTATGCAATTTTAAAAAATTGGTAATTCTTTAAAATAAAATTCTAGGTAAAGATTACATTTTACTTTACATGAGAAAGAAAGTGAGACTTCCCAAAGTTCACTCTTTAAAGTTATTTAGCACAGTTAAATAGTTCTAGGCATTAAAAGAAGCAGGAAGAATGAGTGCAGGGAAGGGAGCAATGCAAAATATTACTGTTTCCTTTGTATCTTAAAAAGGAAGGGAAGCTGCAGAAACAATTGGTTTTGTGCTTCTGCAAGCCACTAACATTCTTGTATTCCCTTCTTTTTTTCCTTGTGTGTTGGTTGGTTCTGGGATGGATTGTTCCATTGAGGCATTTCAGGAGCTTTCAATAGAAGAAAGATGCATATCCAACAGAAGTTAGTAAAAATATACTCGAGCAGTTCTATGATTGTAATCATACTGGCACCACAAAACAATCCAAGCTGGCCACCTACATCAGCTGTAATAGAAGGAAATAAACATATGTCATTCTAAGCATTTGGTTTAGTCTAGCAGGCAAACAAAACCCTGCTGGGTTCAAGTGTTAAATAAATTCAATATACATAATCCATCACTTCAAGAAAACAGAATTTATATTCTTAAGAATGTTTATGGGAGAAGACTAATGTGTTTCTTAAAATTCTAAATAAAGTAAGTCCAACACAACACATCCTACTGTGAAACAGATACTTAAAATATTTCCTACTTCTGTGCCTTTTTAACCGTTCTCTTGCTTCTCCTCCCATGTTCCCCCTCTCCCCTCCAAATCACATAAACGTCACTATTCTTACAGTCCCGTGTGTGATATAGCCGTAAACTAGTGCCAAACTTAATTCTTACTCTCAATTGCTGTCCATACTGCAGGTTCTTTAATGGAATGACAGGACACAGTATCAAAAATGACCAGGAGGCAGACATGATTATTACCATTATAATAGGAAAAGGTATGGCTTTTTGTTTCGAAGCCCACAAAGGCTATGACTCGGGAGTTGAGAAAATAAAAAAAAAAAAAAGGGTTGTTTGTGGGGGTTTTTTTATTTTTAGATTAATTATTAAACATTCACTTACCAAGCAACTCAGATATAGTCAAGGCCTTCTGCTGCTGTGTTATTTTGTAGCTCAGATCATGATATTTAATGTCAATACGCACAAGGTTCTGCCTAATGACAAATACATACAGTATTACTTGAGACAGTCAGGAGTACTGTTTATTTTTACCAACATTTATCAGCATGGACAGAGTTCAGGGAGAGTGATGCTGTCTTTTAAAGAACAATTGGAAGAGTGTTACCAAAATGAGTTAGATGGATGAAGAAAAAAGAAGTGTTCTAATAACAATAGTTATAACAGGATCTTATCAGAGGAGTAGATCTTCAGGCTATGTTGAAAAAGTAGGTCTAGATCTGTACTGTGAGATAGACTCGTACTTTTTAAGGGTCACAGAAATAAGCTTGAGTGGAAGTGTCAAGCATCCTGACCTACAGCGGATACAGTGCTTGGAAGTGTAGTCTACCACTCTTGATTATGTGCAACTGCATATTTAAGGGTGCTTATTTCAATGAGCATGTTTGTGCAGAACTCTTGTCCTACACTTGGATGTTGAGTTCTATCCTCTGCTAATAGCCTCGCTTACCTAATTATATTCTTGCCTGCGGCAAAAGCAGAAGAGTAGGTAAATCTCAGTTGGAGCAAGACCTGTGGAATGATTCAGTGTGAGTAAAGAGCTCATCTTTATGATATTGTGTCTACAGAAAGATTCTTCCTAACTCCTAAATAGAATATAAACATAATGGTTGTGGAATAAAACAGACAGAAAAACTGATTGCACACGTTATGTTGTGACCTTAAAGAATAAAAACAGAGATTATTCTTCAGAAGTGTGAACAGCTACAGATTTTTGGGTTGACAGTGATAATGAGCTCATCAACAATATTCATGAAAATAAAGCATTTGCTATACAAAATAATCACTTCTATCTCTTTAGGTGATAATTCTAAAACTCAGGTAGCACTACCGAGTAGTAAAAATAATCTCATTCTCATAGCTTCTATTAATAAGACTTCCTACTGTTGTCATGGAGTTGCTAGCAGAACTGTCCAATAAATATTTAACTTTTCCCTTCCTACATCTTTAGAAATCAATAGATCTCTAAATTTTATAGTTCAGAATATGTACTTGTTAATATGTGGGCAGGATTCCTATTGGTTAAGGCTTGGTAACAGGGGAATGTTCTGTATTTTTGCTTGCTTACTTAAATAATTACTGGGTTGCACATGATATTTACAGACAATAAAATAATCAACAAAGATAAAACATCCTCAAAGGATTAATATATTTTGCATATAACAACAGGTTTAAATTTCATAATCTTCATCAGGGACAGACTTTTTAATAGGGCCTGTAGCCCTAGACAAGGGGTAATGGCTTTAAACTAAAAGCGGGTAGATTCAGACTAGATATAAGGAAGAAATTTTCTACAATGAGGGTGGTGAAACACTGGAACAGGTTGCCCAGAGAAGTGGTAGATGCCCCATCCCTGGAAACATTCAAGGTCAGGCTGGACAGGGCTCTGAGCAACCTGATCTAGTTGAAGATGTCCCTGCTTATTGCAGGGGGTTTGGTCTAAATAACCTTTAAAGGTCCCTTCCAACCCAAACTATTCTATGATTCATATAGTTCCTGTTCACGTATAAACATATGCAAGCATTTGCAGACTGATGGCTTCAAGAGTAAGAAAACTGAAGTCACTGAAACAAAGAAATATTCATAGATATTTTATTAGCCAAATTTTCTACAGTTCTCTATAAACATATTTTGATGTTGTGGATACTATAAGTTCGTGTAGCACCCCTCTTAATACTTATTTGTACTGCTGACATCTACATCTGTAAGCAAAAGGCAATTCAGTCTATAAATCATTCTATGTTTTGATATATAATGCTTGTATTTGCAAGGAAATCTGGCATCAATTTATTACATTGAAACAGTAAGGCATGTATGCTCTATTAAATCATAAGCATATATGAAATTTCTTCTATGAATTTAAAAGTGTGCAGATTGTCAGCTCAGTGCTGCTACTGAGTGACACAGCTCTATGCATAGCATAAGTTCTAACACCATTTCCTGGATAAAAGGTGTAGTCAATACTGTTGAGGCATGTTTTCACACTAGAAGGTCTCTTCTTTTGGGTATAGACCTACTTTCTTCTGCTGTGTAGCTTTTTCAGTCACACAGAGCCATGCTATTTCACTTTTCTGCTACCTCATGAGAATTAATATTGTACTGAGTATTTTCTAAATAACTTTTCTAATATAAATGGTATTAGTGAATTCTACTAACAATAGAAAAGATTATTAAACTTGTGACATTATTGCTACAATAAAACCTAGCTCTTCAGTGCTTATGAAGCTTCCTTTAGGAATGGGGTGAGAGATAGGAGAACACCTTTATATACTTTATATAGCAACCCTTTAAGTTGTTCATTGACTTCAGTTGCGGAAGTGTGAAGATTTGTCGTCTTTATTGGATGGATTGCTCACATGGACTGTGGATAGGTTTGATAACCCTGCCCTTTCTTTATGCTTAATTACAAAAATGATCAAAAGACTTTGTTATAAGACATCAAGGACACAGAAGGTAATTAAGAACATTACTTGTTAACTGCAGCACCTATTTTATGTTATCCACAAGTCTTAGATGTGTCTAAGTATATATATATTATATATATGAATATGTATAAATCTTAACCAATTTTGTCTAAGAGTTTATTTTATCTCACAGACAACATTATTAATACCACACATAATACCTTTCTAAAAGGGCATATTTACATCATACGCTCTGTTAGCACACTTAAAAGTAATTGGTAATTTCTTTATCAGACAAGGTGTTAAGCATGATTACCTGACATATTCTGGGCTTTTCTTCAGTTTTGCAGAAAAGTATTTTATGGCTTTTTCTCCTCCAAAACTTGAATAGGTGATAGTGGTAGGATAATCCGTTTCTTCACATGGGGCAGGACAAGTGGAATTGTGGGTTCCTACTGTACATAATCCTTTTATCTCTATATCATCTGAAAGTTCAGGAGAAAGAATTTACAGAATATTTCTGAAAAAGCACACAACTTATACACTTCTTTTAAAACTTAAAAAATTACTTTTAACTGACTTTGATAAATGTATGGTTTAGTTATCCTGAAAAAAGCAGATGCTTGCCAGTTTTGAAGGAACAAATAAGTATTTGTAACTGGCATTTGGGAAACTGGTGCACTGTAATAAGGGTTGAGATTTTTGGGGTCACTTTTCCCAAGGAAATTCAGCACCTGTAAGTCCTTCTGCCTTCATTAGGGATTTATGTGCTTATTATTTCTCATCCACAGATAAACAGTAGCACAACAGAAGACATTCCATGTTCTGTGCTAGCTTTCTGATTACATACTTAGGTATACAATCCTTGGTCTTGATGCCTTTATATCTGCCTAGCTCATTTCACTGCACAGAAACAGCTTCTAGAGCAACACCAACTGTAGTTTTCTATCATCTGATAACTACATAAAAATCTGGGTAAACTAAGTTCACTTTAACTTAAACCCTGCCTGCCATTTGATAATTGGGCTTAAGACAGCTAAGAGGGCTTAGGGACAGCTTTGTTTCTTCAAATACCAAAGAGAAGTCACAAAATTCTGCAGGTCTGGCTGCTCATGAAAGTGGGGAGCCATTCCTCTGACGAGGCTCTGACAGAAAGAAATCATTATAGATATCTGTGAAAGCTGGAGAAAATTCATGTGGAAGAAAAATGGTAAAGCATAAACATTTCCTGAAGCATAAACCATCACCCAAAGCTCATGATCACTCCGAGATGAGTACCATAACCTCCTGCTTGTGATGCTCTATTTGTCCTGGTGTGGTGGCGGCCATGGTGTCAGCTTTTTGCTTTTGCAGACTGCAGGGGAGGAGATATCTCAGCCTGTTAGTTGATGATTTGAGGTACTCTCCAGGGACGCTGGGGTTGTTGATATAATTCTGGATATCTGGCCTTTAGAGTTCCTAAAATAAGTGCTCTCACCAACGGTTGATCGGTCCCGCAGATACTGGATCAATGTGCTGTCATTTGAGATTTTTTTATCAGATGTCTAATCTCTCCTGCACTGTAAAAGGAGACTTAGCACCTAACTTGGGGTCCTGGGGACCAGACACCTACAAGCCAGGTTCACCATGTACAGTACTGTGATGCCAGTTCCTTCTGGGGTCCAGCTCTGAATCCTGTCCATCCTTGATAGGACTTAGGGATCATTTTTTTTATTGCTCAGTAGTTTCTTTGAAACTTGGTCACAGAATATCCATTAAGTAAAGTAATATATGTATTTCCACCATGACAGGCTATCAAAGACCAGGATTATATAAGAATGTGAACTTAGTGGAATTGATTTCAAAAAAGCCATAGGAAAACCAGTCATTGTTCATAGTAGTAGATCTTGCCTGAATGTTGCACACACCTAATCAAAACAGAAAGAAACCCCTGCATAGCCCCCCCCCCCCCAAACTTGTTAATCTACTTGGTATCTTAATCATCCATTCCTTTGGGAAGGGACAGTCACATGACACAGCAGAATCCAAAACAATTTAAAAGGAGGCTTTATCACCATTTGCAGTATTTTCCAGAAAGTCTGTTGTAGCGACTTACAAATTTCATACCTACTGTGTGCAGATGATTTGCTTATGGAAATGAATTGCATTTGGAGCACTTTGAAAATAAAGAATTCATTTTACTTTTCAAAAGATAAAACCTTAAAGTCCAGTGATTTTGAATTATATGCTCTATCAGTCAGCAAATCTGTTATTACTGTGCTGTTCACTTTTCTGTCACAAACAAAAATAATACAGCATTGGAGCTAGAAGGATGATACCATGAAGATGCAAAAATGCAAGCCAGAGGTCTGATAACTGAAAACAGATTAATTGAACATTCTTCCATTTTAAACCATTTCTGATTACTAGAATGATTCTTATGGTTTTTTTTAATTGGCATCTATTTAATGCTCCGTCTGGTCTCTAGTTTCAGAATATTAAATGAACTGGGTTGTACTCTCAGTACTACATTCAGTATTTTGTTTTAATTGATAGATGTTGTCTACTATTTGGAATTGGATTAGAGAATATGAATATGAAGTTATTACTTACAGACTGCCGGGTAAACACAGTTGTAAAACTTCAGCAAATCACATTCTGTTCCATTTCCTTAAAAATAAACAACAAACTTTAGGAACGTCAATTAACAATCTAACCCTTAGCTCTATTTGTACTAAACTGAAATGTAATGTCCTCAAAGCCTGCTCACCACTTCATGTTTATCGTTATGCAACTGAGAAATCAATTCAGTTGGGCACAGTGCTGTTACCAACACCAAAAGGCGTACACAGTGAAAAGAGACATCAGACCAAGCTAGATGTTTGCAGCAAACATCTTTATTATGTGTGCCAGCCAGAACTGCCTTTAAGCTTGTGGCTCACTCTTTGTGTTAGCTTGCTAAACCAGGAATTTCTATTTTTCCTAGTGGAAAAGAAAAAACAAAGTAGGGTAGATAGGATATATGATTACACCCCATGTGTTTCAGCAAAAGTTTTGAACTTCATGCAAGAGTTGTTTGGAGACCTAAGTGATAAGATAGCACCCTGAGCTAACAGCAAAATTTTTAGATTTCAGGTCGTCTCAGTTTCACCCTGATTTTTTCCCTGGCATGGAAATACTGCTTAGCAGTTTAGTACACAGTTAAAGAAGGCATTACCCTCCTTTATCTAACTGCCACTGTATAAAGCTCTCACCCTGGGTATTGGAGACCTAGACTTAATTTCCTTCTCAAACCCCTTTCCATGAGAGTTTCCAGGAGATTGTCAACCTCCTTTCCAAGAGGTTGTCAAACAAACAGGCTAAAGATTACTCATTAATGGATCCCCCTTAGTGAAAACATTCTACCTTGTTTGGGGATATTTAAAAATACATTGAGTCAGAAAGTGCAGGCGTGACAGTAGCTTTCTTGCCCACTGATTGTGAAAAAAGAGCTGTGAAAGCAGAGATTTGTGTTCCAGCTCTTGCTTCAGAAAGAGGTGACAGTATCATCATTACTTTTATCGCTGAAAAGGTGGGAGGGAGGAGACTGATCAGGGCTCAGTGTTACTGCTTTACATTTCTAGAGTGATTAAGAAGCCTGGATTCTTGAAGGGAGTATTACAGCATACACCTATACTCTGCACTTCGGGCTAATTAGCCGGCTCCATGCGGCCTTTTGGCTTTTGCAGAGCTGTCTTCTGGTGCCAGACTCTTTCCATGGTTCATGTGGGGGACCTCGGTTTCTGTCTTCAAACAATCAGTTCTGCTGCGGTTGCTAAACACCTGCAAAGCAGGTTTTCAGTGGTACATGTGAAAATCTATGACTTCTTATGGATTTAGTTCCAGCTCTTTAGGAAGTCAGGTTGAAGACTATAGACTTGTCTCCCAGCCCTGAGGCATAACCTTTTCTGACAAGTTTTTTGGTCTATATCCTAAGAATAGCCAGTGACCCCATGCTAGGTCTAGATCTCACAAAATATCTTGCTTGTTTTCTCTGAATTAAAAACCAAAAAAAAGACAAATTTATATAATTTTAATTAATCCCAGCTGTAGATATCCCTCAAGCATGTGCCCCATCTCCTTTGCTGTTCAATAGCAGGTGAGGTCTCCTAGCAAGATGATCAGTGTATGGTATGGTGATATACCTGGAAGAATGAATGGCAAACAGCCACACCAGTCCTGTATGTACCGGGCTTTGCATTCCTGCAAACATCCATTAATACTATAAATCTTGTGGTACTGAAGCTTTATATCAGGCTTGCACTCTCCCCATGGGTATTCTTGGATTATTGACTGTAGGGTAATAATAACAGAAGATACAGGGTTTTTGTCTCTGTTTTAAATTTCCGTATTATTTTCTCACATTTTAAAGTGCTGAAGGAAGCCTGTTGAAGACATAAACGGTAACATTGTGATTTAATTGGAAGGAATTACAGTTTGTGCTTTTGGGATTATAAAATTATCTCCTCTCTCTCACAGTAAAAGTAGAACCTGATCAGCCAGCCTGGTACAGAAGGGTAGTCCACTCCACTTGGATTCCACTAGGAATCCGAGACAATCTTAATGGTAACAGATTGTCTTGATGGGGCAATGCTGTGGTATCCTTGTACCATTATATGTCAGCGACACTGTAAGATATTAGGAAAGAAAGGCTAACTTTAATAGATACAGATTATGAAGACCAATCACATTCCCCCCCCTCAAATAGCAGTAATTTGGTTTGTGTCTGGAGGAAATGTTATTTTTAGGAATCACTTTTGCATCATAAATATTTTCACTTCCAAGATGTCTAATTCATTGTCACCCTTCAGAAGAGAATTAGAGACAGTAAAGACCAATATTTCCACTTGATGGACAAAGTCCTTACCTTCAGCTGACGGATTGAGACCTGTGCATGCATGCCAACCGGTGTTAATAAACCTAAACCATCAAAGCGTGGAAGCTCTTTGGGTGAATGGATAACAAAAGTTATACCAGCATCAGTATAACCAAGAGCAGGTTCATCAGTGAATTTTTCCTGATACAAAGAGAATTATTTAAAATAGTTTTGGATTTGCTTACCATCTGAATCTTTAGCTATATTTGAAATGGTACTATGCTTTTTTATTTGGTCTTGTATCTCTAGTCACATTTTTGGCAATTTACAGAAAAGTATAGAAGCAAACTGACTTGAATTTCCTTTGTTGATTACCTCTGTGGGTTTCCTTCCAGTTACTATAAACTGTGAGGATTTTTATTCCTTCTGTCATCTGCCAATTTCAAAAGCAAGAAGGCATAGATGAACATTTACTTGTAACTTGGATATTTGTTCCTTTCACTTGCAACTACACATCACGTTTCAGCAAACTTTCCATTACTCTCTCCTGTCACTCCTGTCTCATAATTCCTACAGAACAAAAGTGAATTTCTAAGTCATTTATGTAATTTATCTCTCTAGATTTTCGTTTTCTTCCCTGATCTCACAAGCTGATATTCCCTGAGTTTTCTGGGGTTTGCTGGTCACAGACAATTCTAATAAGGTCAGAGACTAGTCACAGTGTGAAGACCAGATCTTAGCTGGCACTGAGCACTTACAGCTGCTGCTGCTGCAACTAGAATTCAGTACTACTTAGAAACTGGCACCATATGACCTTCCCTACTGGGCCTTTTATTAAAATGAAATGGTGTTATCCCAAAGTGCTTGTATAAAATTAAATTACTGCTCTGATGATGTGTTTCAATTGTAGGTGAACTGCGTATATGTACATATATATGCTCACTCACAACTTTCAGAACCACTTAGCGGGGGACAGAGTCAAAAATAATTCTGACTTTTTAAATCTATTAGATCTTTCCTTTAAAATGCCCTCTCACTCAGAAATAGTCTTGATATAGAATTTTGTGCATGAAATTCTGAAGGTCTGTGTAAAACCAACCAAACAAAAACCCGAACCAAACCCAAACCCAAACACCTCTACTCATCTATAAGTTATTACATGGTTTGTTGTTCATAATCATTAGGATAGCTGTACCTGTTGGACATCAAAAAGCAAATGTAAGCCTCTTCCAGACAAACTCACTCTTCTTGCTGGAAGATCATTGTAATTAAAAGTAAAGCAGTTTCCATATTCAGTGAAAACATGTTCAAAATCCTTCAATAAAGGAAAATAGGGAAAAGTAAAATGAAAGAAAGGTCACCTGAGGTTTCCTTAGTGAATTACAATGTAAGAGATGGACTACTGGGGTTGTTGTTGGTTTTGGTTTTCTTTTTCCCCTGAAGGCAGTGCTAAATATTACAATCAGAAAAGTGGTAATTGATGGAAATATTCAAAAGAATTTCATCCCTTTCTATAGAAAATGAAGTTTAAAGGAGAAATTTCACATTGTTTATTAATACCTATGAGCTGCTTAGAATCATTTAATGAGGTCATCTTGTTTTTCTATACCTGTTATATTATATAGAAATTATTTTTTCAAAACCAACTTGTTTAATTTTTTCAGTAGATGTTTAGTGATGGCTGTTTCAAAACTAAATGTTATGTTACATATGAAAGGACAGCATTTGCATTTTTTCCCAAAGCCACCTCATCATTTAATATGACTGCATCTCGTTGCTTTAGTTTTAGTTATTAGCGCTAGTGTCTTACAGTTAAGAGAACTCTCCAATGCCTAATTTTAGAAGCTACACCATATCTAAAGGTTAGATTAATCTGAAAGAATACAGGCCTGACTTTTCTGTTCACATTTTCTATTTAAGTTGGGAATTGCTCTATGGAAGAATTGACATAAAAATGGGACAATCATATTCTTTGGCTGTTGTCCAAAATTCCTGAAGATGGGCTATTTTCACCTCATTATGTAAAATTCCTGTGGACTCTGCATATAGTTAGCCTCGCTGTCTATATTCTTGACCTCAAGAACACAACTACGCAATCATGTAATACAAAAAACTCCTTTCAAACTGACCTTCGTTATAGGCCATTTATGGAAAAGGTTGTTAGATACAGCTTTCAAAGGCCATCTGTGCAGAAATGGCACTAGGCAGAGAGCAATTTAGACTGAAATCCCATTTTACAGCTCAGGGAGTCCAGCAGGCTGTCTCTGCAGTCAGTGGGAGAATTGGGGTCCTCAGGGTGATTTAGTGCAGGACTTTTTTTCTCCATTGGCTGACTGTAAAGGGAAAACAGGGGGAGCAGCTGGCAAAGCTAGATGTCTCAAGCTGAGTGGTAAGAATACATCCCCTTCCCCTCCCTGCTACTGTTTTAGTAAAATAAACATATTTACCTGTGGGTAACATGGCTTTCCAAAAAAATCACATTCTAGCAATGTGCTGCTGTTCAGATAAAACCCATTTTTTCTTGTAAACTCTTTGATGCTGAACTTCTGGTTTCCAAGAAGGAAATCATTTAGCTCTTGGGCATATTTATCTTCCATAGAAAATTTTTGGAGAACTCCAGACACAATGTTCCAAATTAAAAAAATTATTCTGAGGTTGCTTACTGCATGAGCTTGAAACCTGTCAGCAGAAAGGAGAAAGAATTGCTTGGAGTTCTGCAGAGTTATAGGACTAATGTCAAGGCTGTTCTTGCCAAAACTGTGACATGATTTGTTGTCTGTTCGTAAACAATAAGTGATTCTTGCCCACCACATTGCACTTTGATCTCTACAACATGAATAAACAATATGGTCTCCATTTCTAGGAGGGTATTTTCCATATCTGAAAACAGAAAATGGATACCTTCCCATGGCTATTCTGGTCAGTCATATTGGAAACATTTCTGTTGTGTGTGGTTGTTTATTAAAAACCAAAAAACCTGAGTAGATTAGCCTTCTGCATAAGCCAATAACCAGATTTGTAGAACTGATGACAAGCTGAACAATTGCATTTACTTGTGGGAAACTAGCTGGGAGGAGCTCTTCCTTTCAAAAAAGCTGTCTTCCATAATTTAGAAAATTTATTTCTGAGTGCATTTGCAGTAATCTCATATACCTGCTCTACTAAGGCACTACACCCCAGTGTAGAGACAGTCTACCTTCCCATGAGCTCTGTGGCTGGTGACACAGTAGCATAAACCAAGGGTGATCCTTACTCCTAGAATCCACTTGAAAAATCTCAGAAACGTGATGAGGTGTGGGAGGTGCTTTCCTGATGTACACCATTGAAGTCCTTTACTGAAGGAAAGTAAGGGTTTATAGAACAGCTATAAGTTTGAAAAGAGAATAAACACAAATGAAACTACAATACCATGTTCTTTAGAATTGCCATTTTATATAATCCTATTTCTAAAAACATAGCAATGTATTTGTGTAGTAGATCTTAATGTCCCCACTTAAGGAAGATTGGTAGGAACACCTCTTCACAATTGAATTTCAGTCAAAAAATAAAGACAAAGGTAGATCTGCGCCTCTCTGTCCTGCCAACAAAAAAAAATGGTTACTGAAAACAGGAGGGAGGTATAAGCACAGCATGAACAACAGATGGATGTGGCAGCAAACTGTCACTTAGGCAGACAACTGCCGTGCTCAGTAGCTGACTACTTACAATGTGCTGCCACTATAGTTACAAGAAGTGAGGCATTTTTATAATAGACATCTTTATAATAGACTTCTATCTGCAGTGCCTGTTGTGCGCTATAACCCCAGATGGCTTTATGCAGGGCAATGGGAAGGAGGCAGAACAGGTCCAGATATTTGAGACTTGGACTTCTGGCTGATTCTGCCAGGAGAAGGTAGAAGACAAGAAAACTTACAATTCTTGAGGAAACAATGTGGGTAAAGTTTTCGTATTTCTAAAACTGTTCCTACATTACATATTTGCTCTAAAAATCAGGCCATAGGTTTATCACATTGTTTCCAAAGTGGCTGCATCTAAATCTTGGCCATTATCTTCAAATGTAGATATCCGTAGTGAAGTTCTTGCTTAAGTACATGACTTCCAGACAAAACAAATGCTTCCCTCCTGCAAATCCCACTGACATCAGCTGGACTCATAAAGGTTGAGCACCTCTGAAAAAAAAAAGTATCTACTTTGCCTAAGATTTCTACATTCGTATGAGGTTCCTACTTGAATCCCTCTATTTGCAAATCTTGTCTTTTATTTTTAACATGGCTGTGACTGTCCCTTAGTCACACTGTAGAAGCAACACTCATACATAGAAGAATAACACCAGAGAGGTTTTTCTGCTCCAACTTATTTTTTGAAACTTAAAAATCTGTAGTGAAATTGTTCATCTGAAGGAGGGGGAAGATTAAAAAAGACAACCTCCCTTCCTTGATTCTCATATTTTCCTCTTCATTTAAATCTCATGTGGTGGAGTGGAAGACGTGCACCTCAGAGCCATATTTTCCTTGTTTTATGTGATTTGTTCAAGCAAGTTGTGGAACCTGACTGCTTTCAGATAAAGAGGTGTTGTCTCTCAAGAGCAAAACAACAAACATAACTTTTACCTGTTCAAGTTGCAAAAAGTCACAGCAGGGAATTTGACATTTTCCACATACTGAACTACCACTGTAGTTGTGGTCGGCCAGCTGAAGTAGTAGATGAAGCGACTGTAGATTTGCCAAATAACAATGGCAAGACAGCCCGCGACTACTAACAGCCACAGCACTTTGCGAGTCTTGCTCTGCGTTTGAACGATATTATGCACTCCATGAAATGAAGTGGATGAGGCAAACTCCTGATGATACTTCCTTCTGTCTTCCAAATGTGGCAGCAGTTTCTTTATTAAGTACAATCGTATCTTTTCCAATATTCCTTAATATGGAATGAAGTAAAAACACATTTTTAAAATTAGCATTTAAATGGCACCTAAGAAAGGAAACCATGTAATTTTGATATTGGAAAGCAGTTGTAAAATTTCTCTTTAATTGTAAATTCTCTCTTTAAGTAGTGAACTTGCTTCTGAGGATGGAAAAGTTGTGTGCTAAGAGACGAGCTCAGTGCTTCCTGAGAACAGACTGTATCTTGCAATATTTTAAGCATGCAAAATTATAAGCACATTAATATAAACTGGTAATCCACTTCTGTCGAAAAGATTGGATTTTGACATATCTCAGTGATGTAAAACCACAGGTTGCTGTGAACCTACTGTAAAAATCTAAGCATCTGATTTTTACAGTAACATCCCATTAAAGGTCTGGTCCTTCATACTTGCTCTGAGAAATAAGGTAAAAAGGGAGTGATATGAAATGATATGAAAGAGAATTTCACTCTTTTACTATTAAAAGTTTCTGGGTAAAACTTGAAAGTTTAAAGTTCAAAAGGAAATCTACTTTCTTTTTTTTTTTTTAGGTTCGTACTTGTCTGATTCCGTAACTTTGAAACAGGAATGGTTTTAGTTTTCATTTACCCCATGCTTTCTACAAACTGATGTTAAAAAACCCAAACCAGACCAAAATATTTTTTAATCCAAGTTTAAGAGCTATACAGTAATGAGAAATGTAGTAATTTTCTTATGCTTGTTGCTGAGTGATCTTTTGGGCATGGATTTGAAGAGAATGTTCTCTCTCAAAACATCCAAATGAGGGAAACTTAATGAGACCTTTCCTGTGTCTAGTCATAATTGGACCAGTCTCTTTGCAAAGTGCTTCATTTACCGATTGTTATCAACTACTTTGTCATTAAGAAAGTCCATAAGAACAGTAAATCAAAGAAAGTTTGTGAGACAATAATAATAAGAATCTGAAAATATATTATATAGATCAGTGTTTAACAGCAATTAAATGCTTCTCTAATTCCATTTTTTAACCAAAAAATAGATTTAATAGTGTGGCATGCATGGTAGGAAGAGAATATACCCTTTATAATACTGATTAACTTGAGGCCATTACAGTTGGGCAAAGGAACAAAGGGATGTAAGAGTCATCTGCCAAAGCTATCGTGACCACATCAGCACTCTGGGATGTTGCTTTGGTCTCTGCACGGTCTCTTGACTGTGATAATGAAATCCCAGATGGTGCTGGATTTCAAAATGTTTCTGAAGGAAAGAATTTTCTTTATGTTGTTCTTTAAAGAAGATCTATGTAAGAACTTTGATTAATACCGGTTTAATTTACTCTGACCCCTTTTTATCATCAAACAGTTTTCTGCTGGAAAACTATTCAAAAGTTTCTCTCCTAGCTCTAGTGACTATTGGATCCCATTGCAAAGCTGTTCAGCCACATGCGCTGTTGTACATCACACGGGAATGGAGTGGATTTCTGGTTTTGCTGTAGGCTTCTTTCCCACCGGCGCGTGTGCAGTGGGACAAGCGCTCTGCGTGCTCCCCGAGTAACAGCAGAACAAAGTACGTTCCTAGCATGTGTCTGCATCTGCTGCCCGTAGGCTCCAACAAGAGACCACAAGCAGGTCAGATCCTTTTCTCCGGGGAAAGTGCTGTGTATGTTTATTCCTCCTGTACATACTGTGCTAGGTAAGAGAATGATAGCATATCCCTACATAAAAGTCCATTGCCACCAAAACCCACTAGTTAGCTTAATCAGCAGAAGCGTAACTTAGAAGCTATGCAAATATGTAACTAAACTGTACTTCAGCTCTTGGGTATAGCTACTACAGTAAGTATACATAATGTTTTATCTGATAGCGAAGGTTTTGCTGTTAATGCATAGGATTATCTAATATCATACCACTGCTTTCATTGCCGTCTTTCACCAGAGGAATTAGCACTACTATATGAGTGTCTTTAAGAATCCTTACTCTACTTTCAGATTTCATTAGAAAATGCTATAATTAAAGAAAGAAAGGAAGAAAGAAAAAAGATTGTTAACTACTCTACGTAGGGTCAAGTGGTAATTTTCTGGTATGAAGTTTCTCACATGGTGGATTGGAAAATAACGTGAAACGTGTAAGTTGGGAGTAGCCATTTATTTTGGGATTTGGTCTGTTCATGAGGAACAGGTACATGCCAGTGATATATCATTAATAATAGAATGGTTATTCCAGGTCCCAGCTGATGAACAGTATACCACAATAATGGGTGGGTGTGAGATTATAAATGATTAACCCTTCATCCTATGCTGTGCAAAATTTAGGCTGTGTGTATCTGGATTAAGGTTGTGTAATCAACACAGCTGAACTAGCTGTAAGTGAGTTAGAGTATCCAAGCTGCTGCTAGATAGACAGTAAGGTCTTCCAAGGCCTTAGACATATTAGACAATAAGGTCTTGAGAGTCCTATGTTCTTTTAGTAGCAATAAAAAGTACATTTAATGTAGGCAGTACAATAAAAAATATTATTGTCAAAGATGTGAATAAAACCAATATTTATAGAAGATCCAAAGAGTAGAGGATGGATAAGTAAAAAAGAAGGGAGGTAACTAAATGAAAGGAATCCAGGTCCAGGAGCAAACCACATATTTGGAGCGAAATATAGAATATGCATGTAAAAACTAGTAAGGTAGTTCATACGTTCAGGATGGGCTGCAGATCCTTTGCCTCAGGAAACACTGATTACTGGAGAAGCCCCAAGAACCATCATGGTTAGTCAGATAAAACTGATTTTCCAGTCAATGTTGTTCAAGAAGAAATTACTTCCCTGCATGTATAACCAGAGATACATGGCCAGGGACATACTATTACAAGCTTATATAAAAACCTCAGAAATTCACAGTATCTTTAATGTTAACACTATAAATTGAATTTAAAGCATTTTTTTTATCTTCAGTTAGCAGGTAATTGGTGACAGTCTATAACTACTTGCATAGGGAACTGATAGGTAATAGTAATAGGCTCTTTGATCTAGTGGGGAAAAAGAAGTAACAGGACCCAGTGGGAAGAACTGGAAGCTAAGCTCTTACATAGCAGAAATAAGGTACAAAATTTTTATTTTTGTATTCCCAATGTTTAATTGTGATTGGATTTTCACTAATGAACATAGTAAAAAAGAATGGCTTTTAAAAAGATAGCTCATCTTCCGAGCTCTTACCTGGAAGGAATTATTTCAGGAAGGTTATATGTGGTCTCTGTGCAATGGTTAGTTAGTCTAGATAGATTTGTAATTTCCTCTTTGCCTTAATCTAAAAATCATTAAAGTACAGTATCATTCAGAGAAGTAATTGCCTAGTTAAAACTGTGTTAGCTTTATTCTGAATGCATAAAGGACCAGTAGCTAGAGACTTTTCCTCACTCCTTAAGTGTACGGGGTTTTTTCTACAAGTTTTTTCATCTCTCCCATCTTCTTTGTATCTTGAAAACATACACTACTGCTATTTTAGACAAGGTTACAAGAGAAAGGAGACAGATTTTCTCATTTTGGTTGTCAGTCCTGAAAAAAACTACCAAAATGTAACAAAACTCTGAGTAAAGCACGGTAATATGTCTAGTCACATACCTTTAGCATCCAATTGAATGAATCTTCCACGCTGGTCCATGAGGCTGTGCTTATTTCAGAAAGGAAGGAATGGATAACAAGTTGCCTTATCACTGTGATCATTGCTAGGTAATGGCTTTTATAGAAAACTAAATGGGAGGTGATACTTGATGACACATAACACTGGGCAATTTACCTGCCGGGGTTGCTATGTTTTGCCTTTAAATAACAAGGTCTGCAATGTAAGAGAGAAGATTATTTTTATAACAGGATCATATATATTTCAAGTACATATTATACTAATAATAGGACAAGTGCAGGCTTGTCTTGTGTGTTGCATCACCTTGCAGATTTCTTTCATATTTTTCCTTTTATTTTAGAAAGACCAATTATCTTCACTAAAATACTGAGCTGTTCAGAACTGAATAGATTCTCTTTAAGTAGACAAGGAGCCCTTCCTGCTCTGGAGGGCAATAAATGTCTGCCACTAGTTTCCCACCAGCAGCAGGATGCAGTTCATCCACCCTTTGAATAGCTGTCTTCATAACCAGCTCCAGATTTTGTGTTCTTGTGGGCTTTAGCAAAAATGAGCTGTTATTCCTGAGAACTAACCCTGTGGGTGAGGATGAAAATGCATGCAGAGTCAATCGTTCCAGTAACTCCTTATGAAAAAGGACAGAGACTGCTTTTGTGTTAGATGTGTGGTATGACCTTGTTTGAAATTTGTTTCAAAGAAAGAACTGAGCATTTCATAAAAGGCAATAAAAAATACTAGAAAATTCAGACTTGAGATGTGCTTGATTAATGCTTTAGGAAATAATAAAAAAGAAAACCCTCCATGTTCCCTCTCTGGTCTGCAGGTGCTGGGAATGGCTGCTGCTATGTCTTTCATTCACTCTCTTGGTTATGGTCCATTTGATTGCCCGCAGTGTTCTTGGGTTATCAGGTGTATTAGCTTGGCCCCTCAGTGCCTCACTGTCTAGTTGTTTGCCGACTGTTTTCTGGCCGTGTTGTTCAAGCTACGAGCTGCAAGGTAAAGCACTGAACTCCATTTAGTCAGTCCTGTGTGACGAGGAGAAGATTTCTGTACTCAGCTTCTTGGAAATCCCAGCTCCGTTTGTCACTTTTGCCTCACCAACAAGGCTCTCTGCTAGGGCCAGCTTTGCACAGCACTTGCATTCACTCAGGCAGTGAAGTGCTCAACAGTAAACTGTTTTTCAACATCTGTATGTAACTCAACCACATCTAACGTGCTGCCGAGTAGATATTTGCAGAGTCCTATTAATGCAAACCACTCTAATTCACAGAACAGAGACAACGCCTCTTGCTTGAGTTGCTTGGGTTAAAGCACATTATGTCAGTCTTTTATACCGCTATGTGCATATGATTAAGAAGTACAAACTGTAAGTTGCCCTCTACACGGCAAATACAATTCATCTTAGTGTGTTTTTTAAAAACAATTCGGTGAGCTGATGTCTTACAAAGAGTCTTTACGCTTATGTAATACTTTAGACGAATATGGCTTGTGTTCTCTGGTTGTGTTTTACAAAAGAAATTAATTTTGAAAATTTTCTTTCTTTTATGGTCGTTTTACATTAATTCTTAAGCAAACACTAGGGGGCGAAGACCAACCATCTTGTATTTGTTCACCTTTCCCAAATGGCTTGCACAAACAGCTTTCAGATTATAAATTGGTCACAGGCAGCATGGTTTGTCTGCTCAGTCCTTGCAGTGTGTATCTGGATATCTAAACAGCACATTCCCTAATACTTAATGCAGTAAAGGTTTGGAAAACCAACCGATGACAGAGGTGGTCACGATTTTTTGTATTCATACATATTGTAAATTTTGTACTCAAAATGTTACTTGAAGTCAGTCCTCAGTGCTGTTCCGGTCTTCTTTTACGGTGTTAAATTTAGAAAAAACACTGCAGCCAGCATAACTACATAGCTATTTGCTGAGACAAATAGATAATGTGTTTCTGATAAAGTTATTTCTTTATAACCTAGTTGCAGCAACGTCTTGTAGGAATTCTTAGGGGCTGCTGAGAGAAAATACACATATACGCACACACAAATATGTATTCAGTGCATATTTAGCTTTCATTGGACAATTATGTTTTTCCCAGAAAATGTCAGTGTTTCCTTCCAACTTGTTTCTTTGCATAAGGCTCTGTAAGTGCTTTATTGAAATTAATGCTTCTTCGAATGTTTTGCTGAGCTCTCTTTTTTAATAGAAGCATCTCAAATATTATCTCCTTTTAAGACAGCACAAGTAATGTATCTGCTGATATAGCAGACTGCAAACACTTATAGTCAATTCATACAAAAAATATTAGCAAAAAAGGTAAAACAGAGGAGGAAAAAAAAGGAAGTGATCACCATCTGGACTGTTATAATGCGTTGTCATTGCCATTTCATGGCAAATGCTGGGATATGTGGAAAATGATAACTAATTATATACACAAACATCTGTCTCGCTCCTTCCTTCAAAGCAGGTATGCCAGTGGATTCAGCAATGTGGGGTGGGGGGCTGCAGAAGAAGGGGCTCAAAGAGAGCTTGAGGACTCATTGGATCTGTCTCAGCATTGAGGCAGAATCAGCTATGACTGGAGAAATTATAAGCTCTCATCAATGTTTTCTAGTGGTCTATAGATACTAGAAATTTCTCTATTATTTGTTTTCTGATGTCTGTATTATCTTGCCATAATTTAAACCGGTTACTCCTTTTCCCATCCCCTTGTATATGGAAAATTGTTCATTACTCTTCCCTTTGAAGGAAAGGTGTTTATCCCTTTCCCCCCACAATCTTCTCTTAGTTATACAGGTCAAGTATAATTCTCTCCATCTCTCTTAATGGGCCATATTTTCTACATCAAACATTCATTGTTCTTGCCATTCTCTTCTGAGCTCTTTCCAAGTGGTTTTCATCTTTCTTGAAGAGTGGTGCCCAGGACATAATACAACAGACAAATTCTCTCTGATGCTGGATGGAAATGAGGGCTTCCATGCCACGTAGAAAGTTTCTATTTAAAATTACCAGTATAAAATTTGCTCTTTTCACAGTTTTGCCTTTTGTTGCTTAACATGTTATTTTTGAATAACTGAAACATCCAGATAATTTCTAAAGAATTTCTTAATTGCTAGTTTGGTTATCACAGCTGAAGTTCCAAAGTACTACTCTGCATCACTGAAGCTACACATTATTTATTTCAGTGCATTAAGATAATTTTGAATTCTAGCCCCCATCTGCCAGCATGCTATTGTATCTTCCGGGCTGTTCTTATTTGTCAATTTAAGAAGTGTACAACCTACTCCGTCATCCAAGCCTTTAATGGTGATGCTGAATAGCATCAGATTAGCAAATTGTTATCAGCGTTTGTCCTGAACCAGCCCTTTGCACTTGCTAGCCAGCTGTACCAAGGGGTAAACAGCAGCACGAATTGAGCCACGTGGAGGCATGGGAGTAGCTTACGGCTCCAGATTTTGACTTCACTGTAGCTGACTGGTAACCAGCATTCAGGTGTTTAGGAGGGGAAAAACAACAGCCTTCCTATACTAAAGAATTGCACCATGCAATGTGAGGCTGCAAGGGATTAAAAGAGGATAGGTTTCTCTTGGGACAACTCTGTGGCACGTATTCAAGATATGTTGTTTTTCTTAAGTTTATAGTTTTGGCTGAGATTGATACATTTCATTGATGAAAGGAGGAAGTTTTGTCAATAACAGTGAAAGAACATTTTCTCCATACTTGGGAAAAAATTATCAGTCAGAACATGAGGAAGATAAAGTGTTCCTCTGGGACAATTTGGAGAGCAGGCTGCTTCACGGTCTGCGTATAGCTCGCAGATCCCCTGTGAAAGCACAACCAGCATGAGTGCTGTATATTTAGAAAATACAGGTGTAGGAGGAACTGGTGGTAATCTAAGAAGAATTCCTTTTTAAGCACAGCTTGGGGCAGGAGATTTGGTACCAGCATTAACAGGGTCAGATACTATGCAACGTGAAAGAAGTTCTGCTGCATTCTGCTGAGCCATGAATGATAGACAGTAGGGGGGATTGTGCTGGGATGTGTAAAACGTAAATGGAAGTTAAAGGTATGCTGGGAAGTGACGACACAGTTCTTTGTGTTTAAGAAGTAGAACAAATACAATATTTAAAAAAAAAAAAAATCCTTGCAGCACTATCTCTTCTCTTTGTTTGTAGTTTGCAAGACCTTGAGCTCTGTTCCTCCCCCAGATACAAATGTCTGATTGGATTATTAATATTGCATCAACTTTAAGCTTGTTTGGTTTAGCCTTGAGTCACTAAATTTTATTTTTCTTAAAACTGACTTAATTTCAAATGCTAGTTAAAGAGCAAGTCCAGTTTTGAAAATAGCAAAACACTCATTTGAGCAGAGGACATGCTTTGGTGCCAAATTTTTCTTCTTTTCACCTTCCCTTTATGTGTCTTTATTCACCTGTCTATCTCTTGTTATATTATTAAATTGACTGGGGAAGTGATTTTTGTTCAGTGCTTGTATAGCAGCCAGCACAGTGAGGTTCTGGCTTAGGCTACTGGGTGCTTCACCTGTGCAATCTGAGTTGCACCTTGTCTGCCAAAACCTACCCATAGCTGCTGTACCGCATTTCACTATTATAGTTGCGGGTTTGTTGTCCAAGAGACAAATTCTTTCATCACTATAATTTTATGGAACTAACAATGCTTACATCTATACATCTAAAAGGTATTTGCCTTTGAATGCTTCATCTCAAAAAGGTCACAACAGAATCTGCACAAGTGCAGAAAAGGGTGACTGGGACTTTAAAGGTACAGTACAGTTATTTCTCATAAGCTCATAAGCCATGACTTGGTACCAAATGGAAATTAAAATTGATTACTTGGCAGGAAGTTTGAAACTAGTGCAGGGAAATACTCTTTCACATGATATGCACTTCAGCTATGGAACTCATTGCTGCACGCTGTGGATTCACAGAAAAAGGGTTATTAAATGCAAGGACACAGGTATTTTAGAAAGTCCTGGACTATCAACATTGGAAAGTTAGATGCATATACTAGGGAAATTATCTCACTGTAAGCATGCTTTTTAGTTTTTGGGGGTTTGGGTTGGTTTTGTTGGTTGTGGTTTTTTTTTTTTTTTTTTAAATGTTTGATTGTTTGATTTGTTCTAATAGCTCTTCCCAAGATATCTGCTGCTTTCTAGTAGAAACTCTTCAGCATGACATGACCTACTTGGGTCTTTTGTCCAACTTACAGCAGCCACTGTTAACGTAGGTAGAAGCCATCTGTGCTGGATAACTCCTAGTCTGTAATTCTGGAACAACCGTGTTGCAAAGCTTCAAGCATCACTTGTTTGTAGCCAGAAGGTCTCCAAGCTCTTTGTTCAAGTTAATGAACATTCAAAAACCAAATTGATCTGTGATGATTTTGTAATCAGAATGAGAGTTCGAGCATAAGAATGGGTGATACTGTCCAAACCATTGTGTGTGCAATTTTTTCTTCTCCGTAAGTGATTTCACATAGGATAACTTGAGATTTGGCTTGGGTGAACAGGTCACTTCTGATTTAGTAGGAGAGAAGACTCTTGTTGGATTCATGACAAGACATAGGAGGTAATTCCTACCTTTCCTCATCAGACTAACGTTTTAGACATAGAGCCCCACACAATAAGAACATGGAGACTCTTGGCACCAGCCGTATCTACAAGATATGCTACAGGCCACCTCTGCCTTACATCAAACCTCCCCTTGGCCAGGTTAGAGGGATGCCTTTTTGCCCATACAAATCACTTCTCTCAGTCCAAGTAAATTCAGTTTGTCTCTGCTCTGCAACCCTGTTGCAGCTGAGATGAGCAAAGCCCAGCCACCCCATGTCCACCTGGGGAAGGGGAGGTAAACAGAAAGGGAACAAGGGTGGATTAAAAAGGGTGCTTAACAATTCCCATGCTTGGTCATGAACGCCGTGACAGTTCGTTTGAAGGCCACAAAGTGCAGTTCTGGGAAGCTGCGGGGTTTTTTCTGCTGTTTAACTGTTTGTCTTGTATTCAGCCCAGTCACAAAACAGAACATTCTCACTGTCTGCTGAAGGTTAGAGTCCACTGATATGTTTCTAGGATGAACAGAAGTCTTTCTGTCTGACTTTCATGCTTTAAAAATAAATAAACAAATCACTAAATAAAAGCTTAAGGGCACACACACGCTCTTGGTTTTCATAGCTTTGCTCAGTCATCCACAGCATGAACAGCAAGTTGTGTGTGTAGTTACAACTGCTTCTATGTGGTTCTGAGTGTTCAGCATGAAAAGGGGAAATGATAGTGCATTTTGAGAAAAAAGTAATTCTGTCAATTAAAATTAAGGTTACATTTTGCTTTCAGATATATTCACATGGAAGACCTTTTTTCATCAAGACTCATTTATGATTATGCTAGTATAAAGATATGGCAAAGTAGCTGTAAAATCTCTGTCAGGGCATAAAGGCCACTCAAAATCAGTTCCCTACAGTGAACCCCAAATTTGAGCAGGATGGCACAAGAACATTTATTTCTAAGGGTGTCTGCAGCCACGCCAGAGTTCAAGGCTCTGAGCTGATCCAAACCTGAGCGCTCTTTTAATCTGTGCTATCATCTACACTGCCAACAGACAATTTCATAATCAGGTAGTACAAGTCAGTTTTTAAAAACTTTTTCAGTACTAAATTCACTACACACTTGTGAAGCCTTACTGAGATCAGATGAAGGCAGCCAGTAAGATGAATGAATAATAGTTCTGTATTGTCTATGGTTTTATTTCAAGGGTTTTCAAGTCCTCATTAAGAACTCTTTCCACTAATTTTGGATAGTTTGAGGTCTGTTGTAGTTGGAATGGTTAGAGAGCAGAACTCAGCTACCGTGAGATTAAATTTCCTTAAATTAATAGTTGCAAGGATAATATTATCCATAATATTACCTAGCTTTTCAGGAAATGGTCAGTCCACAGAGCTTGCCCTGGCTAGATACACAATGCGGGTAAGAGTTACCAACTTTAAGTCCCATACTTGGTTTTGCTTCTCTCTATAAAATATGAATACAGTGGCCTCATTTTGTTTGTTTGTTTTTGAGGCAGGGCAGGGGAGAGGTAAGGCTTTTGCTCAAGAAGTTAACATGAAGCCACTTCCAACATTTTTAGTTTTCAAAGTGAAACATGGACTGTTAAATTACTGCAGCATCAGATCAGACTGACTGAACTTATGCACATTTTAGATTGAACATTTATTTCTGTCAGGGTTACCTATGAGAGATAGAAAAGAGAGAGCAAATTATTTCTGGTTTGTGTGCAAAATCAGATAGTTCATATACTTTGCCTGGTAAACATGGATTTGCATTTAATGCAAAGAATATAGTCTGTAGTAATCACTCTACAAAGTATATACAAAGTATAGAGTACAGTATATTTTAGATGCTAAAAATATTTTAAAGGAAATTTACTAGGTAGTCTTTTTTTCTTAAACACATGGGGGTTTTTTGCTTCTCATAGAAATACAGAACTTGAGCTTACCATCTTCATTCTGCATTGTGTGTGAAAGTAACTGCTTACTTATTTTTAATTATCTCTGCCATGGAAAGGAATTAAATTTTTGGGGCTTTTCTAGGATCCGAGTGAATATTTTGATAACAGTGTTTCATGTATGGACAGCACTGCAAAAAATATTTTTGTTTCTTATTTTGAATCAAAGCATGATGTTGTACAAACATGGTTAGAGGAATGTATTTGTGGTCCAAGTGTAGGCCTGAAACAAACTGCTTGTATTTCTTTTTTCCAGCGTCTTTGTAGTTTTCTGAATATTTGGAGAATCATATTTTTGAATCCTCTCATGTATATCATAAGGTTCTTGGTTGCTAGTGAAATACAAGAGGAACTGATTGAAAGCCAGATATTGGTGATAAAGGACTCAGAGACACTTGGGAATGTTCTTTCAGCAGGAGGGTCCTGGGGCTAGCCAAGCTTTCTAATTGCACCAGCGCAAGAGGGTATAGCAGGAGAAAGTGAACGTGGTCATCAAGCAGGAGCAATGATGAGAAGTGGATGCGTTTCGCTTGGATTCTCTAATTTCACAAGTGTCACTAGGCTTGTGTTTTTTAGGATGGAGGTGCTTTGGGACCAATCAGCTACAAGGTCCCTAAACAGAGAGTTTGAACATGTTGGAAATACTGGAAATAACTTCCTAAATCGTTGTAGTCTGGCTAATTTATTTGATTGACTGAAGCTTGTCTGTTGCTGAATCAGAAGAGAAGTTTCTATAGTGCTTGGTTCACATAGTATCTTCAGCTACATTTCGAGTGAGTTTGGTAACCCTGAACCAATGAAGGGAAGTATTACTTCCCAAATAGGGAGTTAATGTTTTGTTAAGCACAGAGTTTAAAAGGGCTCTGATACTTCAAAGTCCTTTGCCTACAGGGTAGGCAATGGAAAGGCTGTAAGTCAGAGACAATTGCTCTGGAAGTTTAGTATTCTCTGTGTCCCACAGAAGAAACTAAAACTGTACAAGAAAACAGACAGTGACTTCTTTGGTGAGGTTAAGAGTTCAATATTTTTCAACTGTCCTTATTTTTACTAGGTTCACACTCTTTCTTTGCTTGTGCTGTGAGAAAAGGTAACAAAGTTGGATTTCACTATGGAGGCTCAGTCTGGATATTTCAGGTGAAGGTATACAGAAATGACAAGATAAACCTTCCTTGTCCATGCCTTTGAGATCTGTGGATGTGAGAGATTATTACATTTGTAATCAAGCTACAAATGGGATGGTGAAAACCACAGTTTTCAACATTTAATTTCTGATGCATGCACCAGCGCAGAGTCTTCACCTTCCTCCCTACTTGCCTGCATCATTGGCAGATGTACAGTTGTGTGTGGTAAGAGGATTATTTTCCTCTGTCAGGTTTTATACCATGAAGGAAGAACACCTTGACCTTGCTTGGTGGGTTCCCTTGGTGGGTTCCCTCAGTGGAGTCCTACTTTTCTTGTGGCTCAGCTTTAGTTTAAGCTAATATTTGCATAGCCTGACATACGGCATCTGGCTGAGCCGGGTATACATCCCGTCACCCACATACTGCACGTGACTTTTTTATGAGACAGCTAACTCTTAAGTGACTAGAACAGCTGGAACCACCACACAGACACCACTAAGCAGAGTAAGTCTTGCAGAGAGCAAATGGTCTGGGGTCACAGGGGCCCTGTAGCTTTGTTTGCAGGAAAACTGAGCATTAACTTTTTTTTCAGAAAATGCTGGCAGGCAGGCAGGAAGTGCACACTAGTTATATGTTACTTCGTTGTGCGTTAAGCTGATGATTAAACAGAATTGAGTAACATTTGTCAATAAATGAGAGTGAAACTTTTGCACGAAGAAATAAAATTAAGGAATTGTCATGAATTAAACCAGTGGAAAAATAGCATGAGGTGTACATGATTATTTTTAGTTCTTTTACTTAATCTGTGTGCATTTTTTCACAGTATGTGTGTTACTTGAAATCTCTTACAAGCATTATTAAGTCTGCCATAGAAATATGTTCTCCTTCCCATCCCCTCCCCTTTACCTTTTCCATATGTTTCATTTTTTAAAGTATCTTGAGATCTTGATAATAGGGGCTGCAAGTTAAAAACCTACTTTAACAATTAAATATTGCCTTTTTCTCACACACAGACCTCTCATTGACTTACCCCTTACACCAGTCTCAGCCTCCAAAGAAGCAAGTGGTGGAAACCTTGCAGTAAAAAGCACAAAAAGTGTGTGCCATAGGACAAAGCAAGAATGCCAGCCATTCCTGTTTTGACTGATTGAAAGAAAAAAACAAACCTGGAGAGCCAACAACACATGAACTTACTGACCTTTGTGCCGTGATAGTTTCTGTAATTACTGAATAGCGGGGTTGGGCTGAGGGCTCAGGAGGAGAATTTGGGGGTTGGCCTAGGCAGTGAGATAAGGTTACATATAAGGTGGCTGCAGTGGATTTGGGAACACTAACGGAGTATATTCCCTGGTGTGCAGCTCAGCGAGTTTGGATCCTGGAATCATGAGCGGGTGCCCCTTCGCGGGGAACAATTACCTGTGAGTCCCTTGTCCCTGTGTTTTGCTTCATAATGCCGGTTCAAACGATATAATGTTAATGTAAAATATGAAAGCTCGGAGAGGAATTAATGATTATCAACAAATAGACAGGTGTAGCTATTGCGAAAGGAAAAGAGATTGTACAGGGACTTGTCCGAGCACTTGTTATTTGATGAAATAGATATAATGCTACCAGCTGTTACTGTGACAAGAGCTATTTCAGGTATACTGTTTTTCTCAAAAGCCTGCTTTAGTGGTTCAGTTTCTCAAAACAAAGCATTGTTGGAATTGTAGATGCATCTGCTAGTAAAAAGGCATGTATATTCATAGTTCTTTTATTAAATAGTTTATATATTGACTTAATTTTCTTCTTAGACTTAATTTTAACAAGCTATCTTTGGAAGAAGAAAAAGATGACAAGTCACAAGAAGGGATAAATAAAGCCAGCAAGGGTGGACTTGTCTATGGAGACTACCTACAAGTAAGTTTAAGGATATCATGTATACTGCCCTGGTCTCTCTTAAGACGTGAGCCAGGACCTGCAATTGATGCTTCTCCCAGCAGTCAGCCAGTCACTAAGACAGGTCTCCAAGTGCCCTTTGACTACCTGAGCTCCCCACGTGAGTCACGGGCACAGGTACCTGTCTCAACTGGGATGGTGCAGGTGGACTGTGGGATGGCTTCTCAAACTGCAGGGAAGCTGGATATTTTGGGGGTTCTGGTAGGGAATTATTTATATTGGTGAACCTGAACTGTAAAGTGGTACACCACAAAAGGCTTTCGTTGGTCTGACAATGACCACTTGGCAATTTCTCCACGTCAGCAGGCCGTGTGCAACTTCCCTGAATTATTGCATGAAAGCCTAGAATATTTGGCTGGAAAAATACATTGCAGAAATTGAGGGGGTGGGATGATGACTAGTGGGACACACACACAGGAAAAAACCCAAACAAAAAACCACAACAAGTAGAAGTAATTAAGAACTAAGTAAAAATAAAATGCCATAAATAATAAAAGATTCCAGACTTGCTTTTGTGACAGCATGAACTGAAGTGAGCTGAATTACTCTCTGCTTCTGAACAGGAGACTGATTTCTTGATGTACTATATGGAATCTTGCAAAGATTTCTTTTAAAACAACTATGATTAGATTGTAAATTTGGCTCAGTAAAAAAATTAGTAATGCCAGAACTGAACTAACTAGTACAGCCTCAAAACAGAGCTCTTGTGCAGATGTTATTGCATGATTACATGGAATTTTACTATAGGAACGCCATTTTCATGGAACACGACAGTATAGATGTAAGATCTCTAAACATGCTGGATATTTTGTTTTCTCTTTTTTATGATTAAAAATACTCTTAAAATGATTTTCCAAACTTTATTACTTAAGGTATCTAAATGTTCCATTTTAGGCAAGATTTTTTTAAAATTAAAAAGTAAAAGTGACACATGAGACCATTTAGTCTAACTTCTCATACAACCTGGAATATGAGGCCTATACATATTTTTTTTAATATTATCCTTAAATATTAGCTCTACACAGTAGGACTACCATTGCTAATAGCAGAATTGAGAGCTTTACCGAACAGTCTTATCTTTATTTTTAAGCTGAACAAAATATTGAATGCTCAAGAACTTCAGAGTGAGAAGAAAGGAAACAAAATCCATGATGAGCATCTTTTCATTGTGACGCATCAAGGTACGTGATTGGGAGGAGTTCAGTGGTGGTTGACTGGCATTTTTGCCACAAGGAATGTATTCAATGCTGAAACACGCAATACACAATTTGTTTTCATTTTAGACACAATCACTACAATAGCTCTGTCTTTTATCTGCATTTATATTTGTATATATCCATATATCATTTGTAAGGCTGTAATCAACTCTATGCTTATGAAGCCATAAGTATAACCTTTGGATCTGGTAAACCAGGATTTGGATGGTTCTGTTTCTAGAGAAATTAAGGTGGTGAAATTCATTCCTTGTCTGAGTAAGAGGCTGCTATGCAGTTTATTGTAGGCAAATTTTGTGTATTGGCTTGTGCCTTCTCTGAAACTTCAATCCAGTTTTAACCATCTAGAGGCTGTCTGGAAGCCAGCATACTGGTTAGGCACTCCCTGGCTGCTAATATCCATGTGTTTTGCATGCACTGGCCTGATGATATTTTCCTGTTATTGACAGGAAACATGTAGATGATATAAAGATTGTAAGCAGCTCTGGAGTTAGCTTTTATTGGCGTATCAGATCTAGATTTTCTCTTTCCTCCTTTTGTAATGAACATTCTGTACATCGAATATCTGATGTGTAAAACATGCTTTAAAAAATTCTGTCAACATTCTTGACACTAGATTATTTCACGTAATAGTTTAGGTAAAGGACAGCATAATGTAAGAGGTAATACGTTTGTGTATCGGCATCATTTTGTACACCAGCAATGTAAACATAGGCTATTCGTTTCAAATCAAAATGTAAGAATTTTACTTCTTCAGGGCTATGAAGAAAAAACAAAGTAATGTTGAAGTTAATGCTAACAATGCCTTTCTTGTTGTAGCATACGAACTTTGGTTTAAGCAGATTCTGTGGGAAATGGACTCTGTGCGGGTGATCTTTCAAAATGGCCACGTAAGTTGAAAGCAAATATTAATTTTGGGAAAATGCAGCCCCTCTCTTTCTATTGCCTCCTGCCTTCCAGCCTGATATATTTGGGTTTACTGAAGCAACGTGCTCTTTTTTGAAAACAGCATCAGAAAACCCCAATGAAATTTGGCTAAGTGGGTCTTATATCCTGATAGTACAGACATTTGATCAGCAAAACCTTGTTTCCTCCTGAAGTCTGCCTTTTGCATAGATCACTCTCCAAGACCAACTTCATTGGCCAAAATGCTCTCATACTCTCCTACTAGTACTGGATAACTGCAGAAACTTAACTTGGGAATATTCTACTGCAGAAAAAGCATGCTTAGAGGCAAAACTGAAAAACAGAGGGCTCACAGGTATTTTTATGTTGAAAAGTCACTTCTGCCTTTGTTCAATTTTTTGAAGTCTACATACTATATCCTTCCACCCAATACCTGCTATACAAAAGGAAAACTCTTTTTGGTTGTTGTGTATTATTAAATCCAACAGAAAAGCAACAATCAAAATCACAGTGTACAGTTGTATGAGAATTTCTGAAAATTACAAATATAACAGGAATATTTTGAATATTTCTAAATATTTGTCCAAAGCTAAACACACCTCATAATAATAGACAACAACAGAAAACTCCTGACCTAATACTACATCCACAGAAAAAGGCTGTGTAATTTGAGAAATACCTTGAATAACATTATGGGCATGTGTATATGAAGAAAATTTGAAACGAGACCAGACTGAAAGAAGGAACCTTTTTATCATAATGTCCAATGAAAATGTTCTCTGTTATCCTCCACATCCATAATTTTGTTGGCTTTTTAGTTGAACATTACATCAAATTATAACTGATCAAAATCAGTTCTTAAGCAGAATAATTTTTCATTATTTATTTTTGTGAAAAATGAAACTTTGCTTACAACGAGAATTTGAAATGTCAGTGTTAAGGTTAACTACACAGCCAGGCGATTAAGGAAATGGTTATCATCTTTCATTTTTGATATTTCCTGGTTGCGTGCCCAGGTCTTAGAGAAAAGTTTAATCCCATTGAAACTAATAGGAATTTTAGCAGACTCCTCTGCAGGCAAAATGTTCAATGTAGCCAGAAGAGAGTCTCTGTGTTTTCCATTTAATATTTTCTATTTCCCACCAGATGCAGGCTTCTCTGTTTTCCTCTGCTTGCTAATGCACATCTCTCATGAACATCTTTTTAGATGTGCTTTCCTGATGTACTTCTCAGATTATTCTGCATCTCAACTTTTAAGTACTTTCCACACCTGCCTTATGACTTGATTATAGAAGTGATTATAATAGAAAGCATAATATAATTATCACATGATGTCATATATCATTAAAATTGTATTGCAATCATTGGAAATGATCATGATATAAATGATTTTGGTCTAGAATTTAATTGCTAGTGGTGACTTCTATTTCAGTCAAAAATATAGAAAAGAAAAAGAAATCCTATATATTTGGCCTAGTTGTAATGTATCACCAGTCAGAGAAAAATAGATTTCAATCTTTGAAAATTATAGTTTCAGTTTTCAGTTAAAAACAAAGTGCTCTATTCAATATGAGATTCTGCTGCTATGGATTTCATGTGGAAAGGAGTTGGGAACTATAGTGATGTACAACAGTGAAAAGACCTGAAATAAATAGGTAGGTTATAAAGAGAACACCATTCTGTCTGGTTATGATCTTTATTTTTTCTACAGGTAAGAGATGAGAGGAACATGCTGAAGGTTATTACTCGAATGAACAGAATTTCAATGATTCTGAAATTACTTGTGGAACAGTTCTCAGTTTTGGAAACTATGACTGCATTGGACTTCTTTGATTTCAGGTGAATACTTACTATTCATTCCTCCACAATAATCCATGAGCTGGTAATTCCGATCCTTAGGACTGATTGTGAATTTTGCATGTGCTCTGGCAGCTTGTAGTACCTGTATCATTCAGCAAGGTGAGAGCATACCTTAGCGAGGCAATGGTGACATTAAAGTGCAAGGGTCAAATGAGAAGTTGAGCATGAATGTGAGTCCAGCATGCTCTGCAAAGAAGTACAAGTTAATTGTTGCTGTTTGTGTGTGGTGCTGCGGAGTGGTTTCAGAGTCAAAAGATAACACAACAGAAATAGCTCATGGTTCCATTAACAATTTACTTGAAACTTACCACCGCGCCGTTGCAGCAGTATTCCATGGCGAATCATAGAAGTGCTTGGGTGAGAGAAATGCACTCTCCGTAGATTATCAAACAGATATTTCGGCTGTCTTGGTTTGCATAGTGTTTCCTTTCTTCATGTTTTAGTGGGTCTGCAGTGCTGCAGGCTTTAAGTGGCTGAAGGAAGCATTGCTGTCTCTTCTTTCTCCCCAATAACTTCTGCTCTCCAGTAGCTGCCCGATGTATTGCTGGGCTGGATGGTTGGTAGCTCCTCTGCCTTCTGCCCAGGCTTTCTTTGGGATCCCTTGGCTTGCCTCACTTCTCCCATGGCATTTCTATCTGTTCCCTCACTTTGGCTAGGTCCTTCCACTACACTGCCATGTGCGACAGCTTCATCCACTGTCTCTCTTGCTGTTCTTGTTCTGCTGGTGTCACTGACCCGTCTGACTCGTGACCTCAGTGCCGCCCAGCATCCCATCCACTTCTGCACTGTTTTAGTGCCCTTTCCTTTCTGTCTTTTAATGTTCCCTAACTAAAAAGCACATGAAACTACAATTTTGCTTCTCTTGGAAGTTTGAAACATCCGTATCATCTAGCATTACACTACAGCAGGGGAAAGCCATGGGCCAATCATCTGTTTTGATGCATTCTTGCTCCTGCTTTTCAACAACATACCGTCATTTGATAAGCAAACACAAGATCAAATCAATGATCTATTTCTGACAAATCTTATATTTGCAATTCAGAGTGCATTACAATTATGTAGCAATGTGGGATTTCAGATTACTTTTATTAATTTTTTTTTTTTTTTGCATGGTCACGCGATTTAACTCTGAAAGGATCCTATTAATGAATCCCTCAAATGAAACCCACTAAATGTTTTTCTGAACATTATTCTATTGTATACATAGCAATTATTCTGTATAACAAGCCTATTTAAAATGCATTCATTGGCACTTTAATGATGTGGAAATTTTTGTAATAGCTATTTGGGGTGAAGCTGCTTATTCTGTCTGGAAAGGAAATGATATTCACTAACATCTCCTCTTGTACATCACACACAAAAAGCTGCCATTTTAAAACACAGTACAAACATAAGTGTATGCACAAACAATATATAGCTAGAAAATTAGAATTTGTTATACATACATTGTAGTTGCATTAAAATAGCTTGGGTTTTTTCTTTTCTTAATTGCAATCATATAAAAAATGCTCAGATATCTATCTGATATTCTTCAAATATAAAATATGTATTTTTTTATTTTGTTGAGAACCAGAGAACACCATCATTGTAAAATAATATCCTGCACTTTTGTATCTTCTTTTCTTCTGTTCCCAAAGATACTACCTAAGCCCAGCCTCAGGTTTTCAGAGCCTGCAGTTTCGCTTGCTAGAGAACAAAATTGGTGTTCCCCAAAGTCTCAGAGTCCCCTATAATAGAAGGCATTATCGAGATAACTTCAAGGGACAGGATTATGAATTACTGCTTAAATCAGAGCAAGAACCAACGCTACTGCAACTTGTGGAGGTAACGATGTCTGTCTTAGAGCTTGCTTTGTTTTCCGCCATCTCCCAAGAATGTCCTTCATTGGTGTCAGTGACAAATTCTTCTTCCTTGAGAGAAGCAAGCATGCTGGCAATTTCCCAGTCAGTTGTGTTTTGGATTCTTACCAAATTTAGTATGAAAGAGAGTTAGTCATTAGTAAACCAACTGACTTTTCACAGCATTTCCTCTTGTCTGAAAAGTCTGTTAAACTAGTAAATTGCATTGTGGAAGTATGAGCTAAGAACATAAATGTACTGTTTCATTTGCACTGTTTTTCACAATGATAAACCCTTTTTAGAAGAAAACTTTAAAAATATTTCCACTGTTAGTGATGGCTATTAGAGAGGTTAAAAAAACAGAAAAGGAAAAATGACAACCCAAAATGGAAAGGAGAAAAGGTGTTTAACAAATGTTTCATTATCTCTTACCTTGATTTAATTTGTCTCAGTGTTATGAATGACTCACAGTAATTTCTCTAACTCCCTTGTCATTTTCATACACAAAATTTACATAATTTTCTAAAGAATAATGCAGTATAAACCTCAATAAAAGCATCCACTCTTATTAGCCCTATCCATTTGTCTAATGGCACCTGATACAGAATATATAAGAAATTTCTCTAGCTTTTCTTCATTCTTTAAGACTTAATGCTCTTTTATCTTTCAGATGAGAAGGAGCTAAATTAAGTGATGTCTAAAGGGAGTTTAACCATAAAGATTCCTAATTTTTTTTCCCCTCCTAATTTCATTTCCATTATTAAAAGGAAATCAAAGAGAAAGCTTTGCTAACTGCCAAATAAATTTCTGTCTTGTATCATCACATATTGTGGCGTAAGTTAATGACAGACTGCTTGATCAGTATTCAGCCTGTCTGACATGATAAAAACTGGTTGTATAGATGGTTCTGTATCTTCCTTCTGAGGTTTACCTTTACGATTATTCTACATATGTGGCATAAGATTGTTTTCCTCTATCTATAAGGGAGTTGATTTTAAAGATACTCTTAGAACAAGACAGCTTTTGTCTTCCAACACTGATCATTTAACCTGGAACCTGTGAGTGTGTTTGCACGGCACCATTGTGCAGGTGTAAGTCATCTATGTGGACATCCTTACTCCAGCAATAAGCACCTCTGAGGGATATTAAACCACAACAGCTGTAGCAGCATAATTTATGTTGCTATAACTTGTAATTCTAGGGTAATGCGCTTGCACTGTTAATGTTTGAACACATTATTATTATTATTAAAGGCATGGCTGGAAAGAACTCCGGGACTCGATGCAGAAGGATTTGATTTCTGGGGACAATTTGAAGTGAATGTTTTAAAAGGTCTAGAAGAGGAATTTGCCTTGGTGCAGGTATATAGTGACTCTCGATCTAGCTATAAGAAAAGACAGCCGGCAAAATGACATCCTGACATAAATTTTACTTTTGGCCCGCTCCCAATTTCTTACTCACTTCACTTAATCTTTAGCAGCCTTTGTCTGCAAGAAGCAGAAAAATTTGCAAATTTTTCAGGAAATCTGAATAAGTTTGTAATTTGACATCTAAGATGGTTTAAAGCATGTAATACCTGGATGATTTTGATCACAAAAGGAAAGAAATAGTATCAATGGAAGGGTTGAAATTGTTTTTACTGAAACTACAACTTCACCTTTAGTTAGTGCTTGCATCTATGGTTCAGAGTAAACACAAATTTTGGGCCCCTGACCTGCAAGTATAGAGTGTCACTATAAACAGCCCATTTCTATTTAACAGTATGTGGCAATTTGCTGCTATGTGATCATTTGAATTACACTGGCAAATAAGCACAGGAAAATCCCTGAATATTCTAAGACCTGTAGCTTTAAGTACACTTTAAATGGAAAAAACCCACCGTAGCATATGAATTAATCAATTTCCTGAGAATATCTGTTTACAACTTTCTAACTTATCTAAACTTTTTTATTTACAACTTTATTACCCATGGCTGTGCAAGGATGTCTTCTTTTTGCCTTGAAAAAAAAAAATAGACTTCAGACTAATGAAGATTAAGTGTTTTTAAGGCCTCTAGACTGAAAGAAAAGTCTTTTGGTCTAAGCTGCCAGTTTGTTTGAACACTGATTCATCTGAATTGTGTTGACAGCTATTTAATTGTACGTTTTGTGGTAATTGTGTTTTTTAAAGGACAGTGACTCAGTGACTCATTTATCTTGTTTGAAACTACAGTTCTTATATTTAAAATGTAAAATTACAGAGTATTTGTGATGAAAATAGAAGTTACATCACGGGTTATTCAAGTGCTTAATTTTCCCCATTGAATTCTAAAACCTGTTTTTGTTTCAAATATCAAAGGCCAAACCAGAATCAGAAGAAAAAGATGATGACTTATCTGAATTCCAAAAACAGAAAGATGTATTACTTTCATTATTTGATGAAAAACGCCATGAACACCTGCTTAGTAAAGGTAGATTGTATTAATATATGTCTATAGCACTTTTTATTTTTTATACATGATATATATATATATAATCATATAATAGCATTAAATTTGCAGAAGAATCAGTAACAAACTAAGGACAGTTGTATTTTGCAGGAGAAAGACGACTGTCTTATAAAGCACTGAAGGGAGCCTTAATGATCTACTTCTACAGGTAATGTTAGAAGATAGATCTTTAATGCTTACTGGCAGGAGGAGAGGTTGAAGGTTAAGGACCGCAGCACCAAATTTATTTAGGTTGGAATGGGCCTTGGAAAGTAATCTAATCCAACCCTCCACAAACCCCCAGATTAGTTAGACCCATCTTGAAGGTCAGATCGGGCTGCTCGGGGCTTTGTCCAATTGAGTTTTGAATATCTGCAAGGATGGAGGTTACACGGCCTCTCTGGGCAGCCGGTTCTTATCTGACCAAATGCTGCCCCTCAGATTGAAACTAGCACATGTCTTGTTCAAACTGTTCTACAAAGTGTCATAGAAAGATTTAGAGTATTTTTCCAAGTATGAGGGAAAAGGCACACGTCAAGACTTACATGGCAGAAGCATTTGTTAGAATACCTACTGTCATTTCAATACCAATTTAGGAAAAATGTATGTTAAGTCACTATTACACATTGGTGAATCACTACTTTGAAAAATACAGCACATTGTGAGAGGTCTCACTGTCTTCTCTTTCATTTTCCAAGGGAGGAGCCTCGTTTCCAGGTTCCCTTTCAGCTTCTTACCTCCCTTATGGATATCGATGTGCTCATGACCAAGTGGAGATGTAAGTTTCACTTTCTGACTTTCTGTAACACTCCCTCTTTTAGATGCAAGTAAATTGTTCTCTTTCACTCTCTTTTAGACAAGTTATACCTAGAGTTATTAGAATTGAGCTTCTGAGTTCATCCTTTAGGAATGACATTTTTTTGTTTGTACTTTGGCCAAGGGGAAAGATGAACACCTGCTTCTGTCATCAGTAGACACATAGGTATAGCTATCACTTCTATGACATGCTTTAAGATAGGTGAACAATTTTAGTCAAGGGACAGGTATGTATTTTCCAATGTCTCCCAAAATGTCCTCATGACATCTCTTCATATGCAAACATTCTTTCTGCTCCTTCCCTATCTAGACATCCATAAATTAATGTATTAATTCTGTATTAACAGAGCATAATATATAAAAATTATAATTATCAATTACAAATAAGTATATATATATATTTATATATATTATATATTATTATTTTATATACAATGTATAATTAGTGTGTTCATATTGTATTAACAATAATTTTATCTTAGTTGACTGAAGAGTGGCATAATTAACTCCTGCATTGCTGAAGACCTAGTAGTCCTGTATCTCTCTAAAGACCTCTACACAATCTTTAATATTTCAGTGATGCACCTTGATGTGACCCTTTGCTTCTATCTTAAACACTGAACATACGCCCTGTCCTTCTTTTGTATTCGTTAGATAACCACGTTTGCATGGTGCACAGAATGATTGGCAGCAAGGCTGGCACCGGAGGCTCCTCTGGCTACCAGTATTTGCGCTCAACAGTGAGGTAAGGAGAATGCGTTTCCCCCATTACCTGCAATAATGCAGTCTGTAGACACTGTAATGCCAGGAGGCAGATTTCAGACAGCTCACCGGAGGCCAGAGGGCTGGTGTTTCTCTTTTGGGACTCCAGCATTTCCTCCTGGCTGTTGCACATTTACTTATCAGTCAGGTTGATGTATATAAATTCCAAGCCTTTTGGGGCAAAAAGAACTCCTTTTGATCACTTGTGCAAAGTGCCATATATAATTCTCAGTCAAGGGATCTAGGTGTTACTGTAATAGCAAGAATAATGATCCTGCACTGTTCAATTTGCATGCAAGCTAGCCCGAATTAATGAGGCGATACAGGCTGGAAGTGAGTCCCATCTACGGTGCAACTGATGATGGTTTCTTTATTCCTTAACATGATCTCCCATTGTACAACCTAAGGTACTTCAATTTAGGATTGAATATATTCTTAAAGCTGATAGTAATTAATACTCTCAAGCTGTGCAGGCAACAATGAGAAACATGTTTCCTCCTGTTGGATGAAGCAGAAAAGAAACTTAAAAGGGATAGTTGCGGCCTGAGCGCAGAACTCTCTGAATGCGTAGAACTTTTTTTTTTACACAAAATTTGAGGATTCAGCTAGTTAGACAATTTAAGCCTTTTAGGTGCAGCTATGTCCTGGCAGTCCTGAACAACATTATGTCAAAAAGCACAAGGGTATTTAGAACATCTTCTTCTAAGAGGACCTTCTTTGAAGTTTGTTTTCAAATAGGAACCGTACATAGCTGGTGACTGCCATGTATGGCTGAGGGCAACAATTCCCATCACAACCATCATAACAGAGGGTGGAATAGAAAGCAGACGGTTAGATTGAATTTGAAGATTAAAGGTTCACTGTCTTTTTCAGCAAGCCTCCTCACTCTTCCTTAATTTCAGGTTAACACTCTTCCTAGATAAATTCTACTTCATATCTACCATGAGAGTGGAGGTCTGGAGATTATAGCCTACATACTCTGCATTTTCAGAAGAAAGGTGTGACTATAGCAACCGTATTTCCTTGTTATGTCTAATCTGCTGTGCCCTAGAAACAGGATTGGATTCTTACTCTGGAATATTCAGGAGGAGGGTTAGTGCAGAAACCTTATTAAATAAATAAAAGAGATGGAATGATTCCTGAGGATTTTGAAATTATGGCCTTCTATGCCAGTATCGCAGTATTAATTGTTCCGATTGTCTTTTCAGTGACAGATACAAGGTGTTTGTGGATTTGTTCAATCTTTCAACGTTTCTAGTGCCAAGACACTGGATACCAAAGATGAACCCAACCATTCATAAATTCCTCTACACGGCAGAATACTGCGACAGCTCCTATTTTAGCAGCGACGACTCTGACTAGCCTGCCTTTCTAGAGTGGTTGCTGTAAAGAGCTTCAGGACTTTCACCTCGAGTGGTGCTATCCCTCAGATACAACCACTATTCTCACAGAGTGTGGGTGTGTAAATATGTATTTATGTATGACAGCTATGTGAATAGTATGATGGGCTTGTGGAACAAACTTAATTGTTTGTAGAAAAAATAATCTGTATTGAGTTAGCCTATATTAAGACTAAAATGATACCCCAATTCAACTCAAATGACCAATTTAACTTTTAGCTGGCTTCTTAAAACCTACACCTCTAGAGAGGGAGAAAATTATACAGAATTATCACGATCATGTTTTACTTGTACATATTTTTGTATTTGTTTGCCTAATGGCTATTATTAATTTACTTCTAGTTGAGGACATAATTAGTCTCATCCCCTTTGGAAGAATATTAGTTTCTGAGCTCTAGTGGAATTTCAAAAGGAATTTTGAGTTAAGAATTCAAGAGCTAAATTTAAAGAAATAAGTCCTGAATCTATAGAAGAAACCCAAGCATCTTGAACTTTTACATACATCAAGAATCATGTTGCTATCTATGTGTTACACGTGAATGTAAATCCCCTCCGTATACTGTTAAGAATAGCAGATATAAATAAGTACTTACTTTGCACTTCAAATAAAGCAGTATTAAAGATCGTCTTTTGTTCAGTCTTCTTCTAAATCAAGCACAAAGTTCAAACAACAGTCTGACAGGCATTTGAAGTGTTTTTTATTCAAAATATCATTGAAATAAGGATAAAATTGATATATAATAAAAGTGAAGCAAATTTGGCCACAGAATATTGATAAAGCCATGTCACCATCTCATTAGATGGCCTCTTGTCTTTTTAAACGCTTCCCTTGGAAATACACACATGCTGTAGGCTTTAATTTCTGGTGAGTTGCTCTGTACCTTAGTACTTTAGGTACTTACGCCTGGTCGTACCACCTCAAAAACACTGGTGGAACATCTGCGTTTGATATAACAACATTACTCTTATCAATTGCAATTAGGAACTTTGGCTATTGTTTTCCAGTTATGGAAGTGTGCTATTTGTTGTTTGTAAGCTGCTAAGGGATAGGCCATACTACAGAAGACTATAAGACTACAGACGACTTCCTCTTTTGTTAATCTGAAGTTTTCAGCCAGTAAATTCAGTAAGTAGCAGAACCTGAAGTAGTGAAACATCGGACTTGGTCTTCCTTTCATTTAAAATAGTAACACTTAGAAGCAGGACTAAAATGGCAATACTTACAATAGACAGTTATGAACACTTATTGCATTTCTCATAAAAAGGTTACAATACACTGATCTATTAACATGGAACAGTAATGGAGTGCAAAAATAACAGAATTGCTTCAACACTTTTCATAGTAGTGCTTCATAAAAGATACAGGTAAAGCATTCCAAATGAAAGATTCAGAGCATTTTTGAATTACATGTTTGGTTATGAATTCTAGCTACATTTGCCTGCAACTGCAGTGTTACAGGTCAGCAAAACTGGAACCCCTTTTTGATTCCCAGCAAGTCCCACCTATGAATTCAATTAACGTAGGGAAATTTAACACCCACTCTATTTGGAGTATTCTGTAATTGCTGACTTTCTAAAGGTGGCAAATATATATTAACAAACTGCACCCTCACCATTTTTTCTATAATAAATAAGTTTTTTAATTTTTGCTCTGCAACTGGCTTCACTGTTAGTTGAGAAGTAGAGAGAAGGCATGGAACTGACACAGCTCTCAAAGCATGGTAAGCCTGATTTGCAGACATACATCCTGACAGGACACAGGATGTTAAACCACTAGAACTGCCTCCATTTGTCTAAATACAGTTACTTCTTACTTTTCTAACCATCTAACAACAGAATGCAGAAGACACTGATATTTCAGGCACTTTCTAAAACATGGTCCCTGCACTGAAGAGCTTTGAAGTTACATTTACCCAATAAAGGTCTGAAGACGGAAACTGAAGGACTGCAGCACTTCAGAGACACTTGGGAAACAGTTCTGACTACCCATTTCCCTCCTCTACTCTTCTAACTTCAGAGAAAAAGTAGGATTTCGCAAAAAAGAGGAAGACAAAATGTGTCTGTCTGTCAGAGGTGCTAGGAAAGCCAAGTATCAAAGAATAATAGAATATTTTCTTCCAACTGCCCTTCCTCCTGGCCCAATAAATGCAGACCTAATCATAGTGGTTCTTATATTCAAAGCATTTAAATTATACTCTGTCATAATACTGATTATTTGATCCAAATTCCTTATCATTTGTCATCATTTCTTTCCTTGTAAGATTTTTTTTTATGGAGCAGTATTCAACACTTGGATAGAGTTCTCACTCGCAGTTTCAGTCCATCTTTGTAACTTCTCTTTGTGTACTCTGCAGTTGATTCCGAGTCTTCTTATCCCATGAGAGATTTGATGTACAACACACATTCCAAATAAAAACGTTTTTAAAAACTCCAGCCAAATCGTTCCTGTACTGCCTAAAAGCAGAAATTGCCCTTACAGCAATTTCTTGTTTTAGAAAATGTTGTTTTGAAGTAAATCTTCACATACAGTGTGTATCCAAATGATACTTGTGGTCTTTGGCCAGTAAGTGTCAAACAAATACTGATGAAACTGTATCTGCTATACCTACAAATGAAACAAAATTTTTTTAAAAATAAATACTGGAAGTGGAGACTTGCCAGAAGTAAGTTCCCAGAATTCATACTCATATAATGCCCTCTCTCCTCCATGCCATGACAGTAGATGAACTGCTGGGGGCAGGTAGGGGGTGGGGAGGCAGGGAATCAGGTGCAACCCTTTTACTTCTTCCTTGCCTGACACTGTTTATAGTTGAGATTTACTCTCCTCCTTCCTCTGCTTTCATGTTCAAAACTTTAGATCCCTTCTGAGGATTCAGCATTGGTCCAATATGGGTGCTGGAAAGCAATCTAAACCTTGATATCCTCCTCCATTTTAATCATATGCATTTGCAATGTATAAACAACATGAAGCTATGCAGCTTTGAAAACTCACCAAGAGACTAGAGATAAATTCCATTACAAGACACATTTTTGAACACTCATGCACATACAAATAGAGAACAAATTAGTCTTTTATTCATGCTCAGTTCTTTTTGTATTGTTGTACTCCTTCCAGCACTAAAAGCAAAGTCTGACTACAGCCTGTGAAGGTATCAAAGGTTGACGGCTCTTACACCCTCAAAAGTGGTGTCAGAGCACCTCTAAATCAGAAGACAACAAGAGAGCCACTACTAGCCTTTGCTGCATTGTTCTTGTGTGGCACACTACAGAATATGTGAAAGATCCTGCTTTCTGAGAAAGCTGATTTTGAAAACAACACATCCATTCTTCCTGACAACCTCAACAATTGACTTACTTGCTTTAGTTATCACTACTTCTAAATTTCTCTTTCCAAATAGTTTGTTTACACAACAACAGTAAGAACAGAAGTTTCAGGAACATGGAAAAGCTATGATTGGATACATTGTCCTGATCTTTACTGAGTACAGGCAAACTGAATATTATCTATTCTTATTTGCAGATGATTCACATCATCTAACACCTTTTACAATGACTGAGAGCTACTGTGAAACATACGTGGAAAGGAAAGCCAACAGAAGACCTCCACTGTTAATCTAACAGACAAAAATTCAATGGACACACACCACTTACTATCTAGTAGTCCAATCCCAGCAATTTGGGTCAGCAATCTTTGCTGGTAAATAGGAGCTTCACCTGCCTTACCTCCCCCCTATCCACCCACTCAGAAGAAACTGGGTATTTAACACTACAAAATCTGCTCAAACACCAAGAAAAAATCTCATGCAAACAGTAAGAGGGCAGGAGATGGAACTAGCACTAAAAGTATATACCTCTATCCTACAAGAACAGCCATAAGCAAGGTACACATTTTCCAAGCACAGGCAGATCCACTTTCCACATTTGTTTGCTAAACTGAGCCCAGAGATAATTGCATCCACCAGACAGGGCAGCAGCTGTTTTACCTACACCAAGTATAGTGATGGCACTAACCTAGAACCACGATACATGACTGTATACTTTACAATGCCATTACCTCTACGTGGTAAGGTACAATAGTACTTTATTTGTTATGCCTTATATAGCTTTACCTTTGCATGGTGTTTTTTCAATCATTCAACTACATGGCTTGGTTGAACTAGCAACCACCTTATTTATTTTTCCACCTGGACTCGTCTAACCTCTTTTAAAACATAGCAATGATTTGTATTTCCTCTCTGAGGATCCCATTATATCGCTTTACTTACAGGGAGAAACATACCCCAGCATGTGGCCTTTACCCCTTTAATTATTTTTTGTCAGACTTACCACAGACATTGCCACCTATCTTAACACGAACGTAGCCATCTATTCCCCATGTAGGCCCCCAAGAGTTCTGTACAATCCAGTAAGGGATACTACCTGTAAGAGACATTTTCATAAACAAGAGACAACATGAGATTTTGGAAGCATAAAAAACTTCTAACCCTCTACAGAGTTAATTACCATTTTAATATCTTGTAGTTTCTGATGGTTTGATGATATAGTACAGTGAAACCTACTGTTGTTCACATAGAGGACAGAGCTAATATTCCAGTGTTGTCCTCTCCTAGCATAAAGACACATATAGCCACGTTCTTGACTTTACAAGGACATGAAGTCCCACAAAACTGAAGGAGCACAAAGAAGAGTTTCTCTCCTGGGATCAGGCTGCACTTCCAGAACTGATGTGACACCAAACCAAACAGTTCTCAACAGAACACCCAGTTCTGGATTTTAATCACTTGCCCCACAGGAGGCAAGTTGCAAGTAAGAGGAAAAAACACAAAACCTACTGGGTTGAAGTTCAGTTCATGGAAACGCACCTGTTCTGTCAAAACCAGTGATAAGAACAGCATGATTTGCTCTGCCACTGGAGCAGTGATATTGTATGATCCCTCCAAGATAATCCTGCCAGCTAACCGCATCTACTGTTACTGCCAAAGGGCCCCAGTTAACAAGCATCCTCATCATTTCTTCTTCTTGACCACTGTGAAAGAAGTGAGTGATAATGCCAAGTTACTAAAGTCAGCACACTAAAGCAATTTGAGAGGTGGTAATCTACTTGTTCAGTACAATTTAAAAATCAAATAATTAAACTGTTTTGTCTGAGTTCTACACACCACATAACATACATCAATAATTACATATTTCATATACTACAACACAGTAATACAAATATAGGGCACACAGACTATGGGAAAGGTGCACATCCAAAGATATGATGCTACTAAAAAGAAGCACGTTTCTGGGTCAAGTCAGTGGGCAATAGTGAGCCCTATGTACCTTTTATACATCACTCAATTAAAAACAGCTTTGGACAAACCATTAGTCTAAATTATTCTTTCCTGTTAGTTTTTCAAACATACAGAAGTATCTCTTATATCATACATAATCCTACACTAAAATATGTATCTCAAACATACCAAAACACAGGACTTTGCCACTATCAGACATTTACCATTAGCATCCTCATCCAGTTTTACTTATGTAATATACTGGAACAGGAAATCTTTACCACTGCATGATATGTGCAATAACTGAATTTGGCAAATATAGACTGGCAAAGCTATAATTGATTTTAGTTACTTATATCTGGCAGTAATTCAATTCCTAGTCAAAATTGTATTTCCTGTCTTTAAGTTCAGTATGCAGCTGTATTGTACTGATAAAAATTAGAAACAAACTTTCTTGGTACAGAAACCTAAAAAGCTACCAGTTGTCTTCACAAAATTCAGTTGACAACACTGTTTGTAAAGTCATGGGCTGGAGGAGGATGCCAGTGGGTATGTAAATGGATGAATACCGAAGTAACTGAATACTTCCTAATTTTTTCAACAAATTCTAATTACTATTGGTAGGATTTACCGTTTCTGATACTTAAGCAGTGTAATGTTCACTTAGCATATATTAAAAGTTGTAACTGACTCAATGTTCCAGTTTAAACATAGCCAGTTTAAACACAGCCAATTTAGAAGACTTCAATTCAAGACACAGACTTAAGCTTTCTCATTCGAACAGGCTTAGTGATGTCAAGGTTGAGTGGATTCACCGTGGCAAGCCTTAACTCTCAAAAATGTTATGTATTAATTCTTATCCAGTACACAGCTACAGAACTGATGCAATCAACCTCATAACCTTTGGCTGGTCAATGCGCTATTGGCTCTAGCTTACTCCACAGTTACTGAACACAGAAGGAAAAGTACAGCAAATAAAAAGAATCAATAGCAGCTACCTGAAGTCATATGCAGCAAATCCTCTTATTGAAACTCCAAAATCTGAGTGACCAAAATAATGGCACAGTCCTGTCTGAGCTTTAAAAGTGTATTCTGAATCCCTCACGAGTTTTACTTTTGTCTGCAAGAAGATAAATGAATGAGAATTTAATGCATTTAACACCATGCAGCTCAAAACACACTGAAAATGACCACAGAACTCACTCAAAATTCAGTGTGTTCTTCGTGAGATTAGAAATAAGAATGTCATGTTGAGGAATAAGGTATTTACTATCTCTAGTTTCCTTGTTTGCGGACAAAGCTTCAGAAAGGATTCAGAAGTCTTCAAATAATGAATGAAATTTAAAAGGTATCTCTGGTTTAAACTAGCCTCATGAGCAATCTCATCAATTTCAAGACACAGAGACAATGCATTCATTTAATGAATGACTATTCATTCTCTTCAAATGACATCCACACACAAAATTATCCTCTCCTTGGGACAGTTCAAGAACCACAAATATCCCAAGAACAGTTACATAAAATACTGAAATTAAGTCCAATTCTGCTATTAGCATCAAATCCTCATGCTAGTATATAATGTATTATAATGGCTGCCACAGTTCAAAGTCCAGCTACAAAGCCATTGCATCAAGCTTTTATACTTTTCTTGTCTTCTGCAGTACGGTATGTTTACAACAGTGTCTTCTCCAGTCTGTCGCAAGCAAGAAGAGAGAACTTTGCTTCAGAGGAATCCAGATGAATATCCTCTTTCTTAACTTGTTTAAATTTGCATTTCATCTAGACTGTTAGTAGCTGGGATTGTATGAATCTTCAGGAGTATGATTACAGAGTTTCTTAAAAAGGACAATCAGGTTTTTTTGTAAACTTCAAAACCCTAAAGAATTCTTTCTATATTCTTGTAACTCAAACTGTCATCCTAGACAGTACTTTTTATTTCAAAATTTTGAAACATTAAAATGTTTCTGCTTACATACATTAGTAACACACATTTTGCGTTTTTCATGAATGAAATGTGTTAGCTACAACTGAAGTAGAAACTATGTCTGCATTTTCATTGTTTTGGGTTGCAAGTGAAACAAAGGTAAACACAGTCAATTTTATTCTGAGGTTCTCTACTCTCATGCGTGATTTTACGGTGTTTGCAACAGAAACCCTAGAACTCTGAAAGCAGAAAATCTCAACATCCCTCCTTCTCCCCAGATGCTGGTGCCTAAACCAAACACTCAAATCCACATGGATAAATGGCTCCTTCTACGCTGGTACTGTATGTCTGCAGTTCCAATTGAATTCAGCGGCAACACTGTGGCTTATTTTCAACCACTGGGCGTTGATTTGTTACATTCCCAAGAACATACATGGACCACAAAATTCCAAACAAGTTTCAATTCTGCTTGAACAAACTCTCTTGATTCCAGAGTAAATAAATATGCATACATATATACACACACACATTCGTATATGCATGTATACATACATATACACACATATATAAAAAAAATATCAGACGAGCTGTACACTCCACCTTCCCCATCACTTTTTCCCCATAAAAAAGAGAATATTAATATGAAAGCTAAGGAAGGGTTTGAGATTTATGAAAAGTTTCAAACCTGGTTCAGCCAGTTCAAAGCACTAACAGTAGATCCCCCGCTGCAGCCATAATTAGTGTATGAACAGTCAATAACCTGCTGTACGCTGAGTTCTTCCAGGTTATTTCCTTTAATTGCATAGGCAGACTGTATACCACCCACAACGCTGAAAGCCCAGCAGCCTCCACACTTGTACAAAGAGAAGGGAAACAGGGGAGAAAGAAAAAGTCAGCTTTGTTTCTGAAGCCTGATATCAATAGAAAAAAAAAAAAGAGTCAAAAGGGTCTTCTAATGCTCTTCTTTTACTACATCACCCTTGAACTTTATTTTTAAGGCAATAGTAAATAAATTTAATCAGCCATTTAAAATATTGAACTGTTTTTTTTTCCCCTGTACTGCCCTCTGAAAGCTAGAAATGCATTATGGGTGTCTTATTTTAAGGATTCCTGCATTGTGGTTGTCTTATTTTAAGGATACCTTCCCGATTCATTTTTGCCCTTTAAGATAGGTCTGAGGATACTTTTTACTGTGAGAGATCAATTTTCTTAAAGCAGGATTGGGGCTCAGGATGAAATTTTTTTAACCACATTAGTCAGTAAGTTTTTGAAAAGGATGCACTTAAGGAGACAGTCTACAATTTTCTACAGTCTGAAGAATTTTATAGAAATAGATTACAGTTTAAGAAATAGTAAACTGAAATTAAACATAATAGGAAAATTCTTAGACAGTAACAGAATCTATACTGCAGTTCTACGCTCTTTAAACTGTGGCATTTAAAATAGGAAGCAGAGTTTACTCCTAGGCAAGGTCCAGGTTACACTGTGTGAAGTACAGTAAGGAAAGACATCGGGGATTTAACAGCTTGTTTCTTATCAGTGGCCATAACCACTTCGGGATAAATTGTAATTATGTGGGGTCTAGTTATTTTCCTATCGTGAATGCATGCCCTGGGGTGTTCAATGGTAAAGATATGGGTGTTGACCAGCCAAGGGCATTCAATCATGAGAGAAAACAACAGCAAAGGATCTATACCCATGCAGGTGAAACTGAGGGATGAGGACAGGTAATGAACTTACCTTAGTCTCTTCAGAAAAATACAAAATACACATGTGCAAAATATTTGCAGATTTAGTTAACTAGATCAAAAAATGTATTACACACAGTTTATAACTGCACAATTTCTAAATGCACAACGTTTACATCTCATGCTTTTAAGTCTAATCCCCCTTTGCATAAAATGCTACATTACTTTGTGTATGTTCAACTGGCCATACTTGTGCAAGCACTCTAAGGAGTCTTGAGGCAGTGGCGGTCCCTTCCAAAACCTTCACTGGGCTCTGCAACGTACCTGCTGGAACTGTCTCTGAGCACTGCTTGAGACACAGGAAAGGAAAACACCAGGACTTACTGTTTGCTGATTTCTCACTTCTGCAATGACTTTCTTGTCCCTCCAGTCAAACTTCTTCGGCAAAGGTTTTTCCTCTCCCTTTGGCACTTTTATGTATCTGGGAAGTTTGTGAGGTATGCTTCTTAAATAAATAGCTAAACACAGAATACAAACATCTATAAATCTACTAAAAAACCCCCACAAACAACTGTTTTACTAGAAGCCCTAGAGGTAAGTTTGATCTGTAGTTACAATCATGATATTACATCTCATTCTCAGATCCATAGAAAATTAATGTATTTTAAAATAATCATTATACTCCAGAATGAATGTAAATATTCCTACAGTTCTAGAAAGAACAGAAATATTCCATGTAGGGAATGTGGGTACAAAGTGTGAAGATTTACTGAAGCTGATCAATAACCATTCCATAAAACAAGTTTTGTTTGAAAATTTTCACAACATTTTACTTACTGGAAAAATATTACTTTATTTTAGTCAGGTAAAAGGGGAAAAATAAGAGGAGAACAATGTAAGGATTCTGAAACACATGCAAATTGCTCATTTTTCCTTAAAAAAAGCTGCTTAATTTTTTTAAATTAAAAAAAGTGTGAAAACCCCTGATGAATAGAACATAAAACAGCAAACTGGAACAGCAAGAAGGGAAGATTAGGTTACGTATCAGACAAATTTTCTTAGTAAAAAAAATTAAGCGTGTCATATTGCTAAGGAAGGAAGGAGGGAAGGAGGGAGCAGTCTGTATACTAAATCGTATTAAGGCTCTGGGCAATTCAACCTCGCAAGACTAGAGAAACATGAAGAGCAGTGTTTTATCCTTCAGAAGTACTTACAGCTTGGTACCAGACATTGTAAACTAGCTGACTATAAGCACTGAAAGAATCTGTAAATGTGAAAGACACAAGGTTCTGGGAAAGAATAAGAAAAAGAACAGAAAAGGCATTAGCAGTAGCCAGAAAATGTACCTTTGAACTCTTCAGGAAACAGGTGAGAAAACTGATTTATTCCATAGAAAGCAGTCGCATTATCTTTTGATGATGAATTCAGTAATATAATTCTTTTAGCACTTTCCTGAAGGAAAAAAATAAATATTGTGGACGTTATTAAGTTAGGGGTGGTGCCAAAACCATAAGAGCAGAAGAAGAAAAGGTTAGGAACAGTAAACATGAACTTAGATAACAAGACAGCTGTTCACCTCAGATTCATTGTGGATTCCCAGAAAACCAACGTGAAAGCCATTAGACTAATTTCAACTCCAAGGAAGATACCAAAAAAGCATTTGTTAAGTGCATAGAGGGTAAAAAATTGATATGAGACAGACAAAACAGGCAAGCTGAGAACAAGTTGTGTTAAACTCATCCGATGCCCTTCTTTGACAGCACAACAAACCTTGTGGTTCAGAGATATGTAAAAATGTCTTCAGATAAGAGTTAACCCTGTCCTGCTTTATGTCCTTGTAAAACAAAAGAACGGTATAATGGCCTAAAGACGTTAAAACCCCTAAACTTTAAATTATCAGGAATCCTAGACCTCTGAAAAACATGGTTTTGACCTAGGAAAGCAAGACAATCTGACACCCCCGGCCCCAACTTCTTCTGGTGACGAAGTTGAACATGAAATACAAAAAACGTAACGCCACCTTCTGTGTTTTCTATGAAGACTTCACGGCACCCCTCGGCAGAAGAGGTCTGCTGGCGCATGCTGGGCAGCATTACCCGCGGTCCCACCGCCACAGGCAGCCACCAACGCCCCTCGGGGCCGGCATCAGGCCGGGCTGGCACCGCACTCCCGCCGCGGCCCCTCAGCCCCGGTATCCGCCCGGCCCCCTCAGGCACCCTCGCCCGGCACGATGGGGAAAAGGGGGGCACTACGACAGGCAGGGGGCCGCCGCCCTGCCCGACTTCTCCCGGTCTCCCCATTTCCCTGGGAAACGGCTCTGACAGTACCCCTGTGCAGCCGGAGACGTGAGGTGCGGGACCGGTGAAACCCGCTTCCCGCCGCGCCGGGCGGCCACCACGGGGCACACGGCCGCCGCCGCCGTCTCCTCGGTCCGCGGCTGACACCTGGCGACAGAAACGGGGATGGGGAAAAAACCCCAGCGGCACCCCAAAACCCAGCAATTTGAGGGGAAGTCAAGCAGGCAAGGCCGAGGAACACGAAAGAGCAAAGGACGCCGGAGCGGGTTTCTGTACTCCGGGCTGAAAAGCTCTGCCGTTGCACCTTCCTCCACCTCTCACCCCCCAGTCACCCGGTTAGTAGCGGCACCTCGCCACCCCTCCTCCTCCGGCGGAGCCCGCAGCCAGCGCGGCGGCAGCAGGCCCGCTGTGCAGCGCGGATCGCCAGGGTAAGTGCGGGCAGGGACACCTACCCGGAGGGCCGCCGCCGCTTCTTTCTCCCGGCCGCCTCCGTCCCACGGAGGGCGGCCCTGACCGCCGCCGCCGCCACCCTCCTCCCCAAGCCGGGTGCCTGCAGGCGCCAGGAGGGCGGCGCTGCCCGCCCGCAGCAGGCAGCAGAGAAGCGCCAGCACCCTCATGGACCGGCCAGGGCGAGCGGTAGGTCGCGCCATGCCGCACCGGGCAGCGGGGCCCCGCTCCCTGCCGGGTCCCCGGCCGCCGCCCCTCCCCTGGCCGCCATGTCATAGCGGGGTGGAGCCTGCGGGACGCGCCCCTACCCCGCGGAGCTTGCGGGTCGGGCTCTTTTCGTGAGGGGCAGGGGGCTTAACCCTCCTTTCTTTCCAGCCTCTGCCCGGAGACAGCCCCCCGCTTCCCCCCACAGCGGGCCTGCGGGCAAGCCGGCGCCGGGGGGCCGACACCCCGCTGGGCTGCCCCCGCCGGGCGAGGCGAGGCGAGGCGGGGCGGGGCATGAAATGGTGGCCGCCCGGCAGCAGTGCCTGCCGCGCCGCCCCTCCGGGGCCGGGCGCGCTCCCGCCGGCGGGTGATCTCGGGTCTGCCGCTGCCTCCGGATGTCCTGGGGCCGTTTTTGCTGTGTTTTGGGGTGCCCAGCAGCGCCTGGAAAAAGCCCACCTTTCAGGCGGTGTTTTTCGGTGTGGGAGATGCGCCGCGGGGCGCGCAGGGCTGTAAACGAGGGGAGAAGAGGTGCTGAGCGCTCGGTTAACTACGAGGTTAAAAGTTAATGCCAGGCCTTCGCTGAGAGGAAAGTTAGTTGGCAACTGCAAACTGGGCTGCGATTAGAAAAGGGAAGGCATGGCTGCTTCCTCGGGGCAGCAGAAATAACAGCTTATGGGGTTTAGCATGGGAAGGCATTGGTGGGGAGAGAAGAGCTATTGCGAGCTGCACAGCCAGTGTCCACAGCCTCTGGTGTCCAGTGCGGTTAAGTTATGCTGGAAGAAGATACTTGAAAGAAACCTCTGTGTGCTTATCCTAGCTCATTGTTTCCTTTGAGACTAGTCATGTGCTGATAATCGAGCAAGCAGGTTAGTGTTTGGCATCTAAAACTTCCCGTTATGCAGGTATGAGTTAACAGTCCTTTTTGTTAATATCCATAGTCAGGTGTTTTTACACGCTCAGTGTTTGTAAGTAGAATATTTGTATGTATAAACCTACTGTATGTTTCAGTTGTCTCTGTTGCTTGCCCTCTCACCAGCTTGTTACCACAATGTGAAAGCACCAGGTGTCCCGTCCTATGGCACCAGTAGCAAACCTTGCCGTGCTCTGTTTGGGAAGCATGAGGCTTTCCTCACGCTGAAATTTTAAGTTACAGGGTGCAAAGTTTTGCTACCATCACTGTGTTCTGTAATAGCAAACTTTGTGTCCGCTTCCTAAAGGGGTGAGGTGCAAAATAGTGCCAGTGCATGTTTTTTTTGTGGCATGCAGCATTTTATCTGCTAATAGGAGCTTGAAAGAGAAATTATACTGTATGAAATGCAAGAGATTCATGTATTTTTAATTTCTAGATCAGTAGGTGTATACAGAGCTGGCAAGTAAAAGACAAAGGATTAAACCAACAGCTGAGCTGGGTGGAGGGTGGGTCAGGGTGGCCCCACTGGTGGGCTGTGGCTCGGTGGTGTGCTGTGTCTCTCTCTCTTCTGTCACCTTGGTTCAACTGCCTGGGCTTGCTGACTTCTGAGAAGTAGTGTTTCTCTCTAGGATGGTAACTCCTGTTTGAGGGGGGTTCAGGTAGCTTCAGCAATTTGAGTGCTTGACTGATGCCTGGCATCTCCCCACTGGTGACTGGGGAAGGATTTAAACGATTTTAATCAGCAGTACTACAGAGTCCTCTGCATTACCTAAGCATTTAACCCCCTCTTCCCCCTCCACATAAAATGGCCTTTTGCTCTTTTCTGTGACTAGAACGGCAAAAGTATTTTGGTGGGGGCTGTCCTTATGCTGCATTTGCTAGTTTTTTAAAATGAGCAATTAGACAGCAATTGTAAAAAAAAACACTCACTTTTTAGAGTGAGACTAGAGTACCAGAGTTGTCATCTGTCGGGAAGGGAGAACAAACCCCAGTACTTTAGTCATGAGATGACAACAGTTCCCTCCAGTCCACCCCACTGATACAGGAACACTTGTGTTTATTTGCTGAACGCTTACCATGCAGGTAGCTTTTCTTAATGATGGAAAGAAAAATTCATTATTCTGCCGTATAGCCTGGTGTTCTACATATTTCTGTAGTGAAAAGAGAATTTAACATACTGTTGTTACTGAGAAGTTGAAGCAGTTTAAAGGCATATGGTGGTGGGTAGATTAACGATAATCATGGCAGTTCAGGAACCTCCTGACAGTATAAATAAAAGTTTATGATCTGATCCCACCAAATAGCTCATGTCCAGGGTTGAACAAACACGTGCGGACCATGATCCAGCTCTGCCTTTGCCTTCCCCCTCCTGTGAGATGGCCGTTGGGGGGGGGATCAGCTGAACTGTCCCAAGTTTTGGTACAGGAGGGCTATTTATGGCTTATAGCCAGAGTATGAAAGAGCTTGTTAACAGGGCAGATTGTATTGTTTATTCTGACATTTGTTTATGTTTATGTTTCATCATTATAAACCCAGGATTGGCATGAGATGCTATTATAACTTATTACAAACTCATATTGACATAATGAGGTCTGGGATCAGCATAGGGACTGGATAGGATGAAGACAGTAACATGAGAAGTGATCCTTTTTAAGGATGGTCTGAACCTCAGCAGCCAAATTCTGAGGCAAAATCCATCAAACTGTGACTCTGAGCACTGAGACCCTTGGGAAAAGTGCAGGGCAGTGGCTGGCAGGAGTGTCAAAGGAAACCTTGATATGGGAACCATAGCCTTGGATGTACTGATCCTGTGAGTAACAGAAGCCTTAATGCAATAGTCATGTGATTTTATTCTGTACAGTGTAGTATATGGAACAGAAAAGGAGTGACTTTGCCAGTCAGTATAAGCAGCAGACAGATGCTGAAATTAGCTTTAACGCAAAGTAAGTTTTGAAACAAAGCATTTCAGATTTTCCATCAGCCAAACATCATCAACTTTCACTAGATTGGCCTGCTAGCTTTGAAATCTATTGCTTGGAAATTATGATTATCTCAAACTGAATAAATTTTCTTAGTTTTAATATATAATCATTAAATTCTAAACCAGTCAACTTAGCTTTACTAGAACAAAGAGAGAAACTTTCAGTTGTTTTTTGGTTATGTCTGTGGACTATGTCTTGTTCATAACAGGAGAAGCTGTTGTCTTGCTTGGAGAAGTTACTTTATTTTGTATGTAGACTTCAAGAGTTAGTTTTCCTGTGAAACACATGAGGGCAGCAAAGGACTTTTGGAAAGGTGGTTGTAAACCATGCAGTTTTTATTTTAATTAAAATAAATAAATAAACAAACCCCAAACAAAGAAACAAAATCCCCTCCTATTTTGGGAAAATAGATATATCCCAGACTGATTTGCATTAAAAATTCTGTACAGCATAGCAAGAGGAAAAAGTGTGTTTCTCCTGGATTTGCCCTCTCTGTATACTAAGTAGATGGGTCAATTTATCTTGTTCAAGAGGAGAGAGTGTTAGAAGAATCAGTGTCTCCTCTGATGGCTGGCTCAGAGGGAATAGAAGTGTAACAAACAGCAAAAGGTAGGCGACTGACAGCCAAAGTGTTTCAGAATGCTTTATTTTTCCACTAAACTACCATGCTATTAAAGCATTTTGTACTTGTGCTTAGATGAACGAAACCCCACCAAAGTACATAGAGAGTTCTGTCTATAGGCACACAGTTCCTGCTCTGTTTTGAATTACTCCAGTGTAAGTCTAGCTTTGCTTCATTAAGATAAAAGAAAATACACTTGTAAAAATAGTATCAGAATCAGGCCTATAAAAAGGAATAGGGTATAAAGTAGTCTTTGTTTTTGTGGTTTTTTTTTTGTTTTGTTTCGGTTTTTTTCCCCAAAGGTTTTATTGATACCAATTCTTATTGCTTCATTGACACAGGTAAGCCATATATTAGTTACACAGTTCACCCCAGACAGGTGATTAAAATATTTTTATGCAAGTGTATGCTTTGTTTATGTTGCAAGATTATTTTCAGAAACTCTGATTTAGAATACTATAATTGTAAATGCTTATGTTTAAATATATTTTAATGGCATTTTACATATCTCTTTATTGTTCTGGCTATTCATTAGAAGTATTTCATGAGCCCAAACAATGCATACTAAAGGATGAAGCAATAATGAATATACATTTAGGAACCTGTAAACTCATTGTAAGATGTTTTCTTGAAATGAAGATACTCCTTTATTAAGAGAGTTTATTTCTCATCAGGTGCAAAACACCCATTTCTAAGATTACTTGTAACTTATAACAGTGTAATTAGTGGGTGGATTTTCATAGTATTACAGGGTCAGAGTGAGAGAGCATGTTAATATTTAGTAGACTGGTGCTTCCCCCCCCCCCCCCCAATGACTTTTGCATAGCTGTTTGAAATAGTTAATTGAGTCTCGTTAGACAGCCTAGCTTCAGTGCCCTTTGGCCTCTATGTTTATAATTATCATAGCAAACAAGGGCAAAATACAATAAATTACTTCTGAGTTGAAGACAGGTCTTCCAAGGATGGGTGCTGCTGCTGCTAAGGGCAGTAGTGAGATGTGTTAATGGACCTGTGGGGAGGAGGGATGCCTTTCACTTTAATAGGTATTTACACAGGAGCAGTTGGGACTTTTGCCTTTTGCATGCATATAAGATGTTTAACAAATGGAAAATAAATCCCTTTGTATTGTGCAGTTCTCAGCCTCAGAGAGAAATAATCTAAATCTAGCAGCAGATGGAGCCGAGCGCCTTTTCTTAGAAAGACTTGTTGGGAAAAATTATTTCAGGGTAAGTCTAAGGATTTGTTTAAGACCTTGCAGAGGTGGTGTTTGCTGATATAGTTGCACTGGTAATAATTATTAAATGTAAGCAAAGAAAGTGAGAATTGCAATCTTGGGATGAAATCTGGTCCTGTTTAAGCCAATGCGAGGGTAAATAAGCAACGTTGCTGTAGCTAACATTCAGAAGTCATCTTTTCTGAGCCCCAAGGTAGACTTTGAAGTTTGTGAGAAGCAGAGAAAATTACACATGGTAATAGTTGGGTTTGCAGGAATAACCAAGCTGTGCAAGGAGTTGCCTTAGCTAGATCATGATAAATATCTCAGTTGACCATGAAGTCTCTCCTGGCAGAGCTATCTTCCTTTGCAAATAATGAAATAACTGTAGGACCTGCTTCTCAAGCCTGATTCTTCTGTATCTCAGCTGAATATCCTAAACACCAGTAAGTGTCTAGCTCTTTTTAAAACTTTCTTCTTCAGTCTTGTCAGTAGGGGGTGAATTATGAGTGAAGAAGCCTGGCAGCGAAGCTAATAAATCAAGTGCTAAATCAAAATTTGAAAATGCAGAAAGATGTGGTTAGGAGCAACGCCTGTTCTGAGCGAGACTGAAGAAAGACGTCTTGACAGTTTTAGGGAGCTGAGAATTGGCTTTTGAGACGGTGACTGTGCCATTTCTGATTTTCTCTGTCCTCATCGCCAGTCCCACTTGCCAGTATGTATAATAGCTCGACATTAAGTATTCTCAGCTGAGAAAACTTCTCAGATCCAGGGCATTCAAATCTTATTTTCCTGTTGGCTTTTTTTTCTTTTTAATATTTAATTATCCTCAGAAAGTGGGGTAAGTGGTCAGCTTTTCAGGAAGGAATTAAGGCAATATTGGGTGCAGCCTGGTTTAAGGGCACAAGCATTGATAAACATTTATTCACTTCAATTGTTCTTATTTCTTTGATCAAACTGTTTGATTATGGGAGGTGGACAAAGCACTCATAAGTAGAAGTAATGCTGTTTTGCAGAATCTACTTTGCAAATTTCTGTAAATCCTCCAGTTAATTTGTTTATGCATCCTTCATGAATTCATCAGTGAGTTTGTTGGTAGAGGAATCTAGGATGAGGGTAGGAGGACTTGCAAAATTCAAATAAAAGGAGAAACAAAGAAAAAAAGAAAAAAGCACTATTCAGGAATCCAGGTATTTCTATCCTACATAGAGTTTTGCACTTATTTTTTGGAGGATCTGGTTACTGCCTTTCTCCACAGTGGTGATTATAACTCAAAAATGTTGTTGAATCATCCCAACCTTATATTGTTTCTGTTCCATATATGATGCCTTCCACTTTTGTTTTACTGTGCAACTTAAAAGGACTGATTTTTCAATCACATTGGTGTGAATCATTTGTGACTGTTACTGCTATGATTATAATACTATTGAAATTATACCTTGCCCCTATAGTGCTTTATATCCATAGATTTCCGGTGTTCTTTGTGGGAAGGTCAGCAATGTAAAACCAATGTCAAATTTGCACCTCAAGCATGAGGTCTGTGTCCATGACTAACCTGTGCACAGAAATAGGGGGTCTGTTTTGCATCAGTGGCTGGCCTCAGCCTTGCTCAGATTTTGTTGTTTATGTGCCACATGCTGTTATGGTCTGGCGTAAAGTAAAATCCTTGCAAGAAGACATAACTATTTTTATTGTGTAAAGTTTTGGTGGAAGGTTAACTTTTTTTTTGTTGCTTCAGACTTTGTTCTAACAGCAGGCTTTTATGCAAGAGGAGTGACTGTCCTGTCTTCCCTTCTGCTGCGTGTGCAAAATTCACCCCCACATTGTCACTGTATCCATACATGCTGCTAAAGGTGCTGAGCTTTTCTGAAGACTTGCAGCTCTTAAAAGCTAGGAGGGTCGGATCCAGCTGCCTGTTGGGAATGGGAGGATTAGTATGCAGGAAAACAGATTTAGGGAAAAAGTGAGGAATAGGACTGTGCCCTTGGTTTCCTCTTGTGTTACCATGGGGAGCCATGGTTGTCATCTTTTTCAGTCACATCTACAACTAGTATACCAATGCTGTGTCATTGACCTGGTATTTTAGTCCTCTGATCCTGAGTGGTGGTGCCTAGGAAATTTCCATCTTTGTCTCATATTCCAATTTGTCTATGTATGCAGTGTCTAACTAGAAGACCAACACCTGAGCTATTACATTTTTGATCCATTTTACTTCTGTCCATTTTAACCTTTACTGTGTATTTTAGTATCTGTTTGCTTGTTGGATTTTTCTTGATTATGAAGCCTTCTACAGGCTTTGGTTAGGATGTGCATTTGCATATATGAATATTTTCAGATCAGACAGTAAATATTAATCAATATTGAAGACTTTACAAATATTTTAAGTTAAAATAGAATGCACTTAAAGTATGGAGCTGCTAATGAAGAAGATACCCACTGGATGTTTACAAACGATATGTTGGAAAAGGTTTCCTTGCTGAAGGGCAAGGAAACTAACTGGATGACAGTTGAGGACCCTTGGCTTTTATTTCTGTGACTCAATGATTGTTTTTCCACTGGAATCCCTTCCTTATTCTGGGCTATTTGCTGTTCAGTTGTAAGAACTGATATTGCTATTTAGAAAGAAAAAAGTACAGTAGGAATGTGTCATACACAATTATTACGCTGATTGAAAATCTGGAGCCAAGGAAAAAGCAAAAATGCATTAGGGCTCATATAGGTTTTCTGTTACTGAAATTAATGTAATCGTTTTATGAATCAGAATTTGAGCATATTTGGAAATTAAGGGGTTATAGGAAAATAGATTATGCATATGTAAATTAAGTGTCAGTCAAGCAAATCAATGCTGGGCTTATAGTTCTTTATACTTTATGTGATTTTTGGACTTAGAATTTTATTTTAACCTAATTTCAAATAAATGTTGACTGTTCGATTAAGCTGATGCTTTTTTTAAGACTGTAAACAAAAGTATAGTTCCACTATTATTCTGTGGTCCTAGTGGTGGTTTTAGATGGTGTAAACCAGGAGGAGCTCTGTTTAAGTGAGTGTGGAATTATACTGATGCAAAATTAATGCCATAGTGAGCACAGCTGAGCCTTGTATATTTACCGTAGTTATGGACCTTGAACTTGCATCTACAGCTTGTCAGGGGGAGGGGAGAAATCCTGTTAACAGCTTCTATTTTTCTTCTTACAAACCAATACTGTCAGCCTCCTATGTAAGACCATACATGGCAGCCCAAGTAGAGTTGCCCAGAGGATTAAATTACACTGTTTTGAAAAATTTAGATGATGTCAGGAACTGTTGCACAAAGAAATAAAGTTCCATTAATTACTCAAATATTTATTGTATTGGGAGTATTTTAAAACATAATGACAGCTTACTTCACCCTTTTTCTGTTGGCAAAACTTAATCCTAGTTTCAAAAGGAAACTACCAAGTCTTTAGGTCTTAAGGTTTGTCTCGTTTTGGTTCATGAGGATTCTGCACTGGTCTTCTAATTTTCCCAGGAAGTAGAAACTTTATAGGTCATGTTTTTATAAAGCAGTTTTTTAATGATGCAGTTAGCATTCTGTGTTTGGAGAACTGGAGAGGCAATTTCTTTTGAAAATCCCAATTATGGCAAGTGTTACATGTTACCTTCTAAAGAGGAAAACTTGTATCTCAGTTTTTCCTTGGGAGGTTGAGAGTTTATTCAATTTGAAGCCCTTCATCCTAGAGATTATTCAAAAGGTCATCCTTTAAAAAGGAGTCAAGAAGTATATTCTGCTTTTACAAAAAAATTTTATATTTCAGTTTTTCTCATTTTTTTTTAATGCATTTTAATTACCAGGCTAGCCATGTATACAGCATCTATAGTGCATTACCATAGCTGAGTATCCAAAGAGTATAAAAACACAATATGGTAGAATTTGAGGGAAAGTAGTCCTTACTTAATATTAGATGTAAAAGCATTAACATCTAATTTAACATCTACGTTTAAGTTTCAGTTAAAATGAACAACATTACTGTACTGTTTTTTTAAACAACTTTTGTTAAATAGATTGAAGTAATTCTTAAGGGAACATACTGTCTGAAATAAGTATGTAGAAGATGTTCAAGCTAGAACTGTGTGAAAGCTACATTGTAGCTTTTTATACTTTGAGCCTGTCAGCTTCATCTAGATGTCTGTGTTAAGTTACCAGTGTGTCAGGGGGTTGTAATATCACTGGTGAAATGCACTGCCGTAACTATGGGTTTTTGTCTTTGTGTGGTCATTTCTGGGGAATATAGGTGTCATATTGATGAACAGATGTGAATGTGTGGCTGAGATCGGTACGCACTCTGGCTTCGCTAAGAGAAACAACTAGTTCTAGTTGTTTGTGGTGTGCTGCCGTTTGCTCTGGAGTAGAGCGCTGCTCTTTATTGACAGGTTACTAGGTACAGATACATAGCATTTTTATTTTGAGGTTGAGATGCTTATCCTTCCTTTTAACTTGAACAGAATTTCTCTTTGGGGTGGTTAAAAAGTTGTAGTAACCTTGCTACCAGGCTAGAGCCAACACCAGACATGCTTCTTCATTAGGTTGACCGTGAACATACAACAACAATTTTAATATTTTCTGTGCTCAAAACACAGACAGTTTGTCTCATTGAGTTATTCACGCTTAAGTATTTTGAGATGACTGAAAACGTAGTGAAATTAAGTGATGTATAGTTTGAGCTGAGGACAATTGCGGATGTGTTTGGAGTATGTTTCTTAAGCCAATGTACTTCATTTTGATGATAAGAAGAGAGGATTTTTTCAGTTACCACCACCATTTATTCCCAGCCAAAATGAATGCAAAGAGAGTATAAAGTGCTACTGAGTTAGATTTCACATTTGTAGACTGCAGAAGGAAATGAGCACTAATGAGTGCTTAGGAGTTTGTTATTGTGTACCTTTGTGATCCAGTATTGGGAAGAATATGCATTACCTGCAATGTGGTCCATATTTAAAGTGCAGACTGGCTGGCCCTAGCGATTAAATAGCTGAGATGTTATTTGCCTTAAAAATTTATTGTAATTTGGAGCCAATGTTATGGTGAAATGTGTGCAATTAAAATGGGAAGCTAACTGCTGTGGCAAGAGGTGCTTACCTAAGCCCAGCTTCAAGAGCTTTCAGGAACTCATTTTCCACAGCAGGCCTGCCAGATTACACTCTGCCCTTGCTCATTGTACAGGCAGTCTGCTTTAAACAGTGCTGAGTAGGGTTCAGGGCTGAGCTTGAATTACCAGAGGACTTTCTCTTTCTTTTTATAAAGAGGGGTATATTAGGCTGGAGCCTGCCACCACAGTGCCCTAGCTATAACCTGTGAACTCCTCTTTGCCATGTGGTAGGTGGGCTATGAAGCAGAAATAGTATGCTTATGAGCAAAGCAAAGGGTGGAAGTGCACTCTTCTTTAAGGCTGGTCTTATAGCTGTGGGAGAATTTCATTCAGACATCCTTGGTTTTGAATCTGTATAGACTTGGGTTAATTTTGCTCTTTTGTTTGAACATTATTAAAGGGATTTTAATAATTCTCATTCTTCTGTTCTGAGTGTGATTCTGCATAGTCAAAAGTATCCTCTGGGTCATGCAGCAAGTGGGGAGCAACAGAGGTAGCCAGCTGGGCAGGGGCAGGGAGGCAGTGCGGGGAAGCACATCCAGGGAAATGGCCACAAAGCCATGATTTCCAGGTAGGCCTGGCCTGGCTATTTCTCCAGTGCATTGCAGGCAAGGAAGTGAACCCTTTAGGGTAGGGCAAATTTATCCCTTTATATGCATTAAAAAATACTTTCTTGATGGAGCCAAATACATTGAAGGGAGAGAGATTTCTGCCTGCCCAGACAGGATATGGCCCCTTCAACAGTCCCAGTTATATCCCACAGCAGCCAGGGTTGACTGCAGACTTGGCAGCCACCTGTGTCCCTGGTGAGCAGCTGGTGCAGCCATCTCATGCTCAAGAGATATCAGGTGACATGCAGACAAAAATGGAGACATTCATTGTTTTATTTGGATGTTGGGACAAATGGCTGATACTTTGTCATTTTCCTAACATTTTTCTTTTTATCAGTGTTGACCCTTTTAAAGACTGCAAAGTTAAGTCTTAAGCGTAATGCCATCTCACTTGAAAGCCAAGTATACAGTGCATTATGTTTTCCTTCCCTAATTAGAAGAATATCCCATCAATCTGTAGTGCTTTGATCACCTTTTTTTCTAACCATCTTGGAAAGGGAAGATTTTTTTTGATTTGCAACAGAGGTTGGAAAAATAAATACGAAGACAAAGACCAGCATCTGGTCTGTCTGCTGTAAATCCAAGCATAGCTCTTTCCTAAAGTGTGGGTATAGTGCCTCACTAGAATAGCAAGAACTACTGCATCATGAAAACTTGATAAGTCATTGATAAGTTGCACACCCCTCTGGCTTGCCTGGTTAGCCTTCCTTAAATTCATTAAAAAACTCAAGTGGGTTTTAGCTTTTTTCTGGATTAATCCTGCAGTTATTGAATTACCACCTCTGGGGACTAGGAAGAGAGTCTAACAAGATGATAAAAATCTAAAAAGGTCTCCATTGCTTGCCAAGTGAAATATCCCTACAAATGCTTTTGGTTCATTGAAGCATAAAACTACAGATTGTTGTAGTAGTTTTCAGTAATTGTAAAGAAGAAAGATAAAGTGGTTTGAATACAAGCTTAGCACTTGAATACTGATTAGTCATGAGAGATGACTCAAATTTTGACTTCACAACTTAGTCCTTGCCAGTTCAATTTGATTCTTGTAACCATTCTGAAGACTGAAAATGTCAGGGCAGCAGCTGTATCACTAACCAAAACGTGGTACTAAATTGGATGCTCAGTGGACTTCACTGAGCAGTCTTATGTTGTATGTTTGTAGGAACAAAATCTTGAAGATAGCAGTCCTGCTAAGTTGGGAAATAAATAGTTGAAAGGGATGGTTAATTTGTGATTTCTTTTCACTTTCATTTTAAATAAATTACTGTGGAGGCAATTAAGAAAGTCTTCCCATGTAGTAAGTTAACTTAATGAATTCTGGTGATCCAGAAATGGCTTAGATTTATTTTGGGTAAGTACAGTCTATCAAATTAAAGTTAGTAATACATTTTCTAACAGCCTTTCAATAAACAAAGAAGCCTCACTGGGACTGGTTTTATAAACAATGTTTGTAAGTGATTTATCTTCACCTCACTCTTTGAGGGTTTTGTCCGAGAATTAAGTGCAATTTTTACCTGATATTATTTCAGGAAGGAGAACAATTAATATATATGAATCAGTGACTTATAGACAAAAGGCATTCCTTTGCTGAGTAGTTTTAATCTGATTAAAAGCTATTTAATGAACTATTTATAACATTTCAGTCACCACCTTTGAAAGTAGTGTGAGCAATTTTACTTTTCTGCACTGCAGGTACTTAGCAATAGTCACGTGGTGTGCTAAAATCCCATGGAGGGATATAAAGCATTATAATAGCTTGATTGTGTTAAAGAGTTAATTTACAAGAGAAATTCACAAAATTTTGTTCATGGAGGATCATTTGAGTAGGACATTGGTGGGGACTGAATAACAAAATTTGACCTTAAAGAGTGTCTATACATAGCTGTTTGGGTGGCACTTCTGGAAATCATGATTTAAAGCCTGCGGAGAGCCTCTACCTCTGATCCCCAGTTTCTAGTCCTGAGGACTTCTGCATCTTTTTAAACACAAAGACTAACTAATGGTTTACTATGGAATTAATTTACTATAGAATAATGGAACTATAAACCAAGAAGGATCAAAAGTAAGGTTCTTACAAGAGAACTTGAACAGTATATAATTTTATCAATTGTCAGCTAATTCTCAGTAGCTGACCAGTAGCTAAAGGAGGACTGAGGTGTCCCAGCATGGTGTCTTGGGTATTATGGAGACATTCAGCTGTATTCCTGCTGTGAGCAAGGAGAGAAGTCCTCCAGCAAAGCAGGCAGCACAGCAGAGGGCAGTGCAGAGTTGCTGTCATTCCCCAGGGATCCTCTTGCTTCTGACTGATCCGTGTCAGCTCATACTGGCCCCATGATACTCCTTTCCCAATCTAAAAAGTAAACTAATGATAGAGGACTTATTATTATTTTTTAAATTATTATTATTATTAAAATAATTAATAAAATAGTATATAGTCATAGAAGAAACACATGTTTTGAGTGAAAAAAGCTTGAAGATACAGGAGTGGCATATATATATATATGTATGTAATTAACACAGTACAGTCTTAAACACAAATGGTAATTTTTGATATAGAATATATACCTACTTTATATACATAATTATAATTGTCTAAAGTTATAAGCTTGAATTACAGTAGCTTCATCTGAGGTGCATATTGTAAAAAAGGCATTTTATAGAATTGAAATACAGCAATTAAAATGTTTTTAAGCAGTATTTTACACAGTTATTTGTGAGAGAAAATATTTTAGTTAAAATTTATTCAGACAGTATTTCAACAGGCTTCATTTTTTTGCCTAAGAGGTTCTGGGTGGTGGTGGTGGGAAATACCTACATGTTCCAGGTTGCAGTTACCAAGATAAAGGGGGGCATACTCAATCTTTACTCATGTCCTAGTTTCAGCTGGGATAGAGTTAACTGTCTTCCTAGTAGCTGGTACGGTGCTATGTTTTGAGTTCAGTATGTGAAGAATGTTGATAACACTGATGTTTTCAGTTGTTGCTAAGTAGTGTTTAGGCTAATGTCAAGGATTTTTCAGTTTCTCATGCCCAGCCAGCGAGAAAGCTGGAGGGGCACAAGAAGTTGGCACAGGACACAGCCAGGGCAGCTGACCCAAACTGGCCAACAGGGTACTCCATACCATGTGACATCATGCCCAGTATATAAACTGGGGGGAGTGGGGGCGGGGGGAATCGCCGCTCGGCAACTAGCTGGGTGTCGGTTGGCGGGTGGCGAGCAATTGCACTGCGCATCATTTGTACATTCCAATCCTTTCATTATTGCTGTTGTCATTTTATTAGTGTTATCATTATCATTATTAGTTTCTTTTTTTCTGTTCTATTAAACCGTTCTTACCTCAACCCGTGGGTTTTGCTTCTTTTCCCGATTTTCTCCCCCATCCCACTGGGTGGGGGGGGAGTGAGTGAGCGGCTGTGCGGTGCTTAGTTGCTGGCTAGGGTTAAACCACCACACCTCAGTACCCACTATTTTAATACCAGAAGAACCATTCGATGTAATAGTATTTATGAGGGTGCACGGCTTTTTCTTGCATCATATTTTAATCTGTCAAGCCCTGTAAGTCTGTGGGGAGGATAGTGAATGCTTAGAAATCTCTCAGTGCAGCATAGTTGAGCAATATGGTAAGTGTGAGCAAAAATTTTACTGTAAAAATCTGTAGCTAGAATATAAAATCACAGTTAACTTCACCAAAATTGATGGGTGTATATGTGATCTGAACTTTTAAAATCTGCTTGTCAGGATGCTATCTTTAAGTATATCTCACAGCAAGAGCCAAGCAGGCTCTTTGTACACAACAGGAAGTTGGACACAAAATACATCAATAGAAGGTATTGAGCCGAATAAACTGCACTAGAGCGACATGTATTTGTCCTTAAATTTTTAAGGGTTAATTTAAACCTTAATCTTATACCATATTGCTTCTTTAAACTCTTATCTAGTGTGATATATGCCCCACTTGTGTAGTAGCAGGGATGAAAATGGTATTCTGCTGTTGCAAAATACTGTATGTAGGATAGAGGTGCTCATTAAATAGAATTCTGTGTAACTGTTCTGCCAGTGAATCAGTTACATTTAAATATCACTTAATATCAGGGAATAACGGTATGGTATCTTAATCTTATTTTCCAGTACTTTTTCTTCAATTATAATCTACTGCACTGTGTAAGAATGCAGCAGTTTAAAGGGAGATTCCAATGGGTAGCTGTGGAAATGTCAACAAAAAGGTTTTATTATTCTTGTGCTTTTGTGTTAGCTTTCCTGAAAACAGTTACCTAACTGGAGAGCTAAAGCAGGCAGGATGCTTGTGTGTTATATAATGCTTTTTCCACATTTAACTCAATGTCCATGTTCAAACTAGAATGCATTTTCAGGCTAGGAATAATTAAATGATGGAAGCACCTCTTTTGTGGAGGATTTATTGTACTCTAGGTGTTTAAGCAAGACTGAAATTGTTAACTCTTTGTGGCTGATATGACGTACTTTGGTTATAGGAATTTTACAGAAAAGGTTAAAAAATGCTTGCATTGGCAATCAGCAATTCTGGTTTGATTGCTTTTCAGTACTCCACCTCTGCAGCAAAAGTTTACTTTTTCACAAATTTCTCTGTTTTAAAAGCCTTGCTTGATCAACCAGAAAAAAACAAATCAAAACAAAACAACAACCAAAGTAAACCCCCAAGGTTTTTATTTTTGATTCTGGTCTTGTGGGGTTCCCCCTCTCCCCCCCCCCCCAAGTCCTACAAAAGTTGATTTTACCCAGTTTCTATGATCAGCAAGTGAGCTTTGTGACAGTGTTTCTTATATTGTGTCATGCTTAATATCTGAATTTCAGACATAGCTAAAATTGACTTGTTCTTTCCTATCCTAGGTCTATGTTGTACTTATTTCAAGAAGAAAATCTTAAGTTTAGAGTGGCAACTCAAACCTTCATCTTCAGTTTCCTTCCTGTGAAGTGGGAATAGATTTCAAAGAGACTGATGCACCTACAAATACATACAGACTAAGAACTGACAGAAGGCGCTATTTCCAGTTGCACTTCCTCAGTCTCACAGGTAAGTACGATTATTGGAGAGATTTATCTGTGTCACTTCTTAACATGCTGTGTCCCAAGAGCTATCAGCTGTGACTTCTACTTCCATTATTCCTTGTGTTGCCTGCTGACCCACAGAGTTCTGTGTGGGTTAGGACTCTGATGACTCTCCTGACTCAGCAGTCTGGAGTATCACAACTCAGATGCTGCCCCGTTATCCCTTTCCATATTCCTCTGTTTCACTCGGTCTTGTTCTGCTGTTATTCTAATGAGGCTGTGAATAGGGTTCCCAAGTCTATACCTCCCTCCATAAGGGCAACTGTGTCAGGCTGGCAGTACTGCAATGTCTGCACAAATAAATGTTTTACATTATCTTTTCAGTGCTGCAGTTCTTAAAATGGGTTCTTTTTATTAAATCAACACCATAGAAATGAGTGCCTTAACCACTGCTGTAATCTCATTAACTTGCCGTTGGAATAGAAATACATATTTACAGTGTTCTGAAATAGATAAGCAAGTTAACAGAAGGTGAAAGTAACAAGAAAGCCATAAAGAATATTAGTATTTAACTTCCTTGAAGTGTGATTATCTGTAGAACCCTGTTAGCTAAAGCAGATATTGAAACAGAAACAACCGGCATTAAGTAGGTGCTTTATAATATAAAAAATTATGTAGTGTGTGTGTGTTTGTAAAAATGATAGGCAAGGAAAAGGCTTAAAGCTGCATTAGGGGAAGTTCAGATTGGCTATTAGGAAAAAGTTCTTCACTGAGAGGGTGGTCAAGCACTGGAACAAGATCCCCAGGGCAGTGGTCATGGCCCCAAGCCTGTTGGTGTTAAGAAGTGTTTGGACAGTGCTCTTAGATATATGGTTTAACTTTTACGTTGCCTTGTGTGGATTCAGGAGTTGGACTCAATGATCCTTGTGGGTCCCTTCCAACTCAGAATATTCTATGATTCTATATATGCATACTGTTGAATTTTCTCTGGGAACTTGACTTCTCAAATTCTCATGTATATATCACCAGTCTGTAATACTTTTTAGAGTATTCAATGCAGGGGTTTTCTGCCATCCTATTTGTGATTCTGTAACATATGGTAGTTAATGCAGAACTTATATTAACTTACACACTCATGTATAAAATAGCAATTAAGAAAGTGATGTGTTTTTCCTTTTTAAATGCATTACTAGAAGAAGAGGTAAGAAGTAGGTGTTGGCACCATGTGACCATTCTGCTGTCTTTCGATAGTTGATGTGTCCATAGCTTATTCTTGTGATTATTCCCCAGTGCTGTCTTAGGATCATTTTACTAAGTCTTCATGGAAGTGCAATTATGGTCACAAAAAGTTGTGTTTTAGCACTAAAAATCAGTTTCAAGACTAAAGGCTGGAACGAATAGAGATCAAGATCTCGGGAAACTCTCCTTGGGACATTTGACATATCTCTCTTAGCTAAGAGTAGGAAACATATCCTACTAAATGGTAGTGTTTCATTCCCATTGTTTACAGACACAGGCTGTAAAGGAGTAGAGAATTACGCATTTGGTTTTGATACCAGGCTGGTATGATCATTCTACTCCTGGTTAGCTACATCAGGAAATTACAGTATCAAATACTTTGCACCTTGTATTTATTTTCTAAACCAAAATTTCCAGTATATTATATTATATATCATTCCAACTTCTGCCTGCAGATACAATCATATTTATATTGAGATAAGCAGTGCAAAACGACTGAAACAGAGATTTGGTGTCTGCTCATAATGAAGTACTACATCCAACCCTTTCCTCCACAGAATAATGTGACTTAATTTAGTGGTCAGACACTTAATAGCATGAAAGAAATTATTTTTCTGAGCCAAATGAAGAGTAAGAAATACTACTTTCTGTACATCACATATCAAAAGACAGAAGAATGAAAAGAGGAAGTAAATCACAGAATGGTTTGAGTTGGAAAGGACCTTAAAGTTCATCTAGTTCCAATGCCCCTGCCATGGGCAGGGACACCTTCCACTAGACCAGGTTGCTCAAAGCTCCATCTAACCTGGCCTTGAACACTTCCAGGGATGGGGCATCCACAACCTCTCTGGGCAACCTGTTCCTGTACCTCACCACCCTCACAGTAAATAATTTCTTCCTAATATCTAATCTAGATCTACCCTCTTTCAGTTTAAAACGATTACCTGTTGTCCTATCGCTACACTCCCAGTTAAAGAGTCCTTCCCCATCTTTCCTGTAGGCCCCCTTTAGGTACTGGAAGGCTGCTATAAGGTCTCCCTGGAGCCTTCTCTTCTCCAGGCTAAGCAACCTCAACTTTCTCAGCCTATCCTCATAGGGGAGGTGCTCCAGTCCTCTGATCGTCTTTGTGGCCCTCCTCTGGAACCACTTGAGCAGGTCCATGTCCTTATGTTGGGGGCCCCAGAGCTGAATGCAGCACTCCAGGTTGAGTCTCACGAGAGCGGAGCAGAGGGCCAGAATCACCTCCCTTGACCTGCTAGCCACAATTCTTTTCATGCAGTCCAGGTTACAGTTGTCTTTCTGGGCTGTGAGTGCATGTTGCTGGCTCGTGTTCAGTTTTTCATCCACTAATACCACCAAGTCCTTCTCCACAGGGCTGCTCTCAATCCACTCATCGCCCAGCATGTATTTGTCCTTGGGATTGCCCTGACCCATGTGCAGGACCTTGCACTTGGCCCTGTTGAACTTCATGAGGTTCGCACGGGCCCACCTCTCAAGCCTGTCAAGGTCTCTCTTGATGGCATCCCTTCCCTCCAGCACGTCAACCACACCACACAGCTTGGTGTCGTTGGCAAATTTGCTGAGGGTGCACTTGATCCCACTGTCTGTGTTGCCGACAAAGATGTTAAACAGCGCCAGTCCCAATACCGACCCCTGAGGAATGCCACTCATCACTGCTCTCCACTTGGACATCGAGCCATTGACCGCAACTCTTTCAGTGCAACCATCCAGCCAATTCCTTATCCACCAAGTGGTCCATCCGTCAAATCCATGTCTCTCTAATTTAGAGACAAGGATGTTGTGTGGGACAGTGTCAAACTCTTTGCACAAGTCCAGGTAGATGATGTCAGTTTCTCTTCCCTTACCCACCAGTGCTGTAACCCTGTTGTAGAAGGCCACCAAAGTTGTCAGGTACAATTTGCCCTTAGTGAAGCCATGTTGGCTGTCACTGATCACCTCCTTATTGTCCATGTGCCCTAGCATAGTTTCCAGGAGGATCTGCTCCCTGATCTTGCCCAGGCACAGAGGTGAGACTGACTGGCCTGTAGCTCCCCAGCTCTTCCTTTTTTCCCTTTTTAAAAAGGGAGGTTATGTTTCCCTTTTCCAGTCAGTGGAAATTTCACCAGACTGCCACAACTTCTCAAATATAATGGATGCTGGCTTAGCCACTTCATCCCCCAGTTCCCTCGGGACTTGTGGATGCATCTCATTGGGTCCCATGGACTTGTGCACCTTCAGGTTCCTTAGATGGTCTTGTACCTGAGCTTTTTCCTACAGTGGGCAGTTCTTCATTCTCCCAGTCCAGAAGCCTTTGCCTTCTGCGAGTTGGGCAGTGTGGCTGGAGCACTTGCCAATGAAGACTGAGTCAAAAAAGTATGCTTATTTTATGGCTGTAAGGTGATGGTACAAGGTTTCTCAGGTTGATGTAACCTTACAGCATTTGAGAGTTGACCCATAGCAATCTCTGCCTAGCTTCCTACCAATGTGAACAGAATCCAGGATTTATGAGGTGATACATAGTAACCATGCTTTTTGCTAGCGTTTTCTTGGCCTTGGTTGAAAATCCAGGTTCTTCCTTGGCTAATTGAAAGGTTCAGTTCGCCTTTTGTGCTTCCATTTTATGCCAGAGTAGAGCAATAAACAGAACTAGCCTGGTTTGCTGTGAAGAGGTACAATAGTGTGAAGTACTCAAGTATGAGATATTGTTGTAGCTACAACAGTGCAGTCCGGAGACCTGAAACTTTGCAGAAAATGATCTAGGTGTCCCCATAGACAAGCTGAACATGTGAAAGTGGTGTATCCTCTCAGTAAAGAAGGCCAGCTACATGCTAGGCTGTAATAGCAAGAACATAGAGAGCAGGTTGAGGGAGGTGATTATTTCCCTCTATCTGGCATTTGAGAGACTGCATCTGAAATACTATGTTCAGTTTTGGGCTCCCCAGTACAAGAAATATATTGATATACTGGAGTGAGTCCAGAGAAAGACCATCGAGATGCTAGAACATATGATATACAAGGAGAGGCTGAGAGAGCTGGATTTGTTTAGCCTGAAGAAGAGAAAGCCAAGGGAAGATTGTACTGCTGTCCTAAACTGTCTGATGGGTAGTTACAGACTAGATGAAGCCAGACCTTTTCTGGTAGGTGCACAAGAGGCGTCAGAGAGAAGCTGCAATGAAGTAAATCCAATTAAATAGTAGGAAAACTATTTTACATTGAGGATGGTCAGACATTAGAACTGGTTACCCAGAGAGGTTGTGTAATCTCCATCTTTGAAGATATTAAAAACTTGAGCAGAGAACCTCAGCTAATCATACATGGCTTAAACTCAATCTCCTGACAGCTTTTCAATCTGTATTAATCTGTGATTCTAATTTCATAGTCTGCCAGAAGTGGTAGAAAATTTTATTCAAAGATACTATTCTGCAAGAGGTTTGCCTTGAGGGGATATTTCAAAGTGACCTGAAGTACTGATTGTGGAAGCTCATTCCTACCACAGTTAAATGTAGCCTTTATTTTTCAGAGCAAGCGAGAATGAAAAAATGTTCAGTGTTGTTCCAGCCAACAGCTCCAGATAGCCATGAGAGAGTAAATTACTTTCTAATATTGAATATATTCAGGAGGACTGCTGTATATCTCAGTGTATCCCTTCAAACTTCTTCAGCTTCCACCAGAAAGTAAGTGGGTTCACTTGCCCTTGTGATACTACCTTTGAGATGGCAAATATAAATGCAGTTTCCAGATATATTGGAAACAGTACACATATTTTTGAGGCATTTCTCTATTGTCTACTTTTATAGCATTCAGGTTATGTGTGCACTGACATTTCACATATGTGGTATGAGTTCTGTATTTCATAATAGTGATCTCCAGTTAAAACTTTGTGTTCTGGCACACACAAAATGTGATTTTCATGTTAGTGTAGCATGTAGACAGGAGGTCTTGCCCTTCATTTTAATAATAGAAGATCTGTTCTTCTCTGTTGTCAGCCCCTGCCTATGAATTGGATAACATATTGTTCTCACTAGTATTGACTCCCCAGAACTCCTAGCAAGTAGCTGTGTAAGAAACTAAAGTTTTTTTGCCCCCAAACTGGGGCCATATATTTGTACTGTTGAAGTTGACCTATTTTCTGGTAGTACAACAGATCAATTGGAGTTTATTATTATGCTTTGCATTAAAATTTGTGATAATCTTTTCTATCAAACAAGATGTTCTGTTGTTAGTGTTTTTTTTGAGGTATTAATAGCACTTAAGAAATTCATAGAGTTCTTTAAACATTTCTCCATTTTGTGGATTAAAATGTGAGGTTTGAATTAGAATACGTGGGTTATTTGTCCTTTTCAGACTGGCAAGGACCGAAGTAAATCATACTTCTTGTGAATTGCATAACACAAGTAGGCTGATGGTGAAAACTGTCATGTGATGTGCTAGTGTACTTCAGCCCATCAGAAGCCTCTCCCCCTGTGTTTGCTGCCCCCTCTCACAGGAGAGGCAAACTTTTGTACTGGTCCCTTGGTGAAAAGTCCAGTCTCAGTGAAAAAGTTACCAGATTCTTATGTTACAAAGTGATGAATTTCTTGCATACAAAATCAACTTAATACTTTCTAATGCTCATCTGAATAACAACAGTGCATTTTGACAATAACAGGATTATTTAAATTGTTGTTTAAAGCTACAGAGGTTAAATCCTCTGAATTGTTTATTCACCATTCATATGTACATCTTGAATTTCAGTTACTTTTTTTTTCACACCAGTTGAAGTCAGGGCAGGGAATAGCTAAAAGAAAGATGACTTTTTTTTTTTTTTAATATTTTTCCTAATTATTTGCTTACATAATTTTCTGAAGAGACTTGAAGGTAGTGGTATTCATCATAGAGATGACAGTCATGTCCACATCATTTGTACTTGTGATGGGAGATCTAATAAACATGAGGAAAATAAATGAGAAAAGGGACAAAATTCATTAACATACCGTAGCAAAGTAATTAAACCTGTGTTAGTGAACAGGTTATCACAGTGTCATCTGATGTAATGAACAGTTTGTCTTGTAACCAGGATAAATACTAATGCTATATTCCTTTTTTCCTTGTTTGTGTTGACAGGAAAAGGGAAGCTATTGTAATTGAGGGGAAACATTTCAACTTGAGCTGCTCAGAGAGCAGTAGAGTTCTTACATATGAAGTGTGTGTCCATCTGGTGATTCCAACCCCCATTCTATTTGTTTGTTTACTTGCGTGGTTTCACTAATAGCCTATTTTGTACTTGATACAGGTTGCAGCCTGTGTGCCTGATTATGTATCTGTGTAGCTAACTGGTAACTCCTGCTTTAACAAGGGAAGGCTAACAGTTTGTTTATATATCTTGGACTGAAATACTCCTAAAATTCTCAGTGTCCTTGTTTCTAAACTGTCAGAAATCTATAATATTTTAATTTACTTGCATATTATAAAATATTTTTTTGTGGATACTTAACTGAGAATTTGTTGTTTCCCAGAACTTCAGAGTCTTTTGTTGCAAAGAAAATTGGCAAAAAAAGCTCTTTTTGCCAAGTCATGCCCCCGGCTATATTGATTTATTTGGGGATGTAAAACTGTTCAAAGTACGCCTGCTTTTAATTCATAATGTTGTAGAACAGTATGAACCAAATTTATGTTGTTGTGCTACAATTTGTGCAAATATATATACACTAGAGAAGAATTTGGCTTTCAAGAGTAACTTATGTGAAAGGAGTATAAAGAAATTAAGTACATCATAGCCAATAAGTGTAGATCTCATAATATTTTTCACATATTAGTAATTACTTTGATTTTAGTATTTTCTACAATATTCATCAAACACAAGAAGGAAGTTTTAGATCAGAGCTTCACAGTCTTAGGCCCAGTTTTGTAACTTTTCACATATCTACATTTATTTGCTCTCAGTTGTTTATTAATAATTCTGTTAAATTCCAAAGTTTTCATAGTGTATAAAGCACTATACACTTCGGAGTTATTCATGCTATCTGCACTAGAGAATTTTCAGCAGCTATCTTAATCAGTTGTTGGGTATGATGACTTTATAGTGTTGACTGTTTGTTAAGTAGCTGAGAGTAGGTGATATGAATGTTTCATGGTTTCTTGAGATATTTATCTAATTTTTTCAGATTCTAAATTGTATCTTTATCCATGCCCTTTAAACTGCAACGAGTGTGTTAGATAAAAAGGAGTAGAAATGTCACAATCTGTCTTCTTTATTCAAAATTCCCAAATGTAAAAAGAAACACAGGGAGTGTAATTGTGAAAACAGTGTATTTGAGTGTGCCCAGGTGTAATGGGCTGACCCTAGCCAGCAGCTAAGCACCCACCCAGCCTCTAGCTTATTCCCCCACAGTGGGATGGGGGAGAGAATCGGAAGAGCAAAAGCTGAGAACTCCTGGGTTGAGGTGAAGCAGCAAAGCTGTGTGTGCAAGCAGAGCAAAATAAAGAATTTATTCACTATTTGTCATTGTCAGGCAGATGTCCAGCCACTTCTTGGAAAGCAGGGCCTCAGCATGCCTAATGGTTACTTGACAAAATGAAAGCCATAACCATAAACCCCTTCCTCCGCCTTTCCCTGAGCTTTTATTGCTGAGCCCTATGTTGTATCATAAAGAATGTCCCTCTGGTCCATTTGGGTCTGCTGTCCTCCTGTGTTGCTTCCCAACTTCTGGCACACCTCTGGCCTAATCACTGAGGTGGGCAGAGTGGCGAAAAGGAAACCACAATTCTGTGCAAGCCAAAACACTGGTGTGTTAACAACACTGGTTTAATCACAAGCCCAAAATACAGCACCATATACAGGATTAACTCCACCCCAGCCAGACCCAGTACACCAGGGAAGGCATCATTCATTCAGAGGAATAGTTTGCTTTCTCCCTGTAATAAAGTTATTAACAACAAAAAATATGAAGATCTGTAGGTTATAAATATGACATCTGCTTAAAACTGCCTCCTTCTTGCTAAATATGTGTTAGACTAAAAGGAGGCAACTGTACAAACATGTATGCGCTTATTTAAAAAAAAAAAAAAAAAAAAAAGATGGATTGTCTTGAGCTCTGTGGCTGTGCTACCATTAAGGAACTTAGACTGTTTTCAGCCTTGCTGTTTACTTCTTTTACATCAAAATCAATATTAGTTGTCAATGTTTAATTAGCGTGCTTTGTAAACATGCACTTCACATTGTGTTGGCCTTCCGTTAATTTCATTTGTGATTATGTAAAATATTATATTGCTTTGTATAGAATTTCTCAAAACAACAGATGGAGGTAAAAAAAAAAAAAAAAAAAAGAAAACCCACTGAAGAATTTCTGGCTTCATGTTAGTACTAGCGCCAAAGGAGGAAAAGGGAAAAAATAATGGATCAAATGCTGTGTTTCTGTGCATAAAGTTTTGGTTTTACCTGAATATCCACTTTATGGTAGAATGAAATTTTGCTTGGTTTGAAGGAGCAGGAAAGTTCAAGGATGTATATAGCTCTGACTTTAGATGCTTTCTCTGCTGGCTGTTCTTAAGTCCTGGCAAGGAGGGTGCCACGTGTGACTTCTGTTGATACACAGTCACCTTTCATTCCTGTGGATATTTTCCGTTCTCAAAAAGAGGGTAAGTCAGATGTGTTTTAGAAATCCTTGGAAAAAATTGTCATCTCGGTGATGTAAAGGCCATAAAGCAGAGAACTGACTCTAAGTCTGGTTTTAGTCCCTCTCAGCTTCCACAGACACACTTTCCCATATCACTAAACCTTCATGTGGTTTCAGCAGTGAGATTTTCCTGCTGTTTATAGCATGAATGTACAGGGAAGCAATTATTTTATTAATCTATAACTTTGACTTTACAAGAGGCCTAAAAGTAAAGGGGTACATGTGATCCAGTATTGTTGACTTCAGTATTCATATCTTTCCTGGTTTTGCTTATTTGCTGAATTTCTCTCTGCTGCAGTTTTCGATCTCTGTGAATAGGATGTAGTTCAAGACTAATTCATCCCATCCCTCTTCAGATTATTGCATGCGAACCAACAAATATAAGAAACCTAAACTGGCTAAAATATCTTATTTTGCTAATAACAGTCCTTGTTAGGTTCCATCAAAAGTAGTGCAGTATTTGTCCAAGATCAATGTAATAACTTTCTAATAGTGACTTGAATGATGATTCCCTGAGGTGGTGAAAACTAATGCCAAAGCCATCCAAGTTGTAGAACATAAAGAACACATTTCAGGTGGCCATGCTTAATTGAGCCTTCAGTATTTGGGCAAATAGTTGATTTGCATACTTGAATATATTTTGTGCTTTATTTGATCACTAACTAATCAGTGCATACAGATGGCAATTAGATTTCTGATCTGAATACACAAACAGTACCTTGTGAATGCAAGCAAGGGCTGTCAAGCTGCAGATTGGGATCTCTACTCAGTTGGAATTAAAAATTATTGATATATCTCCTGTGATTATGAAAGTGGAGGAAGTGAGGGTTTTTTCATTAGTACTTTGAAAGGACTTGCTAATTTATTCATATGTGGAAGATATGTTGGTGAGAAAGTAAAAATTGGCTGTGGACTGACTCCAAATCTGTATCCCAATTTTTTATTTTTAAACTTTATCTACAAGAGCGATACAAGTCTTATCACTTAAGGAGCAAGTGAATGGAGTGAGTACTTTCAGTACTTTCAAAGTGCATTTTCCCTTTCTCAGTCTTTTACCTTCCCTGTGGAAAGGAAAAGTTTGTGTGCATGCTACGTGAAGGTGCCCATATGGTCTTGTGTATTCCATAGAAGATCATTGAGGTTATAACACTGTAATTGATTCTTGCTTCCTAATTGCCATAAATTTTGTTAGCAGTTAAACAATCTATATGGATGACTCTGAAGTCCATCTTCACACAAAACTGCTGTTCCAGTTGCTGTTTTCCTGTCTTTCTCCTCATTTTTAATCCTGTGTTAATATGTGAAATGGTAAATTGCAATTGAACAGCATGACTGTGGTGGGTTGACCCTGGCTGGACGCCAGGTGCCCACCAAAGCTGTTCTATAACTCCCCCTCCTCAGCTGGACAGGGGAGAGAAAATATAACAAAGGGCTTGTGGGTCGAGATAAGGACAGGAGAGATCACTCACCAATTACTGTCACGGGCAAAACAGACTCAGCCTGGGGAAAATTAACTCAATTTATTACAAATCAACCAGAGTAGGGTAATGAGAAATAAAACCACATCTCAGAACACCTTCCCTCCACCCCTCCCTTCTTCCCGGGCACATCTTCACTCCCAGATTCTCTACCAACCCTCCCAGCGGCGCAGGGGGACGGGGAATGGGGTTTACGGTCAGTTCATCACACGTTGTTTTCTGCTGCTTCATCCTCCTCAGGGGGAGGACTCATCACACTCTTTTTCTGCTCCAGCGTGGGGTCCCACCCACGGGAGACAGTCCTCCATGAACTTCTCCAATGTGGGTCCTTCCCACAGGCTGCAGTTCTTCACGAACTGCTCCAGCGTGGGTCCTTTCCACAGCGTGCAGTCCTTCAGGAGCACACTGCTCCAGCGTGGGTCCCCTGCAGGGTCACAAGTCCTGCCAGAAAACCTGCTCTGTGGGCTCCTCTCTCCACAGATCCGCAGGTCCTGCCAGGAGCCTGCTCCAGCGCGGGCTTCCCACGGGGTCACAGCCTCCTTCGGGAACCTACCTGCTCCAGCGTGGGGTCCTTCACGGGCTGCAGGTGGATATCTGCTCCACTGTGGACCTCCCTGGGCTGCAGGGGGACAGCCTGCCTCACCATGGTCTTCCCCACGGGCTGCAGGGGAATCTCTGCTCCGGCGCCTGGAGCACCTCCTCCCCCTCCTTCTTCACTGACCTGGGGGTCTGCAGGGTTGTTTCTCTCACATGTTCTCACTCCTCTCTCCGGCTGCCGTTTCCATCCCAGCAACTTTTTTTCCTTCTTAAAAATGTTATCACAAAGGCATTACCACTATCGCTGATGGGCTCGGCCTTGACTGGCGGCGGGTCCGTCTTAGAGCTGGCTGGTGTTGGCTCTGTCAGACACAGGGGAAGCTTCCAGCAGCTTCTTACAGAAGCCACCCCTGTAACCCCCCTGCTACCAAAATGTTGCCACACAAAGCCAGTACAATGATGTTTTTTCCAAAGCGTACTCCATTGTGCTGTACATTGGTATACATGTTCAACCTTTAAAAATAATCAATATGCTGAAAGCTCTTTGTGTTTCCGAATTTGAGTATGTAGAACAGCTGTACCGCTGTGTAATGTATACAGGTTCAAAATAGTGAAATTCTTGGAAAATGCACTGATTCTTTGTCATGTAAGTTATTAGTAACACCTTGATTTCAGGTTTAGTTCCTTTGCTTGCCAGAGCTGGAGAGTCCAGCTTATTGCTCTGATTAAAACGTTCAAACTAAAATTCTTTGAGTCCTGCATTGCATTTTTATATGATCTCAAGAACAAGCTTTAGAACCATATGAAGAAGTCTGTTAACTTTTATGGTGGAACAAAGGCCAATCTATACACTTTTTTTTTTGCACTGTAACACATTATTTGGGGAAAATTTGTATTTCTTTATTCCAGATAGTTAGGCATCTTTGAAACACTATAAAGGATTATAGGCTTTGGAGGCAGTAATGAGGAGGATTTAAGTACAATGGAGGTGAGGCTCAACAGAAGTTTGTGTGAGAAAAGTGTGGATCAGTGGATATTTTATAATCCAGATACCTTGTCCAGCTCATTGCAATACTGATTTGAAGGGGCAGAGAAAGCTTTAGTCATTGGGCCAGTGGAATGAAGTTGAACTTTTAGATTATTCTTCCTGTCAATATTTCTTCAAACATTTCTATATTCTTTTGTAAAACATTGTATTTTTGTTGTGTATTTCAACAGCTTTTGAGAGTGAGATGCATTACGCTGCTTTACTTATCAGTCATACAAGTAGCATTTTTTAAGTTTCTGAATGGTGAGCTTAAAAATATGTCTTGTCTTCTAGAGTTAACTTTTTTTCCATCTTGTTGTTCAGTGGTCCATAGCCACTTCAGCCTTGGAAGTGATTTCTTTCTGTGAGTGTTGTCAGCTATAAAACTCACTCTATTGACCTATCAGCAGAGTTCTCCCTGAAAATAATTAAACTTCAGAACCCTGTTCTTTCAAGGAACTTGACCTCTAACTGGCTTGACCTTTGATTGACTCCCCAGCCTGCTTTGCACTTAACTGAAATTTCTGTGATGGTAACATCATTAAGGATGCAATTTCCTTTCCCTCTGAAATACTAGCTACATTGGCAAAAGCCTTTCTACAAGCATATATTCATATGTGCAAAAAGCCTCTGTTCAAGGGAAAACACTGATGTTGCTTGTTGCATTAGGGTATTCATTATGTATGCTGCAGGAATAGAATGGAATGGTCTGTGCGTTAGGTGAACCTACTGGCATATATCTTGTGATTAGTGAGGTTGTAATCCAGCATTGTAATCCTGGCCAGCATTTTAATACTTGTGTACTTTACTGTAAAGGTTCATTTGATATGCAAACTGTATTTTTGTTACCTTTTATGTTGCAAAACAAGCTACTACTGATTTTTAACTGAAGCTACTGCATAGCTGTTTCTTTACTAGAAGTTTACTCAGCAGCAACCTATAAGACAAGATTGTTTTTCATGTAAAAATTGTAAGATAAATGGGTTTTATATGGTCTCTTATTTAATTTACCTTCCTATTAAATGGAGTAATCGAGTAGAATAAGGCAACTTTTCAAAATAATGAATAATTCTCTTTCATCAGAATAGACGTTTGTTTTAAATAAGTCATTAATCATGTAGTTAAAGCACTGATTAAGAATATTTTTTGATTTGCTTTCCTGTGTCTAAATTCAATCTAGGAGAGAGGTTATGCTAAAAGAGGTTGATAATGCTATTTGTTATAAAAAAATTAATATTGCTGGTATCTTGTATATATCCTTTGCTATTCATCATCCGTGCTCTGTTTTACTTATTGGACCCAACCTTTCAAGCTCTGGGATAGATTGGTTTAATATTTTCCATTTTGGTAACTCAAGTACTATGGGAGTAGCCAAATTCCCTTAAAATACTCACTTCTGCATCTTCAAACGGAGGTATCAGTGAGTGAGTGGTCAGGGCTCCAGGCCTCTGGGTCTCTCCAAAGGCCTTTGCTGCCCCTATTAATTTTGCTGTGGTGACCACATTATGCACAGTCTGGGTAAGTGCGCACATACTCTGCAGTGCCTGTACAGAGAGGGCACTGAATCTGCCCACAGTTTACACTCCATGTTGTGTTTTGGGTGGGGGGAAGCACCCGCTGCATGTGAACCTCCTGCTGCCTGGCAGCACAGCTCAGCAGTGCAAAGACCTGCTTTTCCACAGGCCACGGAGTAGGAGGCTTGAAGAGATGTGAAACTTAAAAGTTATGGTGACACTGTAGAAAATGAAATCTAGAAATAAAAATAATTACAGAAAATTGTCTATTAGATGATTAAGAAAAAGACTGGGATACTGGTATCAGCATGCATTTTTTATACCCTGCTGTTTGAATTCCTTTTTGTCATTCAAGTTTGAGCATGTAGGGAATTGGGGAAGAAGTGCAGTGAGTCACAACTACAGCACGCAGAAGCTTGATGTGAGTGTCCTGCAATGGGCTATGACTGGTCACTAATTCTACATTGTCCATCTCTCAGCCTTCTTTAATTGATGCTAGGGTACTATTTATGTTTTCAGGATCAAGGCTTCTGCTTATATGCAAAAGTGTATGACTTTTTGTGTTCGCCCTTTTTCTTTCTCACTTGCAGGCAAACCACCCTATTTTTCTGTTTGCTTGAATAAAATAAAAAGTGTAATAATACACTGCTCCCTCTTAATTCTGAGGACAGGTACAAAACAGAAGTTTGCAAATAATCTCCCTTCCCCTATCCCCACTTCCACAGACACACTTCAGAACTGAAGCTTCTGCTTTCATAAATGTTAGAAAAATTGACTTTTCCCTAAAAATATGACAAATAGTTCCCATATGAAATCTCACAAAGACACTGCAGGGCAAGTGAGATTTTTGTGTGACTGTAAACATATCTTATTTTTCCACAGTTGAACAGCCCAGAAGTATAAAATATTTGTTTTATCTCTTAAGCAGTTATCAGCTAAAAAGAAAAAATATTATCTTTGTAGTAGCTTTTCAGACTCTAATTGTATTTCAGAAGTATAACTCTTAAATGGAATTCTTGTGCAAGAATCTTAAGCTCAACATTTTAAAATCTAAGTGTAAACTAACACTTTGTAGATATAAATTGTGAAAGGGTTTTTTGTTACTTTCTTCCTTTCCTGGCTTTGAAATTTTACCTCAAGGTCAGGTTAGAAAAGGGCTGTACATGGACAGGAGTAAGTTGCTGGAATTCAGTGTAAATTTAAAGCAGACAGCCCTTGTGCAATTAAATGGTGTTTACAGACAGGGTTACTAACATCACTTTGTAAAAGCTTCTGATAAAAAGAATGTGCCACTCTAATGCTACAGACCAAAGGAGAATACAGAAATTTGTCTGAAAGAGAAAACAGCTCCTTGGTGCAAAGGTGCGTTGTAAGTCAAGATCTTGCAGGTGTTGGCACTCCATCTTCTCTCCCTCATGAACATAGAGACCAATTACCAATGACTGCGGATATTCTGTGCAGGAATTTGGAGATGTAGGTGGTTTTTTTTTTTTTCTTTGCTTATCCCTGGTATATGTTGTCTCAATTTTGTTAAGTTGCATTGATAGATCTGACAGTGACATATGTCCCACATGTCTTTTTTAGTTCAGCAGGTGTATGCTAGGCTGGATTACATTTTGTTATGTGCCCAGCTGATGAGATCCAAAAAGCAGTAAAAATGTGGTTCCAAGTCAAATGTTCAATAAGTATTTTCTAAGCTAATTTAATACTTCTTTTTAAGACTAGCCTGTTTGTGATAAAGGTGATATATCATAATTGGATGGTAATATTTATTCAAATAACTTTCAGAGCTACAGGAAACCTGTAGGAGAGCTACAGCTCGCTTCTCCTAGGGATGCCTCCCTTGTGGTGGCTGTGTCTGGACTCCTTGTCTGCAACCATACACTGAACTGGGGCAGTTGTACACTTTGGCTGTAGTGAAGGCTTTGGCTTTTGTACAGGCTGCTAATTATGATTGGACTTGACAATTAAGTGATGTTTTTGCCTATTATTATGTTATTCTGCTTTTGTTGGTATTGCCCGGTGTTACAGTCAAAGCTTAGAATTGGATTCCTTTTGCTGAGATTTTTTCAAACTCTTCACTGTTGCTTTGGTGTCAGGTAATGATCCTTGTTGGTGCTTTAGTATCTTGCGTCGAGAGTGAAATAGATGGCAGGGCTAAAGCCTTGTTCTGGTACTATTTGTTGGAGATGGAAGCTCTGTGATGTATCTATGAACCTAAGAACTCCCTTGGAAGTGCAGAAGTGAAAAGGAACAGGTTGGTCATGGCTCTTCATGTGTTATTGCAGAGGGCTGCCATAGGGAATTGTGATGAGGCCACACTCTCTTAACTAGGGGGGATGAGGCTCACCATTAGCTATGTCAGGGCACACAGTGGTAATTCCTCAGAATTCATACTTGTGGCAATGCACCGTTTATCAACTGCTTATGCCCCAACTGTTGCTCTCATGGCAGAGTGTGTTTGCTCTCCAGCCAGAAACTTGTCCTGTTAATCTTGGATTTCAGTTTATAGCACACTCATCTTCAAAGATGGCAGTAAATTCTGTTGATGGAGCGCAGAGTTTGCATTCCAGAGACCTAACTTGCATCTAATTCCTCCCAAGTCTTAAGCCACCTAAACTTGCCTTACTCTGGCTCAGAGCTTCAAGCTTCAGGCTGTAACTTGCAGCCTAATTTGCTTTTTAGAAATGATTGATTTGTTGTTGTGCTGAAACAATTCAGCTGGTTTAAAAGGAAAAAATAAATCTACAGCTAGCACTTTAAAACTGCAGGAAAAAATGGTCTAAAAATATGAGGACTTGTACTTCTTTTATATGAACTATTTTTCTGTGGTCACTTCTATACGCTCACTGGGAATTATTTCTGCCTACAGCTGTTTTGTGATACACAAACAATTCTTTCTGTAACAGTATCTTTATACTTTCCTGTAAAATAGTTATAAGCGATATTTTTGTACTTTCCTACATAAGCTAGATATGATTACGATGCATTGTGGATTTCTTGTGAGAGTGACCTTTAGAAAAATGATAGTTGTGTCTCAGGTTTCAGGCAAGATAGCAAAGTTGGCAGCAGTGGTGGCAGCTTTTTAAAGCATTGCAGTGGGTATCTCAAATCTATAAATGTGTTTGGAGGAAAAACGATAATAAAATCAGGAAAAAAAAAAAAAAGAGCAACAGATACTGGTAGGCATACTTGTTCTTTGGGAAGGAAGAAAAGAAACCTGGGGTAGGACAGGGAGACAAGTTGTGAGGAGTGATAGGGTATTTAAGCCCTCAGTTTTTGACCTGGGATAGGTTGGGGAGGGTGGATAAGGGAAGAGAAGTAGTGTTGCAGAATGGAGGTTCTGGAGAGAGATCTGAGGATTTAGAGCACTTGGTGCCACCAAGCACCACTGTCTTGTCACGTGTAAATAAAATTCTGCCTTTGTGAGGAAGGGGTGAGGGATTGTTGGTTTAGAGCTACTGCTGTTAACAGTTCTTTGCAGAATAACAGGTAAGGAAGGGGTCAACAGTGGGATGAAAAGCTATCAAGCTGGATCACGGGGTTTTGATCCCCAAAAAGAAGTTCCTAGGCCAAACCTGAAGAACGGAGGGCAACAACTGCCTTCCTGAAAATACAGGTATAAGAGCAAGAAATGCCCCATAAGCTGCCTGCAAAGTTTCTTATGTCTAGGTTTGAACTGTATGGGAAAGAGATGGTCTCCTGAAGGGACCTGTGGAGAGAGCATCATTCTGATGTAGAAAGACTGCTGTGGCAGTCTTGCTGCAGTCTCAGATACTTCTGCAGTTCTGTCAAAACTGTATTTGTTGCTCATTGCCTGGCTCCTTTTTCTAAATAAATGCAAAAAATCTCCTTTGACTAGAAAGACTTTTTCATTCTAACTGTGCTCATTTTCAAAGAAATGCTTTCTGAAAACAATCACAATGGTTTCTTAAGTTAGGAACAACAGAAAACTGAGTCACTGTTTATTGTAAAACAGTCTCAGGTCAACCCCTAATTCACTGTGTTATCAAGAGGAAAGAAAGGATTTTTCTAATAAGGAAAACACAGTTTTGACTAAATATAGAGAACTGCACACAAGAAATTTATGCTGAAATGTGGGATATATTACCATTTCTTGGGAAACAAGGTTAAAGAGAAAAAAGGTTTAACTTACGATGCTCTTTCATACCTTACTAAATTGCTTCTCGTGTATGCATCCTTCTTGCAATACATATTGTAGAATAGGAATGGTTCATTAACATGCTGGGCAATGTCTTACATGGACTAATGTTACCATACTGATTATTATTCTAAAAATCATACTTGGTGCCTGATTTCCTTCAGTATACTTGACAGTGGATGTGATTGCAGGGAATATTTGCATTTGTAACAGTGTTTGGAGTATAGTTCAAACATCCTAACTCATTTACATAATCTGCAAATTGGGTAGGTTTAACATATCACTTAAATGTCATGTCTGTATTTATTATAGAATCTCCCAAATTTACTCTGAAGTGAGATTATAGGCCTATTTAGGATCCCTGTATTTATGTTCCTTTAAACTCTCTTACCTAGCTGTCCATGCAGAAATATTGGTGCCTTTCAGAGTGAATGTTTTTTCTTTTGCTTACCTTTGCTTTGTGGAACCCAGTCTCTGGGATTTTTGGAAGTTGTGACAAGCACCTTTGTTTCAGTGGTACAGCACAGTTTCATTCCAATCTGTCTGTGGATTAGTATATTTTCATCCTTCTCCCATTATGGTGAGAAGGAAAAATAGGTTTTTTGTTTTATGGCAAAACATGCAATTCAAAGGTAAATAATTAATTTTCATTATTTGTCCTTCAAGTGAAAAATTTCCTTTCCTCAAAATATTTAATTGTTAGGATCTTTGTACAGGTCAGGAAAATGCAGACATCCATGAATAATACTTAACCTAAAATTCATTACTGGAACCACATTGTGTAGGAAAAGTGAGAGTCCTGTTTTTTTTTCTGGACAATCAGATTTTTATCCTTAGGCCACTGTTTTCTCCCTTTTAATGGTCATTCAAGATATTAGTATATGAATAGTCTATTAATCACCATTCTTTACTCTCTAGGAAAATATTCTGTGTGTGCAGTGGGCACAAAATTCCTCAGTAATCGTGCAACTAGGTGCGCTATTACTATTTTCCACCCATAAATCCAGACCTTCTGACATTTTATCTGCTGGTACAAACCTAAAATGAAATTTCTAACATCAAGCCTGCACAGAACAAAACTTTGGCTGCCAATTACAATTATAAACAGGCATGCTGAGAAGCCAGAGGGCTACAGTAGGAAACTTCTGGTTTTCTATTCAGTGTCCAGTCTTTTGCGGTGAGAGTCCTGGATAATCATTCTAGTGCAACATGTCAGTCAGCTTGCATAAAATGATGTTGCATAATCACACAACTGCATGTCAACTGAAGATGCACGTTACTAATGTTTTAGTGCCGATAATGCAATAGGAGCAATGTCTGGATTGAAGGTGGAACTGATGGAGGAATGATCAGAGCAGGCTCATGATAACAGAGTATGTCAACGAGGAATGTTTCAAGCAAATTCAGCATGTGGGCCCAAACCTCCTATCAGATGTAATGCACTGTAGGATCCCTTTTGGAGAAGTACTGGTTGAGAGGCTGCGTACTGAAACAGCTTTTGTGGCTCATAGATATTGTGTGCAAATAGGGGTCTCATAGTGGTGAAGAATACTCACCTCCTCACATGGCAAAGATAGCAATTCTATTATAGATTGAAGGCTATAGATGCAGAACTTCTTGAGAACAAATAGACTCTTACTGAAAGACTACTCAGGATATTTGATTTCATAAAACCAACCTTAGAGCATTACTTATCTTGTGTGCAGTTCTCTATATTTAGTCAAAACTGTGTTTTCCTTATTAGAAAAATCCTTTCTTTCCTCTTGATAACACAGTGAATTAGGGGTTGACCTGAGACTGTTTTACAATAAACAGTGACTCAGTTTTCTGTTGTTCCTAACTTAAGAAACCATTGTGATTGTTTTCAGAAAGCATTTCTTTGAAAATGAGCACAGTTAGAATGAAAAAGCCCTGTGATTATGCTGAAGTGGAAAGTTCAGGTAAGACTTAACCTGCAAATGTTTTGTTTTCAATTGTCTTATAGCTGCTGTTCCCCATTTATCCCCATGATATGTTTCATATGTGTGTGGGGAGAGGAAAGGAAGTGTACTGTAAAGCAAATGATTATACAAGCTCCAGCTGAGCAGGTATTTTGAATGCCAATCACTCAGGCAGGTGGGTGTCTGCTAAAGCCAAGTTGAACATTGGCTCACTGCTGAGAAAGAGAAGTATAATGGCTGTATACTTCGAAGGTAGCAAGTCAGATTTTTGAAATCGTTAATCCCAGGTGGAAAAAAAAATTTGATGAAGTAATTTAGCAAATTTCTACTTATTTTCTAATGTGTAATTCAGTATACATTTCAAGATCACTGCCCCTTTTTTGAAACCAGAACTTGGCACTTCTGGTTACAGTTTTTGTTAAAATTGTTTTTAACTTTAGCCCATGGAACAATAACATGAATATGTAGTATTCCATTTTTAAAGTTGCCTCTTATTACTCAGATGTTCTTTACATAGAAAGTAAAATAAAGTGGGCCATTAAGCAATTGTCAGGTAAAAATGCTAAAATAAAATGTTTATTATTTGCACAAAGGTTGTACTGTTGTCTAAGCTTCTTTCTTTGCTGGCTTCCCTGCTATATGTTGGGATCATGCACACAGGTTCACACAAGCTTTGAGCTTTTCTTTGCAGTGCTTGGTTATCTAAGTGCCTTATATTGTCCTGCATTGGCTAACCTAGAGATGGTTCTTTGCATTCCACTACTAGTATTTTCCAGAGTTGCTTGATTTGTCCATGTGTAATTTTCTCTTTCTGATAGAAGTTAAGAATTCTGCTTTATCATTTAGTGAAGTATATTAAGTGTAAAATAATTCTGTACTGAAATAGAACAGTTCAAAAGTATTTGGATAGGACAACCACAGCAGTGTAGCTAAGAAATAAAATAAAATGTGGATTGAATTGAAGGGGGAAGAACTGCTCCCTTTAGTTCATGTTATAACATGACAAGTGTCAGCCTGCTAATGCATTGATCTCCTTGTTTCCATGGTTTCAGATTTACAGAGGCTTAAGAACATTGGTTATCTGTTATCTTATATTTGGGCAGGACACATTTCAGTGCAGATACTGACATTTCATTCTCTGTTGGCCCTACGCCGAGCCTGAGCATGTGACTGTGGTGAATGGTTAAGTCTGTGAGTCAATGCTGGTTCATGGAACTGGTGTGGAAATTAGTAGAGGGTTGAAAATTGGAGGGTGCTGGGGATTTTGTTGTTGTGGTTGTCTTGTTTTTTTTTAGCTCACTGCAAAAAGAAGCCTGTTTGACTTCTGAAATAGGTGGAATAAGCGTTCAGAAAACACTAGTCACTCCATTATTCTTAATAAATATGGTAATGCATCACAAATATGCTAAACTATGTTATTTTGACTTAAATAGCCATAGGAAAATTTAGATATTATTTTAAGGGTGAAAATTAAAGGTGGAACAGTATTCAGTTTGTTTGTATCAGTGGTTGAGAGTTGCACAGCAGTTAAATTCTGCAGCTACTAGGAACAGGTTCACACAAACTCATTTATTTTATGAACATAAGTATTTGATTTCTCAGGCAGTCTCCTGGGACATTAGACTTGGCCACAACAGTAGCGTCAGAGAGTGTTTCCTTGATCTCCTTGCATCTGGTAAGTATTAACATGGATCAAAATAAAGACTTGTTTACACAGTACATGTGTATTTGTATCTTACCTTAAAAATGGAAGCAGAGGTTACGGCAGCTTCAGCTATCCCCAGGTTCCTTGAGCACGTGCTAGCCTAATGCCTTTCTGTAATGCATTTTCTTTATTCATTCATCTCTTTCACCTTGCAGGAAAATCTCGTGGAGACGCTTGTGCCCATTTTAAGTGCAAAGATCATATAAAGTGGCAGTACGAGGCTTAGAATAAGTCTGTAAAATCATTGTAAAATACTACCTTTGTATTTTAAAATGCTGTCATAAGTACATGAGTCTAAGTCTCCTGACAAATCTCTTACGTATATTACTAGTGATGTGTTGTCTTTGCAGCATGTGTGTACACAGTCATGTATCTCGCATGTTCACCTTACCTGCCACTCCAGTCAGTCCTAGGAGTGCTTTTGTGTTCTCGGTATTTGATGGATTCCCAGTGCTCTGACTCCACTGACAAAGGCCATGGCAAATGGTGACTTTTAAGCATAACCTGTGTCTGTAGCCCTTTTAATAGCGGGACTACGTAGATTGAATGAATTGCTGATTATTTGAGACTATAATACTAATTATTTGGGAGAACGTTGAGTGCTGTTTGGACATATGAGTGGCATACGATCTCATTTGCAGTCCCAAAGTCCAAGTTCAGTTAGGTGCCCAGCATATTTAAATATTTTTTTGGAAGAACTCAAAAGCTATGTACAGTGAACACATGATTGATTTTCTACGTATGAATAATCTCAGCACTTTCAATTAGGCTTTAAACATATACTTAAAGTAAATGCCTGAATAATTCAATGGATTGAGCACCATATTATTTTTCTAGCAATCAATGATAAATCTGTCAAAAAGTAATGTATTTTCCTTGATCTGTGCATGTAAGGGTGACTATTTCATTATGGTGCTTAAGCACCGGCAGACTTCATGCGAGGTATGTTTTTAAGATGTGCCTTGTGACCTATTCACTCTACCTTAATATGAAGTCCCATTTTGTACATGTAAGGATTAAAGGTATTGTAATTTATTTGTTGTAAATAAACAAGAAATGTTATTGTTGTCCACAGTACCAGGGAGGAGAAAGTCTGGCACGTTTAACCCCCCACCCCACCTCCTACTCCTTTGCTGCAATGTTGAACTGTTGTTTTCTGTAGCTAGTAAAACTAAGGATTTATATCTATAAAGCAGCATTCCTTCAAAGCGTTCCATAGTTCATATTCACACTCCTTGCTATAATTACAGATTAAAGGCAAGTTCCCCCTCACCTCTCACAGATTTCTAAAACATTGCCTTATATTGTAATTTTGAATGGAAATAAGTCTGATGGGTTTTATACCTAAGGGAATGATTTAAGGGAGGTAGTGAATGGTAATGAGCTGATAGCTCCACCAGACATAAAGTAAGTGAGAACATATGCATCTAGATTCAGTCACAAGAGCCTTTATTAAAACAAAATGTTGCAGTGGTAATACCATGAGCAGCATGCGTTGAGATGCTGTTAACTGTTAAAGATACAGTGCATCCCCTAAATATCCTCTGAATTAATTTAGTGACAAAGGATAACTATTTTTGGTCATAACTTTAAAGCAATAATATACAACAAGAAGTCATAAAAAAGCTTTGAAAGGACAACAGTTATTGATATTTCCACAGGCTTTGCTGAGGAAATACAGTAATTCCATGTGTGTTCCCATAAAGGCTGTGATTGGATTTATTTTTTTTTTTTTAAACTTTCTTCATTGTGGTGTCACATTGGATCACTTTGAATGCTGGTGTGTAAGTAATGCAGCATTCATTGCCTTAATTTATAATGTCATTCTGAGAGTACCATTCCCACTTTTCAGGTAGTGAGTGCTGCCTTGTTTCAACAGCTTTTAATTGCCACGTGGTATCACATATAAAGAAATTACTTGTTTTTTCTTTTTTTCTTTTTTTAAATTGTCTTTACTAATTATAGATTCCTTTGCATGCCATGATTCAGTAGGAGAAAATGGATGTCTACAGGATAATGACGCACTCTTCCTCTTTTTTTTTTTTTTTTTTTTTTAAAACATTTCTCTAGAAGATGTATACATGTTGTCCCGATATTTTTAGAGAAAAGTCTGTATAGAAGAACAGATAAGTATGTCATGTTCTCCTAGGGAGAACTACAGGTGTATAGTTTTTACTAACTTCATATGAATAACGATCATTTTTAACTAATATAATGTCAACGGAGCTGGGAGCTGACTTGTGGTCAAAATGATGATTACACTATTATTGAAGTAAACACTGCTGAATATGTCTTATGAGATCTCTGATTCCTTTCCTTTTCTAGAATTTTTTATTGGTTTGTTAGTTGAGTAAGAGAAATATTTTCCTCTGAGAAATAAATGTAGTTGTTTTTCTGGACTACACCATCTTGTTTTGTATGTCCAGTAAAGTACCTTTTACATTGTTCTGTCAGTGGAATGAAGGCTTAGAAAAAAGCAAACCTCACTGAATTTTACAATTTATTCTTCACAATACTAAAATAATGTAAAGAGGCTGTCATAGAAATGTAAATTAGGGTTATTTTTGTTGTTGTTATTCTGTGCTAATGACTTCATACAGAATCACAAAATGGTAGAGGTTGGAAGGGACCTCCTGAGGTCATCCAGTCCAACCCCCAACCTAGAGCAGGTTGCCCAGGACCATGTCCAGATGGCTTTTGAGTATCTCCAAAGAGGGAGACTCCACAACCTCCCTGGGCACACAGATTTTATCTGTTTCTCCACATTTGTTGAGATTATCCTATAATTATAAAGTATTGCGTATTTTATAAGCTTTAGGAATCTTAATTACTTTCTTGCAGTGCATCTGTACCAACCTTAATACTTTGAATGTATTTTATCATAAATAATTGATTTTTTCCCATTTTTAAAATTATTAGCTGCACTGTGCAATAATAGTTTATTACTGTTTTCTAATGGTTTATTACTTTTTGCACTAAATGCTGTCTTTTTTTTTTTTTGTCTTAGTAGGTATCTTCAAAGGCATGCTGGCATATTTCATGTTTTACTCCATGATTCTGTTGAGACTTACTCACTAATTCATCCTTTTCATCTTGTTTTATTTCCTGTAGTGTCAACATCAGTAGCTTTATTTTATTTCACTTGGTATCGTTTTGCTAAACCTTGCAAAGGATGAACTATTTTGTTTGCTTTTTTTTTTTTTTTTAAATAAAAATCCAGCTGTTAGCCTGATTCTGTCACTTACTAAGGTTTTTGGGGTTTGTTTTCATTTTTGAAAATGTCAAAATTTCTGATGGACTAATGTGCAGGAGAAAATACTATGCAGGGATTCGTGCTATCACTCGTGCTTGGTAGAAGTTCACCCTGTAAATGTGGTGTGGAATACTGAGAATGCAATAATTTATTCAAATTTATGATGAGCACACAGTGCCAGTGAGCAAAGACAAATAAAAAGTTTAAGGTCTGAGTCAATACCACTGAGGCCAATGGGAAAATTTCAGTCAATTTGTTGTATTAGTCTTAATGGAAATGCAGCACTCAAATATCAGCTATTTTGACATTTCAACTGACATGCGGGAACATATAATTCATTACCATAATTTTGCAGAGGCTTGCAAGAGCAAATCCTCAGATACTTGGGAATGCCTTATGTGAGTTGGTGAGGACATGGTTGCTTTTCTTGTGTATATGTTCTGTCCAGGTCAGAGACTGCATATGGACCACAGGGGAAATCCCATATGATTGTCCAGGTGAGATGGATTTTGCTAACTAAAATGTTGTTCAGTACTTTTCTTAACTACCTCATTGGAAGGGGATTTATTACATTATTTGCTATATCTGCTACAGTCCTCTTTTGACTCAAAATGGTTATTTTTTGTACTGTTTTGTTCTAAAATTTCAAAAAAGTAGTTAAGTGATATGCAAAATGTACGACTATTACAGTTGTTATGATTTGTGTGGTGTTGTGCTTCACAGATGGTGGTGCAGCACAGAAAGAATATTTAAACAGTTTGGAAAGCATCATGTAAAAACTTTGTATTAAGGGTAGAATACAGTTTTCCAAGTCAGTATTCAAAGACCATTCCCATTTGGTCATCCTTTACTACTTCTTTTATGTTTTCAGAGAATGCAGTCCATTGCATTCTCAACCCTTGCAGAAAATAAAGCAGGGGTGTTAGATTTTTGTTCATTACACATCCCTGTTTCATTCCTTAAGCACCACTTACCCTTTTTGTGCATCAAATAGTGTTTTTGTGATAATAAATTATTTGAGCTGCTAAAGAGGGTTTTTTTGACAAATTGTTGGGGTTTTTTTCCACTAGAAAATGCACAGAACTTGTATGGAAATACAGCAGTCTGTAGAAGTTTATCTGAAAACGCTATCCTATCTCAGGAATCATATGTTGACCTATTCAAGGCTGATTTCTTACATAAATGACCAGTAAAAAGTATCTGAAAGTCAAAATAGGGGCCCTATTGCCTGTCTCAATAGGTATAAATGAGATTAAAATGGGCAGATAGACTGGCAAGGACTCCTTTCTGTCTGGCTGTTGTATTTTGTTTGCTGCATGAAAAGCTCAAAACGTCTTGGGTCCATGGAATTGTGTAGGAATTGCTTACCTTTCAAAATACATCATGGATCATGAAAGCCAGTTCTCTTCAAGCTCTATGAAATGCAACCATGTTTCAGTTTTCTGTGTACAGAACCATGTTGACCTGTCAATTAAAGTGGGTAAGTGTTCTGCAAATATTTTTGTCCTAATGGTGTTCAGTAGGACAAGAACTGACCACTAGAAACTAGACTCCTTACCTTATCCATGTTGTATAGGGTATATGTGTGGAGTCTGGAACTTCTGTCAAGGTAAGAGATTTAAAATGCAAACAATCTGTTTTAGTAATATGCAAAGAAACCTTGGTTATATAGCACAATCCACGTATGACATAATTATAGGAGTGTAGAATGCAGTTGTTACACTAACATCACGCAGCTGGTTAAGTATCAACTTAGTAAAAACAGTAAAAGTCTCTTCTTTGAATCTAAATTGTGTAAACAGAGATGTAAAATCATTGCTGAACTTTTCTCTGAAGGATGCATTATTCATTTGGGGGTCTGTATTTGTAATTAGCAAGAAAGATTTGCCTTGATAGTGGTCTTGGTTTGGAGAATGTGTGATTTTTCTGGGAAAGTTGTCTTAGTTTTTATTGTTTTCTGGGTTGATTTTTTTTTTTGTTGTTGTTGCTGTTATGGAATATTTCCCTTTAACATAAGACAAATAACTGCATTATGTGTGAAAAAAGAAGAGTCATCTGGTTGTCAAACAGCTTGGGTTTATAGGCTTTTCCTAAAGGAAGGCTCCTGTGGATGTCCTGCATTCCTTATCTGAAGTATGACATTGAGCCCCTATGTCAGGCATTTTGCAAATAGACCCAACAAATGAGAACTTCCAAGACTTGCTGCTGCTCCTGATACCCTTTATTTAAGAAAAAAATGTAATTAATCTCTCAGAGAACCCTTCAGCGATGTATGGAGAATGATTTGGTGCGGAAGGGGGAAGGGAAGGAGGGCCAAGCTGACCTGTAATTGTTTCAGTCTGTTGGAAAGTCTTGTACTTCCCAGCAGGCATTTAGTGTATTATAGTTATGGTTAGATGACAAAACTAAGTTTTTATAGCAGCTATCAACCTTTATTTTCTGTTTAAAAAGGGGAAAAATCATTTCATTAAACAGTAGAAAGTAGAACGTGGGATATAAAATTTAAACGCCTTTTTTAATTTTTCATGGTGACTCATTAAAAATGAATGGATACAGAAAGACTGGAGTTCAAAAATTTCCGCCTTTGGCAGTCTGTTTTCTAGCTTCCCTTGTTCTTCTTTTTAGTGGATTCTAAGAAATCTAAAATGCTCTGGAATCTGTTTTGTCTGTATTATTCCTTGTAGTGTACTGATACCTGATTTATATTCATACTGATAATTGATTCATATTCATCTGTAGGGCATTTTGTAAGCTGTCACCTGCAGTGAAAAACATGTAGAAGTGATACACTGAATATTGATTTCATAGAATCATAGAATAATTCAGTTTGGAAGGGATCTCAGGAGGTTTCTAGTCCAACCTGCTGTTCAAAGCAGGGTCAGTCCTGAGGCCAGCCCAGGCTGCTTAGGGCTTGATACAGCTGGATCCTGAAAGCCTCCAAGGCTGGAGGCTGCACAGCCTCTTTGGGCAGCCTGTTCCACTGTCTCACTGTCCTAATAGTGAAAAAGTGTCTTTCCTTATAACCAGTATGTGGTCTTCAGGTTGCCTGTTAGCTTTTGCCCTCCTGCCATGGACTGTTGTAGCTATGTCTTCTTGGTAGCCTTGCCACGGGCACTGGGGTGCTGCTGTTGGCTATCCCCAAAGCCACCCCTTCTCCCAGGTGAACAAGTATGGGACCCTCAGCCTCTCCTCGCAGGACAGCTGCCCTCATGCATATCAACTGGGATGCCGCCTCAGTTTTGTGCTATCTGAAAACCGGATGAGCAAGCACCCTGCCTCTTCCAGGCCATTGACGAAGATAAACATAACTGGTCCTAGGAGAAAACATTGTGGGAGACAGCGCTGAAAGCCTTGTTGCGTAAAGAACATCCACTGCTCTCCCCTCATCCACAAATCCAGTCATTTTATCATAAAAGGCAATCAGCTTGGTCAGGCATGATTTACCATTAGTAAATCCATGCTGCCTGTTCTCAGTCACCAAGCTGGACACATACTAAGCAATATGAAGGCTGACTAACTTCTCAAATGCATGAAATGTGACAGTTTTGTCAAGCTATTATACTAGGGAGTAATTTCAGAGGAACTGTAGTGTACGTTGGAAACACAAATGAAAGCATTTTGAAGGTCTTCTTGGGACTGTTGACCCTTGTACCCTGTATCTTATATTCATAGTTTCTCCATGTCTTTGCATTTAATTTCTCTTCCTGGTGTAAGGTCCTAGGCACAAGAGAAAATGGGAAAATTTGCTATAGATGTTTTTTACTTCAGAATGTGAATAATGATTTATGTAGTTAAATCTAAAATTTCTGTCAGTGTCTTGTCTTTCTGAAATGTCTCTGAGCCACTGAGAATCTTTTACTTGGCACTGCAGTAAAAATAATGGATGTTTTAGGAAAGTTGTGGTCATGCAAATGATAAGCCTATCTAAAAGAGTGAATCTTCTTTGCTGTTAAGCAAGAAGCAGTTGTCTATAAAAGCAGCAGTACTTTTAAATCTCTGATCTGTATCATTCATGTTTACCTTTTTAACTATATTAAACCATATTACTGACCTAGAATCAGCTTGTATCTGTTACAGTGTGTCCTGGTTTTGGCTGGGATAGAGTTAATTTTCTTTCTAGTAGCTGGTATAGTGTTGTGTTTTGGATGTAGTGTTTAGACTAAGTCAAGGATTTTTCAGCTCCTCATGCCCAGACAGCAAGAAGGCTGGAGGGCCACAAGAAGTTGGGAGGGGACAGAGCCAAGACAGCTGACCCAAACTGGCCAAAGGGTTTTTCCATACCATGTAACGTCATGCCCTGTATATAAACTGGGGGGAGTTGGCCTGGGGAGATCGCCGCTCGGGAACTAGCTGGGCATCGGTGAGCAAGTGGTGAGCAATTGCATTGTGCATCACTTGTTTTGTATATTCCAAGTCTTTTATTAGTATTATCATTATTAGTTTCTTCCTTTCTGTTCTATTAAACTGTTCTTATCTGAACTGATGAGTTTTATGTTTTTCCTTCAGATTCTCTCCCCCATCCCATTGGGGTGGCGGGGGAGTGAGTGAGCAAGTGGCTGCATGGTGCTTAGTTGTTGGCTGGGGTTAAACCACGATACAGTGTTTGTCTGTGAAGCATCCCTTTCCACTACCCTTTTGGCAGTGTTCTAAATACTAGTGCTTGAACTGCGTTTTGCAGTATGATGTAACTAAAGTCAAGGTGGTAATATAAATGATTAACCACACACGAGCAGAAGGGATTGTGAGTGAAGGAAATTATGTACTAACAATTCAATTGGAAAAAATTGCACTCTAGTGGATTATTACATATTAATTATCCAGAGGTGGTTTCATTTACTCAGATTATACCAGCGCTTCATGAGGCCTGCATGTATGAAATCCCTAGAGCAAGCACTGCAAGAACTGTGTGATTATTTCTTTTTTAATGCCTATGTATATTTAGAGTCTCCAGTGAGAATATCTTAGTTTAACCAGCTTTCAGTGAGGTTTTATTGGAAGAAATATTAGAACGGCTTAATAGCACAATGCCTGCACTGTCTTATTTTTAATGTCGCATTCCTTCCTATTCCTTTTAGTTTTATGACATAGCCCAATATGACATGACTAGACCCAAGCTTCAAGGGAATGACATATTCTGTTTTCTAGTCAGAATGTTTAAGCCTCATGTCTCAACTGGGACAGAAACCGGAATGTTGAATATAGATGTACTTTAAAGCCTGGCTGTCAGAGATATATGGCCCATAGGTAGATCTAATATTTTTTTAATATGTCTGAGGAAAGAATTAATGAAACCACATTTTAAAACCAATTTGGCAATGGATTCTGTTAGCTACGGAGAGAAATGAGAAGATAAAGGAATGGTCTGTGGGAAATGAGGCAATCTCTTGCAGGCATATAGATAGAGAAGTGAGTAGGAACAAGGTCTTAGTTGTATTTATTTCTTTGCCATTTGAATTAAACATTCTATAAATTATAAATTAAGCTAAATAACATCTGAGAAAAAGTGTGGCATAGAAGATTTAAATATAGTAGATCAATTGTAGCTACTAAATCAATTCTGCATGTGGCAGACTTTTCTATAAATGTTTCTTCTTCAGTCTAGCTCTCAAGTATGTTTGTTGGATGCATTGAGGAGCAGCTAACCAAGAAATATTAATATTTCTGAGGATGTGTAATCTAGTGCAGTATAGTGGTACCTGAACTGTGGTAAACAAGTGGTTCCTGGAGATAATCTTCATTCATTAACATGGAGCTAATGAGCTAAGTTTTACTACACCAATAAAAATATTACTAGTTTAAGAAACAATTTCTATTTTATATGAAATATAGCATATGAACCACATGTTGTATATGCTTAATGAGCAACATTTAAATTTTGATAAAGAATGATTCCCCCCCCCTCCCTTTTTGGGCAGAGCAGTTAGCAGAGTCTTGCAGGCACATTCTGGGTTAGTGAGTTATTCTGTTGCTTATTGTGCAGTAAAATGAAATAACTGAAGAACACAGGAGTTACAGGCTGGTGACAGTGCTATTACTGTGCCTAGTATATCTTGCAAGTCACTGAACTGCTGCCTGTGCGGGTTATTCCTTAGAACACATTTTCGCAACTGTAACTGCATTTCCCTTTCTTATGTGTGTCTTGCTAATCTTAGCTTTAAAATCTATAGTATAGATACTATAGTATAGGTTTTTAATTTCATTTGTTCATTTCAAAAGTACAATAAATTCTACAGATAATACAGAAAAAAAGTGAGCACGAAGGTGATGCTAGTGAACAGAAACCAAGCTAGATAAATTACAAAGGCAACCGTAGTTGTAAGTCACCAAGCTGTTTGGACATAGAATAATATTTAATAGTAATGGTCATGTCTAGTCAGAGGCTCATCATGCAACCCTTATTCCTATTAATTGTTTTTATTTGATCCACTCTGCAAGATTTGCAGAAGAAGAAAATGAGTGACTTGCCCTATATAGTGTTTGGAATTACTTTGTTTTAGAGTGAAATCACCAAATTGGAGGTAGAGGTTGAAAAAATCGAGAGCCTGTAGGATATTTTCTCTGTAAGAATAAATACATTTGGACAAGGAAAAAAAATAAAATTATGGTTTGCATAATCCTCCATCACATGGATGCAAGATAGTATCTGAAGTTCCTTAACTTCTTTAGGTTTAAAGTTGTAACTTACTTTGGAGCGTTATGTCTAATGAACCATCATTAATAATGAGCATTTGAGCAGTCTTAAGGGTTTGATTTTAAATCGTGATGAAAATAAACTGTTAAAAAGACAAACTGTAAAAAGCTAATTCAAGTCATATAAAATTGTTCTCAGATCTATATAATATTTTTATTCTGGCCTTTTAAATATTTGATTTGTGTATTACATCACTCTTTTTTCCATTTCAAAGGTACCTGAAATGGACCAGAAAGAACAGTGCTAGTTGACTGTCATCTTAATTATGAATGTTCTAGTTCATTCAATTCATGCAGTAGCAAATTTATTTATTTATTTATTTTAAAATTCTGTTTCTTGCCAACTTGTGAGGCACTTCCAAGGTTACAAATACGTTGTTTTAACAGTAGGAGAAAATGTCTTATCAGTCAGCTATTAGCAAGAGATACCAGGAATGCAAAATTTCTTACGTATTTGTACATTGGGTTAGGGAACAGAAATAATCTGTAGCAAGATTGTACTTACAGTCTGTCTTGAAGACTACAAATACATATGCCAACTTTTATTCTTTCTTATGAAAGAAGAAACCAATATCTTAAATAAAAAAAACCAAATGCTTAACTGGTATTACCACTGGCGCTTTAGGTCTTTTCCCTCTGATATGCTACCACTGTCTTTTCTCAAGCTACTGTTGCTCTCATTATGAATATTTTCTAGGGAAATAGGGAGAATGAAATTGAAATGGGAACAAGGCTTTTGTCTGATTTGGTTTTGCTGCTCTTCCTCGAGAGATGTGTTGAGATGGATCCAGGGTACCTGTTACCTTGCCAACCGTAAAGTAAGTGTATACAAGTACTTTTGCTGGTGCAGCTGAATAGCTATTCTGTCAGTCCAGATCTCTGGTGGACATGTGCAGCCCCAAGGTATGGAGGATCACTACTTCTTTAATCATAATTTTCCCTTCCTGTAACAGAAAAAACTGTACAGAACCCATAGCAAAGCTTTTTCAAAGGCAGAAAACTGGCAAACTTCAGCGGAGGAAGTCATAGGAGCAAGGATAAATGTAAAAAGGAAAGCTGTCTGTCAAGAAGAATGGATGAGTTGGTCAACCTAAAAATAAATGACTTTGAAATACATGAGACATGCTGTGCACTTACATATCTTACATTGAAGCAATTTAATCTAGATATGGTTTAAATGTCCCAAATCCAAGCCTTTTGTGCAAAATCAGACTTTTTTGCTAAAATACAAAATTAAACTCCTGTGAATAAGGGCTTATAATAGAAACTCTGACAGACTGCAGAAATGTAAGCAGGCCTCATTATAATGAAAATTTTATTCTGATTAGTAATAAAGTTCAGCTAGTTCAAGAATAGAGTTTTGGGGTTTTTTTTCTGTTTTTATTCTGTTGAGGAATTGAAACTATGCTAAGCTGAACCTGTCATTCACTTTGAAGAATCAATTTTTTTAAAATACTTTTTTTAGCACCTTTGTCATTGAGAGTCAGTGGGTGCTGTTCTTTGATGTGAAAGGAAAAAATCTCGTTAAAAAGTCTTTAAGGTGGTGTTGTTTTATTGTGTGTTTCCCCGCCCTGCTATTTATTGTGAGAATGTGACCTTACACTGGGTCATGATTCAGTTTAATCTTTTAGTGTGATTTTTGTCACAGAAGAAAGGACAACATGCAATAGATCATGAAATGAACAAGGTTATTTTCTTGAAGATTATTTGCTGTAATTTTTCAGTAGCACTCTGGCACAGAGTCTTGATGGTTGCCATTAACCCTGAATACAAGTTTTTTTTATCCTTCCTGAGCTGCTGAAAGACCTTTTAATGAAAATACAAAAGCCTTCTGCCAGGAGTAGGTAGAAATGTCTGTTGACAGCAAATGTTTAAAGGTCTGATAAACTCTCGAACTAAGATAGATTAAACATGATATTTATTGTTGCAGTGTTATTGTAATTTATTGAGAATCTGTGTAGAGAGGTTGATGGACAACCCATTTCTCATCTGTTTTGCGTGGATCCTAAATCTGTCCTTGCAGAACTCTACATTAAAGCTCTAAGGCAAAAGCCTGCGTATTCAAGCAGGCAGGTATAAGACAGTTAATGGTTTTATCAGATAGCAATAGATTTCAAGAACCCTACCTTAAAAGTCCTTAAAAGTCCTACCCAGCCTCTAGCTCTGTCTGTGTAAATATACTTAAGTATAATGTAAGTGTAGGAGCAGTGCTTTAACATGTATGTTTTGTGCTGTTTTTTCTGATTTATCTTCACAATATTCCTTGCTTCTGTAACTTGCACAATAATTTTGAAGTATTTTAGTATGCTGAATGCATGCTAGAAAATTGAACATAAAGCAATGACTTTATGAAGGTCAGAGAATGTTTAAAATGGCAGATGACTTCAGGGTTTTGAGAGCTGAAAAATACAATTTTTTTTTTTTCTTTTGAAAGTAAATGAATTACAGCTGACAATTGGGAAAAAATGAGGCAGTCTATTAATGATAAAACATTTAGAAATTTTAGCTTAATCTATAATGATTTGCATTGCTGACTTAGATTCAGTTTCTATGTGTAATAAATGATAGGTATATTTACAGAATCGCATTCCAGAAAGTAAAGGAATAAAAATAGATGATTAAAAACACAGGAAATACAGAAATGATTTAGAAATTGGAAGCTTACCAAGAGGAAATATCAGTTGTATGTAATTTTCTTACTTAACTTCTTATGTTTTTCCTATTGTCCTGAATGGTGGTATTTTTTATATTTTTATATATATATACATGGCCACCGCTTTTAATATATGTGCGTGTGTGTGTGTATATATATGTGCTGTATAAAGCAGATGACTGGCCATAAGATGATGATGCCAACTGTAAGACAGTGTAACTGTACTTGAGAATAGAAACTAGTTCATATAAATACATCAATATATGTTGAAATACTTATAATTAAGTTTTCTAGGCATATTTTTGTAAGTGATTTTTTTTGTTAGACTTTCCTTATACCACTTACTGTAGTGTCAATTCTAGGAAAATATTCTGATCCACCAGAAGCAGCATTTCCTTAAGCATTTCAAGATGTCAGAGGTATTTTTTAATAATTAACAGAAGGTCTGGTAGAAAAATATGAACTTCCTAAGATTTTTTTTAATATATTGACAACCCAGATGTTAAGGGATATAAAAAAAGAGACTTTACTGGCTTCATTGGTCTGCTCTGATCCATCAAAATCCATGTAGAGGAAATTTATGTTGATTAGAAGTCTAATTATGAGTCCTTTTTTGAAATCTAATTGCTTGTAAAAGGTACAAGAATGAACAAGTAGGAGGTTGTTACCCTCTGTACAGGTTCGGTAAAATGCCAGCTGGCAGGGCATTGCTTTCCAGATCTCATTTGTTCTCTGTGCTTTAGCCTTGATGTGGGTATAATAGTATCTTCTTTTGTTTTCAGCCTGATTTGGGTTCCACATTCTCTGGGAAATATTCCTGGTCTACAGAGATGTAAGGGAGAGAAAAATAGAACTGTGAGTCTCTTAAGAGAGAATCAGGATGTTTTTGGAGAAAAAAAAAAAAATTTAAAAAAAAAAATAATTGGCAGCTAGTTCAGATTCATCAGAGGGTTTTTTTTCCTTCCTATCTTAGGTCATGCCCAAGTAAGAATGGCTAGGAGAAAAATAATTTGCAGGTCTTGAGAACAGTGCAGGTTTATAGGGGGACATAGTCCAAAGTTACTTGTCTCTCAAATGTGTAATTGTGAATGGGCTTGTTCATTTTTATGTGGAAAGGTATTTAACAAAACTGAGACATCACTGAAGATTCAAGGGAACAACAGAAAAATCCTATGAATTCTGCCAGAATTGAGGTTAGTACAATAACTTATACAACCACATTATGATGGTAAGACCCCCCTTTCTCAGAAGCATCTATAAGTTTACAGCTTCTTGGAGAATGGGCAACAAAATCTGGGACAAAGTAGTGGCATAAGTATTATTTGCAGATCTTAGGTCTTACCTGTCTCACAACCAGTGCCCTCAGTTGAACCTTAATCTGAGACCAACAGGCATTGCCTAGAGGAAGAAATTGTTGGTGGAGATTTCCTTTGGCAGCCCCTTTCTGGCCCTATACATGCTGTAGCTCTGGGATCTCTCTGCCAACCTCTTTCTGCCAACCCTAACTCTTGATCCTCAGATAAGTCTTTACCCAGGATGAACAGCCATGACCCAGAGAGAGAGGTTTTCAAGGGAAATTTCTTTTGGCAGCCTTTCCCTTTGTTTAGCAGGCCTTTTAGCCCTACTTATGCTGCAGCTCTACGATCTACCTTTCTTTTCAACCCTAACTCAGCCCTCATCTGAGCCTTAAGCCAAGACCAAGAGCTATAAGGAGAATTTTCTGAAGCCCACCCCTTGCTTTGGCAGCCCCTTTTTCACAGCTTTAGGCTTTCTTTGTTTCCAAGCCTTAACCCTAAGACTAATTGCAGGCCTTAATCATATTTTATGAGAGTGTTTGGCAACTTTTAATCTTTTAGGAAAATGTAGCAGTCTTTCATCCTTATGCTGAATGTGCTGTAAAATCATATGCTGTATTCTGAAAAGGCAGGCTATTAGTATTAGTCTTCTCAGATACTTGTTCTTACATAGTTTATACTAAAATTCATACTGAGGGGAGATAGTCACTTTTATGGTTCAGAACAAATGGAAAGATCTGTCTAAACTCTTTCAGATGAACAAATGTAGTATGTAAAAGTCTGTGTAAAGACTGTGTGTAAAGAAGATTGCCCTCTATTCTCCAACTGCTATATTCTCTCAGTATCCCAAAGTAATTGAAATACCTAATTTTGTAGATGTTGCATTCATGATGCATACAGAACTGTTGTGCATAACAAGGATGTAAGCGCTTCTACATTTCACTTCAAGGAAGAAGTGGTCTCATGTGACTTCAGCAAATATTGCTGTCACACTTATTTTAAAAACAAGTCTAAATACATCTTTAACTTGAAGATGAAACTTTAACATATAGTAGTATCTTTCCCTATAGCATCTGACATAGAAACAAATATATTTTCTTCTCTGTGTGGAGGAAGAAGAATCACGCTTGCGTATTTAGCAAATGCAGAATGTAATTTCACATGGTGTGTCTGTTTTACAGGCAGATTTTGTAACGTGGCTGGAATGATGAAGCTCATGACATCATCAAAGTGTGCAAGAGTTTAACTATCTCTCAGTTTTATTGCTTAAAACATAGCTCAATGGTGTTTCAGAAATTCATGATGGTTTCAAGTCTTTGGAATAAAAAACCTGTGTGATCAGGCTACTTCACCTGGAAATCTGCAGGAGAGATGGAATACTAGCCCTTATGAAGGTGACTTCAGTTTGATAGGAAAAGGCTAAAAGGGTATATGATCAAGGTCTACAAAATCATAAAGGTGGTAGCTTAGGAGGAAGGTTATGACAAGCAGAACTGTAACTCACCAAATTCCACAGTTCTGGAACTAAGTGACAGTCCCTGAAACCACTATGAAGTCAGTTTAAAAGAGATAAAAGAAAATACTTTTTGATGCAGCAGGTAGAAATTCTGGAATTTGTCACTCCAGGAAGTTGTGGCATGCCAGAGTTTGAGACAGACTTTTGCTGGATGGAGCATAGGATGACACAGTGGAATATTTTTTTACATTCTTAATTCTAGTCAAGCGGTTTTATTCATTTTTTTTAAAAATTAAAACAACACATTTTCTCTTCTTCTAACACCTGTCAAAGTCTCATCAAACTAAAAATATTATGTATTTGAGAAAGATGAGGAATCTAAGGAGATTTTAAATTTCCTTTATTTAGAATATTACAATTCTGACAGTTTCTTCAATTTCTGACAGTTTTCCTCAGCAAATATTGAAAACTGAACATAAATATTTCATTGTCCTATTCACGTGAAGCAGCCAGCTAGAGTTCCAGTGGAGGAGTCTGAACAGCTTGGGTCTATTGGAAATGCTTGTTTATCTCTCAGTAAAATAAGTAAAATTTTTAAAGATAAGGAAACACTTCTGTTCTAAACCCAAACAACTAGCTCTAAACAGAAAATTATGTTGAGAAATCATTTGGCTAAATTCCTTCCATGAAGGTCAGAAGAGTTCATGATGGAGGCTAGTTGTTAGAAAATTAAGGGGAAAGGGATGAGGCCTTTTCTATCCAGAAAGTGATTGAGCTGCTCAATAGAAGTTGCTCCAGCAAACTGATTGAAGCCTTCTCAGCCATTAGGATGGGGAAGACCAAGGATCCATTGCCTTTTCTTCCTTACTCTGAGCTTATTAAGTAGCTCTTGTCCTGCAGAGGAGGAAGGTGGAAATCATATGTGATCTGTATACCAGGTTTATATTATGCAAAACTAGCATGCTTCCTTTTTTCTGTCTATTTGAAGTGGAACAGTGCTGTTTGATTTTATATTAAATGAAAATGTCAGTGTAAACTTCTAATAAGTAGCAATCAGAATCACTGCATACAGCAACCTAATTTAAATGATGGCACTTCACAATTTTTCACTTTTATTAGTTTCCTGTGAAAGCTTATACTGCTAAAGACTCTGCCATTAACAAGATGATCTCTTTTTTTCTTTCTTTTAAAGAGAACTTATTTTGATTTGACAGAAAAAATACTTACTTTACTTGCACTAGAAGCCTAGAGAGGATTTTATTTTTTTCCCAAAGAAAACATTTCCCTTAGAGTCGTGTCAGTCCCCTCTAGGAACAGCAGTAGCAAATTGAGAGAGTAGGATTTATAGCAGAACCAACAAGCAGCTTGTCTCTTCTTCTGTCTCCAATCACTTTTTTGTATTTTGGCTAGGAGAAAACAATTTCCAACTGAAACACATGCATAGGGTCTATGCAGAGATGGCAGTAGTCTCCAATTGTCTTTTTAAAGTTCCAATAAAGCATCAAAGCAAACGTAACCAAAAAAATAAGAGGGAAACTATGTTTGGCAAGAACATAGAGCTTTATTGCTACCTACAGGAAAGGCTTAAGAAACTGGTTTTTTTTTGGTCTGTTTTTTTTGGTTTGTTTTGGGCTGTTTTGGTTTGGTTTGGTTTTTTGGGGTGGTTTGGGGGGGGTGGGGGTGTTGTTGTTTTTTTTTTTTTTTTCCGTTTTGCTTTTTTTTTTTTGTTTACTTTTTTTTACTTTCTGTGCATTATAAGAACTTCAGGACACTGTCTTGTAACTGATCAGATGAATTGCTGCACATTCTTGGGAGGAATTTTACTTAAAGGTTAGAAAATATTTTGGGTTTCTCAATTCCTTTTACAGTTCCCACCAAAAGTTCTTGTCAATAACCTTCTGGCTATGGGAATTCACTCCTAGTCTGAGTTTGTCATGGCTGTACATTGGTTTCTATTGTGTGTTTCCATTGTGGAAGCTTTTCATGTTCACTGTGAGTGACTAAGGTATAAAGCAATGGAGAATAATGTTTTTTATCTCAGTAATGTGTCCAGTAAAGAATCGGGCATTTATGTGTGATATTAAAGTAAATTTCCTGCTATTTCATTAAAATAGATCACTGGCATTCAAGGTAAACCAAGCAAAATTATTAAATGTAAATATGTTCTCTATGTATTTAATATAGGAGTAGATTTCCCTATTTCCTTTTGTGTTGGGTTTTTTTTTTTAGGTATGAAGTTTGATAATCTTGAAATGAAACTGGCACAGCGCAAATCCTTATAAGATAGCAGAAACCTAAATATGTCTGTAAAAATAAACAAACATATATAAATGTATACAGTTTACTATAATAAAACACTTGACTGCATATGTTTCTTGCTCTGAAGACAGGATGAGAGAATCAAACTATCTTTTAACTAAGTCCCTTAATAAACTGATGAAAGACATCCTGACATTCAAATGCTAAGTGTGAGAAAGGTCCATGAGAGCATAGGAAATCTTGGACTGTACGCTTCAAAACAGTGAGGTGTGTAACTTTTCTGGGAGTGAAACGTGTTATTGAGACTTTATATTGTTAAAAGGAGAAGATTGTGATTATCTGCAAGAGTAAATAACATGCTAGCTTTATTGTTAAGCTCCAGTGCTAGCAGTAAAAGTAGTTTCTACTAAAATGAAGATAACTTTTCTCAAGAGGGTATCTCTTGAAGAAATGAGAAAACAACAAAGAAAAAGGTGATCAAGAGAAACTACCTATTTAATGAAAGACATAACTGAGTCTTGACTATTTCTCACTTTATATATTGTGATGATCAGGAAAAATATTTTGCTGTGAAATACCTACAACCACTCATTGTTACTGTCAATATGACGGGTACCAGTAGGTTCCAGACTCAAATGTTGTGTAGGTCTGGTCTAGTATATCTACATTCAATAAAGTCAGAAAGGAGAAAAAGGAAAGGTTAAAGGAAACAACCTACTTTCAACACTTGTTTCTTCATGGGCAGATTGCACCCTGCGTAGTTAATTACAACCTAGACAGAGACACTGGCACTGCCTTTGCATTAAATAACTTAGTCCTGGAAGACTTACAGCACTTTTACTGAGAGCTGTTGTGAGAAAATTTAATGGCCTGTGTCACTATTATCTCATGTATCTCCTCCTATTAAGTGCTCATCATATGCTGATAGAGTTTTTTGGCTGACTAATTATCTCTGGCATCAGACATTGTTTTCCTTCATTCAGGGTCTCCTTCTCCTTCATTTCCAGGAATAACTGTTAACAAGGTGTCATTGATGACATCTTGCCCTCATACAAGGTGCATGGAATTGTCCTGTGTGTTCATTGCTGCTGCGCTCTGCTGCTACAGCAAGCAGAATTTTGCTTAGGCATGATGGGGTGTTAGTGTAACGGAGGGAGACACTGATGCTTCATTTAGAAAATGTGTACTGCAGTAAGTAACCTTTAAGCCAAATAACTAAACTATTTTTCAGTATTTTTCCTTTACTAATATTCACTTTCAAAAAGAGAGTTACCTATTATTGTGGAGAGGGATTAATTTAGACAGTAAGATGTGGACAGAGATCCTTGATGGTATTGTTTTCTCAGCTTATGCTTCAATGCGATTCTAAGGAAATAGCCTGTGTTGAGTCTTGCAAGTATGGCTTCTAGAAGCATGCTAATTGCTGAGTGATGACCCTGTGGGGTGAGAGCATATTGATTTGTCATCTTCTTGTAGGCTTAAAGATTTGTTCAGAAAAGGTCATACTTATTTAATCGTGAATTACTAGAAATAATCAAGCATTGGTTTACATCCTAGTAAATAGGACATAATATAAATTTGTCTCCTCAAACTGTGGTAAGTTTTTAAGGTTCTTTCATTGTTTATATAGCAATTGCTTTCAGGTTGTCTGTTTATTTTCCGGTAGGTTGTCCCTGGTGATAACTTTCAGATTCTTTTTACACAAAATGTCCATCTTTGAATGAAAACACATCGTTTACTTCTAATAATGCTTACCCTTTTAACACATGTAAAAGACAAATTCATACACCAGGTTGAGCCATAAAATGAGAATTTTAATTTACAATTATTTGCGCTTTGGCCAGTTCTCCCTGAAATACTAGAAATCAGGAGTTGGTCCAGTAGACATTTGTATTTGATCCCAAATAGCTTTAAGGTAATCTTTTCCTGTAGAACAGGTAGAGCACATGATTTAATATATTGTTGTTGCATGCCTTGGAAAGCTTAATCTTGTGTATCAAGTTAGTATACAGTGAAATAGCATACTTTCTTAGATCCAGAGCCTCAAAAGGACTTGGGTCCCAGCTATGGGGTAGAGTGCCCAACTGTAATTACTCCCTGACCTGGTGGTGCATAACTTGTCTTCAGTTAAAGTTTTCTAGGCATCTAAGAACGTACAGAAAGTTTGCCTCCGTTGTATCACAGTTAAATGACTCAGCACCTATCTTGTGCTCAAGCCTACTTCAAATGCTCAGAAAAGGGTCCTCCAACAGTTTATTGGGAGAGGCTGCATTCAATAAACCTGTTGTTTGACACAGGGCAGGGATGTGCTCAAATACCTTTTGTTCAATAATGTAACTCCTTTTTGTTAAGGTATGGTAGTCTAAAATCCACTGTCTTTCTGAGTGTGAGGGAGTTTCCCCTACATTTTCTACTTAGGTGAACGTCAGAGCTGGAGGCTTTGGCTAATTTGTTTAGAGGCACTTTCCATCCTTTTAGTGAAACTGTTCCACTGTGCCTTGAACAACCAAATAATTATTGGAGCAGAAAAAGTGAACAAAACTGTATGAAGGGATTTGGGAATTCTGAAGAGGCCTGTTCTTTGACTTGTACTTCAAGACAAAGTCCATTTAGAATAGACAGATGTTTTACTGAAAGCACAAATCAAGTCTTCAGAGCAGGAGTCCTTTTAATTTTTTTTTTTTTTTTTTTTTACCATCTTCCTGCAACTCTTCCCCTGCTTACATTCCCTCCCACGTGATTGGGAGATTTTGGGCTGCTGCAGGTCTTCCTGCCTGCCAAAAACTCTTATGAATATCCAATAGACAGTTTTTATTCTAGATCAGTTATTTTCAACTTTTTTCTTTAGTGTATGGACCTCTTTAGAAAATTCACATTAATACTGTTGTACAGCATATAAGAACTTGCTTTTCTCTATGTAGTGTGGACTTTTAGAGGCAGTTAGGGGGATGGATTATATTGTTTGCAGGAGAAGCAGATTTGTTGTATCTCCATGGTTCCTGTCTGAGAATACCAATTCTTTTGAGGTAGAAAACTGTATTTAGTGCTTGTTTGCTACTTCACATGACCTGGATTTAGATTAATGACCTCTAAATAAGAAACTTTATCAATTACAAGTAATTAGGTTTAAATTCCACAGTTGTTTTCACTGAAGAATCTCCAGAGCTAATGATTACTCCAGAGTAAATTATTTACCTTCAGTATATAATGTATACATTGTAAGATATTGTTCTAGTTCTTCAAATACTCTTACTGTTAGCTTGAGATATTCAATAAAAGCAGTAAACTTAAGTCTAGAATAGCTTTAGTCTTATTCATAAAGACAAGCTGTCTTCAAAGTGTGTGTATGTACACATGTTGTGGGAGTGGGGCATCTAGAGATTATACCTTTAGGGGTCTGGTTCACTTAAAGTTAATTTATTTTCTTATGCAATTTGATTCCTTTTCACTGAGGCTGAAAAAAAAAAAAATCAATTTCTATCATATGTTGCCCCTTCAAAGTCATAACCAACGCTGCTGATTCATGACAAGATTACCATGCCTTCAAAAGTTCAATTAGCTCAATCTGAAATAGAATTTCCAAAGGCAGTGTTGTCCTTTGAGGTAATATAAATGTCAGAAAAAATGTACTAGCTAAATAAATATCATCCACTTACAGTTAAATACTAAGACTGCAGATGGATTCTACCTATGGCACTTAAACAAATAGAGCCATATTGTAGAAAAGGTTGCAAATATGTTTTTTAACCCTGAGCATTCTTTTCAAGAAGAATCAATTATAATAAAAATAGGCTTGCAGAGTCCTAAAGTAAGGCACTTCTCCAAGTTGTGTATTTCTTTGTGAAACTTTTTCTGCTTTGTTTGAAATCAAATGCACTAGATTCCATTTATTTGCTGTCACTGTTTTTTGTGTATTAGTGATATTTTAAGTTCTTAAGTTTCACTGAATTCTGAATTGAACTCCACATAGAGTTAAAGCAAGAGAAACAACAACATTTCAGTTCATAAGAGTTTAGCTGTTTTGGTGCATAGAAGTTTTGGCATCCAGTGCAGCATCCACGGACCTGGGCTGGGCTCTTTGCTTTTGTGCATCATGGATACATCTCTGGCTCTTCTTTGGAAAGGTTACAATTGCATGCTTTGGGCAGATTTCATTTCTGTTAACCTGACAATGTGAAAAATGGATTTAGGATAAAAGTAGTCATTGGAAAGGGAGACTGAGAAACAAAGTGGTTTAAACCTAGCCCAAGGTAACTGTTTTTCTTCTTTCTTTTTTTTTTTTTTTTTTTTAAAGGGGAAAAAACCCAAAAATCCTCCCAAAAACCTGTGAGCTATGGTGACAACCTTAATAAGCTGAGGTGGTCGTGCTTGATTGGCAGGTTTATTTGAATGGTTTAGTAAAGTCTTCTATTGTGCAGGAAGTAATATGTAACAACACTGGTGTTAATGGTTTGCCTGCGTGGTCTCAAAGACTTTCAGTCAGTTGTCGCAATAGCAGTTTTGTTTCAGAATCTGTTTGTACTGCTGTCGTGGTTTAACCCCAGCCAGCAACCAGGCATCACGCAGCCACTTGCTCACTCCCCCTCCACCCTGTGGGATGGGGGAGAGAATCGGAAAAAAAGCAAAACTCGTGGGTTGAGATAAAGAGAGTTTAATAGGACATAGAGGAAGAAAATAATAATTATGATAACAGTAATAATAAAAAGGCAATATTACTAATAAAAGGATTGGAATATACAAAACAAGTGATGCACACTGCAGTTGCTCACCACTCACTGACTGATGCTCAGTTAGTTCCTGAGCAGCGATCTCCCCAGGCCAACTCCCCCCAGTTTATATACAGGGCATGACATCCCATGGTATGGAATACCCCTTTGGCCAGTTTGGGTCAGCTGCCCTGGCTGTGTCCCTTCCCAACTTCTCGTGCCGCTCCAGCCTTCTTGCTGGCTGGGCATGAGAAGCTGAAAAATCCTTGACTTAGTCTAACCACTACTTAGCAACAACTGAAAACATCAGTGTGTTATCAACATTCTTCTCATACTGAACCCAAAACATAACATTATGCAAACTACTAGAAAGAAAATAAACTCCATCCCAGCTGAAAACAGGACAACTGCTCCTTCTCTTCATGGTGCAGGGGAACTTCTGTGTTATGTGGTGAATACAGCTTACTGTTACAGATCTAAGGCTTAAATATAGTATAGGCTTCAGGCTTTCATATAAGCATATGAACAGTGAAAAAGAGACAGTGGAATTCCTCACAAAACATCACAGAAGCAGTGTGGTAATTGGCACTTGGATTTTTTGGGGGACTCACTGACACTAGATTCTCTGGATTTAGTATACTTCATAGAATATTCTTCCAAGTGCTGCCTAGGTACACAATGGTATGCCTTGTCTGGATGTCGTCAACATCTTGGCATCCTTTCTATATCACACCTTAATTTAAGACAATGTAGAACAATTTAAGAAGATGGTAAGTGGAGGAAAAGCACTGTTTTGTGCTTTTGACAACCCCTTGTTTCAGCAGTGGCCTGAAAACCCATGTGTTGTGAAAAATATGCAGAAAATAATTAACGTTGCATTTTTGCTTCCGCCGGACTACGATATGAGGGAACAGGTTGGGATTCCAGTGTTAAAAGTGCACAGCTGAAATATATGGGGCAAGGAGGAATAATTTGGTAGGGATGCTTCTTTTTCTAGCATTAAAGCAATTAAAACAATGGACTGGGTTCAACATTCTGATCTGCAAAAATTTCTCAATGAGCCAAAATGGAGAACAGGACAACCTGTCCATTTTCAGTTCCTGTGTAGCGAAAATGTTGGTGGCATTATAAATCAGTTACTGAAAGCTGTTAGAACTATCGGCCATAATCTGAGCCCTGCAATCTATTTTGAAACATTATTCTCAAAACAGCAGATTTTAATATAGCTCACCATCTTTTTTCTGCTACTGGTTAATGTTTCCAAGATGCAGAGCTGTGATAATGACCTACAGAATTTGGTGTAATAGCTCAAGCATTTTTTTCCAGAGAATAATGGAGGGATTTCATATGAACAGCTTGGTTTTAGGTTTAGTGTTGGAAGGAGTAATTACTACAAGGTCATTATACTGCTGCTGCTTTCATTTAGAACATTAAGTGAGGATTCCAGCACAATTTAGGATGAAGTCTGGTCAGATTTTGATAAAATCCTATATAAGTATTCACCTGTGAGAATCATGCTGTATGTGATATGACATCCTGGATCCATAAGTGAAAAGTGGTAGTGGAAACCAAGCAACACTTCAGATTTCTTACATTGGTCAAATGACCTTAATGCTGCACAAGACTTGGGTATTGAAGGAAAAGAGCTAGATGCTGGTTGAAAGTTTTATTTTTTTTCATGACGTGTCACCTTTGAACTTTGTGTGGTATTTGCCTGAAAATATATTTGACTTTTTCTTGCTTAAAAATTAAAATACTGACTAAACAATGTTGATGGCTATTATATTTTGTTCTTTGGCATCAGTTTTATTTTTTTGTTTTGTTTTTAAACCTGAGTGAGAATCCCAGCAGGCCAGTGCACAGTCAGCATAAATCAGAACTTCTGGCAGCATTCCTTTGTATCCCAGAACTGTGCTGAACATGGGTTTTGTAAGCACAGGTAAAGTAAGTCTCAGTTGCTCTGCAGTGAGGCTAAGAGTGCCAACTCAACTAACAGCATTTGTGTCAGAATGGAAACTGCCCTATGATGTAGGAACTGGGTTTCTGACTATTTATCTTTTGCAATTACTAGAAATACTAGAATGAGCACAGGACTACAGGAGCTTAAATAGACTGCTTTATTATTCACTAAAGAGTTACACCTTTATGATATCATAATTGGCTACTGTGGAAATTATTACAGTGTCCCAAACAGAAATGTGACTTTAAGTGTTGAGTAAGAGAAGAAACTGATTAACACTTGAGTAGGAAATGTTCTCATTTTTTGAACAATCTCAGCAAGAGAGAAATAACTATCTTGACTTCTTCCTACAGTAATGTTCTCCACATTTTTGAAAACTGCCAAAGTTAGAGTAAGACCTTCATTCTTGTGAAGAGATGCCCTTAAAGTGTGTCACATGATTTTATGCAGAATATATGCTGTACAAGTATAGATATTTGGAAGAGCCTGTAGGACAGAGGAATGAAAACTACTGGAAAAGAAAACATCCTGCATCAAATATCAGAACTATTAGCATGAATTAGATTAATATGGAGTTTGTACAATGTTATTTTTTTAAAGCTGCAAATAGCCTGAAAATTATAAACTTACTTTAAACCAATCAAAAATATCATAACCTTGCTTCAGGTTTAGAAATAAACTTTTCTTCAGCTTAGAAGTATATTTTTAATTTAATTGTGACATCAGAGAGTGGTCACATAGATATCTGTGTAAGAGACAGGGAAATTGGAGAATGCTATAAAACTGATGGAAGTTCAAACCTGTTTTAATTAATAGGTTTATCCAGAAACAACTATTTTGCTCTACAAGGAAAGAGAGCTTTTTTTCTTTTGATGATTTTGAAGCACTGCTGCCACCAAGGCTGGGCTACTTTCTTGATAGGCCAGTGCTATTTAAAGAGCACTCAAAAAGCTATTAAAGGAAATACACAAAGGAAGGGTGTACATTTGACTGTTTACTAGAGGTGGCCAATAACAAATGTAGTTTATCTGAAGCTTGTAAGGAATGTGACTAGTTTAGGAGATCAGGCATGGAAAAGGAAAATAGAAACACCTCAGTGTGGTAACACTGTGTTTAGTAAGCACTTTGTGTGTAATAAGCAGCAGCATTTTGAATTGTGAAAGTCATATTCTGAAGCCATTGACTTGAGATGTTTAGATGGGAGTTTCAAAGAGTCAAAGCTAAAGGATATGGAAATAGAAATATATGCCACAGCAGAGGTTGATCGTAGGCTTTAGGATAAGCAAGCTGTGAAATGGAGTTGATTGGTTTAATAAAATACATACATTGGTAGAAAGACCAGCTTGATATTAAGATAATAGCAAGACTATAGAAGGATGACTGGGAAACATGCAGCATGAAATAACTAAGAGAAAGTTGAATGACTTGCAATTAACCAAATCATGTTTTCCAAAATTAGTGGTTACTAGATTCTTGTTAAAACCAAAACAAAATTCTTAAGAAAAATAAATTTTTATAGTTTGGCAGTTGATCATAACTTACTATATACAGGTACTATATGTTTCATTGGTTGCTAAAATTATTTCAGAACTTCTTGAAAGTATTCAGGAATGTATAATTGCACTGGTAATATTATACTTTCCTTGCTCTATGCTGCGGTAACAAAGGACTTCATTTTTCTCTTTTAAATGCTGCTTATCATTCCCTCTACTCTTAATCATGTTCTTTCAGCCTTCGACACTTTTAGTTAATTTTATGAATTATTGTTTACTTTTTAGTTCTGCAGTCTTGCATTTCAGTGTTCTTAGATCTTGTCAGTACCAGAGATAGCTGTATCCTTCATTGACTACATTAACGTAGCAGCAGTCCTAAGGCTGGATTTCTTATTATTTCATGCATTTTCTGAGATTAAGAGACATGTCAGACTGGATGGCTCCAGTTGTCAGCTATTTTCTTATTTTAATGAAGTTAAAATTGAGTTTTGTGGTATCATTTGTATATAATGACTTTAGATTTGATTTTGAATCCTCTGGCATCAATGATTGTGTGAAACAGAGCATCTAACAATATTACAATTAGAGGAATTATGGTCAGATCAGTAATCTAAATTTGGTATGGAAATAAACAGTCGTCTTTCATCTAAAAGTATATAGAGATAAAATATACATATTTTAACTCACATCCCTAATTTTTAATCCTTTGTGAAGGTGATCCCCTTTCTCTGAAGGTCTGTCTGTACACTAGGAGTGCACTTACAGAGTTAGGAGGGTTGTACAACTAGAAATTAGTGAAATACTGATAATATCCAGTTCTGAGTAAAAGCATTAATACAAACTTTAATTTGCTCCTAGTAAGTCGTAGTAATATGAAATTAATTTGTTGTTAATGATACTCTCAAATACAGGTCTGCTGTTCCAAGTAGTGCAAAGTTACTCCTTGATCCTCCTAGTTTGTCACATGAAGAATACCTACTCAAAATTCTAGCATGCAATATTTGTTGGAAAGAACAGTTCAAAAAAGTCTGCTTTTGACCTCACTTCCTGATGGCTTGGCCTCCTGCAGTAGCTGCCAGCACAACAAGGTTCCAGCAAAGGTTGACAGGACAGTAAAAGAGATACTAAACTCTCTAACCACACCAAAACACAAGGCTATGGGATGATGAATAATACTGTAAAGAGAAACTGGAAATTATTTCTGTTCACAGGCTATAAAATCTTTGATTTTCTGTTTCATGTCTCACCAACTTGGGCAGGGGACATTCTCCTGTCTCCAACTACGTTACTGGGTGGCAGTACTGTAGAACAGGGTGGCTGCTATTTTCAGTGGCTTGTCTAGTATAAACAGAAGAATAAAGCCAATATAAGAGTGTGTCCTGGTTTCGGCTGGGATAGAGTTAATTGTCTTCCTAGTAGCTGGTATAGTGCTGTGTTTTGGGTTCAGTATGAGAAGAATGTTGATAACGCACTGATGTTTTCAGTTGTTGCTAAGTAGTGGTTAGACTAAGTCAAGGATTTTTCAGCTTTGCCTGCCCAGCCAGCAAGAAGGCTGGAGGGGCACAAGTAGTTGGGAAGGCACACAGCCAGGGCAGCTGACCCAAACTGGCCAAAGGGGTATTCCATACCATGGGACGTCATGCCCTGTATATAAACTGGGGGGAGTTGGCCTGGGGAGATCGCTGCTCAGGAACTAACTGAGCATCGGTCAGCAAGTGGTGAGCAATTGCATTGTGTATCACTTGTTTTGTATATTCCAATCCTTCTATTAGTATTGTCATTTTATTGTTATTATCATTATTATTTTCTTCCTCTATGTCCTATTAAACTGTCTTTATCTCAACCCACGAGTTTAACCTTTTTCCTTGCGATTCTCTCCCCCATCCCACTGGTGGGGTGGAGGGAGGGAGTGAGCGGATGCGTGGTGCTTGGTTGCTGGCTGGGGTAAAAGCAGAACAGAGTAATAATAAAAGTAGTATGTAATGACACTGGAAATTGCCTCCCTATTCAGGGAATTGCATGAATCATAAATTTCTTTGGTACTTTATCCATAGAGTAAAAGAAAATCGGAAAAATAACGCTAACAATAAACCATAGCAAACATAATAAAACAAGAGTATTTTTTCTGAATAAAAGCACAATATTTTGAACTATGCTATTTATATAAAGTAGAACAAGTTTAGACATGGAAGGAACAAAGGTTTACTTACAAATAGCCAAAAAGTAGGTCCATAACTTGGCATGTAGGAGAACTGTATTCCTATTTGAAATCAGTAGGAATTAAAAAAAACAGAATTTCTGAAATCTAGGCAAGATTCTAAAAGATGATGATACACTGACTTATAACAGTTTTCCTGGAAAATTTTGTTTCTGACTCTTTTAAGGTCCTGTGTGATGGTCAGTGTTGTGGTTTAACCCCAGCCAGCAAGTAAGCCCCACACAGCTGCTTGCTCACTGCCCTTCCAGTGGGATGGGGAGAGAATCAGAAGAATAAAAGTGAGAAAACTCATAGGTTGAGATAAAGACAGTTTAACAGGTAAAGCAGAAGCCGCGCAAGCAAGCAAAGCAAAGCAGAACAAGGAATTCATTCACCACTTCCCATGGGCAGGCAGGTGTTCAGCCATCTCCAGGAAAGCAGTGCTCCATCACACGTAACCCTTGCTTGGGAAGACAAATGCCATCACTCTGAACATCCCCCCCTTCCTCCTTCTTCCCCCAGCTTTATATACTGAGAATGACATCATATGGTCTGGGACATCCCTTGGGACATCAGTTGGGGTCAGCTGTCCCAGCTGAGTCCCCTCCCAACTTCTTGTGCCCCCCCAGCCTCCTCGCTGGTGGGGTGGGGTGAGAAGCAGAAAAGGCCTTGGCTCTGTGTAAGCACTGCTCAGCAGTAAGGAAAACATCCCTGTATTACCAACATTGTTTTCAGCACAAATCCAAAACATAGCCCTGTAGTAGCTTCTATGAAGAAAATTAACTCAATCCCAGCCAAAACCAGCACAGTCAGATAATGAGAATGTGCAATGGTCAATTAGGAAGGTAAGAGAAGCCTTACTTTAGACTAGGTTACATATGATTTCAGAGAAGCTTAGATGATTATGTTATATTGTATAAATGGAAAATAGTAGTTAGGGTCTCTAGATCCAAAACAGATATATATATGCAAGACGATGTCTAAAATGAAACAAAAATATTCAGATTCATCCAGTGACTCTAGTTTTTGCTATATTCATGTGGTGAAAGGGTTGAGGGAGGTGAGGGGGTTTTGTTTTCTTTTGTTTTTTCCTTAAGACGAGTTTAAATAGTTTCAGGCTGAGATTCTCATTAACTCGGAAAACGTTAGGGTGAAATAACTTGAGTAGCACAGATGTAACCTGTCAAATGAATAGATCCACAGCCACAATTACTGAAATGCTTTCATGTGCAAAGTATATTCTCAAACCTTAAACAGAAAGTGTTTCAAATCACTTCCATCTGATAAAGATTCAGTTGACAGCATTGACAGGTTCCAGGTACAAAAGCCATTTTCTATGTCATCAACAAAGGGCAAATTGTTGGTCATTCAGTAGAACAGTTACCCAAGAATTTGACTAGATGATTTTGTATCCTGTAGTATAATTCTCAATATACCACATCCTCATTGTCTTAACAGTTCTGCTTTAAATACACTGTACTGCCTTTATTAGTGTCCCCCCCCCTTCTTTTTGTTTTGAAAAAGGTTGATATATAAGCACGTTTATTTGTGTAGAAATAGAAGCAGCCACTGTTCTCCATCATTTTTAGGAACTGTTATTGAAATCAGTTTAAACTCTGTCAAAATGTCAAATCCTTGCCTTCAAGATAGGAATGGAAATTTTAATTAAGCTTCTGGATGCCAGTGTTGTAATGTAATATATAGTATACACAGAAGTACAGAGGCTTCTGATGCCAAAAATATTAAATTGTTTTTTTCATAATAATTGTGACCTTTTTAGACCATTTTAAAATGAGCTTCATAGTTTCTTACTTTTATGTCAGATTCTATATAAAAGCCTATTGTTCCCCTTTGGGAAAAGTCCTGCATAATTTGGTAATAAAACAAATATGTTTTGTAAAACTCCCTAAAATCTCAACAGTTCTAGCTCAAACTTGGTATGCATGTATGATGCAGTCAGTAAGTGATGCCACAGTTAGTATCCTATAGTACATTTGATAATGATTCTATACAATTCTATAGAAACTGTAAAATACATAGTAACTATCTATATTTTTGACAAAATATGGGTGGTATTACGTGAATCTCCAGAGGATTCTGAGTAATAGTTTTTCCCTATGTAAATTAAATTTGAGCAGCATTATTCTGCTGTAATCAGGCAAAAGAAGCTTAGGTGATTTGAGCTAGCGGTAGCTGGGCTGATGTTTCACAATTCATATTCAGGCATGTGGGTAGTGATTGAAGAATATCTGTAAATGCATCAGAAAAAAAAAATTAATAAGCCATGAAGTTTGAGTTCAGATCAGCCTGGTTTATTTCCTCATTTTAGAAGCACCAATTCTTCAATTCCCTATTTCAAGTGCATGTGTTAAAGTGACATCTGTCAAAAACAATGCCTATAGTTGAAAGTTGAACCTTGCATGTAGTGCCTACAGAGGTAGGTCTCAGGTAAGAGCTATATTATCCTGCTGCCGAACACTTGTGAATATGAATAGAATACCTAATGTGGTTGGAAAGCTTGGTCATTGCTGTAGGTAATTGGGGTGCAGGCAGAGGAAGGAGCAGGGTATAGGAGGACCTCAAGCTGGCCAAGGTTCCCTGTGGACACCCTGGAGTGTGTCAGGAAAGTGCTGGCTGCGGGAAGGGCAGAGCTGGTTAAACTTTAGTTTGCAGCCTGGAAAACATGGTGGAAGTTTCTGTAGCTACAGGGCAGGCCAAGGTAGCGGGTATATTCTGCCTATGTACAAGGTCTACATAAGTAATGCCAAGTATGTCTTCAGGCATTGGGACATTGCATCTTCTTGGAACATTGCAGAGTGTGAAATGCACATGTTCTAAAGTCACTGAACACATTCCCTTCTTTCTATGGATAGTTTTTGCTATATAGTGTATAGTTTAGTTGTATATTTTTAATAATAAGGTAACAAAATAGAATCTTCCCTACAAATTTTTTGGTCTATATATTAACTAAGATGGAGACTATATCTAGATGTCATTTCATTTCATATAATGAAAATACATTTATTTTCTTTATAATGGAGAATTAGAATAGCTTTATAAGTCTGCTGTGATGTCCCTGAGGACATTGCCAATGAAAATGTAAAATCCACATGGCCTCCACAACTCTCTCCTAAGACCATGTTTTTGTCTTTGAAGTAACACAGTGTAATATGAGATACAGCAGTTGCCAAGGTAACTGTTCTTTTTTAGTTTGATAGCAGCAGGTGAATGGTTGCCTGGATATCCACAGTAATTTGCTGGGGCTCTAGTAATTCGCTAAGGATGCATGCATTCTTCTCGAGGCTTGTTTTTCTCTTACAGAGGCTTTAACTAAAATGTAGGTACATGATAATTATTAAAATATTATTCAAAATTATTAAATTATTATTCTTCCTGTAGTGCTGTGTTAATAAAATATTAATAATGTTTTAAATGCAGAATATTAGAGCAAGATCTTTTTATATTATGATAGTTCTTTTCAGAGAAACTTATTTTCTGATTTTTTCTTTTTAAACTTAGTTTACTGTTTCAAGACCTGTCAAAAACTTAACTAATTAAGTCCGCATTTAAATCTGGAACTAATGAGACAAAAACTGCAAGCAGAATTTCTGGTTACTTTTCATTGTACCATCCATTAGTGAAATAGGTAAGATGTTTGAAAATAAGACTGATCTCCCATTCTAACTCTGCTGCAGCATTCTCCTGGATTTAAGAGAAAATGCAGTTAGCAAAGAGGTGTTCGGATTTTATGGACTTTGAGGGTGCATGGGAAGGTTCTCATGAAATGTGACAAAATACTTATTTTCTTGACCACAGGTTTTTTTTGTTTGTTTGTTTGTTTGGTTTTTTTAAGTTGCTATTGGTCTGAATCCCATCTATGTATAAATACTCCAGTTTAGAAGATCCACCTTGTTCTGCACCCTGTGTTCTACTGTATTGTGCCAACTTCATTTTGCACATTTGGAGTAAACTTTTCAGGGATTAGAACCTAAGCCTTCAGTGTGTCATAATTGGGGTTTAGATTTAATGTGGTAATAAGGCTTATAGCTTTATTCAGTCTGTTGGCAGACCCAGAAAGAGAATCTGTTGCATTATTTAGACCACGGTTTGTTAGCTATTACATAAACATAATCAGAATGTGAATTTCATTAGTTTTATGTGAAGTAAATCTTAAATTTGGGAAAATCTGAATATGTTTTAAAGGTTTCACCTGTGTATAAAGTTGACCATACAAGCCTCTAAGCACATGATATATCTTGTGGCCTGAATTCTAGCTGTTAAAATACCTCAGAATTGAGCTATCCTTCTCACATAATCTCTGAATTAATCTCTGTATAGAAAACAGCATTTCTTAAAAGAAAAGGAATCTTTCTTCCTAATTCTGTTACTATCATGAATAATATCAATGTCCCCAAAATAACATTACAAGTAAGCTGGCAGACATAAGTAACATTGCTAAATGAAACCATCAGCCATATTTATGAAGAGATGGACAAGACAGGGTCAAAGCTGTTCCACCTAAGAATCAAATGCGTATTTGTGGAGTAAGTGGAATTATTCTGTATACTGGCAATGATGACACTCTGAAAGAGTTGCTGGAAATCTTGTATTTATTTATTTTCTGCAGTTTTTTTTCTGAACACTTCATTTCTGAAAAGGAGGATTTGTGCTGGAAACAAATCTTGCAAAGCTGGCAGTCAAACTGCTTTATAACAAAAGTGTAGTGTGCTTTCTTTGGGTTACTGAACTAAAATGCAAGGTATGACGTTGTATGGGATAGGCGGTTCTTTGCTCAGAAGTACATTGTTTCACCCTCCAAAAAAGGGGTTGGGGAACAAGTAGATTTGTTTTAAGCATCCATCTTAGCCAAGACTACCATCTGACAGGTAGACTCAACATACTGACACTACTGTAAATGTTAATGTTAGCTCTGCTTTGTTTTGATAGCCTTGTCAGATACTTATTCACCAATAGTACTTATTTAAGTAGATCAGACTTCTGGAATTAACAAAACTACTGTAATTCCCTGTCTGAGGACACGTTTCTGACTGAGGCATGTAACTCCAAACAGATGTGATAGTTTTTTTCTTCTCCCTTTATGACTTGATGCTAAATCATGTAGCTCAAGTGAGTGACCAGCAGTGACCGGAGCACAGCTCTAAGATTCTGGGTTGACTTAGAAGTGACATGAAGTGCATCAGCTGGTAACAAATAAATCTCTACAAGACTTCTGGATAAGCTTTTTTTGAAAATTGTTTTTTAATGTTTAATTATTGCCATAAATTTCTCTCTCTTCCTATAATGATTTCCAAATGAAAACCTACTAGTAAACAAAGGGAAACAAAAAGAATGTTATTATAGCTGCTAGTCATTTCTGAACAATAGAAAGCAAATGCCTTATTGATACATATTTATCCCCTCTGCTTCTACATATCATGCTTTTGATTAATAAAGTGTCCCATTAGTGGAGCAGGCCGGATGACAAACTAGTACTCCTGGTTATTTCAGTAGTGTAAAACTCACTCTTCAGTATGAAACAATTAATGTTCTAGCCTTGAAGGTTCTAACTTCAGTACGGTTACTTGTTAAAAACAAAAACAAACAAACAAAAAACAGCAAACAAAACTGCGGGTATGTAGATCCTCATAAAGTTGCATTTCTCTGTGACAATTGTATGATTACCTACCAGAGGTGAAATAGGGCTCCTAGAAACTGTAATTTCTAGGTGTGTTTTTCCTTCAGAACTGACCATTATTGCAAAGGTGAATCATTGAATCATCCATATGTTGTGTTTTTAAAATTCTTTTTAGTTTATAGAAGTAAAGGTTGGTACTTGCTGGGAATTCTAACAACTCTAGTGAATTAAAACTGAAATACAGACCTGTGAGTCCAGATAACAGCTTTGAAATGATGTAGTATTACATTTGAATAGAAGAACCACTTAATTTAATTTTTTTAAATTATGATATTTAAGGTTTAGCTTTTTTATGTCTGCAGAAGCTGCAGAACAGATGCAATATTTACAAGAAGGTAAACAATATAGTAATGCTTCAAAACATGGTAATATTTTGTGACATGAGTGATCTTTATTAGTTGTCAGAGCACAGGATGTTCTGCAGCAAACTTCTTAGCATCTCGCTTTATCTCCTCTTCTTGTGGCAGATTTTTGATACCTAAAATGATAGTGTGAATGGTACATGTGAACAACTGCTTAAACAACCTGTTTGCAGGAGTAAGGGTAAAATTATATGTATCAGATTTTCTTAGATGAGTTGTTTCTTCCTTAAAATATAGGTAAAGCAGCTTTCAGGCTACAGATTAGTTTAAAGATTCAACTTCTGTCTCTTGATCAATAACAAATCAATACCGGATCAATAAAAAATATGTCTGAATGTCATTTAAATTTTGTATAGTGTTTCAGTGCAACTGCTTCTATAAACACTTTTTTCCATATTTAAATGATATAGAAGCAATTTTACTGGCCATAATGTTTGCCAAAGTAAACTAGTTTTGAGGAAAAAAAAAAAAGCTGAACATTTATAAGAAAGCAAGTGCTTGGGCTCGTGCAGTCAAGGAGTAGAAATGTATCATTTGATCTGTTCTAGTTAGAGGAGGTGAAGTAATCAAGAGAAGTGAGTACTGGGGATGTAGAGGTAAGCTGAAATAGATTTTAATATGTTTTGGCTAAGTGGCTGTACTACTGAAATAATTGCATGTTTAACAGTGCAGTTAATTGAGCCATAAGGATCAGAGCTCCTAAAACCTATTTCTAGAAATAAGTTGTGAATGCTGTTTGCCAGGCAGTGGGAACCCAGCATGTGGGTGAGGGCTTCGCTGCACTGTGGCAATAGAAATAACATTATAGACTTTATATGTGAATTACTACACTCTTATTAACGGGATTTATCAATGTAACTGTTTTTGAAAAAAATAACCAAATGAATAAATTTGATTTTAAGAGGGTAGAATTCTTCCATTTGCTTATGAGCACTACAGTGATGTGCCCTGTAGAAAAAGCAAGCTACATTGGTTAGAAAAAAATGGTTAAATCACAGGCTGAATGTATGTTGGTCCAAATGGCCACCTCAAAACAAATGACGGTAAAATCCTACTTTGACTTATTTTAACAGCATAAACAGTATTTAGGGACTTAATCACTGGATACATGCAAATATCATCCAGTATAATGTAAAACTTCATCTCCAGCTTTCAGTAGGCATTCTTGAGTTCTATATAGTGTGTCTAAATACAGTCCAGGCATTTATGAGTGCAGATGGTGTTTTTAACCAGCTGTACCACTGTGATGTAAAAGGAATTCCTTGTAACATAGAAGGGCACCTCATCAGCTGAGGGGAATGTAAGGAGAAGTGGTCTAAATGAGCCAGTAGAAACATCTGTTGCACTCATAAATTTATATGAGGCTGTTCAGCTGTACAGAATTAAAATTATGTTTCACTAACACTTATTTTAATAAATCATAAAAGAGATTGCATTGCAAATTATAGATGCTGGCTGAATTTTAAAATCAAACTAAATGCATATTTTTGTACTGCATTTACACATCATGATAACGTTGTGTTTCCCTTAATAAAGTTAGAAATTAAGTAATTTGGCAAAGAAAGTTAATAGGCTTGCCCTGCAGCTTTTGTGAAGAGTCATAGTTTGGGCTATCAATGATTAAGAGATTTAGAATACATTTTGTATATTAACCTTCACTTTAAAAAACATTAGTGAACAATCTCCTGTTTATCCAAGTTGAAAGTTTCTTTCATGTTCCTGTCATCTTGGAACTAGCCAAATGGCTTTTAAATGAAGCTCCTCACTGGCTTCAATTGTTATTAGATGCAATTAATTTATAAATTGGTAGTTGTTTTAAAATACTTACTTACAGTCTTAGAGAGCTCTTATCAATGCTGGTAAGGTCATGACAAGAGTTTCTATACACTTGAGAATAAAGAGAATGAGTCATACACGTATCCCAGTGGTGAGATTGTTCCTTAAATCTTAATGGCAGAACTCTCATTCACTTAAATAAGACAGAATTTCAGCCTCTCTTCATCTCTTTTGTTTCTTACGTGCAAAGTAACTTTCCTAATGTGTTTTCAAAGTTGTCCTGCTGTCAGTCCCCAGTAATTTTTCTTTCTCTTTTTCCAGAACAGTTAATTCCACTCTTTACTCAAGTTGACTATTCATGTGCCTTCTTTACTTTATAGCTGTGAACTGCATTGATGATGAATTTTTCCCACTTGTCTAGCATAATTTTCTTCTACAGGTACAGCTCATTCTGTTTTCCTGCTGCACATACTGTTTCCACTTATTGGTAGTCTTCAACCAAATCTATTACAAGTGCCATAACAAATCTATCTCAGTACCCTAATCACCATCCATTTAAATGCGACAGAGGTTTTCTTATGTCTGTCTTGACTTACCAGTCTAACTGACATAATTTAGATTTATTAGAAAAGTTCTAAATACTGTTACATTGTTATTTAAAAATAAACCTCCTGAAGTAGCCTGAAGAATATACAAGTTGATATTTTGCACTTAAGTTTTTAAAATAACCCATTTAAAAATAAATAATTTCATCAATACTTGAAGAGCAGATTACTTACTGGCAATGCTTACCAACATATTGAAATCGTAGATTATCTCAAAATATTTGAATATTGATTGAAATGAAACATTGAAATATATTCATCTTTTTTAGTGCTTATTTACGAAGAATACAATAATGAAGAAAATAATGGTCTGAAATTTGATTGTGTGCACTACTCGGAGAGAAAAAACGAATACTTCCCTCTCCTGAAGGAGTACTTGATGTCAGGCCTCGTTATGCTTGACTTGTATCATCCTTGGGAGCTGCTTTTTAAAATTGGTGTTTATTTGATATACATTTAGGTTTTGGCAGTAGATTTGTCCGCACACATGTACACACATGCCTTCTTTTATGCTAAGAAGATAAGCAGAAGGGGACATTGGGATATGTCAATCTGTATTTTAGATGGTTGTGGCTGACTGTATGCTGTAATATATCTTCAGCTTGACTGCACCTTCTACTAACATTCACTGGGTCCTGCCTCAAGGTGGAGCTGTTATATTTTCAATGGAGATGAAGACCTGAAAAGCATTTTCTTTTCTTCCCCCAAATCCTGTTTCTGATTTGCATAGATGTATAGGTTATGTTGGTAAAGAAATATGGCGAGCAATCTTCCTCCCCCTCAGCAAAAACTGGAGTCAGCAATGTGTCACACAGGTGGATGGGCCTATGACACTGATTTTTATTCAATCTGACATTACCTTTCAGAGATTCAGAAAGATGCATACCTTTCGCTTACAGTAGGTATCCAGCAGGATTATGACAATATGTGCATACCGGCTGTCAAAAGCAGTGCTATTCTTGTGGCTTTTTGTAATTGGGAATGTTTTCCCAGAAGAGAGTATGTGTGTATGTATTGTGTTCTAATTAAGACTATTACGAGACAGTTATGGCAGGCTGTCAAATCAATGGGATGCTGGGTATATTTTAGTCTCCATGCTATAGTCTAAATAACCTTTTAAGGACTCTGTTCTCTCAGTGTGGTAAATAAATGCTGAATGTTTTATACTTAATAGGCCTTTGAGTAATGCATTCCACATGGCTTTATTGCTGGAATGAGACCTTCTTATCACTAAATACACAATAGCGACATGAGGTCATTTCAGCACGAAGAAATGCATACATCTCATAGATGAACAAAGTCAGTTTATTGTGAAGTTTAGTTAAAACAGGAATACTCTAAAGTAAACATTGGTGGCAAATTTAAAGAAAATGAGGGAAACCTAGAAGTACTCACTTATTCTAGTCATCTTTTGCCTTCAGTTTAAATACTGTGAATGTCTATCGTAGCTGGATTTGTGAAAGTAACACTCATTTCCCTCTTGTTTTTTCTCTTTGATTTAGAGTATCTTTATTCTGGTCACTTTAAAAATTAACTATATCACGCATTTCAAAAGCTTCTTGCTGCAAACTGTATGAGAGAGATCTGGCCAAGCCTCTCTCTTAACAGGTGTAACAAATGACCTATTTGTAGTTCATGTGGAGTAAAAAAAAAAATTAAAAAAATTAAAAAGCCAGGTGGTCTTAATTTCAACTAGGGATGACATTTACTAGAAGTGGCAAGAAATTAAATTAGGCCCTGAGCAGCATGTAAAATCTGAGTTGGGAACAAGACTGGTGGACTGTCCGATGGGCTGTGTACATAGTGCCACACTGGTGCCCTGTGTACTATTGAAGAGGGTTCACATTCTGAAACCAGTATTTTATATGGAGTTGGGTGACATCTGTTTTGGCAAGACATTTATCCACCTAAAAATGCAGCTTCTAATTGCTAGCAGTATTAGTAAAATTGGGTCAAATTAGCTATGGCTGGCACAAAAACAGAAAAAGAAACATTCTTGAATGGTAAAAGCATTTCAGCATTCTAAAACAACATTTTGATCATTTGGGGCTAGACTGGGGTCAGGGGGACTTGGAGATCATGTACAAAACTGAAGACAAATGCCCTTTTGAAGTACAAGTCTTGGGTTCACTGGACATTTTAGTTAATGTGTTAAAAATGGATGATTTTACTAGGGTGGACTGGTCCCTATAATCCCATTGCCTTCAAAGTATTTTATTTTTTTACCTGTTACTTACAGCTTTTTTGTAGGAGGTGCTTCCAATATATGTATTGATTCAGGCAGTGAGAAAATTAACTTTAGGTGAGTACCCTCAGCCACTGGAATACATTGGTCAAAACCACCAACAACATTGATTCGTATCTCAGTGATGTAAATGATAATTCCACTTTAATTCTAAACCTAGTTCTTATTATTAAAAATTACTGGAATAAAAGTATTTCCAGCTGGATGAAATCACTCAGTTTTCCCTAAGCCTGTATTATATTTTACTTTATTTGAAAAAATGGAAAAGTTCTTACATAATTTTTTGAAAAAAAAATTCTTATTCTGTTTATTCACAGAAACTTTCTCCTCCATCTTCCCACATTACTTCTGGGCTATCTGAGTATTGGTTAACTATACCCAATACTTTGCTAATTTAGAAGATCTTATCCTTAGAAAGAAAATAAATAATGGGAATTCTGTACCCTATATTCTCTTTGTTGTCAAAAACCAAACCATAAATGTCATAAAAATGATCTCTAACTTCTGCTTTCTCAGCATTTAGAAGAAATAATTTGATTGTGTGATAGTTTTATAGGTTTATCTATAAAGAATTTGAAGAAATTGAAGTTAAAACTGCTTTGTACTGGAAGATTTATGTTTATTATTATGCCTTTGATGTAAAACTTGTCCATTTGCGTCCAGCTTCTTCAACGGTGAGGTGAATTTCACAGTCCTACATTACTGCTTAATAAAAAAGGTTGTAGACTGATGTAACAAAAATCATACTTGGGCCTGAAATCTGAATGGGAAGGACTGAAAATTGTGGTAGTTTGAGCCTTTTACTGTTTTGTTGTTTTTTTGGTTTTTTTTAATAACCTTGCTCAGAGGAGGAGTTAAACCTTGGGTTGGGGAATTAGTCTGTTTACCTTAGATTGTTGGTTGTCTTATCTAGTGTTTTTCAGAGTATTTAGGAGCATGCTTAATATCCTTGATGAAAACAGATGTTGAAATTTTCTGCTAATTGGAGTCCCAGGTGTTTTCTATTCTTTGGCTGTGCAGTCAGTACTGCAGCTGTGCCCCTGTTTACCCCTGAGTTTCTATTGACTTTTAGGTGCTCTAAGTCTGTTTTTTGAGGAGTAGTTTTAGTTCTGATCTCACATGCTATTGATGGTTCTTGGGTGCTTCAGGTCTGTTCTGAGAAAGAGGAAGATAATTCCTTATAGCAATATGTGAAATTATCTGAAACTGATTGGAGGCTAGCTGGAACTCAGAGCACACTTTTGTCAGTTTATCCTAAGTTGAGAATGAACTTTGGCTTGCTATCAGACTAAGAAGTGACTGGACACAGACTTGCCAGTTGTCAAGACTAGGTTGCATGGGGCTTTATTTGCGGGACTATTTAGGATGCCTGTATGGATGCTCTTTGTTTTATAGGTAAGCTTCTAAATTTCAGGGCTTTTGTTCAGAAGAATTAAAATGGGTACAAAATAAAACTTCTATCCCTGTCCCATCTTTCTTCTCAATTTGTGCTGTAGGACTGTGCTTTCAGCTTTTCAGAAGTACTGCAGATAGCAGCATTTAAAAATCAAACTGCCAGTTTCAGTCCACGCTCTTGCTTCTCTACTCCAGTTCTAGCTGGAAGCTTCAGCTCAGCTCACATTGGAGAGGCTGGTGTTGTCAGAAGCAACTTTTGTTATCCTCTCAGCAGAAGTGATCAGAAAACCATAGAAGAAGGAAGAAGATGAGCTGAATAAGCTTCTAACAGGCTAATACACGTAAGTTCATAAATCCAGCAGGGTTTGAATATCTGAAAAGCATAATAATGCTCACATTTCCTGAGAAGGCTTGCTGTACTGTTAGTCTTTCTGCCAGAACTATGTAGGTGGATAACCCATTTTCACAAAGATACTGCTCCCTTTCTGTCAGGCAAAGATATGTCATCAGGAAAGAATCCCTAAAATTTATGAACTGCAGACTCACATTTTTCAGCCTTTACTACTATTTTATAAGTACAGATAAAGTAATGAATAGAATATTCAAAACATACCCCCATTTTTTTTAATCTTTGTGTGTCACATTTTAGTTTATTACAGCAGCACTGGTTTCCAGCACTGTTGTATGGTGGTCTAAAGAAATCTCAGAACGAATAACTTAATAATGTTAAAAGACTGACTTGATTAGAAAATTGAAATATAAATGACAGCCAAGTTTTCATGGACTTATCCTATCCTTCCTCTCTTTCAATCCCGTCATCCCAATCCCTAGTCTCCTCCAGATAATTTTCAGACAGAGTG